>NC_060107.1:16928605-17610132 GCF_021155765.1 Diprion similis | reverse complement strand
TCCAGACACTCAGCTGCCCCGCACCGAAAATTCAGAAAAAAGTTGGTATTTGGCCGAGAAACCCTCGATTCTTGTCGGTTCTGACCGTTCTGACCAAGTTGCGGATGAGACGTCAAATTGCAATGCGCGTTTGTCGAAATCGCAGACATTCAGGTCAGACCAGCAGAAAAATTGAGGAATCTTGACTTAGAGACAAGATAGCCAAAAATTCGACATTTTTCAACGAATCTCGGCTATTTATGAACCTATCCTGAAATTCTTGGGTGGGTTCGACAGGGCTCCAGACACTCAGCTGCCCCGCACCGAAAATTCAGAAAAAAGTTGGTATTTGGCCGAGAAACCCTCGATTCTTGTCGGTTCTGACCGTTCTGACCAAGTTGCGGATGAGACCTCAAATTGCAATGCGCGTTTGTCGAAATCGCAGACATTCAGGTCAGACCAGCAGAAAAATTGAGGAATCTTGACTTAGAGACAAGATAGCCAAAAATTCGACATTTTTCAACGAATCTCGGCTATTTATGAACCGATCCTGAAATTCTTGGGTGGGTTCGACAGGGCTCCAGACACTCAGCTGCCCCGCACCGAAAATTCAGAAAAAAGTTGATATTTGGCCGAGAAACCCTCGATTCTTGTCGGTTCTGACCGTTCTGACCAAGTTGCGGATGAGACGTCAAATTGCAATGCGCGTTTGTCGAAATCGCAGACATTCAGGTCAGACCAGCAGAAAAATTGAGGAATCTTGACTTAGAGACAAGATAGCCAAAAATTCGACATTTTTCAACGAATCTCGGCTATTTATGAACCGATCCTGAAATTCTTGGGTGGGTTCGACAGGGCTCCAGACACTCAGCTGCCCCGCACCGAAAATTCAGAAAAAAGTTGGTATTTGGCCGAGAAACCCTCGATTCTTGTCGGTTCTGACCGTTCTGACCAAGTTGCGGATGAGACCTCAAATTGCAATGCGCGTTCGTCGAAATCGCAGACATTCAGGTCAGACCAGAAGAAAAATTGAGGAATCTTGACTTAGAGACAAGATAGCCAAAAATTCGACATTTTTCAACGAATCTCGGCTATTTATGAACCGATCCTGAAATTCTTGGGTGGGTTCGACAGGGCTCCAGACACTCAGCTGCCCCGCACCGAAAATTCAGAAAAAAGTTGGTATTTGGCCGAGAAACCCTCGATTCTTGTCGGTTCTGACCGTTCTGACCAAGTTGCGGATGAGACGTCGAATTGCAATGCGCGTTTGTCGAAATCGCAGACATTCAGGTCAGACCAGCAGAAAAATTGAGGAATCTTGACTTAGAGACAAGATAGCCAAAAATTCGACATTTTTCAACGAATCTCGGCTATTTATGAACCTATCCTGAAATTCTTGGGTGGGTTCGACAGGGCTCCAGACACTCAGCTGCCCCGCACCGAAAATTCAGAAAAAAGTTGGTATTTGGCCGAGAAACCCTCGATTCTTGTCGGTTCTGACCGTTCTGACCAAGTTGCGGATGAGACCTCAAATTGCAATGCGCGTTTGTCGAAATCGCAGACATTCAGGTCAGACCAGCAGAAAAATTGAGGAATCTTGACTTAGAGACAAGATAGCCAAAAATTCGACATTTTTCAACGAATCTCGGCTATTTATGAACCGATCCTGAAATTCTTGGGTGGGTTCGACAGGGCTCCAGACACTCAGCTGCCCCGCACCGAAAATTCAGAAAAAAGTTGATATTTGGCCGAGAAACCCTCGATTCTTGTCGGTTCTGACCGTTCTGACCAAGTTGCGGATGAGACGTCAAATTGCAATGCGCGTTTGTCGAAATCGCAGACATTCAGGTCAGACCAGCAGAAAAATTGAGGAATCTTGACTTAGAGACAAGATAGCCAAAAATTCGACATTTTTCAACGAATCTCGGCTATTTATGAACCGATCCTGAAATTCTTGGGTGGGTTCGACAGGGCTCCAGACACTCAGCTGCCCCGCACCGAAAATTCAGAAAAAAGTTGGTATTTGGCCGAGAAACCCTCGATTCTTGTCGGTTCTGACCGTTCTGACCAAGTTGCGGATGAGACCTCAAATTGCAATGCGCGTTCGTCGAAATCGCAGACATTCAGGTCAGACCAGAAGAAAAATTGAGGAATCTTGACTTAGAGACAAGATAGCCAAAAATTCGACATTTTTCAACGAATCTCGGCTATTTATGAACCGATCCTGAAATTCTTGGGTGGGTCCGACAGGGCTCCAGACACTCAGCTGCCCCGCACCAAAAATTCAGAAAAAAGTTGGTATTTGGCCGAGAAACCCTCGATTCTTGTCGGTTCTGACCGTTCTGACCAAGTTGCGGATGAGACGTCAAATTGCAATGCGCGTTTGTCGAAATCGCAGACATTCAGGTCAGACCAGCAGAAAAATTGAGGAATCTTGACTTAGAGACAAGATAGCCAAAAATTCGACATTTTTCAACGAATCTCGGCTATTTATGAACCGATCCTGAAATTCTTGGGTGGGTTCGACAGGGCTCCAGACACTCAGCTGCCCCGCAACGAAAATTCAGAAAAAAGTTGGTATTTGGCCGAGAAACCCTCGATTCTTGTCGGTTCTGACCGTTCTGACCAAGTTGCGGATGAGACCTCAAATTGCAATGCGCGTTTGTCGAAATCGCAGACATTCAGGTCAGACCAGCAGAAAAATTGAGGAATCTTGACTTAGAGACAAGATAGCCAAAAATTCGACATTTTTCAACGAATCTCGGCTATTTATGAACCGATCCTGAAATTCTTGGGTGGGTTCGACAGGGCTCCAGACACTCAGCTGCCCCGCACCGAAAATTCAGAAAAAAGTTGGTATTTGGCCGAGAAACCCTCGATTCTTGTCGGTTCTGACCGTTCTGACCAAGTTGCGGATGAGACGTCAAATTGCAATGCGCGTTTGTCGAAATCGCAGACATTCAGGTCAGACCAGCAGAAAAATTGAGGAATCTTGACTTAGAGACAAGATAGCCAAAAATTCGACATTTTTCAACGAATCTCGGCTATTTATGAACCGATCCTGAAATTCTTGGGTGGGTTCGACAGGGCTCCAGACACTCAGCTGCCCCGCACCGAAAATTCAGAAAAAAGTTGGTATTTGGCCGAGAAACCCTCGATTCTTGTCGGTTCTGACCGTTCTGACCAAGTTGCGGATGAGACGTCAAATTGCAATGCGCGTTTGTCGAAATCGCAGACATTCAGGTCAGACCAGCAGAAAAATTGAGGAATCTTGACTTAGAGACAAGATAGCCAAAAATTCGACATTTTTCAACGAATCTCGGCTATTTATGAACCGATCCTGAAATTCTTGGGTGGGTTCGACAGGGCTCCAGACACTCAGCTGCCCCGCAACGAAAATTCAGAAAAAAGTTGGTATTTGGCCGAGAAACCCTCGATTCTTGTCGGTTCTGACCGTTCTGACCAAGTTGCGGATGAGACCTCAAATTGCAATGCGCGTTTGTCGAAATCGCAGACATTCAGGTCAGACCAGCAGAAAAATTGAGGAATCTTGACTTAGAGACAAGATAGCCAAAAATTCGACATTTTTCAACGAATCTCGGCTATTTATGAACCGATCCTGAAATTCTTGGGTGGGTTCGACAGGGCTCCAGACACTCAGCTGCCCCGCACCGAAAATTCAGAAAAAAGTTGATATTTGGCCGAGAAACCCTCGATTCTTGTCGGTTCTGACCGTTCTGACCAAGTTGCGGATGAGACGTCAAATTGCAATGCGCGTTTGTCGAAATCGCAGACATTCAGGTCAGACCAGCAGAAAAATTGAGGAATCTTGACTTAGAGACAAGATAGCCAAAAATTCGACATTTTTCAACGAATCTCGGCTATTTATGAACCGATCCTGAAATTCTTGGGTGGGTTCGACAGGGCTCCAGACACTCAGCTGCCCCGCAACGAAAATTCAGAAAAAAGTTGGTATTTGGCCGAGAAACCCTCGATTCTTGTCGGTTCTGACCGTTCTGACCAAGTTGCGGATGAGACCTCAAATTGCAATGCGCGTTTGTCGAAATCGCAGACATTCAGGTCAGACTAGCAGAAAAATTGAGGAATCTTGACTTAGAGACAAGATAGCCAAAAATTCGACATTTTTCAACGAATCTCGGCTATTTATGAACCGATCCTGAAATTCTTGGGTGGGTTCGACAGGGCTCCAGACACTCAGCTGCCCCGCACCGAAAATTCAGAAAGAAGTTGGTATTTGGCCGAGAAACCCTCGATTCTTGTCGGTTCTGACCGTTCTGACCAAGTTGCGGATGAGACGTCAAATTGCAATGCGCGTTTGTCGAAATCGCAGACATTCAGGTCAGACCAGCAGAAAAATTGAGGAATCTTGACTTAGAGACAAGATAGCCAAAAATTCGACATTTTTCAACGAATCTCGGCTATTTATGAACCTATCCTGAAATTCTTGGGTGGGTTCGACAGGGCTCCAGACACTCAGCTGCCCCGCACCGAAAATTCAGAAAAAAGTTGGTATTTGGCCGAGAAACCCTCGATTCTTGTCGGTTCTGACCGTTCTGACCAAGTTGCGGATGAGACCTCAAATTGCAATGCGCGTTTGTCGAAATCGCAGACATTCAGGTCAGACCAGCAGAAAAATTGAGGAATCTTGACTTAGAGACAAGATAGCCAAAAATTCGACATTTTTCAACGAATCTCGGCTATTTATGAACCGATCCTGAAATTCTTGGGTGGGTTCGACAGGGCTCCAGACACTCAGCTGCCCCGCACCGAAAATTCAGAAAAAAGTTGATATTTGGCCGAGAAACCCTCGATTCTTGTCGGTTCTGACCGTTCTGACCAAGTTGCGGATGAGACGTCAAATTGCAATGCGCGTTTGTCGAAATCGCAGACATTCAGGTCAGACCAGCAGAAAAATTGAGGAATCTTGACTTAGAGACAAGATAGCCAAAAATTCGACATTTTTCAACGAATCTCGGCTATTTATGAACCGATCCTGAAATTCTTGGGTGGGTTCGACAGGGCTCCAGACACTCAGCTGCCCCGCACCGAAAATTCAGAAAAAAGTTGGTATTTGGCCGAGAAACCCTCGATTCTTGTCGGTTCTGACCGTTCTGACCAAGTTGCGGATGAGACGTCAAATCGCAATGCGCGTTTGTCGAAATCGCAGACATTCAGGTCAGACCAGCAGAAAAATTGAGGAATCTTGACTTAGAGACAAGATAGCCAAAAATTCGACATTTTTCAACGAATCTCGGCTATTTATGAACCGATCCTGAAATTCTTGGGTGGGTTCGACAGGGCTCCAGACACTCAGCTGCCCCGCACCGAAAAATCAGAAAAAAGTTGGTATTTGGCCGAGAAACCCTCGATTCTTGTCGGTTCTGACCGTTCTGACCAAGTTGCGGATGAGACGTCAAATTGCAATGCTCGTTTGTCGAAATCGCAGACATTCAGGTCAGACCAGCAGAAAAATTGAGGAATCTTGACTTAGAGACAAGATAGCCAAAAATTCGACATTTTTCAACGAATCTCGGCTATTTATGAACCGATCCTGAAATTCTTGGGTGGGTTCGACAGGGCTCCAGACACTCAGCTGCCCCGCACCGAAAATTCAGAAAAAAGTTGGTATTTGGCCGAGAAACCCTCGATTCTTGTCGGTTCTGACCGTTCTGACCAAGTTGCGGATGAGACGTCAAATTGCAATGCGCGTTTGTCGAAATCGCAGACATTCAGGTCAGACCAGCAGAAAAATTGCGGAATCTTGGCTTAGAGACAAGATAGCCAAAAATTCGACATTTTTCAACGAATCTCGGCTATTTATGAACCGATCCTGAAATTCTTGGGTGGGTTCGACAGGGCTCCAGACACTCAGCTGCCCCGCACCGAAAATTCAGAAAAAAGTTGGTATTTGGCCGAGAAACCCTCGATTCTTGTCGGTTCTGACCGTTCTGACCAAGTTGCGGATGAGACGTCAAATTGCAATGCGCGTTTGTCGAAATCGCAGACATTCAGGTCAGACCAGCAGAAAAATTGAGGAATCTTGACTTAGAGACAAGATAGCCAAAAATTCGACATTTTTCAACGAATCTCGGCTATTTATGAACCGATCCTGAAATTCTTGGGTGGGTTCGACAGGGCTCCAGACACTCAGCTGCCCCGCACCGAAAATTCAGAAAAAAGTTGGTATTTGGCCGAGAAACCCTCGATTCTTGTCGGTTCTGACCGTTCTGACCAAAATGCGGATGAGACGTCAAATTGCAATGCGCGTTTGTCGAAATCGCAGACATTCAGGTCAGACCAGCAGAAAAATTGAGGAATCTTGACTTAGAGACAAGATAGCCAAAAATTCGACATTTTTCAACGAATCTCGGCTATTTATGAACCGATCCTGAAATTCTTGGGTGGGTTCGACAGGGCTCCAGACACTCAGCTGCCCCGCAACGAAAATTCAGAAAAAAGTTGGTATTTGGCCGAGAAACCCTCGATTCTTGTCGGTTCTGACCGTTCTGACCAAGTTGCGGATGAGACCTCAAATTGCAATGCGCGTTTGTCGAAATCGCAGACATTCAGGTCAGACCAGCAGAAAAATTGAGGAATCTTGACTTAGAGACAAGATAGCCAAAAATTCGACATTTTTCAACGAATCTCGGCTATTTATGAACCGATCCTGAAATTCTTGGGTGGGTTCGACAGGGCTCCAGACACTCAGCTGCCCCGCACCGAAAAATCAGAAAAAAGTTGGTATTTGGCCGAGAAACCCTCGATTCTTGTCGGTTCTGACCGTTCTGACCAAGTTGCGGATGAGACGTCAAATTGCAATGCGCGTTTGTCGAAATCGCAGACATTCAGGTCAGACCAGCAGAAAAATTGAGGAATCTTGACTTAGAGACAAGATAGCCAAAAATTCGACATTTTTCAACGAATCTCGGCTATTTATGAACCGATCCTGAAATTCTTGGGTGGGTTCGACAGGGCTCCAGACACTCAGCTGCCCCGCACCGAAAATTCAGAAAAAAGTTGGTATTTGGCCGAGAAACCCTCGATTCTTGTCGGTTCTGACCGTTCTGACCAAGTTGCGGATGAGACGTCAAATTGCAATGCGCGTTTGTCGAAATCGCAGACATTCAGGTCAGACCAGCAGAAAAATTGAGGAATCTTGACTTAGAGACAAGATAGCCAAAAATTCGACATTTTTCAACGAATCTCGGCTATTTATGAACCGATCCTGAAATTCTTGGGTGGGTTCGACAGGGCTCCAGACACTCAGCTGCCCCGCAACGAAAATTCAGAAAAAAGTTGGTATTTGGCCGAGAAACCCTCGATTCTTGTCGGTTCTGACCGTTCTGACCAAGTTGCGGATGAGACCTCAAATTGCAATGCGCGTTTGTCGAAATCGCAGACATTCAGGTCAGACCAGCAGAAAAATTGAGGAATCTTGACTTAGAGACAAGATAGCCAAAAATTCGACATTTTTCAACGAATCTCGGCTATTTATGAACCGATCCTGAAATTCTTGGGTGGGTTCGACAGGGCTCCAGACACTCAGCTGCCCCGCACCGAAAATTCAGAAAAAAGTTGGTATTTGGCCGAGAAACCCTCGATTCTTGTCGGTTCTGACCGTTCTGACCAAGTTGCGGATGAGACGTCAAATTGCAATGCGCGTTTGTCGAAATCGCAGACATTCAGGTCAGACCAGCAGAAAAATTGAGGAATCTTGACTTAGAGACAAGATAGCCAAAAATTCGACATTTTTCAACGAATCTCGGCTATTTATGAACCGATCCTGAAATTCTTGGGTGGGTTCGACAGGGCTCCAGACACTCAGCTGCCCCGCACCGAAAATTCAGAAAAAAGTTGGTATTTGGCCGAGAAACCCTCGATTCTTGTCGGTTCTGACCGTTCTGACCAAGTTGCGGATGAGACGTCAAATTGCAAGGCGCGTTCGTCGAAATCGCAGACATTCAGGTCAGACCAGCAGAAAAACTGAGGAATCTTGACTTAGAGACAAGATAGCCAAAAATTCGACATTTTTCAACGAATCTCGGCTATTTATGAAACGATCCTGAAATTCTTGGGTGGGTTCGACAGGGCTCCAGACACTCAGCTGCCCCGCACCGAAAATTCAGAAAAAAGTTGGTATTTGGCCGAGAAACCCTCGATTCTTGTCGGTTCTGACCGTTCTGACCAAGTTGCGGATGAGACGTCAAATTGCAATGCGCGTTTGTCGAAATCGCAGACATTCAGGTCAGACCAGAAGAAAAATTGAGGAATCTTGACTTAGAGACAAGATAGCCAAAAATTCGACATTTTTCAACGAATCTCGGCTATTTATGAACCGATCCTGAAATTCTTGGGTGGGTTCGACAGGGCTCCAGACACTCAGCTGCCCCGCACCGAAAATTCAGAAAAAAGTTGGTATTTGGCCGAGAAACCCTCGATTCTTGTCGGTTCTGACCGTTCTGACCAAGTTGCGGATGAGACGTCAAATTGCAATGCGCGTTTGTCGAAATCGCAGACATTCAGGTCAGACCAGCAGAAAAATTGAGGAATCTTGACTTAGAGACAAGATAGCCAAAAATTCGACATTTTTCAACGAATCTCGGCTATTTATGAACCGATCCTGAAATTCTTGGGTGGGTTCGACAGGGCTCCAGACACTCAGCTGCCCCGCACCGAAAATTCAGAAAAAAGTTGGTATTTGGCCGAGAAACCCTCGATTCTTGTCGGTTCTGACCGTTCTGACCAAGTTGCGGATGAGACGTCAAATTGCAATGCGCGTTTGTCGAAATCGCAGTCATTCAGGTCAGACCAGCAGAAAAATTGAGGAATCTTGACTTAGAGACAAGATAGCCAAAAATTCGACATTTTTCAACGAATCTCGGCTATTTATGAACCGATCCTGAAATTCTTGGGTGGGTTCGACAGGGCTCCAGACACTCAGCTGCCCCGCAACGAAAATTCAGAAAAAAGTTGGTATTTGGCCGAGAAACCCTCGATTCTTGTCGGTTCTGACCGTTCTGACCAAGTTGCGGATGAGACCTCAAATTGCAATGCGCGTTTGTCGAAATCGCAGACATTCAGGTCAGACCAGCAGAAAAATTGAGGAATCTTGACTTAGAGACAAGATAGCCAAAAATTCGACATTTTTCAACGAATCTCGGCTATTTATGAACCGATCCTGAAATTCTTGGGTGGGTTCGACAGGGCTCCAGACACTCAGCTGCCCCGCACCGAAAATTCAGAAAAAAGTTGGTATTTGGCCGAGAAACCCTCGATTCTTGTCGGTTCTGACCGTTCTGACCAAGTTGCGGATGAGACGTCAAATTGCAATGCGCGTTTGTCGAAATCGCAGACATTCAGGTCAGACCAGCAGAAAAATTGAGGAATCTTGACTTAGAGACAAGATAGCCAAAAATTCGACATTTTTCAACGAATCTCGGCTATTTATGAACCGATCCTGAAATTCTTGGGTGGGTTCGACAGGGCTCCAGACACTCAGCTGCCCCGCACCGAAAATTCAGAAAAAAGTTGGTATTTGGCCGAGAAACCCTCGATTCTTGTCGGTTCTGACCGTTCTGACCAAGTTGCGGATGAGACGTCGAATTGCAATGCGCGTTTGTCGAAATCGCAGACATTCAGGTCAGACCAGCAGAAAAATTGAGGAATCTTGACTTAGAGACAAGATAGCCAAAAATTCGACATTTTTCAACGAATCTCGGCTATTTATGAACCGATCCTGAAATTCTTGGGTGGGTTCGACAGGGCTCCAGACACTCAGCTGCCCCGCACCGAAAAATCAGAAAAAAGTTGGTATTTGGCCGAGAAACCCTCGATTCTTGTCGGTTCTGACCGTTCTGACCAAGTTGCGGATGAGACGTCAAATTGCAATGCGCGTTTGTCGAAATCGCAGACATTCAGGTCAGACCAGCAGAAAAATTGAGGAATCTTGACTTAGAGACAAGATAGCCAAAAATTCGACATTTTTCAACGAATCTCGGCTATTTATGAACCGATCCTGAAATTCTTGGGTGGGTTCGACAGGGCTCCAGACACTCAGCTGCCCCGCACCGAAAATTCAGAAAAAAGTTGGTATTTGGCCGAGAAACCCTCGATTCTTGTCGGTTCTGACCGTTCTGACCAAGTTGCGGATGAGACGTCAAATTGCAATGCGCGTTTGTCGAAATCGCAGACATTCAGGTCAGACCAGCAGAAAAATTGCGGAATCTTGGCTTAGAGACAAGATAGCCAAAAATTCGACATTTTTCAACGAATCTCGGCTATTTATGAACCGATCCTGAAATTCTTGGGTGGGTTCGACAGGGCTCCAGACACTCAGCTGCCCCGCACCGAAAATTCAGAAAAAAGTTGGTATTTGGCCGAGAAACCCTCGATTCTTGTCGGTTCTGACCGTTCTGACCAAGTTGCGGATGAGACGTCAAATTGCAATGCGCGTTTGTCGAAATCGCAGACATTCAGGTCAGACCAGCAGAAAAATTGAGGAATCTTGACTTAGAGACAAGATAGCCAAAAATTCGACATTTTTCAACGAATCTCGGCTATTTATGAACCGATCCTGAAATTCTTGGGTGGGTTCGACAGGGCTCCAGACACTCAGCTGCCCCGCACCGAAAATTCAGAAAAAAGTTGGTATTTGGCCGAGAAACCCTCGATTCTTGTCGGTTCTGACCGTTCTGACCAAGTTGCGGATGAGACGTCAAATTGCAATGCGCGTTTGTCGAAATCGCAGACATTCAGGTCAGACCAGCAGAAAAATTGAGGAATCTTGACTTAGAGACAAGATAGCCAAAAATTCGACATTTTTCAACGAATCTCGGCTATTTATGAACCGATCCTGAAATTCTTGGGTGGGTTCGACAGGGCTCCAGACACTCAGCTGCCCCGCACCGAAAATTCAGAAAAAAGTTGGTATTTGGCCGAGAAACCCTCGATTCTTGTCGGTTCTGACCGTTCTGACCAAGTTGCGGATGAGACGTCAAATTGCAATGCGCGTTTGTCGAAATCGCAGACATTCAGGTCAGACCAGCAGAAAAATTGAGGAATCTTGACTTAGAGACAAGATAGCCAAAAATTCGACATTTTTCAACGAATCTCGGCTATTTATGAACCGATCCTGAAATTCTTGGGTGGGTTCGACAGGGCTCCAGACACTCAGCTGCCCCGCAACGAAAATTCAGAAAAAAGTTGGTATTTGGCCGAGAAACCCTCGATTCTTGTCGGTTCTGACCGTTCTGACCAAGTTGCGGATGAGACCTCAAATTGCAATGCGCGTTTGTCGAAATCGCAGACATTCAGGTCAGACCAGCAGAAAAATTGAGGAATCTTGACTTAGAGACAAGATAGCCAAAAATTCGACATTTTTCAACGAATCTCGGCTATTTATGAACCGATCCTGAAATTCTTGGGTGGGTTCGACAGGGCTCCAGACACTCAGCTGCCCCGCACCGAAAAATCAGAAAAAAGTTGGTATTTGGCCGAGAAACCCTCGATTCTTGTCGGTTCTGACCGTTCTGACCAAGTTGCGGATGAGACGTCAAATTGCAATGCGCGTTTGTCGAAATCGCAGACATTCAGGTCAGACCAGCAGAAAAATTGAGGAATCTTGACTTAGAGACAAGATAGCCAAAAATTCGACATTTTTCAACGAATCTCGGCTATTTATGAACCGATCCTGAAATTCTTGGGTGGGTTCGACAGGGCTCCAGACACTCAGCTGCCCCGCACCGAAAATTCAGAAAAAAGTTGGTATTTGGCCGAGAAACCCTCGATTCTTGTCGGTTCTGACCGTTCTGACCAAGTTGCGGATGAGACGTCAAATTGCAATGCGCGTTTGTCGAAATCGCAGACATTCAGGTCAGACCAGCAGAAAAATTGAGGAATCTTGACTTAGAGACAAGATAGCCAAAAATTCGACATTTTTCAACGAATCTCGGCTATTTATGAACCGATCCTGAAATTCTTGGGTGGGTTCGACAGGGCTCCAGACACTCAGCTGCCCCGCAACGAAAATTCAGAAAAAAGTTGGTATTTGGCCGAGAAACCCTCGATTCTTGTCGGTTCTGACCGTTCTGACCAAGTTGCGGATGAGACCTCAAATTGCAATGCGCGTTTGTCGAAATCGCAGACATTCAGGTCAGACCAGCAGAAAAATTGAGGAATCTTGACTTAGAGACAAGATAGCCAAAAATTCGACATTTTTCAACGAATCTCGGCTATTTATGAACCGATCCTGAAATTCTTGGGTGGGTTCGACAGGGCTCCAGACACTCAGCTGCCCCGCACCGAAAATTCAGAAAAAAGTTGGTATTTGGCCGAGAAACCCTCGATTCTTGTCGGTTCTGACCGTTCTGACCAAGTTGCGGATGAGACGTCAAATTGCAATGCGCGTTTGTCGAAATCGCAGACATTCAGGTCAGACCAGCAGAAAAATTGAGGAATCTTGACTTAGAGACAAGATAGCCAAAAATTCGACATTTTTCAACGAATCTCGGCTATTTATGAACCGATCCTGAAATTCTTGGGTGGGTTCGACAGGGCTCCAGACACTCAGCTGCCCCGCACCGAAAATTCAGAAAAAAGTTGGTATTTGGCCGAGAAACCCTCGATTCTTGTCGGTTCTGACCGTTCTGACCAAGTTGCGGATGAGACGTCAAATTGCAAGGCGCGTTCGTCGAAATCGCAGACATTCAGGTCAGACCAGCAGAAAAACTGAGGAATCTTGACTTAGAGACAAGATAGCCAAAAATTCGACATTTTTCAACGAATCTCGGCTATTTATGAAACGATCCTGAAATTCTTGGGTGGGTTCGACAGGGCTCCAGACACTCAGCTGCCCCGCACCGAAAATTCAGAAAAAAGTTGGTATTTGGCCGAGAAACCCTCGATTCTTGTCGGTTCTGACCGTTCTGACCAAGTTGCGGATGAGACGTCAAATTGCAATGCGCGTTTGTCGAAATCGCAGACATTCAGGTCAGACCAGAAGAAAAATTGAGGAATCTTGACTTAGAGACAAGATAGCCAAAAATTCGACATTTTTCAACGAATCTCGGCTATTTATGAACCGATCCTGAAATTCTTGGGTGGGTTCGACAGGGCTCCAGACACTCAGCTGCCCCGCACCGAAAATTCAGAAAAAAGTTGGTATTTGGCCGAGAAACCCTCGATTCTTGTCGGTTCTGACCGTTCTGACCAAGTTGCGGATGAGACGTCAAATTGCAATACGCGTTTGTCGAAATCGCAGACATTCAGGTCAGACCAGCAGAAAAATTGAGGAATCTTGACTTAGAGACAAGATAGCCAAAAATTCGACATTTTTCAACGAATCTCGGCTATTTATGAACCGATCCTGAAATTCTTGGGTGGGTTCGACAGGGCTCCAGACACTCAGCTGCCCCGCACCGAAAATTCAGAAAAAAGTTGGTATTTGGCCGAGAAACCCTCGATTCTTGTCGGTTCTGACCGTTCTGACCAAGTTGCGGATGAGACGTCAAATTGCAATGCGCGTTTGTCGAAATCGCAGACATTCAGGTCAGACCAGCAGAAAAATTGAGGAATCTTGACTTAGAGACAAGATAGCCAAAAATTCGACATTTTTCAACGAATCTCGGCTATTTATGAACCGATCCTGAAATTCTTGGGTGGGTTCGACAGGGCTCCAGACACTCAGCTGCCCCGCAACGAAAATTCAGAAAAAAGTTGGTATTTGGCCGAGAAACCCTCGATTCTTGTCGGTTCTGACCGTTCTGACCAAGTTGCGGATGAGACCTCAAATTGCAATGCGCGTTTGTCGAAATCGCAGACATTCAGGTCAGACCAGCAGAAAAATTGAGGAATCTTGACTTAGAGACAAGATAGCCAAAAATTCGACATTTTTCAACGAATCTCGGCTATTTCTGAACCGATCCTGAAATTCTTGGGTGGGTTCGACAGGGCTCCAGACACTCAGCTGCCCCGCACCGAAAAATCAGAAAACAGTTGGTATTTGGCCGAGAAACCCTCGATTCTTGTCGGTTCTGACCGTTCTGACCAAGTTGCGGATGAGACGTCAAATTGCAATGCGCGTTTGTCGAAATCGCAGACATTCAGGTCAGACCAGCAGAAAAATTGAGGAATCTTGACTTAGAGACAAGATAGCCAAAAATTCGACATTTTTCAACGAATCTCGGCTATTTATGAACCGATCCTGAAATTCTTGGGTGGGTTCGACAGGGCTCCAGACACTCAGCTGCCCCGCACCGAAAATTCAGAAAAAAGTTGGTATTTGGCCGAGAAACCCTCGATTCTTGTCGGTTCTGACCGTTCTGACCAAGTTGCGGATGAGACGTCAAATTGCAATGCGCGTTTGTCGAAATCGCAGACATTCAGGTCAGACCAGCAGAAAAATTGAGGAATCTTGACTTAGAGACAAGATAGCCAAAAATTCGACATTTTTCAACGAATCTCGGCTATTTATGAACCGATCCTGAAATTCTTGGGTGGGTTCGACAGGGCTCCAGACACTCAGCTGCCCCGCAACGAAAATTCAGAAAAAAGTTGGTATTTGGCCGAGAAACCCTCGATTCTTGTCGGTTCTGACCGTTCTGACCAAGTTGCGGATGAGACCTCAAATTGCAATGCGCGTTTGTCGAAATCGCAGACATTCAGGTCAGACCAGCAGAAAAATTGAGGAATCTTGACTTAGAGACAAGATAGCCAAAAATTCGACATTTTTCAACGAATCTCGGCTATTTATGAACCGATCCTGAAATTCTTGGGTGGGTTCGACAGGGCTCCAGACACTCAGCTGCCCCGCACCGAAAATTCAGAAAAAAGTTGGTATTTGGCCGAGAAACCCTCGATTCTTGTCGGTTCTGACCGTTCTGACCAAGTTGCGGATGAGACGTCAAATTGCAATGCGCGTTTGTCGAAATCGCAGACATTCAGGTCAGACCAGCAGAAAAATTGAGGAATCTTGACTTAGAGACAAGATAGCCAAAAATTCGACATTTTTCAACGAATCTCGGCTATTTATGAACCGATCCTGAAATTCTTGGGTGGGTTCGACAGGGCTCCAGACACTCAGCTGCCCCGCACCGAAAATTCAGAAAAAAGTTGGTATTTGGCCGAGAAACCCTCGATTCTTGTCGGTTCTGACCGTTCTGACCAAGTTGCGGATGAGACGTCAAATTGCAATGCGCGTTCGTCGAAATCGCAGACATTCAGGTCAGACCAGCAGAAAAACTGAGGAATCTTGACTTAGAGACAAGATAGCCAAAAATTCGACATTTTTCAACGAATCTCGGCTATTTATGAAACGATCCTGAAATTCTTGGGTGGGTTCGACAGGGCTCCAGACACTCAGCTGCCCCGCACCGAAAATTCAGAAAAAAGTTGGTATTTGGCCGAGAAACCCTCGATTCTTGTCGGTTCTGACCGTTCTGACCAAGTTGCGGATGAGACGTCAAATTGCAATGCGCGTTTGTCGAAATCGCAGACATTCAGGTCAGACCAGCAGAAAAATTGAGGAATCTTGACTTAGAGACAAGATAGCCAAAAATTCGACATTTTTCAACGAATCTCGGCTATTTATGAACCGATCCTGAAATTCTTGGGTGGGTTCGACAGGGCTCCAGACACTCAGCTGCCCCGCACCGAAAATTCAGAAAAAAGTTGGTATTTGGCCGAGAAACCCTCGATTCTTGTCGGTTCTGACCGTTCTGACCAAGTTGCGGATGAGACGTCAAATTGCAATGCGCGTTTGTCGAAATCGCAGACATTCAGGTCAGACCAGCAGAAAAATTGAGGAATCTTGACTTAGAGACAAGATAGCCAAAAATTCGACATTTTTCAACGAATCTCGGCTATTTATGAACCGATCCTGAAATTCTTGGGTGGGTTCGACAGGGCTCCAGACACTCAGCTGCCCCGCACCGAAAATTCAGAAAAAAGTTGGTATTTGGCCGAGAAACCCTCGATTCTTGTCGGTTCTGACCGTTCTGACCAAGTTGCGGATGAGACGTCAAATTGCAATGCGCGTTTGTCGAAATCGCAGACATTCAGGTCAGACCAGCAGAAAAATTGAGGAATCTTGACTTAGAGACAAGATAGCCAAAAATTCGACATTTTTCAACGAATCTCGGCTATTTATGAACCGATCCTGAAATTCTTGGGTGGGTTCGACAGGGCTCCAGACACTCAGCTGCCCCGCACCGAAAATTCAGAAAAAAGTTGGTATTTGGCCGAGAAACCCTCGATTCTTGTCGGTTCTGACCGTTCTGACCAAGTTGCGGATGAGACGTCAAATTGCAATGCGCGTTTGTCGAAATCGCAGACATTCAGGTCAGACCAGCAGAAAAATTGAGGAATCTTGACTTAGAGACAAGATAGCCAAAAATTCGACATTTTTCAACGAATCTCGGCTATTTATGAACCGATCCTGAAATTCTTGGGTGGGTTCGACAGGGCTCCAGACACTCAGCTGCCCCGCAACGAAAATTCAGAAAAAAGTTGGTATTTGGCCGAGAAACCCTCGATTCTTGTCGGTTCTGACCGTTCTGACCAAGTTGCGGATGAGACCTCAAATTGCAATGCGCGTTTGTCGAAATCGCAGACATTCAGGTCAGACCAGCAGAAAAATTGAGGAATCTTGACTTAGAGACAAGATAGCCAAAAATTCGACATTTTTCAACGAATCTCGGCTATTTATGAACCGATCCTGAAATTCTTGGGTGGGTTCGACAGGGCTCCAGACACTCAGCTGCCCCGCACCGAAAATTCAGAAAAAAGTTGGTATTTGGCCGAGAAACCCTCGATTCTTGTCGGTTCTGACCGTTCTGACCAAGTTGCGGATGAGACGTCAAATTGCAATGCGCGTTCGTCGAAATCGCAGACATTCAGGTCAGACCAGCAGAAAAACTGAGGAATCTTGACTTAGAGACAAGATAGCCAAAAATTCGACATTTTTCAACGAATCTCGGCTATTTATGAAACGATCCTGAAATTCTTGGGTGGGTTCGACAGGGCTCCAGACACTCAGCTGCCCCGCACCGAAAATTCAGAAAAAAGTTGGTATTTGGCCGAGAAACCCTCGATTCTTGTCGGTTCTGACCGTTCTGACCAAGTTGCGGATGAGACCTCAAATTGCAATGCGCGTGTGTCGAAATCGCAGACATTCAGGTCAGACCAGCAGAAAAATTGAGGAATCTTGACTTAGAGACAAGATAGCCAAAAATTCGACATTTTTCAACGAATCTCGGCTATTTATGAACCGATCCTGAAATTCTTGGGTGGGTTCGACAGGGCTCCAGACACTCAGCTGCCCCGCACCGAAAATTCAGAAAAAAGTTGGTATTTGGCCGAGAAACCCTCGATTCTTGTCGGTTCTGACCGTTCTGACCAAGTTGCGGATGAGACGTCAAATTGCAATGCGCGTTTGTCGAAATCGCAGACATTCAGGTCAGACCAGCAGAAAAATTGCGGAATCTTGGCTTAGAGACAAGATAGCCAAAAATTCGACATTTTTCAACGAATCTCGGCTATTTATGAACCGATCCTGAAATTCTTGGGTGGGTTCGACAGGGCTCCAGACACTCAGCTGCCCCGCACCGAAAATTCAGAAAAAAGTTGGTATTTGGCCGAGAAACCCTCGATTCTTGTCGGTTCTGACCGTTCTGACCAAGTTGCGGATGAGACGTCAAATTGCAATGCGCGTTTGTCGAAATCGCAGACATTCAGGTCAGACCAGCAGAAAAATTGAGGAATCTTGACTTAGAGACAAGATAGCCAAAAATTCGACATTTTTCAACGAATCTCGGCTATTTATGAACCGATCCTGAAATTCTTGGGTGGGTTCGACAGGGCTCCAGACACTCAGCTGCCCCGCACCGAAAATTCAGAAAAAAGTTGGTATTTGGCCGAGAAACCCTCGATTCTTGTCGGTTCTGACCGTTCTGACCAAGTTGCGGATGAGACGTCAAATTGCAATGCGCGTTTGTCGAAATCGCAGACATTCAGGTCAGACCAGCAGAAAAATTGAGGAATCTTGACTTAGAGACAAGATAGCCAAAAATTCGACATTTTTCAACGAATCTCGGCTATTTATGAACCGATCCTGAAATTCTTGGGTGGGTTCGACAGGGCTCCAGACACTCAGCTGCCCCGCATCGAAAATTCAGAAAAAAGTTGGTATTTGGCCGAGAAACCCTCGATTCTTGTCGGTTCTGACCGTTCTGACCAAGTTGCGGATGAGACGTCAAATCGCAATGCGCGTTTGTCGAAATCGCAGACATTCAGGTCAGACCAGCAGAAAAATTGAGGAATCTTGACTTAGAGACAAGATAGCCAAAAATTCGACATTTTTCAACGAATCTCGGCTATTTATGAACCGATCCTGAAATTCTTGGGTGGGTTCGACAGGGCTCCAGACACTCAGCTGCCCCGCAACGAAAATTCAGAAAAAAGTTGGTATTTGGCCGAGAAACCCTCGATTCTTGTCGGTTCTGACCGTTCTGACCAAGTTGCGGATGAGACCTCAAATTGCAATGCGCGTTTGTCGAAATCGCAGACATTCAGGTCAGACCAGCAGAAAAATTGAGGAATCTTGACTTAGAGACAAGATAGCCAAAAATTCGACATTTTCCAACGAATCTCGGCTATTTATGAACCGATCCTGAAATTCTTGGGTGGGTTCGACAGGGCTCCAGACACTCAGCTGCCCCGCACCGAAAAATCAGAAAAAAGTTGGTATTTGGCCGAGAAACCCTCGATTCTTGTCGGTTCTGACCGTTCTGACCAAGTTGCGGATGAGACGTCAAATTGCAATGCGCGTTTGTCGAAATCGCAGACATTCAGGTCAGACCAGCAGAAAAATTGAGGAATCTTGACTTAGAGACAAGATAGCCAAAAATTCGACATTTTTCAACGAATCTCGGCTATTTATGAACCGATCCTGAAATTCTTGGGTGGGTTCGACAGGGCTCCAGACACTCAGCTGCCCCGCACCGAAAATTCAGAAAAAAGTTGGTATTTGGCCGAGAAACCCTCGATTCTTGTCGGTTCTGACCGTTCTGACCAAGTTGCGGATGAGACGTCAAATTGCAATGCGCGTTTGTCGAAATCGCAGACATTCAGGTCAGACCAGCAGAAAAATTGAGGAATCTTGACTTAGAGACAAGATAGCCAAAAATTCGACATTTTTCAACGAATCTCGGCTATTTATGAACCGATCCTGAAATTCTTGGGTGGGTTCGACAGGGCTCCAGACACTCAGCTGCCCCGCAACGAAAATTCAGAAAAAAGTTGGTATTTGGCCGAGAAACCCTCGATTCTTGTCGGTTCTGACCGTTCTGACCAAGTTGCGGATGAGACCTCAAATTGCAATGCGCGTTTGTCGAAATCGCAGACATTCAGGTCAGACCAGCAGAAAAATTGAGGAATCTTGACTTAGAGACAAGATAGCCAAAAATTCGACATTTTTCAACGAATCTCGGCTATTTATGAACCGATCCTGAAATTCTTGGGTGGGTTCGACAGGGCTCCAGACACTCAGCTGCCCCGCACCGAAAATTCAGAAAAAAGTTGGTATTTGGCCGAGAAACCCTCGATTCTTGTCGGTTCTGACCGTTCTGACCAAGTTGCGGATGAGACGTCAAATTGCAATGCGCGTTTGTCGAAATCGCAGACATTCAGGTCAGACCAGCAGAAAAATTGAGGAATCTTGACTTAGAGACAAGATAGCCAAAAATTCGACATTTTTCAACGAATCTCGGCTATTTATGAACCGATCCTGAAATTCTTGGGTGGGTTCGACAGGGCTCCAGACACTCAGCTGCCCCGCACCGAAAATTCAGAAAAAAGTTGGTATTTGGCCGAGAAACCCTCGATTCTTGTCGGTTCTGACCGTTCTGACCAAGTTGCGGATGAGACGTCAAATTGCAATGCGCGTTTGTCGAAATCGCAGACATTCAGGTCAGACCAGCAGAAAAATTGCGGAATCTTGGCTTAGAGACAAGATAGCCAAAAATTCGACATTTTTCAACGAATCTCGGCTATTTATGAACCGATCCTGAAATTCTTGGGTGGGTTCGACAGGGCTCCAGACACTCAGCTGCCCCGCACCGAAAATTCAGAAAAAAGTTGGTATTTGGCCGAGAAACCCTCGATTCTTGTCGGTTCTGACCGTTCTGACCAAGTTGCGGATGAGACGTCAAATTGCAATGCGCGTTTGTCGAAATCGCAGACATTCAGGTCAGACCAGCAGAAAAATTGAGGAATCTTGACTTAGAGACAAGATAGCCAAAAATTCGACATTTTTCAACGAATCTCGGCTATTTATGAACCGATCCTGAAATTCTTGGGTGGGTTCGACAGGGCTCCAGACACTCAGCTGCCCCGCACCGAAAATTCAGAAAAAAGTTGGTATTTGGCCGAGAAACCCTCGATTCTTGTCGGTTCTGACCGTTCTGACCAAGTTGCGGATGAGACGTCAAATTGCAATGCGCGTTTGTCGAAATCGCAGACATTCAGGTCAGACCAGCAGAAAAATTGAGGAATCTTGACTTAGAGACAAGATAGCCAAAAATTCGACATTTTTCAACGAATCTCGGCTATTTATGAACCGATCCTGAAATTCTTGGGTGGGTTCGACAGGGCTCCAGACACTCAGCTGCCCCGCACCGAAAATTCAGAAAAAAGTTGGTATTTGGCCGAGAAACCCTCGATTCTTGTCGGTTCTGACCGTTCTGACCAAGTTGCGGATGAGACGTCAAATTGCAATGCGCGTTTGTCGAAATCGCAGACATTCAGGTCAGACCAGCAGAAAAATTGAGGAATCTTGACTTAGAGACAAGATAGCCAAAAATTCGACATTTTTCAACGAATCTCGGCTATTTATGAACCGATCCTGAAATTCTTGGGTGGGTTCGACAGGGCTCCAGACACTCAGCTGCCCCGCACCGAAAATTCAGAAAAAAGTTGGTATTTGGCCGAGAAACCCTCGATTCTTGTCGGTTCTGACCGTTCTGACCAAGTTGCGGATGAGACGTCAAATTGCAATGCGCGTTCGTCGAAATCGCAGACATTCAGGTCAGACCAGCAGAAAAACTGAGGAATCTTGACTTAGAGACAAGATAGCCAAAAATTCGACATTTTTCAACGAATCTCGGCTATTTATGAAACGATCCTGAAATTCTTGGGTGGGTTCGACAGGGCTCCAGACACTCAGCTGCCCCGCACCGAAAATTCAGAAAAAAGTTGGTATTTGGCCGAGAAACCCTCGATTCTTGTCGGTTCTGACCGTTCTGACCAAGTTGCGGATGAGACCTCAAATTGCAATGCGCGTTTGTCGAAATCGCAGACATTCAGGTCAGACCAGCAGAAAAATTGAGGAATCTTGACTTAGAGACAAGATAGCCAAAAATTCGACATTTTTCAACGAATCTCGGCTATTTATGAACCGATCCTGAAATTCTTGGGTGGGTTCGACAGGGCTCCAGACACTCAGCTGCCCCGCACCGAAAATTCAGAAAAAAGTTGGTATTTGGCCGAGAAACCCTCGATTCTTGTCGGTTCTGACCGTTCTGACCAAGTTGCGGATGAGACGTCAAATTGCAATGCGCGTTTGTCGAAATCGCAGACATTCAGGTCAGACCAGCAGAAAAATTGAGGAATCTTGACTTAGAGACAAGATAGCCAAAAATTCGACATTTTTCAACGAATCTCGGCTATTTATGAACCGATCCTGAAATTCTTGGGTGGGTTCGACAGGGCTCCAGACACTCAGCTGCCCCGCACCGAAAATTCAGAAAAAAGTTGGTATTTGGCCGAGAAACCCTCGATTCTTGTCGGTTCTGACCGTTCTGACCAAGTTGCGGATGAGACGTCAAATTGCAATGCGCGTTCGTCGAAATCGCAGACATTCAGGTCAGACCAGCAGAAAAACTGAGGAATCTTGACTTAGAGACAAGATAGCCAAAAATTCGACATTTTTCAACGAATCTCGGCTATTTATGAAACGATCCTGAAATTCTTGGGTGGGTTCGACAGGGCTCCAGACACTCAGCTGCCCCGCACCGAAAATTCAGAAAAAAGTTGGTATTTGGCCGAGAAACCCTCGATTCTTGTCGGTTCTGACCGTTCTGACCAAGTTGCGGATGAGACCTCAAATTGCAATGCGCGTTTGTCGAAATCGCAGACATTCAGGTCAGACCAGCAGAAAAATTGAGGAATCTTGACTTAGAGACAAGATAGCCAAAAATTCGACATTTTTCAACGAATCTCGGCTATTTATGAACCGATCCTGAAATTCTTGGGTGGGTTCGACAGGGCTCCAGACACTCAGCTGCCCCGCACCGAAAATTCAGAAAAAAGTTGGTATTTGGCCGAGAAACCCTCGATTCTTGTCGGTTCTGACCGTTCTGACCAAGTTGCGGATGAGACGTCAAATTGCAATGCGCGTTTGTCGAAATCGCAGACATTCAGGTCAGACCAGCAGAAAAATTGCGGAATCTTGGCTTAGAGACAAGATAGCCAAAAATTCGACATTTTTCAACGAATCTCGGCTATTTATGAACCGATCCTGAAATTCTTGGGTGGGTTCGACAGGGCTCCAGACACTCAGCTGCCCCGCACCGAAAATTCAGAAAAAAGTTGGTATTTGGCCGAGAAACCCTCGATTCTTGTCGGTTCTGACCGTTCTGACCAAGTTGCGGATGAGACGTCAAATTGCAATGCGCGTTTGTCGAAATCGCAGACATTCAGGTCAGACCAGCAGAAAAATTGAGGAATCTTGACTTAGAGACAAGATAGCCAAAAATTCGACATTTTTCAACGAATCTCGGCTATTTATGAACCGATCCTGAAATTCTTGGGTGGGTTCGACAGGGCTCCAGACACTCAGCTGCCCCGCACCGAAAATTCAGAAAAAAGTTGGTATTTGGCCGAGAAACCCTCGATTCTTGTCGGTTCTGACCGTTCTGACCAAGTTGCGGATGAGACGTCAAATTGCAATGCGCGTTTGTCGAAATCGCAGACATTCAGGTCAGACCAGCAGAAAAATTGAGGAATCTTGACTTAGAGACAAGATAGCCAAAAATTCGACATTTTTCAACGAATCTCGGCTATTTATGAACCGATCCTGAAATTCTTGGGTGGGTTCGACAGGGCTCCAGACACTCAGCTGCCCCGCACCGAAAATTCAGAAAAAAGTTGGTATTTGGCCGAGAAACCCTCGATTCTTGTCGGTTCTGACCGTTCTGACCAAGTTGCGGATGAGACGTCAAATTGCAATGCGCGTTTGTCGAAATCGCAGACATTCAGGTCAGACCAGCAGAAAAATTGAGGAATCTTGACTTAGAGACAAGATAGCCAAAAATTCGACATTTTTCAACGAATCTCGGCTATTTATGAACCGATCCTGAAATTCTTGGGTGGGTTCGACAGGGCTCCAGACACTCAGCTGCCCCGCAACGAAAATTCAGAAAAAAGTTGGTATTTGGCCGAGAAACCCTCGATTCTTGTCGGTTCTGACCGTTCTGACCAAGTTGCGGATGAGACCTCAAATTGCAATGCGCGTTTGTCGAAATCGCAGACATTCAGGTCAGACCAGCAGAAAAATTGAGGAATCTTGACTTAGAGACAAGATAGCCAAAAATTCGACATTTTTCAACGAATCTCGGCTATTTATGAACCGATCCTGAAATTCTTGGGTGGGTTCGACAGGGCTCCAGACACTCAGCTGCCCCGCACCGAAAAATCAGAAAAAAGTTGGTATTTGGCCGAGAAACCCTCGATTCTTGTCGGTTCTGACCGTTCTGACCAAGTTGCGGATGAGACGTCAAATTGCAATGCGCGTTTGTCGAAATCGCAGACATTCAGGTCAGACCAGCAGAAAAATTGAGGAATCTTGACTTAGAGACAAGATAGCCAAAAATTCGACATTTTTCAACGAATCTCGGCTATTTATGAACCGATCCTGAAATTCTTGGGTGGGTTCGACAGGGCTCCAGACACTCAGCTGCCCCGCACCGAAAATTCAGAAAAAAGTTGGTATTTGGCCGAGAAACCCTCGATTCTTGTCGGTTCTGACCGTTCTGACCAAGTTGCGGATGAGACGTCAAATTGCAATGCGCGTTTGTCGAAATCGCAGACATTCAGGTCAGACCAGCAGAAAAATTGAGGAATCTTGACTTAGAGACAAGATAGCCAAAAATTCGACATTTTTCAACGAATCTCGGCTATTTATGAACCGATCCTGAAATTCTTGGGTGGGTTCGACAGGGCTCCAGACACTCAGCTGCCCCGCAACGAAAATTCAGAAAAAAGTTGGTATTTGGCCGAGAAACCCTCGATTCTTGTCGGTTCTGACCGTTCTGACCAAGTTGCGGATGAGACCTCAAATTGCAATGCGCGTTTGTCGAAATCGCAGACATTCAGGTCAGACCAGCAGAAAAATTGAGGAATCTTGACTTAGAGACAAGATAGCCAAAAATTCGACATTTTTCAACGAATCTCGGCTATTTATGAACCGATCCTGAAATTCTTGGGTGGGTTCGACAGGGCTCCAGACACTCAGCTGCCCCGCACCGAAAATTCAGAAAAAAGTTGGTATTTGGCCGAGAAACCCTCGATTCTTGTCGGTTCTGACCGTTCTGACCAAGTTGCGGATGAGACGTCAAATTGCAATGCGCGTTTGTCGAAATCGCAGACATTCAGGTCAGACCAGCAGAAAAATTGAGGAATCTTGACTTAGAGACAAGATAGCCAAAAATTCGACATTTTTCAACGAATCTCGGCTATTTATGAACCGATCCTGAAATTCTTGGGTGGGTTCGACAGGGCTCCAGACACTCAGCTGCCCCGCACCGAAAATTCAGAAAAAAGTTGGTATTTGGCCGAGAAACCCTCGATTCTTGTCGGTTCTGACCGTTCTGACCAAGTTGCGGATGAGACGTCAAATTGCAATGCGCGTTCGTCGAAATCGCAGACATTCAGGTCAGACCAGCAGAAAAACTGAGGAATCTTGACTTAGAGACAAGATAGCCAAAAATTCGACATTTTTCAACGAATCTCGGCTATTTATGAAACGATCCTGAAATTCTTGGGTGGGTTCGACAGGGCTCCAGACACTCAGCTGCCCCGCACCGAAAATTCAGAAAAAAGTTGGTATTTGGCCGAGAAACCCTCGATTCTTGTCGGTTCTGACCGTTCTGACCAAGTTGCGGATGAGACGTCAAATTGCAATGCGCGTTTGTCGAAATCGCAGACATTCAGGTCAGACCAGCAGAAAAATTGAGGAATCTTGACTTAGAGACAAGATAGCCAAAAATTCGACATTTTTCAACGAATCTCGGCTATTTATGAACCGATCCTGAAATTCTTGGGTGGGTTCGACAGGGCTCCAGACACTCAGCTGCCCCGCACCGAAAATTCAGAAAAAAGTTGGTATTTGGCCGAGAAACCCTCGATTCTTGTCGGTTCTGACCGTTCTGACCAAGTTGCGGATGAGACGTCAAATTGCAATGCGCGTTTGTCGAAATCGCAGACATTCAGGTCAGACCAGCAGAAAAATTGCGGAATCTTGGCTTAGCGACAAGATAGCCAAAAATTCGACATTTTTCAACGAATCTCGGCTATTTATGAACCGATCCTGAAATTCTTGGGTGGGTTCGACAGGGCTCCAGACACTCAGCTGCCCCGCACCGAAAATTCAGAAAAAAGTTGGTATTTGGCCGAGAAACCCTCGATTCTTGTCGGTT
This sequence comes from Diprion similis, assembly GCF_021155765.1. Classification (NCBI taxonomy): domain Eukaryota; kingdom Metazoa; phylum Arthropoda; class Insecta; order Hymenoptera; family Diprionidae; genus Diprion; species Diprion similis. Next base: position 17,584,384 of record NC_060107.1, on the reverse strand, counting down.
CTGACCGTTCTGACCAAGTTGCGGATGAGACGTCAAATTGCAATGCGCGTTTGTCGAAATCGCAGACATTCAGGTCAGACCAGCAGAAAAATTGAGGAATCTTGACTTAGAGACAAGATAGCCAAAAATTCGACATTTTTCAACGAATCTCGGCTATTTATGAACCGATCCTGAAATTCTTGGGTGGGTTCGACAGGGCTCCGGACACTCAGCTGCCCCGCACCGAAAATTCAGAAAAAAGTTGGTATTTGGCCGAGAAACCCTCGATTCTTGTCGGTTCTGACCGTTCTGACCAAGTTGCGGATGAGACGTCAAATTGCAATGCGCGTTTGTCGAAATCGCAGACATTCAGGTCAGACCAGCAGAAAAATTGAGGAATCTTGACTTAGAGACAAGATAGCCAAAAATTCGACATTTTTCAACGAATCTCGGCTATTTATGAACCGATCCTGAAATTCTTGGGTGGGTTCGACAGGGCTCCAGACACTCAGCTGCCCCGCACCGAAAATTCAGAAAAAAGTTGGTATTTGGCCGAGAAACCCTCGATTCTTGTCGGTTCTGACCGTTCTGACCAAGTTGCGGATGAGACGTCAAATTGCAATGCGCGTTTGTCGAAATCGCAGACATTCAGGTCAGACCAGCAGAAAAATTGAGGAATCTTGACTTAGAGACAAGATAGCCAAAAATTCGACATTTTTCAACGAATCTCGGCTATTTATGAACCGATCCTGAAATTCTTGGGTGGGTTCGACAGGGCTCCAGACACTCAGCTGCCCCGCACCGAAAATTCAGAAAAAAGTTGGTATTTGGCCGAGAAACCCTCGATTCTTGTCGGTTCTGACCGTTCTGACCAAGTTGCGGATGAGACGTCAAATTGCAATGCGCGTTTGTCGAAATCGCAGACATTCAGGTCAGACCAGCAGAAAAATTGAGGAATCTTGACTTAGAGACAAGATAGCCAAAAATTCGACATTTTTCAACGAATCTCGGCTATTTATGAACCGATCCTGAAATTCTTGGGTGGGTTCGACAGGGCTCCAGACACTCAGCTGCCCCGCAACGAAAATTCAGAAAAAAGTTGGTATTTGGCCGAGAAACCCTCGATTCTTGTCGGTTCTGACCGTTCTGACCAAGTTGCGGATGAGACCTCAAATTGCAATGCGCGTTTGTCGAAATCGCAGACATTCAGGTCAGACCAGCAGAAAAATTGAGGAATCTTGACTTAGAGACAAGATAGCCAAAAATTCGACATTTTTCAACGAATCTCGGCTATTTATGAACCGATCCTGAAATTCTTGGGTGGGTTCGACAGGGCTCCAGACACTCAGCTGCCCCGCAACGAGAATTCAGAAAAAAGTTGGTATTTGGCCGAGAAACCCTCGATTCTTGTCGGTTCTGACCGTTCTGACCAAGTTGCGGATGAGACGTCAAATTGCAATGCGCGTTTGTCGAAATCGCAGACATTCAGGTCAGACCAGCAGAAAAATTGAGGAATCTTGACTTAGAGACAAGATAGCCAAAAATTCGACATTTTTCAACGAATCTCGGCTATTTATGAACCGATCCTGAAATTCTTGGGTGGGTTCGACAGGGCTCCAGACACTCAGCTGCCCCGCACCGAAAATTCAGAAAAAAGTTGGTATTTGGCCGAGAAACCCTCGATTCTTGTCGGTTCTGACCGTTCTGACCAAGTTGCGGATGAGACGTCAAATTGCAATGCGCGTTTGTCGAAATCGCAGACATTCAGGTCAGACCAGCAGAAAAATTGAGGAATCTTGACTTAGAGACAAGATAGCCAAAAATTCGACATTTTTCAACGAATCTCGGCTATTTATGAACCGATCCTGAAATTCTTGGGTGGGTTCGACAGGGCTCCAGACACTCAGCTGCCCCGCACCGAAAATTCAGAAAAAAGTTGGTATTTGGCCGAGAAACCCTCGATTCTTGTCGGTTCTGACCGTTCTGACCAAGTTGCGGATGAGACGTCAAATTGCAATGCGCGTTTGTCGAAATCGCAGACATTCAGGTCAGACCAGCAGAAAAATTGAGGAATCTTGACTTAGAGACAAGATAGCCAAAAATTCGACATTTTTCAACGAATCTCGGCTATTTATGAACCGATCCTGAAATTCTTGGGTGGGTTCGACAGGGCTCCAGACACTCAGCTGCCCCGCAACGAAAATTCAGAAAAAAGTTGGTATTTGGCCGAGAAACCCTCGATTCTTGTCGGTTCTGACCGTTCTGACCAAGTTGCGGATGAGACCTCAAATTGCAATGCGCGTTTGTCGAAATCGCAGACATTCAGGTCAGACCAGCAGAAAAATTGAGGAATCTTGACTTAGAGACAAGATAGCCAAAAATTCGACATTTTTCAACGAATCTCGGCTATTTATGAACCGATCCTGAAATTCTTGGGTGGGTTCGACAGGGCTCCAGACACTCAGCTGCCCCGCACCGAAAAATCAGAAAAAAGTTGGTATTTGGCCGAGAAACCCTCGATTCTTGTCGGTTCTGACCGTTCTGACCAAGTTGCGGATGAGACGTCAAATTGCAATGCGCGTTTGTCGAAATCGCAGACATTCAGGTCAGACCAGCAGAAAAATTGAGGAATCTTGACTTAGAGACAAGATAGCCAAAAATTCGACATTTTTCAACGAATCTCGGCTATTTATGAACCGATCCTGAAATTCTTGGGTGGGTTCGACAGGGCTCCAGACACTCAGCTGCCCCGCACCGAAAATTCAGAAAAAAGTTGGTATTTGGCCGAGAAACCCTCGATTCTTGTCGGTTCTGACCGTTCTGACCAAGTTGCGGATGAGACGTCAAATTGCAATGCGCGTTTGTCGAGATCGCAGACATTCAGGTCAGACCAGCAGAAAAATTGAGGAATCTTGACTTAGAGACAAGATAGCCAAAAATTCGACATTTTTCAACGAATCTCGGCTATTTATGAACCGATCCTGAAATTCTTGGGTGGGTTCGACAGGGCTCCAGACACTCAGCTGCCCCGCAACGAAAATTCAGAAAAAAGTTGGTATTTGGCCGAGAAACCCTCGATTCTTGTCGGTTCTGACCGTTCTGACCAAGTTGCGGATGAGACCTCAAATTGCAATGCGCGTTTGTCGAAATCGCAGACATTCAGGTCAGACCAGCAGAAAAATTGAGGAATCTTGACTTAGAGACAAGATAGCCAAAAATTCGACATTTTTCAACGAATCTCGGCTATTTATGAACCGATCCTGAAATTCTTGGGTGGGTTCGACAGGGCTCCAGACACTCAGCTGCCCCGCACCGAAAATTCAGAAAAAAGTTGGTATTTGGCCGAGAAACCCTCGATTCTTGTCGGTTCTGACCGTTCTGACCAAGTTGCGGATGAGACGTCAAATTGCAATGCGCGTTTGTCGAAATCGCAGACATTCAGGTCAGACCAGCAGAAAAATTGAGGAATCTTGACTTAGAGACAAGATAGCCAAAAATTCGACATTTTTCAACGAATCTCGGCTATTTATGAACCGATCCTGAAATTCTTGGGTGGGTTCGACAGGGCTCCAGACACTCAGCTGCCCCGCACCGAAAATTCAGAAAAAAGTTGGTATTTGGCCGAGAAACCCTCGATTCTTGTCGGTTCTGACCGTTCTGACCAAGTTGCGGATGAGACGTCAAATTGCAATGCGCGTTCGTCGAAATCGCAGACATTCAGGTCAGACCAGCAGAAAAACTGAGGAATCTTGACTTAGAGACAAGATAGCCAAAAATTCGACATTTTTCAACGAATCTCGGCTATTTATGAAACGATCCTGAAATTCTTGGGTGGGTTCGACAGGGCTCCAGACACTCAGCTGCCCCGCACCGAAAATTCAGAAAAAAGTTGGTATTTGGCCGAGAAACCCTCGATTCTTGTCGGTTCTGACCGTTCTGACCAAGTTGCGGATGAGACGTCAAATTGCAATGCGCGTTTGTCGAAATCGCAGACATTCAGGTCAGACCAGCAGAAAAATTGAGGAATCTTGACTTAGAGACAAGATAGCCAAAAATTCGACATTTTTCAACGAATCTCGGCTATTTATGAACCGATCCTGAAATTCTTGGGTGGGTTCGACAGGGCTCCAGACACTCAGCTGCCCCGCACCGAAAATTCAGAAAAAAGTTGGTATTTGGCCGAGAAACCCTCGATTCTTGTCGGTTCTGACCGTTCTGACCAAGTTGCGGATGAGACGTCAAATTGCAATGCGCGTTTGTCGAAATCGCAGACATTCAGGTCAGACCAGCAGAAAAATTGCGGAATCTTGGCTTAGCGACAAGATAGCCAAAAATTCGACATTTTTCAACGAATCTCGGCTATTTATGAACCGATCCTGAAATTCTTGGGTGGGTTCGACAGGGCTCCAGACACTCAGCTGCCCCGCACCGAAAATTCAGAAAAAAGTTGGTATTTGGCCGAGAAACCCTCGATTCTTGTCGGTTCTGACCGTTCTGACCAAGTTGCGGATGAGACGTCAAATTGCAATGCGCGTTTGTCGAAATCGCAGACATTCAGGTCAGACCAGCAGAAAAATTGAGGAATCTTGACTTAGAGACAAGATAGCCAAAAATTCGACATTTTTCAACGAATCTCGGCTATTTATGAACCGATCCTGAAATTCTTGGGTGGGTTCGACAGGGCTCCAGACACTCAGCTGCCCCGCACCGAAAATTCAGAAAAAAGTTGGTATTTGGCCGAGAAACCCTCGATTCTTGTCGGTTCTGACCGTTCTGACCAAGTTGCGGATGAGACGTCAAATTGCAATGCGCGTTTGTCGAAATCGCAGACATTCAGGTCAGACCAGCAGAAAAATTGAGGAATCTTGACTTAGAGACAAGATAGCCAAAAATTCGACATTTTTCAACGAATCTCGGCTATTTATGAACCGATCCTGAAATTCTTGGGTGGGTTCGACAGGGCTCCAGACACTCAGCTGCCCCGCACCGAAAATTCAGAAAAAAGTTGGTATTTGGCCGAGAAACCCTCGATTCTTGTCGGTTCTGACCGTTCTGACCAAGTTGCGGATGAGACGTCAAATTGCAATGCGCGTTTGTCGAAATCGCAGACATTCAGGTCAGACCAGCAGAAAAATTGAGGAATCTTGACTTAGAGACAAGATAGCCAAAAATTCGACATTTTTCAACGAATCTCGGCTATTTATGAACCGATCCTGAAATTCTTGGGTGGGTTCGACAGGGCTCCAGACACTCAGCTGCCCCGCACCGAAAATTCAGAAAAAAGTTGGTATTTGGCCGAGAAACCCTCGATTCTTGTCGGTTCTGACCGTTCTGACCAAGTTGCGGATGAGACGTCAAATTGCAATGCGCGTTTGTCGAAATCGCAGACATTCAGGTCAGACCAGCAGAAAAATTGAGGAATCTTGACTTAGAGACAAGATAGCCAAAAATTCGACATTTTTCAACGAATCTCGGCTATTTATGAACCGATCCTGAAATTCTTGGGTGGGTTCGACAGGGCTCCAGACACTCAGCTGCCCCGCAACGAAAATTCAGAAAAAAGTTGGTATTTGGCCGAGAAACCCTCGATTCTTGTCGGTTCTGACCGTTCTGACCAAGTTGCGGATGAGACCTCAAATTGCAATGCGCGTTTGTCGAAATCGCAGACATTCAGGTCAGACCAGCAGAAAAATTGAGGAATCTTGACTTAGAGACAAGATAGCCAAAAATTCGACATTTTTCAACGAATCTCGGCTATTTATGAACCGATCCTGAAATTCTTGGGTGGGTTCGACAGGGCTCCAGACACTCAGCTGCCCCGCAACGAAAATTCAGAAAAAAGTTGGTATTTGGCCGAGAAACCCTCGATTCTTGTCGGTTCTGACCGTTCTGACCAAGTTGCGGATGAGACCTCAAATTGCAATGCGCGTTTGTCGAAATCGCAGACATTCAGGTCAGACCAGCAGAAAAATTGAGGAATCTTGACTTAGAGACAAGATAGCCAAAAATTCGACATTTTTCAACGAATCTCGGCTATTTATGAACCGATCCTGAAATTCTTGGGTGGGTTCGACAGGGCTCCAGACACTCAGCTGCCCCGCACCGAAAATTCAGAAAAAAGTTGGTATTTGGCCGAGAAAGCCTCGATTCTTGTCGGTTCTGACCGTTCTGACCAAGTTGCGGATGAGACGTCAAATTGCAATGCGCGTTCGTCGAAATCGCAGACATTCAGGTCAGACCAGCAGAAAAACTGAGGAATCTTGACTTAGAGACAAGATAGCCAAAAATTCGACATTTTTCAACGAATCTCGGCTATTTATGAAACGATCCTGAAATTCTTGGGTGGGTTCGACAGGGCTCCAGACACTCAGCTGCCCCGCACCGAAAATTCAGAAAAAAGTTGGTATTTGGCCGAGAAACCCTCGATTCTTGTCGGTTCTGACCGTTCTGACCAAGTTGCGGATGAGACGTCAAATTGCAATGCGCGTTTGTCGAAATCGCAGACATCCAGGTCAGACCAGCAGAAAAATTGAGGAATCTTGACTTAGAGACAAGATAGCCAAAAATTCGACATTTTTCAACGAATCTCGGCTATTTATGAACCGATCCTGAAATTCTTGGGTGGGTTCGACAGGGCTCCAGACACTCAGCTGCCCCGCACCGAAAATTCAGAAAAAAGTTGGTATTTGGCCGAGAAACCCTCGATTCTTGTCGGTTCTGACCGTTCTGACCAAGTTGCGGATGAGACGTCAAATTGCAATGCGCGTTTGTCGAAATCGCAGACATTCAGGTCAGACCAGCAGAAAAATTGAGGAATCTTGACTTAGAGACAAGATAGCCAAAAATTCGACATTTTTCAACGAATCTCGGCTATTTATGAACCGATCCTGAAATTCTTGGGTGGGTTCGACAGGGCTCCAGACACTCAGCTGCCCCGCACCGAAAATTCAGAAAAAAGTTGGTATTTGGCCGAGAAACCCTCGATTCTTGTCGGTTCTGACCGTTCTGACCAAGTTGCGGATGAGACGTCAAATTGCAATGCGCGTTTGTCGAAATCGCAGACATTCAGGTCAGACCAGCAGAAAAATTGAGGAATCTTGACTTAGAGACAAGATAGCCAAAAATTCGACATTTTTCAACGAATCTCGGCTATTTATGAACCGATCCTGAAATTCTTGGGTGGGTTCGACAGGGCTCCAGACACTCAGCTGCCCCGCACCGAAAATTCAGAAAAAAGTTGGTATTTGGCCGAGAAACCCTCGATTCTTGTCGGTTCTGACCGTTCTGACCAAGTTGCGGATGAGACGTCAAATTGCAATGCGCGTTTGTCGAAATCGCAGACATTCAGGTCAGACCAGCAGAAAAATTGAGGAATCTTGACTTAGAGACAAGATAGCCAAAAATTCGACATTTTTCAACGAATCTCGGCTATTTATGAACCGATCCTGAAATTCTTGGGTGGGTTCGACAGGGCTCCAGACACTCAGCTGCCCCGCACCGAAAATTCAGAAAAAAGTTGGTATTTGGCCGAGAAACCCTCGATTCTATTCGGTTCTGACCGTTCTGACCAAGTTGCGGATGAGACGTCAAATTGCAATGCGCGTTTGTCGAAATCGCAGACATTCAGGTCAGACCAGCAGAAAAATTGAGGAATCTTGACTTAGAGACAAGATAGCCAAAAATTCGACATTTTTCAACGAATCTCGGCTATTTATGAACCGATCCTGAAATTCTTGGGTGGGTTCGACAGGGCTCCAGACACTCAGCTGCCCCGCACCGAAAATTCAGAAAAAAGTTGGTATTTGGCCGAGAAACCCTCGATTCTTGTCGGTTCTGACCGTTCTGACCAAGTTGCGGATGAGACCTCAAATTGCAATGCGCGTTCGTCGAAATCGCAGACATTCAGGTCAGACCAGCAGAAAAATTGAGGAATCTTGACTTAGAGACAAGATAGCCAAAAATTCGACATTTTTCAACGAATCTCGGCTATTTATGAACCGATCCTGAAATTCTTGGGTGGGTCCGACAGGGCTCCAGACACTCAGCTGCCCCGCACCAAAAATTCAGAAAAAAGTTGGTATTTGGCCGAGAAACCCTCGATTCTTGTCGGTTCTGACCGTTCTGACCAAGTTGCGGATGAGACGTCAAATTGCAATGCGCGTTTGTCGAAATCGCAGACATTCAGGTCAGACCAGCAGAAAAATTGAGGAATCTTGACTTAGAGACAAGATAGCCAAAAATTCGACATTTTTCAACGAATCTCGGCTATTTATGAACCGATCCTGAAATTCTTGGGTGGGTTCGACAGGGCTCCAGACACTCAGCTGCCCCGCACTGAAAATTCAGAAAAAAGTTGGTATTTGGCCGAGAAACCCTCGATTCTTGTCGGTTCTGACCGTTCTGACCAAGTTGCGGATGAGACCTCAAATTGCAATGCGCGTTTGTCGAAATCGCAGACATTCAGGTCAGACCAGCAGAAAAATTGAGGAATCTTGACTTAGAGACAAGATAGCCAAAAATTCGACATTTTTCAACGAATCTCGGCTATTTATGAACCGATCCTGAAATTCTTGGGTGGGTTCGACAGGGCTCCAGACACTCAGCTGCCCCGCACCGAAAATTCAGAAAAAAGTTGGTATTTGGCCGAGAAACCCTCGATTCTTGTCGGTTCTGACCGTTCTGACCAAGTTGCGGATGAGACGTCAAATTGCAATGCGCGTTTGTCGAAATCGCAGACATTCAGGTCAGACCAGCAGAAAAATTGAGGAATCTTGACTTAGAGACAAGATAGCCAAAAATTCGACATTTTTCAACGAATCTCGGCTATTTATGAACCGATCCTGAAATTCTTGGGTGGGTTCGACAGGGCTCCAGACACTCAGCTGCCCCGCACCGAAAATTCAGAAAAAAGTTGGTATTTGGCCGAGAAACCCTCGATTCTTGTCGGTTCTGACCGTTCTGACCAAGTTGCGGATGAGACGTCAAATTGCAATGCGCGTTTGTCGAAATCGCAGACATTCAGGTCAGACCAGCAGAAAAATTGAGGAATCTTGACTTAGAGACAAGATAGCCAAAAATTCGACATTTTTCAACGAATCTCGGCTATTTATGAACCGATCCTGAAATTCTTGGGTGGGTTCGACAGGGCTCCAGACACTCAGCTGCCCCGCACCAAAAATTCAGAAAAAAGTTGGTATTTGGCCGAGAAACCCTCGATTCTTGTCGGTTCTGACCGTTCTGACCAAGTTGCGGATGAGACGTCAAATTGCAATGCGCGTTTGTCGAAATCGCAGACATTCAGGTCAGACCAGCAGAAAAATTGAGGAATCTTGACTTAGAGACAAGATAGCCAAAAATTCGACATTTTTCAACGAATCTCGGCTATTTATGAACCTATCCTGAAATTCTTGGGTGGGTTCGACAGGGCTCCAGACACTCAGCTGCCCCGCACCGAAAATTCAGAAAAAAGTTGGTATTTGGCCGAGAAACCCTCGATTCTTGTCGGTTCTGACCGTTCTGACCAAGTTGCGGATGAGACCTCAAATTGCAATGCGCGTTTGTCGAAATCGCAGACATTCAGGTCAGACCAGCAGAAAAATTGAGGAATCTTGACTTAGAGACAAGATAGCCAAAAATTCGACATTTTTCAACGAATCTCGGCTATTTATGAACCGATCCTGAAATTCTTGGGTGGGTCCGACAGGGCTCCAGACACTCAGCTGCCCCGCAACGAAAATTCAGAAAAAAGTTGGTATTTGGCCGAGAAACCCTCGATTCTTGTCGGTTCTGACCGTTCTGACCAAGTTGCGGATGAGACGTCAAATTGCAATGCGTGTTTGTCGAAATCGCAGACATTCAGGTCAGACCAGCAGAAAAGATGAGGAATCTTGACTTAGAGACAAGATAGCCAAAAATTCGACATTTTTCAACGAATCTCGGCTATTTATGAACCGATCCTGAAATTCTTGGGTGGGTTCGACAGGGCTCCAGACACTCAGCTGCCCCGCAACGAAAATTCAGAAAAAAGTTGGTATTTGGCCGAGAAACCCTCGATTCTTGTCGGTTCTGACCGTTCTGACCAAGTTGCGGATGAGACCTCAAATTGCAATGCGCGTTTGTCGAAATCGCAGACATTCAGGTCAGACCAGCAGAAAAATTGAGGAATCTTGACTTAGAGACAAGATAGCCAAAAATTCGACATTTTTCAACGAATCTCGGCTATTTATGAACCGATCCTGAAATTCTTGGGTGGGTTCGACAGGGCTCCAGACACTCAGCTGCCCCGCACTGAAAATTCAGAAAAAAGTTGGTATTTGGCCGAGAAACCCTCGATTCTTGTCGGTTCTGACCGTTCTGACCAAGTTGCGGATGAGACCTCAAATTGCAATGCGCGTTCGTCGAAATCGCAGACATTCAGGTCAGACCAGCAGAAAAATTGAGGAATCTTGACTTAGAGACAAGATAGCCAAAAATTCGACATTTTTCAACGAATCTCGGCTATTTATGAACCGATCCTGAAATTCTTGGGTGGGTTCGACAGGGCTCCAGACACTCAGCTGCCCCGCACCAAAAATTCAGAAAAAAGTTGGTATTTGGCCGAGAAACCCTCGATTCTTGTCGGTTCTGACCGTTCTGACCAAGTTGCGGATGAGACGTCAAATTGCAATGCGCGTTTGTCGAAATCGCAGACATTCAGGTCAGACCGGCAGAAAAATTGAGGAATCTTGACTTAGAGACAAGATAGCCAAAAATTCGACATTTTTCAACGAATCTCGGCTACTTATGAACCGATCCTGAAATTCTTGGGTGGGTTCGACAGGGCTCCAGACACTCAGCTGCCCCGCACTGAAAATTCAGAAAAAAGTTGGTATTTGGCCGAGAAACCCTCGATTCTTGTCGGTTCTGACCGTTTTGACCAAGTTGCGGATGAGACGTCAAATTGCAATGCGCGTTTGTCGAAATCGCAGACATTCAGGTCAGACCAGCAGAAAAATTGAGGAATCTTGACTTAGAGACAAGATAGCCAAAAATTCGACATTTTTCAACGAATCTCGGCTATTTATGAACCGATCCTGAAATTCTTGGGTGGGTTCGACAGGGCTCCAGACACTCAGCTGCCCCGCACCGAAAATTCAGAAAAAAGTTGGTATTTGGCCGAGAAACCCTCGATTCTTGTCGGTTCTGACCGTTCTGACCAAGTTGCGGATGAGACCTCAAATTGCAATGCGCGTTCGTCGAAATCGCAGACATTCAGGTCAGACCAGCAGAAAAATTGAGGAATCTTGACTTAGAGACAAGATAGCCAAAAATTCGACATTTTTCAACGAATCTCGGCTATTTATGAACCGATCCTGAAATTCTTGGGTGGGTCCGACAGGGCTCCAGACACTCAGCTGCCCCGCACCAAAAATTCAGAAAAAAGTTGGTATTTGGCCGAGAAACCCTCGATTCTTGTCGGTTCTGACCGTTCTGACCAAGTTGCGGATGAGACGTCAAATTGCAATGCGCGTTTGTCGAAATCGCAGACATTCAGGTCAGACCAGCAGAAAAATTGAGGAATCTTGACTTAGAGACAAGATAGCCAAAAATTCGACATTTTTCAACGAATCTCGGCTATTTATGAACCGATCCTGAAATTCTTGGGTGGGTTCGACAGGGCTCCAGACACTCAGCTGCCCCGCACTGAAAATTCAGAAAAAAGTTGGTATTTGGCCGAGAAACCCTCGATTCTTGTCGGTTCTGACCGTTCTGACCAAGTTGCGGATGAGACCTCAAATTGCAATGCGCGTTTGTCGAAATCGCAGACATTCAGGTCAGACCAGCAGAAAAATTGAGGAATCTTGACTTAGAGACAAGATAGCCAAAAATTCGACATTTTTCAACGAATCTCGGCTATTTATGAACCGATCCTGAAATTCTTGGGTGGGTTCGACAGGGCTCCAGACACTCAGCTGCCCCGCACCGAAAATTCAGAAAAAAGTTGGTATTTGGCCGAGAAACCCTCGATTCTTGTCGGTTCTGACCGTTCTGACCAAGTTGCGGATGAGACGTCAAATTGCAATGCGCGTTTGTCGAAATCGCAGACATTCAGGTCAGACCAGCAGAAAAATTGAGGAATCTTGACTTAGAGACAAGATAGCCAAAAATTCGACATTTTTCAACGAATCTCGGCTATTTATGAACCGATCCTGAAATTCTTGGGTGGGTTCGACAGGGCTCCAGACACTCAGCTGCCCCGCACCGAAAATTCAGAAAAAAGTTGGTATTTGGCCGAGAAACCCTCGATTCTTGTCGGTTCTGACCGTTCTGACCAAGTTGCGGATGAGACGTCAAATTGCAATGCGCGTTTGTCGAAATCGCAGACATTCAGGTCAGACCAGCAGAAAAATTGAGGAATCTTGACTTAGAGACAAGATAGCCAAAAATTCGACATTTTTCAACGAATCTCGGCTATTTATGAACCGATCCTGAAATTCTTGGGTGGGTTCGACAGGGCTCCAGACACTCAGCTGCCCCGCACCAAAAATTCAGAAAAAAGTTGGTATTTGGCCGAGAAACCCTCGATTCTTGTCGGTTCTGACCGTTCTGACCAAGTTGCGGATGAGACGTCAAATTGCAATGCGCGTTTGTCGAAATCGCAGACATTCAGGTCAGACCATCAGAAAAATTGAGGAATCTTGACTTAGAGACAAGATAGCCAAAAATTCGACATTTTTCAACGAATCTCGGCTATTTATGAACCTATCCTGAAATTCTTGGGTGGGTTCGACAGGGCTCCAGACACTCAGCTGCCCCGCACCGAAAATTCAGAAAAAAGTTGGTATTTGGCCGAGAAACCCTCGATTCTTGTCGGTTCTGACCGTTCTGACCAAGTTGCGGATGAGACCTCAAATTGCAATGCGCGTTTGTCGAAATCGCAGACATTCAGGTCAGACCAGCAGAAAAATTGAGGAATCTTGACTTAGAGACAAGATAGCCAAAAATTCGACATTTTTCAACGAATCTCGGCTATTTATGAACCGATCCTGAAATTCTTGGGTGGGTCCGACAGGGCTCCAGACACTCAGCTGCCCCGCAACGAAAATTCAGAAAAAAGTTGGTATTTGGCCGAGAAACCCTCGATTCTTGTCGGTTCTGACCGTTCTGACCAAGTTGCGGATGAGACGTCAAATTGCAATGCGCGTTTGTCGAAATCGCAGACATTCAGGTCAGACCAGCAGAAAAGATGAGGAATCTTGACTTAGAGACAAGATAGCCAAAAATTCGACATTTTTCAACGAATCTCGGCTATTTATGAACCGATCCTGAAATTCTTGGGTGGGTTCGACAGGGCTCCAGACACTCAGCTGCCCCGCAACGAAAATTCAGAAAAAAGTTGGTATTTGGCCGAGAAACCCTCGATTCTTGTCGGTTCTGACCGTTCTGACCAAGTTGCGGATGAGACCTCAAATTGCAATGCGCGTTTGTCGAAATCGCAGACATTCAGGTCAGACCAGCAGAAAAATTGAGGAATCTTGACTTAGAGACAAGATAGCCAAAAATTCGACATTTTTCAACGAATCTCGGCTATTTATGAACCGATCCTGAAATTCTTGGGTGGGTTCGACAGGGCTCCAGACACTCAGCTGCCCCGCACTGAAAATTCAGAAAAAAGTTGGTATTTGGCCGAGAAACCCTCGATTCTTGTCGGTTCTGACCGTTCTGACCAAGTTGCGGATGAGACCTCAAATTGCAATGCGCGTTCGTCGAAATCGCAGACATTCAGGTCAGACCAGCAGAAAAATTGAGGAATCTTGACTTAGAGACAAGATAGCCAAAAATTCGACATTTTTCAACGAATCTCGGCTATTTATGAACCGATCCTGAAATTCTTGGGTGGGTTCGACAGGGCTCCAGACACTCAGCTGCCCCGCACCAAAAATTCAGAAAAAAGTTGGTATTTGGCCGAGAAACCCTCGATTCTTGTCGGTTCTGACCGTTCTGACCAAGTTGCGGATGAGACGTCAAATTGCAATGCGCGTTTGTCGAAATCGCAGACATTCAGGTCAGACCAGCAGAAAAATTGAGGAATCTTGACTTAGAGACAAGATAGCCAAAAATTCGACATTTTTCAACGAATCTCGGCTATTTATGAACCGATCCTGAAATTCTTGGGTGGGTTCGACAGGGCTCCAGACACTCAGCTGCCCCGCAACGAAAATTCAGAAAAAAGTTGGTATTTGGCCGAGAAACCCTCGATTCTTGTCGGTTCTGACCGTTCTGACCAAGTTGCGGATGAGACCTCAAATTGCAATGCGCGTTTGTCGAAATCGCAGACATCCAGGTCAGACCAGCAGAAAAATTGAGGAATCTTGACTTAGAGACAAGATAGCCAAAAATTCGACATTTTTCAACGAATCTCGGCTATTTATGAACCGATCCTGAAATTCTTGGGTGGGTTCGACAGGGCTCCAGACACTCAGCTGCCCCGCACCAAAAATTCAGAAAAAAGTTGGTATTTGGCCGAGAAACCCTCGATTCTTGTCGGTTCTGACCGTTCTGACCAAGTTGCGGATGAGACGTCAAATTGCAATGCGCGTTTGTCGAAATCGCAGACATTCAGGTCAGACCAGCAGAAAAATTGAGGAATCTTGACTTAGAGACAAGATAGCCAAAAATTCGACATTTTTCAACGAATCTCGGCTATTTATGAACCGATCCTGAAATTCTTGGGTGGGTTCGACAGGGCTCCAGACACTCAGCTGCCCCGCACCGAAAATTCAGAAAAAAGTTGGTATTTGGCCGAGAAACCCTCGATTCTTGTCGGTTCTGACCGTTCTGACCAAGTTGCGGATGAGACGTCAAATTGCAATGCGCGTTTGTCGAAATCGCAGACATTCAGGTCAGACCAGCAGAAAAATTGAGGAATCTTGACTTAGAGACAAGATAGCCAAAAATTCGACATTTTTCAACGAATCTCGGCTATTTATGAACCGATCCTGAAATTCTTGGGTGGGTTCGACAGGGCTCCAGACACTCAGCTGCCCCGCAACGAAAATTCAGAAAAAAGTTGGTATTTGGCCGAGAAACCCTCGATTCTTGTCGGTTCTGACCGTTCTGACCAAGTTGCGGATGAGACCTCAAATTGCAATGCGCGTTTGTCGAAATCGCAGACATTCAGGTCAGACCAGCAGAAAAATTGAGGAATCTTGACTTAGAGACAAGATAGCCAAAAATTCGACATTTTTCAACGAATCTCGGCTATTTATGAACCGATCCTGAAATTCTTGGGTGGGTTCGACAGGGCTCCAGACACTCAGCTGCCCCGCACCGAAAATTCAGAAAAAAGTTGGTATTTGGCCGAGAAACCCTCGATTCTTGTCGGTTCTGACCGTTCTGACCAAGTTGCGGATGAGACGTCAAATTGCAATGCGCGTTTGTCGAAATCGCAGACTTTCAGGTCAGACCAGCAGAAAAATTGAGGAATCTTGACTTAGAGACAAGATAGCCAAAAATTCGACATTTTTCAACGAATCTCGGCTATTTATGAACCTATCCTGAAATTCTTGGGTGCGTTCGACAGGGCTCCAGACACTCAGCTGCCCCGCACCGAAAATTCAGAAAAAAGTTGGTATTTGGCCGAGAAACCCTCGATTCTTGTCGGTTCTGACCGTTCTGACCAAGTTGCGGATGAGACGTCAAATTGCAATGCGCGTTAGTCGAAATCGCAGACATTCAGGTCAGACCAGCAGAAAAATTGAGGAATCTTGACTTAGAGACAAGATAGCCAAAAATTCGACATTTTTCAACGAATCTCGGCTATTTATGAACCGATCCTGAAATTCTTGGGTGGGTTCGACAGGGCTCCAGACACTCAGCTGCCCCGCACCGAAAATTCAGAAAAAAGTTGGTATTTGGCCGAGAAACCCTCGATTCTTGTCGGTTCTGACCGTTCTGACCAAGTTGCGGATGAGACGTCAAATTGCAATGCGCGTTTGTCGAAATCGCAGACATTCAGGTCAGACCAGCAGAAAAATTGAGGAATCTTGACTTAGAGACAAGATAGCCAAAAATTCGACATTTTTCAACGAATCTCGGCTATTTATGAACCGATCCTGAAATTCTTGGGTGGGTTCGACAGGGCTCCAGACACTCAGCTGCCCCGCACCGAAAATTCAGAAAAAAGTTGGTATTTGGCCGAGAAACCCTCGATTCTTGTCGGTTCTGACCGTTCTGACCAAGTTGCGGATGAGACGTCAAATTGCAATGCGCGTTTGTCGAAATCGCAGACATTCAGGTCAGACCAGCAGAAAAATTGAGGAATCTTGACTTAGAGACAAGATAGCCAAAAATTCGACATTTTTCAACGAATCTCGGCTATTTATGAACCGATCCTGAAATTCTTGGGTGGGTTCGACAGGGCTCCAGACACTCAGCTGCCCCGCACCGAAAATTCAGAAAAAAGTTGGTATTTGGCCGAGAAACCCTCGATTCTTGTCGGTTCTGACCGTTCTGACCAAGTTGCGGATGAGACGTCAAATTGCAATGCGCGTTCGTCAAAATCGCGGACATTCAGGTCAGACCAGCAAAAAAATTGAGGAATCCTGACTTAGAGACAAGATAGCCAAAAATTCGACATTTTTCAACGAATCTCGGCTATTTATGAACCTATCCTGAAATTCTTGGGTGGGTTCGACAGGGCTCCAGACACTCAGCTGCCCCGCACCGAAAATTCAGAAAAAAGTTGGTATTTGGCCGAGAAACCCTCGATTCTTGTCGGTTCTGACCGTTCTGACCAAGTTGCGGATGAGACCTCAAATTGCAATGCGCGTTCGTCGAAATCGCAGACATTCAGGTCAGACCAGCAGAAAAATTGAGGAATCTTGACTTAGAGACAAGATAGCCAAAAATTCGACATTTTTCAACGAATCTCGGCTATTTATGAACCGATCCTGAAATTCTTGGGTGGGTCCGACAGGGCTCCAGACACTCAGCTGCCCCGCACCAAAAATTCAGAAAAAAGTTGGTATTTGGCCGAGAAACCCTCGATTCTTGTCGGTTCTGACCGTTCTGACCAAGTTGCGGATGAGACGTCAAATTGCAATGCGCGTTTGTCGAAATCGCAGACATTCAGGTCAGACCAGCAGAAAAATTGAGGAATCTTGACTTAGAGACAAGATAGCCAAAAATTCGACATTTTTCAACGAATCTCGGCTATTTATGAACCGATCCTGAAATTCTTGGGTGGGTTCGACAGGGCTCCAGACACTCAGCTGCCCCGCAACGAAAATTCAGAAAAAAGTTGGTATTTGGCCGAGAAACCCCCGATTCTTGTCGGTTCTGACCGTTCTGACCAAGTTGCGGATGAGACCTCAAATTGCAATGCGCGTTTGTCGAAATCGCAGACATTCAGGTCAGACCAGCAGAAAAATTGAGGAATCTTGACTTAGAGACAAGATAGCCAAAAATTCGACATTTTTCAACGAATCTCGGCTATTTATGAACCGATCCTGAAATTCTTGGGTGGGTTCGACAGGGCTCCAGACACTCAGCTGCCCCGCACCGAAAATTCAGAAAAAAGTTGGTATTTGGCCGAGAAACCCTCGATTCTTGTCGGTTCTGACCGTTCTGACCAAGTTGCGGATGAGACGTCAAATTGCAATGCGCGTTTGTCGAAATCGCAGACATTCAGGTCAGACCAGCAGAAAAATTGAGGAATCTTGACTTAGAGACAAGATAGCCAAAAATTCGACATTTTTCAACGAATCTCGGCTATTTATGAACCGATCCTGAAATTCTTGGGTGGGTTCGACAGGGCTCCAGACACTCAGCTGCCCCGCACCGAAAATTCAGAAAAAAGTTGGTATTTGGCCGAGAAACCCTCGATTCTTGTCGGTTCTGACCGTTCTGACCAAGTTGCGGATGAGACGTCAAATTGCAATGCGCGTTCGTCAAAATCGCGGACATTCAGGTCAGACCAGCAAAAAAATTGAGGAATCCTGACTTAGAGACAAGATAGCCAAAAATTCGACATTTTTCAACGAATCTCGGCTATTTATGAACCTATCCTGAAATTCTTGGGTGGGTTCGACAGGGCTCCAGACACTCAGCTGCCCCGCACCGAAAATTCAGAAAAAAGTTGGTATTTGGCCGAGAAACCCTCGATTCTTGTCGGTTCTGACCGTTCTGACCAAGTTGCGGATGAGACCTCAAATTGCAATGCGCGTTCGTCGAAATCGCAGACATTCAGGTCAGACCAGCAGAAAAATTGAGGAATCTTGACTTAGAGACAAGATAGCCAAAAATTCGACATTTTTCAACGAATCTCGGCTATTTATGAACCGATCCTGAAATTCTTGGGTGGGTCCGACAGGGCTCCAGACACTCAGCTGCCCCGCACCAAAAATTCAGAAAAAAGTTGGTATTTGGCCGAGAAACCCTCGATTCTTGTCGGTTCTGACCGTTCTGACCAAGTTGCGGATGAGACGTCAAATTGCAATGCGCGTTTGTCGAAATCGCAGACATTCAGGTCAGACCAGCAGAAAAATTGAGGAATCTTGACTTAGAGACAAGATAGCCAAAAATTCGACATTTTTCAACGAATCTCGGCTATTTATGAACCGATCCTGAAATTCTTGGGTGGGTTCGACAGGGCTCCAGACACTCAGCTGCCCCGCACTGAAAATTCAGAAAAAAGTTGGTATTTGGCCGAGAAACCCTCGATTCTTGTCGGTTCTGACCGTTCTGACCAAGTTGCGGATGAGACCTCAAATTGCAATGCGCGTTTGTCGAAATCGCAGACATTCAGGTCAGACCAGCAGAAAAATTGAGGAATCTTGACTTAGAGACAAGATAGCCAAAAATTCGACATTTTTCAACGAATCTCGGCTATTTATGAACCGATCCTGAAATTCTTGGGTGGGTTCGACAGGGCTCCAGACACTCAGCTGCCCCGCAACGAAAATTCAGAAAAAAGTTGGTATTTGGCCGAGAAACCCCCGATTCTTGTCGGTTCTGACCGTTCTGACCAAGTTGCGGATGAGACCTCAAATTGCAATGCGCGTTTGTCGAAATCGCAGACATTCAGGTCAGACCAGCAGAAAAATTGAGGAATCTTGACTTAGAGACAAGATAGCCAAAAATTCGACATTTTTCAACGAATCTCGGCTATTTATGAACCGATCCTGAAATTCTTGGGTGGGTTCGACAGGGCTCCAGACACTCAGCTGCCCCGCACCGAAAATTCAGAAAAAAGTTGGTATTTGGCCGAGAAACCCTCGATTCTTGTCGGTTCTGACCGTTCTGACCAAGTTGCGGATGAGACGTCAAATTGCAATGCGCGTTTGTCGAAATCGCAGACATTCAGGTCAGACCAGCAGAAAAATTGAGGAATCTTGACTTAGAGACAAGATAGCCAAAAATTCGACATTTTTCAACGAATCTCGGCTATTTATGAACCGATCCTGAAATTCTTGGGTGGGTTCGACAGGGCTCCAGACACTCAGCTGCCCCGCACCGAAAATTCAGAAAAAAGTTGGTATTTGGCCGAGAAACCCTCGATTCTTGTCGGTTCTGACCGTTCTGACCAAGTTGCGGATGAGACGTCAAATTGCAATGCGCGTTCGTCAAAATCGCGGACATTCAGGTCAGACCAGCAAAAAAATTGAGGAATCCTGACTTAGAGACAAGATAGCCAAAAATTCGACATTTTTCAACGAATCTCGGCTATTTATGAACCTATCCTGAAATTCTTGGGTGGGTTCGACAGGGCTCCAGACACTCAGCTGCCCCGCACCGAAAATTCAGAAAAAAGTTGGTATTTGGCCGAGAAACCCTCGATTCTTGTCGGTTCTGACCGTTCTGACCAAGTTGCGGATGAGACCTCAAATTGCAATGCGCGTTCGTCGAAA
The DNA here is from genome assembly GCF_021155765.1 of Diprion similis. Lineage (NCBI taxonomy): Eukaryota > Metazoa > Arthropoda > Insecta > Hymenoptera > Diprionidae > Diprion > Diprion similis. Next base: position 17,564,516 of record NC_060107.1, on the reverse strand, counting down.
TCGCAGACATTCAGGTCAGACCAGCAGAAAAATTGAGGAATCTTGACTTAGAGACAAGATAGCCAAAAATTCGACATTTTTCAACGAATCTCGGCTATTTATGAACCGATCCTGAAATTCTTGGGTGGGTCCGACAGGGCTCCAGACACTCAGCTGCCCCGCACCAAAAATTCAGAAAAAAGTTGGTATTTGGCCGAGAAACCCTCGATTCTTGTCGGTTCTGACCGTTCTGACCAAGTTGCGGATGAGACGTCAAATTGCAATGCGCGTTTGTCGAAATCGCAGACATTCAGGTCAGACCAGCAGAAAAATTGAGGAATCTTGACTTAGAGACAAGATAGCCAAAAATTCGACATTTTTCAACGAATCTCGGCTATTTATGAACCGATCCTGAAATTCTTGGGTGGGTTCGACAGGGCTCCAGACACTCAGCTGCCCCGCACTGAAAATTCAGAAAAAAGTTGGTATTTGGCCGAGAAACCCTCGATTCTTGTCGGTTCTGACCGTTCTGACCAAGTTGCGGATGAGACCTCAAATTGCAATGCGCGTTTGTCGAAATCGCAGACATTCAGGTCAGACCAGCAGAAAAATTGAGGAATCTTGACTTAGAGACAAGATAGCCAAAAATTCGACATTTTTCAACGAATCTCGGCTATTTATGAACCGATCCTGAAATTCTTGGGTGGGTTCGACAGGGCTCCAGACACTCAGCTGCCCCGCACCGAAAATTCAGAAAAAAGTTGGTATTTGGCCGAGAAACCCTCGATTCTTGTCGGTTCTGACCGTTCTGACCAAGTTGCGGATGAGACGTCAAATTGCAATGCGCGTTTGTCGAAATCGCAGACATTCAGGTCAGACCAGCAGAAAAATTGAGGAATCTTGACTTAGAGACAAGATAGCCAAAAATTCGACATTTTTCAACGAATCTCGGCTATTTATGAACCGATCCTGAAATTCTTGGGTGGGTTCGACAGGGCTCCAGACACTCAGCTGCCCCGCACCGAAAATTCAGAAAAAAGTTGGTATTTGGCCGAGAAACCCTCGATTCTTGTCGGTTCTGACCGTTCTGACCAAGTTGCGGATGAGACGTCAAATTGCAATGCGCGTTTGTCGAAATCGCAGACATTCAGGTCAGACCAGCAGAAAAATTGAGGAATCTTGACTTAGAGACAAGATAGCCAAAAATTCGACATTTTTCAACGAATCTCGGCTATTTATGAACCGATCCTGAAATTCTTGGGTGGGTTCGACAGGGCTCCAGACACTCAGCTGCCCCGCACCAAAAATTCAGAAAAAAGTTGGTATTTGGCCGAGAAACCCTCGATTCTTGTCGGTTCTGACCGTTCTGACCAAGTTGCGGATGAGACGTCAAATTGCAATGCGCGTTTGTCGAAATCGCAGACATTCAGGTCAGACCAGCAGAAAAATTGAGGAATCTTGACTTAGAGACAAGATAGCCAAAAATTCGACATTTTTCAACGAATCTCGGCTATTTATGAACCTATCCTGAAATTCTTGGGTGGGTTCGACAGGGCTCCAGACACTCAGCTGCCCCGCACCGAAAATTCAGAAAAAAGTTGGTATTTGGCCGAGAAACCCTCGATTCTTGTCGGTTCTGACCGTTCTGACCAAGTTGCGGATGAGACGTCAAATTGCAATGCGTGTTTGTCGAAATCGCAGACATTCAGGTCAGACCAGCAGAAAAGATGAGGAATCTTGACTTAGAGACAAGATAGCCAAAAATTCGACATTTTTCAACGAATCTCGGCTATTTATGAACCGATCCTGAAATTCTTGGGTGGGTTCGACAGGGCTCCAGACACTCAGCTGCCCCGCAACGAAAATTCAGAAAAAAGTTGGTATTTGGCCGAGAAACCCTCGATTCTTGTCGGTTCTGACCGTTCTGACCAAGTTGCGGATGAGACCTCAAATTGCAATGCGCGTTTGTCGAAATCGCAGACATTCAGGTCAGACCAGCAGAAAAATTGAGGAATCTTGACTTAGAGACAAGATAGCCAAAAATTCGACATTTTTCAACGAATCTCGGCTATTTATGAACCGATCCTGAAATTCTTGGGTGGGTTCGACAGGGCTCCAGACACTCAGCTGCCCCGCACTGAAAATTCAGAAAAAAGTTGGTATTTGGCCGAGAAACCCTCGATTCTTGTCGGTTCTGACCGTTCTGACCAAGTTGCGGATGAGACCTCAAATTGCAATGCGCGTTCGTCGAAATCGCAGACATTCAGGTCAGACCAGCAGAAAAATTGAGGAATCTTGACTTAGAGACAAGATAGCCAAAAATTCGACATTTTTCAACGAATCTCGGCTATTTATGAACCGATCCTGAAATTCTTGGGTGGGTTCGACAGGGCTCCAGACACTCAGCTGCCCCGCACCAAAAATTCAGAAAAAAGTTGGTATTTGGCCGAGAAACCCTCGATTCTTGTCGGTTCTGACCGTTCTGACCAAGTTGCGGATGAGACGTCAAATTGCAATGCGCGTTTGTCGAAATCGCAGACATTCAGGTCAGACCAGCAGAAAAATTGAGGAATCTTGACTTAGAGACAAGATAGCCAAAAATTCGACATTTTTCAACGAATCTCGGCTACTTATGAACCGATCCTGAAATTCTTGGGTGGGTTCGACAGGGCTCCAGACACTCAGCTGCCCCGCACTGAAAATTCAGAAAAAAGTTGGTATTTGGCCGAGAAACCCTCGATTCTTGTCGGTTCTGACCGTTTTGACCAAGTTGCGGATGAGACGTCAAATTGCAATGCGCGTTTGTCGAAATCGCAGACATTCAGGTCAGACCAGCAGAAAAATTGAGGAATCTTGACTTAGAGACAAGATAGCCAAAAATTCGACATTTTTCAACGAATCTCGGCTATTTATGAACCGATCCTGAAATTCTTGGGTGGGTTCGACAGGGCTCCAGACACTCAGCTGCCCCGCACCGAAAATTCAGAAAAAAGTTAGTATTTGGCCGAGAAACCCTCGATTCTTGTCGGTTCTGACCGTTCTGACCAAGTTGCGGATGAGACGTCAAATTGCAATGCGCGTTTGTCGAAATCGCAGACATTCAGGTCAGACCAGCAGAAAAATTGAGGAATCTTGACTTAGAGACAAGATAGCCAAAAATTCGACATTTTTCAACGAATCTCGGCTATTTATGAACCGATCCTGAAATTCTTGGGTGGGTTCGACAGGGCTCCAGACACTCAGCTGCCCCGCACCGAAAATTCAGAAAAAAGTTGGTATTTGGCCGAGAAACCCTCGATTCTTGTCGGTTCTGACCGTTCTGACCAAGTTGCGGATGAGACGTCAAATTGCAATGCGCGTTTGTCGAAATCGCAGACATTCAGGTCAGACCAGCAGAAAAATTGAGGAATCTTGACTTAGAGACAAGATAGCCAAAAATTCGACATTTTCCAACGAATCTCGGCTATTTATGAACCGATCCTGAAATTCTTGGGTGGGTTCGACAGGGCTCCAGACACTCAGCTGCCCCGCACCGAAAATTCAGAAAAAAGTTGGTATTTGGCCGAGAAACCCTCGATTCTTGTCGGTTCTGACCGTTCTGACCAAGTTGCGGATGAGACGTCAAATTGCAATGCGCGTTTGTCGAAATCGCAGACATTCAGGTCAGACCAGCAGAAAAATTGAGGAATCTTGACTTAGAGACAAGATAGCCAAAAATTCGACATTTTTCAACGAATCTCGGCTATTTATGAACCGATCCTGAAATTCTTGGGTGGGTTCGACAGGGCTCCAGACACTCAGCTGCCCCGCACCGAAAATTCAGAAAAAAGTTGGTATTTGGCCGAGAAACCCTCGATTCTTGTCGGTTCTGACCGTTCTGACCAAGTTGCGGATGAGACCTCAAATTGCAATGCGCGTTCGTCGAAATCGCAGACATTCAGGTCAGACCAGCAGAAAAATTGAGGAATCTTGACTTAGAGACAAGATAGCCAAAAATTCGACATTTTTCAACGAATCTCGGCTATTTATGAACCGATCCTGAAATTCTTGGGTGGGTCCGACAGGGCTCCAGACACTCAGCTGCCCCGCACCAAAAATTCAGAAAAAAGTTGGTATTTGGCCGAGAAACCCTCGATTCTTGTCGGTTCTGACCGTTCTGACCAAGTTGCGGATGAGACGTCAAATTGCAATGCGCGTTTGTCGAAATCGCAGACATTCAGGTCAGACCAGCAGAAAAATTGAGGAATCTTGACTTAGAGACAAGATAGCCAAAAATTCGACATTTTTCAACGAATCTCGGCTATTTATGAACCGATCCTGAAATTCTTGGGTGGGTTCGACAGGGCTCCAGACACTCAGCTGCCCCGCACTGAAAATTCAGAAAAAAGTTGGTATTTGGCCGAGAAACCCTCGATTCTTGTCGGTTCTGACCGTTCTGACCAAGTTGCGGATGAGACCTCAAATTGCAATGCGCGTTTGTCGAAATCGCAGACATTCAGGTCAGACCAGCAGAAAAATTGAGGAATCTTGACTTAGAGACAAGATAGCCAAAAATTCGACATTTTTCAACGAATCTCGGCTATTTATGAACCGATCCTGAAATTCTTGGGTGGGTTCGACAGGGCTCCAGACACTCAGCTGCCCCGCACCGAAAATTCAGAAAAAAGTTGGTATTTGGCCGAGAAACCCTCGATTCTTGTCGGTTCTGACCGTTCTGACCAAGTTGCGGATGAGACGTCAAATTGCAATGCGCGTTTGTCGAAATCGCAGACATTCAGGTCAGACCAGCAGAAAAATTGAGGAATCTTGACTTAGAGACAAGATAGCCAAAAATTCGACATTTTTCAACGAATCTCGGCTATTTATGAACCGATCCTGAAATTCTTGGGTGGGTTCGACAGGGCTCCAGACACTCAGCTGCCCCGCACCGAAAATTCAGAAAAAAGTTGGTATTTGGCCGAGAAACCCTCGATTCTTGTCGGTTCTGACCGTTCTGACCAAGTTGCGGATGAGACGTCAAATTGCAATGCGCGTTTGTCGAAATCGCAGACATTCAGGTCAGACCAGCAGAAAAATTGAGGAATCTTGACTTAGAGACAAGATAGCCAAAAATTCGACATTTTTCAACGAATCTCGGCTATTTATGAACCGATCCTGAAATTCTTGGGTGGGTTCGACAGGGCTCCAGACACTCAGCTGCCCCGCACCAAAAATTCAGAAAAAAGTTGGTATTTGGCCGAGAAACCCTCGATTCTTGTCGGTTCTGACCGTTCTGACCAAGTTGCGGATGAGACGTCAAATTGCAATGCGCGTTTGTCGAAATCGCAGACATTCAGGTCAGACCAGCAGAAAAATTGAGGAATCTTGACTTAGAGACAAGATAGCCAAAAATTCGACATTTTTCAACGAATCTCGGCTATTTATGAACCTATCCTGAAATTCTTGGGTGGGTTCGACAGGGCTCCAGACACTCAGCTGCCCCGCACCGAAAATTCAGAAAAAAGTTGGTATTTGGCCGAGAAACCCTCGATTCTTGTCGGTTCTGACCGTTCTGACCAAGTTGCGGATGAGACCTCAAATTGCAATGCGCGTTTGTCGAAATCGCAGACATTCAGGTCAGACCAGCAGAAAAATTGAGGAATCTTGACTTAGAGACAAGATAGCCAAAAATTCGACATTTTTCAACGAATCTCGGCTATTTATGAACCGATCCTGAAATTCTTGGGTGGGTCCGACAGGGCTCCAGACACTCAGCTGCCCCGCAACGAAAATTCAGAAAAAAGTTGGTATTTGGCCGAGAAACCCTCGATTCTTGTCGGTTCTGACCGTTCTGACCAAGTTGCGGATGAGACGTCAAATTGCAATGCGCGTTTGTCGAAATCGCAGACATTCAGGTCAGACCAGCAGAAAAGATGAGGAATCTTGACTTAGAGACAAGATAGCCAAAAATTCGACATTTTTCAACGAATCTCGGCTATTTATGAACCGATCCTGAAATTCTTGGGTGGGTTCGACAGGGCTCCAGACACTCAGCTGCCCCGCAACGAAAATTCAGAAAAAAGTTGGTATTTGGCCGAGAAACCCTCGATTCTTGTCGGTTCTGACCGTTCTGACCAAGTTGCGGATGAGACCTCAAATTGCAATGCGCGTTTGTCGAAATCGCAGACATTCAGGTCAGACCAGCAGAAAAATTGAGGAATCTTGACTTAGAGACAAGATAGCCAAAAATTCGACATTTTTCAACGAATCTCGGCTATTTATGAACCGATCCTGAAATTCTTGGGTGGGTTCGACAGGGCTCCAGACACTCAGCTGCCCCGCACTGAAAATTCAGAAAAAAGTTGGTATTTGGCCGAGAAACCCTCGATTCTTGTCGGTTCTGACCGTTCTGACCAAGTTGCGGATGAGACCTCAAATTGCAATGCGCGTTCGTCGAAATCGCAGACATTCAGGTCAGACCAGCAGAAAAATTGAGGAATCTTGACTTAGAGACAAGATAGCCAAAAATTCGACATTTTTCAACGAATCTCGGCTATTTATGAACCGATCCTGAAATTCTTGGGTGGGTTCGACAGGGCTCCAGACACTCAGCTGCCCCGCACCAAAAATTCAGAAAAAAGTTGGTATTTGGCCGAGAAACCCTCGATTCTTGTCGGTTCTGACCGTTCTGACCAAGTTGCGGATGAGACGTCAAATTGCAATGCGCGTTTGTCGAAATCGCAGACATTCAGGTCAGACCAGCAGAAAAATTGAGGAATCTTGACTTAGAGACAAGATAGCCAAAAATTCGACATTTTTCAACGAATCTCGGCTATTTATGAACCGATCCTGAAATTCTTGGGTGGGTTCGACAGGGCTCCAGACACTCAGCTGCCCCGCAACGAAAATTCAGAAAAAAGTTGGTATTTGGCCGAGAAACCCTCGATTCTTGTCGGTTCTGACCGTTCTGACCAAGTTGCGGATGAGACCTCAAATTGCAATGCGCGTTTGTCGAAATCGCAGACATCCAGGTCAGACCAGCAGAAAAATTGAGGAATCTTGACTTAGAGACAAGATAGCCAAAAATTCGACATTTTTCAACGAATCTCGGCTATTTATGAACCGATCCTGAAATTCTTGGGTGGGTTCGACAGGGCTCCAGACACTCAGCTGCCCCGCACCAAAAATTCAGAAAAAAGTTGGTATTTGGCCGAGAAACCCTCGATTCTTGTCGGTTCTGACCGTTCTGACCAAGTTGCGGATGAGACGTCAAATTGCAATGCGCGTTTGTCGAAATCGCAGACATTCAGGTCAGACCAGCAGAAAAATTGAGGAATCTTGACTTAGAGACAAGATAGCCAAAAATTCGACATTTTTCAACGAATCTCGGCTATTTATGAACCGATCCTGAAATTCTTGGGTGGGTTCGACAGGGCTCCAGACACTCAGCTGCCCCGCACCGAAAATTCAGAAAAAAGTTGGTATTTGGCCGAGAAACCCTCGATTCTTGTCGGTTCTGACCGTTCTGACCAAGTTGCGGATGAGACGTCAAATTGCAATGCGCGTTTGTCGAAATCGCAGACATTCAGGTCAGACCAGCAGAAAAATTGAGGAATCTTGACTTAGAGACAAGATAGCCAAAAATTCGACATTTTTCAACGAATCTCGGCTATTTATGAACCGATCCTGAAATTCTTGGGTGGGTTCGACAGGGCTCCAGACACTCAGCTGCCCCGCAACGAAAATTCAGAAAAAAGTTGGTATTTGGCCGAGAAACCCTCGATTCTTGTCGGTTCTGACCGTTCTGACCAAGTTGCGGATGAGACCTCAAATTGCAATGCGCGTTTGTCGAAATCGCAGACATTCAGGTCAGACCAGCAGAAAAATTGAGGAATCTTGACTTAGAGACAAGATAGCCAAAAATTCGACATTTTTCAACGAATCTCGGCTATTTATGAACCGATCCTGAAATTCTTGGGTGGGTTCGACAGGGCTCCAGACACTCAGCTGCCCCGCACCGAAAATTCAGAAAAAAGTTGGTATTTGGCCGAGAAACCCTCGATTCTTGTCGGTTCTGACCGTTCTGACCAAGTTGCGGATGAGACGTCAAATTGCAATGCGCGTTTGTCGAAATCGCAGACTTTCAGGTCAGACCAGCAGAAAAATTGAGGAATCTTGACTTAGAGACAAGATAGCCAAAAATTCGACATTTTTCAACGAATCTCGGCTATTTATGAACCTATCCTGAAATTCTTGGGTGCGTTCGACAGGGCTCCAGACACTCAGCTGCCCCGCACCGAAAATTCAGAAAAAAGTTGGTATTTGGCCGAGAAACCCTCGATTCTTGTCGGTTCTGACCGTTCTGACCAAGTTGCGGATGAGACCTCAAATTGCAATGCGCGTTTGTCGAAATCGCATACATTCAGGTCAGACCAGCAGAAAAATTGAGGAATCTTGACTTAGAGACAAGATAGCCAAAAATTCGACATTTTTCAACGAATCTCGGCTATTTATGAACCGATCCTGAAATTCTTGGGTGGGTTCGACAGGGCTCCAGACACTCAGCTGCCCCGCACCGAAAATTCAGAAAAAAGTTGGTATTTGGCCGAGAAACCCTCGATTCTTGTCGGTTCTGACCGTTCTGACCAAGTTGCGGATGAGACGTCAAATTGCAATGCGCGTTTGTCGAAATCGCAGACATTCAGGTCAGACCAGCAGAAAAATTGAGGAATCTTGACTTAGAGACAAGATAGCCAAAAATTCGACATTTTTCAACGAATCTCGGCTATTTATGAACCGATCCTGAAATTCTTGGGTGGGTTCGACAGGGCTCCAGACACTCAGCTGCCCCGCAACGAAAATTCAGAAAAAAGTTGGTATTTGGCCGAGAAACCCTCGATTCTTGTCGGTTCTGACCGTTCTGACCAAGTTGCGGATGAGACCTCAAATTGCAATGCGCGTTTGTCGAAATCGCAGACATTCAGGTCAGACCAGCAGAAAAATTGAGGAATCTTGACTTAGAGACAAGATAGCCAAAAATTCGACATTTTTCAACGAATCTCGGCTATTTATGAACCGATCCTGAAATTCTTGGGTGGGTTCGACAGGGCTCCAGACACTCAGCTGCCCCGCACCGAAAATTCAGAAAAAAGTTGGTATTTGGCCGAGAAACCCTCGATTCTTGTCGGTTCTGACCGTTCTGACCAAGTTGCGGATGAGACGTCAAATTGCAATGCGCGTTTGTCGAAATCGCAGACATTCAGGTCAGACCAGCAGAAAAATTGAGGAATCTTGACTTAGAGACAAGATAGCCAAAAATTCGACATTTTTCAACGAATCTCGGCTATTTATGAACCGATCCTGAAATTCTTGGGTGGGTTCGACAGGGCTCCAGACACTCAGCTGCCCCGCACCGAAAATTCAGAAAAAAGTTGGTATTTGGCCGAGAAACCCTCGATTCTTGTCGGTTCTGACCGTTCTGACCAAGTTGCGGATGAGACGTCAAATTGCAATGCGCGTTTGTCGAAATCGCAGACATTCAGGTCAGACCAGCAGAAAAATTGAGGAATCTTGACTTAGAGACAAGATAGCCAAAAATTCGACATTTTTCAACGAATCTCGGCTATTTATGAACCGATCCTGAAATTCTTGGGTGGGTTCGACAGGGCTCCAGACACTCAGCTGCCCCGCACCGAAAATTCAGAAAAAAGTTGGTATTTGGCCGAGAAACCCTCGATTCTTGTCGGTTCTGACCGTTCTGACCAAGTTGCGGATGAGACGTCAAATTGCAATGCGCGTTTGTCGAAATCGCAGACATTCAGGTCAGACCAGCAGAAAAATTGAGGAATCTTGACTTAGAGACAAGATAGCCAAAAATTCGACATTTTTCAACGAATCTCGGCTATTTATGAACCGATCCTGAAATTCTTGGGTGGGTTCGACAGGGCTCCAGACACTCAGCTGCCCCGCACTGAAAATTCAGAAAAAAGTTGGTATTTGGCCGAGAAACCCTCGATTCTTGTCGGTTCTGACCGTTCTGACCAAGTTGCGGATGAGACCTCAAATTGCAATGCGCGTTCGTCGAAATCGCAGACATTCAGGTCAGACCAGCAGAAAAATTGAGGAATCTTGACTTAGAGACAAGATAGCCAAAAATTCGACATTTTTCAACGAATCTCGGCTATTTATAAACCGATCCTGAAATTCTTGGGTGGGTTCGACAGGGCTCCAGACACTCAGCTGCCCCGCACCAAAAATTCAGAAAAAAGTTGGTATTTGGCCGAGAAACCCTCGATTCTTGTCGGTTCTGACCGTTCTGACCAAGTTGCGGATGAGACGTCAAATTGCAATGCGCGTTTGTCGAAATCGCAGACATTCAGGTCAGACCAGCAGAAAAATTGAGGAATCTTGACTTAGAGACAAGATAGCCAAAAATTCGACATTTTTCAACGAATCTCGGCTATTTATGAACCGATCCTGAAATTCTTGGGTGGGTTCGACAGGGCTCCAGACACTCAGCTGCCCCGCAACGAAAATTCAGAAAAAAGTTGGTATTTGGCCGAGAAACCCTCGATTCTTGTCGGTTCTGACCGTTCTGACCAAGTTGCGGATGAGACCTCAAATTGCAATGCGCGTTTGTCGAAATCGCAGACATCCAGGTCAGACCAGCAGAAAAATTGAGGAATCTTGACTTAGAGACAAGATAGCCAAAAATTCGACATTTTTCAACGAATCTCGGCTATTTATGAACCGATCCTGAAATTCTTGGGTGGGTTCGACAGGGCTCCAGACACTCAGCTGCCCCGCACCAAAAATTCAGAAAAAAGTTGGTATTTGGCCGAGAAACCCTCGATTCTTGTCGGTTCTGACCGTTCTGACCAAGTTGCGGATGAGACGTCAAATTGCAATGCGCGTTTGTCGAAATCGCAGACATTCAGGTCAGACCAGCAGAAAAATTGAGGAATCTTGACTTAGAGACAAGATAGCCAAAAATTCGACATTTTTCAACGAATCTCGGCTATTTATGAACCGATCCTGAAATTCTTGGGTGGGTTCGACAGGGCTCCAGACACTCAGCTGCCCCGCACCGAAAATTCAGAAAAAAGTTGGTATTTGGCCGAGAAACCCTCGATTCTTGTCGGTTCTGACCGTTCTGACCAAGTTGCGGATGAGACGTCAAATTGCAATGCGCGTTTGTCGAAATCGCAGACATTCAGGTCAGACCAGCAGAAAAATTGAGGAATCTTGACTTAGAGACAAGATAGCCAAAAATTCGACATTTTTCAACGAATCTCGGCTATTTATGAACCGATCCTGAAATTCTTGGGTGGGTTCGACAGGGCTCCAGACACTCAGCTGCCCCGCAACGAAAATTCAGAAAAAAGTTGGTATTTGGCCGAGAAACCCTCGATTCTTGTCGGTTCTGACCGTTCTGACCAAGTTGCGGATGAGACCTCAAATTGCAATGCGCGTTTGTCGAAATCGCAGACATTCAGGTCAGACCAGCAGAAAAATTGAGGAATCTTGACTTAGAGACAAGATAGCCAAAAATTCGACATTTTTCAACGAATCTCGGCTATTTATGAACCGATCCTGAAATTCTTGGGTGGGTTCGACAGGGCTCCAGACACTCAGCTGCCCCGCACCGAAAATTCAGAAAAAAGTTGGTATTTGGCCGAGAAACCCTCGATTCTTGTCGGTTCTGACCGTTCTGACCAAGTTGCGGATGAGACGTCAAATTGCAATGCGCGTTTGTCGAAATCGCAGACTTTCAGGTCAGACCAGCAGAAAAATTGAGGAATCTTGACTTAGAGACAAGATAGCCAAAAATTCGACATTTTTCAACGAATCTCGGCTATTTATGAACCTATCCTGAAATTCTTGGGTGCGTTCGACAGGGCTCCAGACACTCAGCTGCCCCGCACCGAAAATTCAGAAAAAAGTTGGTATTTGGCCGAGAAACCCTCGATTCTTGTCGGTTCTGACCGTTCTGACCAAGTTGCGGATGAGACCTCAAATTGCAATGCGCGTTTGTCGAAATCGCATACATTCAGGTCAGACCAGCAGAAAAATTGAGGAATCTTGACTTAGAGACAAGATAGCCAAAAATTCGACATTTTTCAACGAATCTCGGCTATTTATGAACCGATCCTGAAATTCTTGGGTGGGTTCGACAGGGCTCCAGACACTCAGCTGCCCCGCACCGAAAATTCAGAAAAAAGTTGGTATTTGGCCGAGAAACCCTCGATTCTTGTCGGTTCTGACCGTTCTGACCAAGTTGCGGATGAGACGTCAAATTGCAATGCGCGTTTGTCGAAATCGCAGACATTCAGGTCAGACCAGCAGAAAAATTGAGGAATCTTGACTTAGAGACAAGATAGCCAAAAATTCGACATTTTTCAACGAATCTCGGCTATTTATGAACCGATCCTGAAATTCTTGGGTGGGTTCGACAGGGCTCCAGACACTCAGCTGCCCCGCAACGAAAATTCAGAAAAAAGTTGGTATTTGGCCGAGAAACCCTCGATTCTTGTCGGTTCTGACCGTTCTGACCAAGTTGCGGATGAGACCTCAAATTGCAATGCGCGTTTGTCGAAATCGCAGACATTCAGGTCAGACCAGCAGAAAAATTGAGGAATCTTGACTTAGAGACAAGATAGCCAAAAATTCGACATTTTTCAACGAATCTCGGCTATTTATGAACCGATCCTGAAATTCTTGGGTGGGTTCGACAGGGCTCCAGACACTCAGCTGCCCCGCACCGAAAATTCAGAAAAAAGTTGGTATTTGGCCGAGAAACCCTCGATTCTTGTCGGTTCTGACCGTTCTGACCAAGTTGCGGATGAGACGTCAAATTGCAATGCGCGTTTGTCGAAATCGCAGACATTCAGGTCAGACCAGCAGAAAAATTGAGGAATCTTGACTTAGAGACAAGATAGCCAAAAATTCGACATTTTTCAACGAATCTCGGCTATTTATGAACCGATCCTGAAATTCTTGGGTGGGTTCGACAGGGCTCCAGACACTCAGCTGCCCCGCACCGAAAATTCAGAAAAAAGTTGGTATTTGGCCGAGAAACCCTCGATTCTTGTCGGTTCTGACCGTTCTGACCAAGTTGCGGATGAGACGTCAAATTGCAATGCGCGTTTGTCGAAATCGCAGACATTCAGGTCAGACCAGCAGAAAAATTGAGGAATCTTGACTTAGAGACAAGATAGCCAAAAATTCGACATTTTTCAACGAATCTCGGCTATTTATGAACCGATCCTGAAATTCTTGGGTGGGTTCGACAGGGCTCCAGACACTCAGCTGCCCCGCACCGAAAATTCAGAAAAAAGTTGGTATTTGGCCGAGAAACCCTCGATTCTTGTCGGTTCTGACCGTTCTGACCAAGTTGCGGATGAGACGTCAAATTGCAATGCGCGTTTGTCGAAATCGCAGACATTCAGGTCAGACCAGCAGAAAAATTGAGGAATCTTGACTTAGAGACAAGATAGCCAAAAATTCGACATTTTTCAACGAATCTCGGCTATTTATGAACCGATCCTGAAATTCTTGGGTGGGTTCGACAGGGCTCCAGACACTCAGCTGCCCCGCACCGAAAATTCAGAAAAAAGTTGGTATTTGGCCGAGAAACCCTCGATTCTTGTCGGTTCTGACCGTTCTGACCAAGTTGCGGATGAGACGTCAAATTGCAATGCGCGTTCGTCAAAATCGCGGACATTCAGGTCAGACCAGCAAAAAAATTGAGGAATCCTGACTTAGAGACAAGATAGCCAAAAATTCGACATTTTTCAACGAATCTCGGCTATTTATGAACCTATCCTGAAATTCTTGGGTGGGTTCGACAGGGCTCCAGACACTCAGCTGCCCCGCACCGAAAATTCAGAAAAAAGTTGGTATTTGGCCGAGAAACCCTCGATTCTTGTCGGTTCTGACCGTTCTGACCAAGTTGCGGATGAGACCTCAAATTGCAATGCGCGTTCGTCGAAATCGCAGACATTCAGGTCAGACCAGCAGAAAAATTGAGGAATCTTGACTTAGAGACAAGATAGCCAAAAATTCGACATTTTTCAACGAATCTCGGCTATTTATGAACCGATCCTGAAATTCTTGGGTGGGTCCGACAGGGCTCCAGACACTCAGCTGCCCCGCACCAAAAATTCAGAAAAAAGTTGGTATTTGGCCGAGAAACCCTCGATTCTTGTCGGTTCTGACCGTTCTGACCAAGTTGCGGATGAGACGTCAAATTGCAATGCGCGTTTGTCGAAATCGCAGACATTCAGGTCAGACCAGCAGAAAAATTGAGGAATCTTGACTTAGAGACAAGATAGCCAAAAATTCGACATTTTTCAACGAATCTCGGCTATTTATGAACCGATCCTGAAATTCTTGGGTGGGTTCGACAGGGCTCCAGACACTCAGCTGCCCCGCAACGAAAATTCAGAAAAAAGTTGGTATTTGGCCGAGAAACCCCCGATTCTTGTCGGTTCTGACCGTTCTGACCAAGTTGCGGATGAGACCTCAAATTGCAATGCGCGTTTGTCGAAATCGCAGACATTCAGGTCAGACCAGCAGAAAAATTGAGGAATCTTGACTTAGAGACAAGATAGCCAAAAATTCGACATTTTTCAACGAATCTCGGCTATTTATGAACCGATCCTGAAATTCTTGGGTGGGTTCGACAGGGCTCCAGACACTCAGCTGCCCCGCACCGAAAATTCAGAAAAAAGTTGGTATTTGGCCGAGAAACCCTCGATTCTTGTCGGTTCTGACCGTTCTGACCAAGTTGCGGATGAGACGTCAAATTGCAATGCGCGTTTGTCGAAATCGCAGACATTCAGGTCAGACCAGCAGAAAAATTGAGGAATCTTGACTTAGAGACAAGATAGCCAAAAATTCGACATTTTTCAACGAATCTCGGCTATTTATGAACCGATCCTGAAATTCTTGGGTGGGTTCGACAGGGCTCCAGACACTCAGCTGCCCCGCACCGAAAATTCAGAAAAAAGTTGGTATTTGGCCGAGAAACCCTCGATTCTTGTCGGTTCTGACCGTTCTGACCAAGTTGCGGATGAGACGTCAAATTGCAATGCGCGTTTGTCGAAATCGCAGACATTCAGGTCAGACCAGCAGAAAAATTGAGGAATCTTGACTTAGAGACAAGATAGCCAAAAATTCGACATTTTTCAACGAATCTCGGCTATTTATGAACCGATCCTGAAATTCTTGGGTGGGTTCGACAGGGCTCCAGACACTCAGCTGCCCCGCACCGAAAATTCAGAAAAAAGTTGGTATTTGGCCGAGAAACCCTCGATTCTTGTCGGTTCTGACCGTTCTGACCAAGTTGCGGATGAGACGTCAAATTGCAATGCGCGTTCGTCGAAATCGCGGACATTCAGGTCAGACCAGCAGAAAAATTGAGGAATCCTGACTTAGAGACAAGATAGCCAAAAATTCGACATTTTTCAACGAATCTCGGCTATTTATGAACCTATCCTGAAATTCTTGGGTGGGTTCGACAGGGCTCCAGACACTCAGCTGCCCCGCACCGAAAATTCAGAAAAAAGTTGGTATTTGGCCGAGAAACCCTCGATTCTTGTCGGTTCTGACCGTTCTGACCAAGTTGCGGATGAGACCTCAAATTGCAATGCGCGTTCGTCGAAATCGCAGACATTCAGGTCAGACCAGCAGAAAAATTGAGGAATCTTGACTTAGAGACAAGATAGCCAAAAATTCGACATTTTTCAACGAATCTCGGCTATTTATGAACCGATCCTGAAATTCTTGGGTGGGTCCGACAGGGCTCCAGACACTCAGCTGCCCCGCACCAAAAATTCAGAAAAAAGTTGGTATTTGGCCGAGAAACCCTCGATTCTTGTCGGTTCTGACCGTTCTGACCAAGTTGCGGATGAGACGTCAAATTGCAATGCGCGTTTGTCGAAATCGCAGACATTCAGGTCAGACCAGCAGAAAAATTGAGGAATCTTGACTTAGAGACAAGATAGCCAAAAATTCGACATTTTTCAACGAATCTCGGCTATTTATGAACCGATCCTGAAATTCTTGGGTGGGTTCGACAGGGCTCCAGACACTCAGCTGCCCCGCACCGAAAATTCAGAAAAAAGTTGGTATTTGGCCGAGAAACCCTCGATTCTTGTCGGTTCTGACCGTTCTGACCAAGTTGCGGATGAGACGTCAAATTGCAATGCGCGTTTGTCGAAATCGCAGACATTCAGGTCAGACCAGCAGAAAAATTGAGGAATCTTGACTTAGAGACAAGATAGCCAAAAATTCGACATTTTTCAACGAATCTCGGCTATTTATGAACCGATCCTGAAATTCTTGGGTGGGTTCGACAGGGCTCCAGACACTCAGCTGCCCCGCAACGAAAATTCAGAAAAAAGTTGGTATTTGGCCGAGAAACCCTCGATTCTTGTCGGTTCTGACCGTTCTGACCAAGTTGCGGATGAGACCTCAAATTGCAATGCGCGTTTGTCGAAATCGCAGACATTCAGGTCAGACCAGCAGAAAAATTGAGGAATCTTGACTTAGAGACAAGATAGCCAAAAATTCGACATTTTTCAACGAATCTCGGCTATTTATGAACCGATCCTGAAATTCTTGGGTGGGTTCGACAGGGCTCCAGACACTCAGCTGCCCCGCACCGAAAATTCAGAAAAAAGTTGGTATTTGGCCGAGAAACCCTCGATTCTTGTCGGTTCTGACCGTTCTGACCAAGTTGCGGATGAGACGTCAAATTGCAATGCGCGTTCGTCGAAATCGCGGACATTTAGGTCAGACCAGCAGAAAAATTGAGGAATCCTGACTTAGAGACAAGATAGCCAAAAATTCGACATTTTTCAACGAATCTCGGCTATTTATGAACCTATCCTGAAATTCTTGGGTGGGTTCGACAGGGCTCCAGACACTCAGCTGCCCCGCACCGAAAATTCAGAAAAAAGTTGGTATTTGGCCGAGAAACCCTCGATTCTTGTCGGTTCTGACCGTTCTGACCAAGTTGCGGATGAGACCTCAAATTGCAATGCGCGTTCGTCGAAATCGCAGACATTCAGGTCAGACCAGCAGAAAAATTGAGGAATCTTGACTTAGAGACAAGATAGCCAAAAATTCGACATTTTTCAACGAATCTCGGCTATTTATGAACCGATCCTGAAATTCTTGGGTGGGTCCGACAGGGCTCCAGACACTCAGCTGCCCCGCACCAAAAATTCAGAAAAAAGTTGGTATTTGGCCGAGAAACCCTCGATTCTTGTCGGTTCTGACCGTTCTGACCAAGTTGCGGATGAGACGTCAAATTGCAATGCGCGTTTGTCGAAATCGCAGACATTCAGGTCAGACCAGCAGAAAAATTGAGGAATCTTGACTTAGAGACAAGATAGCCAAAAATTCGACATTTTTCAACGAATCTCGGCTATTTATGAACCGATCCTGAAATTCTTGGGTGGGTTCGACAGGGCTCCAGACACTCAGCTGCCCCGCACCGAAAATTCAGAAAAAAGTTGGTATTTGGCCGAGAAACCCTCGATTCTTGTCGGTTCTGACCGTTCTGACCAAGTTGCGGATGAGACGTCAAATTGCAATGCGCGTTTGTCGAAATCGCAGACATTCAGGTCAGACCAGCAGAAAAATTGAGGAATCTTGACTTAGAGACAAGATAGCCAAAAATTCGACATTTTTCAACGAATCTCGGCTATTTATGAACCGATCCTGAAATTCTTGGGTGGGTTCGACAGGGCTCCAGACACTCAGCTGCCCCGCAACGAAAATTCAGAAAAAAGTTGGTATTTGGCCGAGAAACCCTCGATTCTTGTCGGTTCTGACCGTTCTGACCAAGTTGCGGATGAGACCTCAAATTGCAATGCGCGTTTGTCGAAATCGCAGACATTCAGGTCAGACCAGCAGAAAAATTGAGGAATCTTGACTTAGAGACAAGATAGCCAAAAATTCGACATTTTTCAACGAATCTCGGCTATTTATGAACCGATCCTGAAATTCTTGGGTGGGTTCGACAGGGCTCCAGACACTCAGCTGCCCCGCACCGAAAATTCAGAAAAAAGTTGGTATTTGGCCGAGAAACCCTCGATTCTTGTCGGTTCTGACCGTTCTGACCAAGTTGCGGATGAGACGTCAAATTGCAATGCGCGTTCGTCGAAATCGCGGACATTCAGGTCAGACCAGCAGAAAAATTGAGGAATCCTGACTTAGAGACAAGATAGCCAAAAATTCGACATTTTTCAACGAATCTCGGCTATTTATGAACCTATCCTGAAATTCTTGGGTGGGTTCGACAGGGCTCCAGACACTCAGCTGCCCCGCACCGAAAATTCAGAAAAAAGTTGGTATTTGGCCGAGAAACCCTCGATTCTTGTCGGTTCTGACCGTTCTGACCAAGTTGCGGATGAGACCTCAAATTGCAATGCGCGTTCGTCGAAATCGCAGACATTCAGGTCAGACCAGCAGAAAAATTGAGGAATCTTGACTTAGAGACAAGATAGCCAAAAATTCGACATTTTTCAACGAATCTCGGCTAT
The DNA here is from genome assembly GCF_021155765.1 of Diprion similis. Classification (NCBI taxonomy): domain Eukaryota; kingdom Metazoa; phylum Arthropoda; class Insecta; order Hymenoptera; family Diprionidae; genus Diprion; species Diprion similis. The sequence continues at coordinate 17,546,004 of NC_060107.1, read as the reverse complement.
TTATGAACCGATCCTGAAATTCTTGGGTGGGTCCGACAGGGCTCCAGACACTCAGCTGCCCCGCACCAAAAATTCAGAAAAAAGTTGGTATTTGGCCGAGAAACCCTCGATTCTTGTCGGTTCTGACCGTTCTGACCAAGTTGCGGATGAGACGTCAAATTGCAATGCGCGTTTGTCGAAATCGCAGACATTCAGGTCAGACCAGCAGAAAAATTGAGGAATCTTGACTTAGAGACAAGATAGCCAAAAATTCGACATTTTTTAACGAATCTCGGCTATTTATGAACCGATCCTGAAATTCTTGGGTGGGTTCGACAGGGCTCCAGACACTCAGCTGCCCCGCAACGAAAATTCAGAAAAAAGTTGGTATTTGGCCGAGAAACCCTCGATTCTTGTCGGTTCTGACCGTTCTGACCAAGTTGCGGATGAGACCTCAAATTGCAATGCGCGTTTGTCGAAATCGCAGACATTCAGGTCAGACCAGCAGAAAAATTGAGGAATCTTGACTTAGAGACAAGATAGCCAAAAATTCGACATTTTTCAACGAATCTCGGCTATTTATGAACCGATCCTGAAATTCTTGGGTGGGTTCGACAGGGCTCCAGACACTCAGCTGCCCCGCACCGAAAATTCAGAAAAAAGTTGGTATTTGGCCGAGAAACCCTCGATTCTTGTCGGTTCTGACCGTTCTGACCAAGTTGCGGATGAGACGTCAAATTGCAATGCGCGTTTGTCGAAATCGCAGACATTCAGGTCAGACCAGCAGAAAAATTGAGGAATCTTGACTTAGAGACAAGATAGCCAAAAATTCGACATTTTTCAACGAATCTCGGCTATTTATGAACCGATCCTGAAATTCTTGGGTGGGTTCGACAGGGCTCCAGACACTCAGCTGCCCCGCACCGAAAATTCAGAAAAAAGTTGGTATTTGGCCGAGAAACCCTCGATTCTTGTCGGTTCTGACCGTTCTGACCAAGTTGCGGATGAGACGTCAAATTGCAATGCGCGTTTGTCGAAATCGCAGACATTCAGGTCAGACCAGCAGAAAAATTGAGGAATCTTGACTTAGAGACAAGATAGCCAAAAATTCGACATTTTTCAACGAATCTCGGCTATTTATGAACCGATCCTGAAATTCTTGGGTGGGTTCGACAGGGCTCCAGACACTCAGCTGCCCCGCACCGAAAATTCAGAAAAAAGTTGGTATTTGGCCGAGAAACCCTCGATTCTTGTCGGTTCTGACCGTTCTGACCAAGTTGCGGATGAGACGTCAAATTGCAATGCGCGTTTGTCAAAATCGCAGACATTCAGGTCAGACCAGCAGAAAAATTGAGGAATCTTGACTTAGAGACAAGATAGCCAAAAATTCGACATTTTTCAACGAATCTCGGCTATTTATGAACCGATCCTGAAATTCTTGGGTGGGTTCGACAGGGCTCCAGACACTCAGCTGCCCCGCACCGAAAATTCAGAAAAAAGTTGGTATTTGGCCGAGAAACCCTCGATTCTTGTCGGTTCTGACCGTTCTGACCAAGTTGCGGATGAGACGTTAAATTGCAATGCGCGTTCGTCGAAATCGCGGACATTCAGGTCAGACCAGCAGAAAAATTGAGGAATCCTGACTTAGAGACAAGATAGCCAAAAATTCGACATTTTTCAACGAATCTCGGCTATTTATGAACCTATCCTGAAATTCTTGGGTGGGTTCGACAGGGCTCCAGACACTCAGCTGCACCGCACCGAAAATTCAGAAAAAAGTTGGTATTTGGCCGAGAAACCCTCGATTCTTGTCGGTTCTGACCGTTCTGACCAAGTTGCGGATGAGACGTCAAATTGCAATGCGCGTTTGTCGGAATCGCAGACATTCAGGTCAGACCAGCAGAAAAATTGAGGAATCTTGACTTAGAGACAAGATAGCCAAAAATTCGACATTTTTCAACGAATCTCGGCTATTTATGAACCGATCCTGAAATTCTTGGGTGGGTTCGACAGGGCTCCAGACACTCAGCTGCCCCGCAACGAAAATTCAGAAAAAAGTTGGTATTTGGCCGAGAAACCCTCGATTCTTGTCGGTTCTGACCGTTCTGACCAAGTTGCGGATGAGACGTCAAATTGCAATGCGCGTTTGTCGAAATCGCAGACATTCAGGTCAGACCAGCAGAAAAATTGAGGAATCTTGACTTAGAGACAAGATAGCCAAAAATTCGACATTTTTCAACGAATCTCGGCTACTTATGAACCGATCCTGAAATTCTTGGGTGGGTTCGACAGGGCTCCAGACACTCAGCTGCCCCGCACCGAAAATTCAGAAAAAAGTTGGTATTTGGCCGAGAAACCCTCGATTCTTGTCGGTTCTGACCGTTCTGACCAAGTTGCGGATGAGACGTCAAATTGCAATGCGCGTTTGTCAAAATCGCAGACATTTAGGTCAGACCAGCAGAAAAATTGAGGAATCTTGACTTAGAGACAAGATAGCCAAAAATTCGACATTTTTCAACGAATCTCGGCTATTTATGAACCGATCCTGAAATTCTTGGGTGGGTTCGACAGGGCTCCAGACACTCAGCTGCCCCGCACCGAAAATTCAGAAAAAAGTTGGTATTTGGCCGAGAAACCCTCGATTCTTGTCGGTTCTGACCGTTCTGACCAAGTTGCGGATGAGACGTTAAATTGCAATGCGCGTTCGTCGAAATCGCGGACATTCAGGTCAGACCAGCAGAAAAATTGAGGAATCCTGACTTAGAGACAAGATAGCCAAAAATTCGACATTTTTCAACGAATCTCGGCTATTTATGAACCTATCCTGAAATTCTTGGGTGGGTTCGACAGGGCTCCAGACACTCAGCTGCCCCGCACCGAAAATTCAGAAAAAAGTTGGTATTTGGCCGAGAAACCCTCGATTCTTGTCGGTTCTGACCGTTCTGACCAAGTTGCGGATGAGACGTCAAATTGCAATGCGCGTTTGTCGAAATCGCAGACATTCAGGTCAGACCAGCAGAAAAATTGAGGAATCTTGACTTAGAGACAAGATAGCCAAAAATTCGACATTTTTCAACGAATCTCGGCTATTTATGAACCGATCCTGAAATTCTTGGGTGGGTTCGACAGGGCTCCAGACACTCAGCTGCCCCGCAACGAAAATTCAGAAAAAAGTTGGTATTTGGCCGAGAAACCCTCGATTCTTGTCGGTTCTGACCGTTCTGACCAAGTTGCGGATGAGACCTCAAATTGCAATGCGCGTTTGTCGAAATCGCAGACATTCAGGTCAGACCTGCAGAAAAATTGAGGAATCTTGACTTAGAGACAAGATAGCCAAAAATTCGACATTTTTCAACGAATCTCGGCTACTTATGAACCGATCCTGAAATTCTTGGGTGGGTTCGACAGGGCTCCAGACACTCAGCTGCCCCGCACTGAAAATTCAGAAAAAAGTTGGTATTTGGCCGAGAAACCCTCGATTCTTGTCGGTTCTGACCGTTTTGACCAAGTTGCGGATGAGACGTCAAATTGCAATGCGCGTTTGTCGAAATCGCAGACATTCAGGTCAGACCAGCAGAAAAATTGAGGAATCTTGACTTAGAGACAAGATAGCCAAAAATTCGACATTTTTCAACGAATCTCGGCTATTTATGAACCGATCCTGAAATTCTTGGGTGGGTTCGACAGGGCTCCAGACGCTCAGCTGCCCCGCACCGAAAATTCAGAAAAAAGTTGGTATTTGGCCGAGAAACCCTCGATTCTTGTCGGTTCTGACCGTTCTGACCAAGTTGCGGATGAGACCTCAAATTGCAATGCGCGTTTGTCGAAATCGCAGACATTCAGGTCAGACCAGCAGAAAAATTGAGGAATCTTGACTTAGAGACAAGATAGCCAAAAATTCGACATTTTTCAACGAATCTCGGCTATTTATGAACCGATCCTGAAATTCTTGGGTGGGTTCGACAGGGCTCCAGACACTCAGCTGCCCCGCACCGAAAATTCAGAAAAAAGTTGGTATTTGGCCGAGAAACCCTCGATTCTTGTCGGTTCTGACCGTTCTGACCAAGTTGCGGATGAGACCTCAAATTGCAATGCGCGTTCGTCGAAATCGCAGACATTCAGGTCAGACCAGCAGAAAAATTGAGGAATCTTGACTTAGAGACAAGATAGCCAAAAATTCGACATTTTTCAACGAATCTCGGCTATTTATGAACCGATCCTGAAATTCTTGGGTGGGTTCGACAGGGCTCCAGACACTCAGCTGCCCCGCACCAAAAATTCAGAAAAAAGTTGGTATTTGGCCGAGAAACCCTCGATTCTTGTCGGTTCTGACCGTTCTGACCAAGTTGCGGATGAGACGTCAAATTGCAATGCGCGTTTGTCGAAATCGCAGACATTCAGGTCAGACCAGCAGAAAAATTGAGGAATCTTGACTTAGAGACAAGATAGCCAAAAATTCGACATTTTTCAACGAATCTCGGCTACTTATGAACCGATCCTGAAATTCTTGGGTGGGTTCGACAGGGCTCCAGACACTCAGCTGCCCCGCACTGAAAATTCAGAAAAAAGTTGGTATTTGGCCGAGAAACCCTCGATTCTTGTCGGTTCTGACCGTTTTGACCAAGTTGCGGATGAGACGTCAAATTGCAATGCGCGTTTGTCGAAATCGCAGACATTCAGGTCAGACCAGCAGAAAAATTGAGGAATCTTGACTTAGAGACAAGATAGCCAAAAATTCGACATTTTTCAACGAATCTCGGCTATTTATGAACCGATCCTGAAATTCTTGGGTGGGTTCGACAGGGCTCCAGACACTCAGCTGCCCCGCACCGAAAATTCAGAAAAAAGTTAGTATTTGGCCGAGAAACCCTCGATTCTTGTCGGTTCTGACCGTTCTGACCAAGTTGCGGATGAGACGTCAAATTGCAATGCGCGTTTGTCGAAATCGCAGACATTCAGGTCAGACCAGCAGAAAAATTGAGGAATCTTGACTTAGAGACAAGATAGCCAAAAATTCGACATTTTTCAACGAATCTCGGCTATTTATGAACCGATCCTGAAATTCTTGGGTGGGTTCGACAGGGCTCCAGACACTCAGCTGCCCCGCAACGAAAATTCAGAAAAAAGTTGGTATTTGGCCGAGAAACCCTCGATTCTTGTCGGTTCTGACCGTTCTGACCAAGTTGCGGATGAGACCTCAAATTGCAATGCGCGTTTGTCGAAATCGCAGACATTCAGGTCAGACCAGCAGAAAAATTGAGGAATCTTGACTTAGAGACAAGATAGCCAAAAATTCGACATTTTTCAACGAATCTCGGCTATTTATGAACCTATCCTGAAATTCTTGGGTGCGTTCGACAGGGCTCCAGACACTCAGCTGCCCCGCACCGAAAATTCAGAAAAAAGTTGGTATTTGGCCGAGAAACCCTCGATTCTTGTCGGTTCTGACCGTTCTGACCAAGTTGCGGATGAGACGTCAAATTGCAATGCGCGTTTGTCGAAATCGCAGACATTCAGGTCAGACCAGCAGAAAAATTGAGGAATCTTGACTTAGAGACAAGATAGCCAAAAATTCGACATTTTTCAACGAATCTCGGCTATTTATGAACCGATCCTGAAATTCTTGGGTGGGTTCGACAGGGCTCCAGACACTCAGCTGCCCCGCACCGAAAAATCAGAAAAAAGTTGGTATTTGGCCGAGAAACCCTCGATTCTTGTCGGTTCTGACTGTTCTGACCAAGTTGCGGATGAGACGTCAAATTGCAATGCGCGTTTGTCGAAATCGCAGACATTCAGGTCAGACCAGCAGAAAAATTGAGGAATCTTGACTTAGAGACAAGATAGCCAAAAATTCGACATTTTTCAACGAATCTCGGCTATTTATGAACCGATCCTGAAATTCTTGGGTGGGTTCAACAGGGCTCCAGACACTCAGCTGCCCCGCACCGAAAATTCAGAAAAAAGTTGGTATTTGGCCGAGAAACCCTCGATTCTTGTCGGTTCTGACCGTTCTGACCAAGTTGCGGATGAGACGTCAAATTGCAATGCGCGTTTGTCGAAATCGCAGACATTCAGGTCAGACCAGCAGAAAAATTGAGGAATCTTGACTTAGAGACAAGATAGCCAAAAATTCGACATTTTTCAACGAATCTCGGCTATTTATGAACCGATCCTGAAATTCTTGGGTGGGTTCGACAGGGCTCCAGACACTCAGCTGCCCCGCACCAAAAATTCAGAAAAAAGTTGGTATTTGGCCGAGAAACCCTCGATTCTTGTCGGTTCTGACCGTTCTGACCAAGTTGCGGATGAGACGTCAAATTGCAATGCGCGTTTGTCGAAATCGCAGACATTCAGGTCAGACCAGCAGAAAAATTGAGGAATCTTGACTTAGAGACAAGATAGCCAAAAATTCGACATTTTTCAACGAATCTCGGCTACTTATGAACCGATCCTGAAATTCTTGGGTGGGTTCGACAGGGCTCCAGACACTCAGCTGCCCCGCACTGAAAATTCAGAAAAAAGTTGGTATTTGGCCGAGAAACCCTCGATTCTTGTCGGTTCTGACCGTTTTGACCAAGTTGCGGATGAGACGTCAAATTGCAATGCGCGTTTGTCGAAATCGCAGACATTCAGGTCAGACCAGCAGAAAAATTGAGGAATCTTGACTTAGAGACAAGATAGCCAAAAATTCGACATTTTTCAACGAATCTCGGCTATTTATGAACCGATCCTGAAATTCTTGGGTGGGTTCGACAGGGCTCCAGACACTCAGCTGCCCCGCACCGAAAATTCAGAAAAAAGTTAGTATTTGGCCGAGAAACCCTCGATTCTTGTCGGTTCTGACCGTTCTGACCAAGTTGCGGATGAGACGTCAAATTGCAATGCGCGTTTGTCGAAATCGCAGACATTCAGGTCAGACCAGCAGAAAAATTGAGGAATCTTGACTTAGAGACAAGATAGCCAAAAATTCGACATTTTTCAACGAATCTCGGCTATTTATGAACCGATCCTGAAATTCTTGGGTGGGTTCGACAGGGCTTCAGACACTCAGCTGCCCCGCAACGAAAATTCAGAAAAAAGTTGGTATTTGGCCGAGAAACCCTCGATTCTTGTCGGTTCTGACCGTTCTGACCAAGTTGCGGATGAGACCTCAAATTGCAATGCGCGTTTGTCGAAATCGCAGACATTCAGGTCAGACCAGCAGAAAAATTGAGGAATCTTGACTTAGAGACAAGATAGCCAAAAATTCGACATTTTTCAACGAATCTCGGCTATTTATGAACCTATCCTGAAATTCTTGGGTGCGTTCGACAGGGCTCCAGACACTCAGCTGCCCCGCACCGAAAATTCAGAAAAAAGTTGGTATTTGGCCGAGAAACCCTCGATTCTTGTCGGTTCTGACCGTTCTGACCAAGTTGCGGATGAGACGTCAAATTGCAATGCGCGTTTGTCGAAATCGCAGACATTCAGGTCAGACCAGCAGAAAAATTGAGGAATCTTGACTTAGAGACAAGATAGCCAAAAATTCGACATTTTTCAACGAATCTCGGCTACTTATGAACCGATCCTGAAATTCTTGGGTGGGTTCGACAGGGCTCCAGACACTCAGCTGCCCCGCACTGAAAATTCAGAAAAAAGTTGGTATTTGGCCGAGAAACCCTCGATTCTTGTCGGTTCTGACCGTTCTGACCAAGTTGCGGATGAGACGTCAAATTGCAATGCGCGTTTGTCGAAATCGCAGACATTCAGGTCAGACCAGCAGAAAAATTGAGGAATCTTGACTTAGAGACAAGATAGCCAAAAATTCGACATTTTTCAACAAATCTCGGCTATTTATGAACCGATCCTGAAATTCTTGGGTGGGTTCGACAGGGCTCCAGACACTCAGCTGCCCCGCACTGAAAATTCAGAAAAAAGTTGGTATTTGGCCGAGAAACCCTCGATTCTTGTCGGTTCTGACCGTTCTGACCAAGTTGCGGATGAGACCCTAAATTGCAATGCGCGTTTGTCGAAATCGCAGACATTCAGGTCAGACCTGCAGAAAAATTGAGGAATCTTGACTTAGAGACAAGATAGCCAAAAATTCGACATTTTTCAACGAATCTCGGCTACTTATGAACCGATCCTGAAATTCTTGGGTGGGTTCGACAGGGCTCCAGACACTCAGCTGCCCCGCACTGAAAATTCAGAAAAAAGTTGGTATTTGGCCGAGAAACCCTCGATTCTTGTCGGTTCTGACCGTTTTGACCAAGTTGCGGATGAGACGTCAAATTGCAATGCGCGTTTGTCGAAATCGCAGACATTCAGGTCAGACCAGCAGAAAAATTGAGGAATCTTGACTTAGAGACAAGATAGCCAAAAATTCGACATTTTTCAACGAATCTCGGCTATTTATGAACCGATCCTGAAATTCTTGGGTGGGTTCGACAGGGCTCCAGACACTCAGCTGCCCCGCACTGAAAATTCAGAAAAAAGTTGGTATTTGGCTGAGAAACCCTCGATTCTTGTCGGTTCTGACCGTTCTGACCAAGTTGCGGATGAGACCTCAAATTGCAATGCGCGTTTGTCGAAATCGCAGACATTCAGGTCAGACCAGCAGAAAAATTGAGGAATCTTGACTTAGAGACAAGATAGCCAAAAATTCGACATTTTTCAACGAATCTCGGCTATTTATGAACCGATCCTGAAATTCTTGGGTGGGTTCGACAGGGCTCCAGACACTCAGCTGCCCCGCACCGAAAATTCAGAAAAAAGTTGGTATTTGGCCGAGAAACCCTCGATTCTTGTCGGTTCTGACCGTTCTGACCAAGTTGCGGATGAGACCTCAAATTGCAATGCGCGTTCGTCGAAATCGCAGACATTCAGGTCAGACCAGCAGAAAAATTGAGGAATCTTGACTTAGAGACAAGATAGCCAAAAATTCGACATTTTTCAACGAATCTCGGCTATTTATGAACCGATCCTGAAATTCTTGGGTGGGTTCGACAGGGCTCCAGACACTCAGCTGCCCCGCACCAAAAATTCAGAAAAAAGTTGGTATTTGGCCGAGAAACCCTCGATTCTTGTCGGTTCTGACCGTTCTGACCAAGTTGCGGATAAGACGTCAAATTGCAATGCGCGTTTGTCGAAATCGCAGACATTCAGGTCAGACCAGCAGAAAAATTGAGGAATCTTGACTTAGAGACAAGATAGCCAAAAATTCGACATTTTTCAACGAATCTCGGCTACTTATGAACCGATCCTGAAATTCTTGGGTGGGTTCGACAGGGCTCCAGACACTCAGCTGCCCCGCACTGAAAATTCAGAAAAAAGTTGGTATCTGGCCGAGAAACCCTCGATTCTTGTCGGTTCTGACCGTTTTGACCAAGTTGCGGATGAGACGTCAAATTGCAATGCGCGTTTGTCGAAATCGCAGACATTCAGGTCAGACCAGCAGAAAAATTGAGGAATCTTGACTTAGAGACAAGATAGCCAAAAATTCGACATTTTTCAACGAATCTCGGCTATTTATGAACCGATCCTGAAATTCTTGGGTGGGTTCGACAGGGCTCCAGACACTCGGCTGCCCCGCACCGAAAATTCAGAAAAAAGTTAGTATTTGGCCGAGAAACCCTCGATTCTTGTCGGTTCTGACCGTTCTGACCAAGTTGCGGATGAGACGTCAAATTGCAATGCGCGTTTGTCGAAATCGCAGACATTCAGGTCAGACCAGCAGAAAAATTGAGGAATCTTGACTTAGAGACAAGATAGCCAAAAATTCGACATTTTTCAACGAATCTCGGCTATTTATGAACCGATCCTGAAATTCTTGGGTGGGTTCGACAGGGCTCCAGACACTCAGCTGCCCCGCACCGAAAATTCAGAAAAAAGTTGGTATTTGGCCGAGAAACCCTCGATTCTTGTCGGTTCTGACCGTTCTGACCAAGTTGCGGATGAGACGTCAAATTGCAATGCGCGTTTGTCGAAATCGCAGACATTCAGGTCAGACCAGCAGAAAAATTGAGGAATCTTGACTTAGAGACAAGATAGCCAAAAATTCGACATTTTTCAACGAATCTCGGCTATTTATGAACCGATCCTGAAATTCTTGGGTGGGTTCGACAGGGCTCCAGACACTCAGCTGCCCCGCACTGAAAATTCAGAAAAAAGTTGGTATTTGGCCGAGAAACCCTCGATTCTTGTCGGTTCTGACCGTTCTGACCAAGTTGCGGATGAGACGTCAAATTGCAATGCGCGTTTGTCGAAATCGCAGACATTCAGGTCAGACCAGCAGAAAAATTGAGGAATCTTGACTTAGAGACAAGATAGCCAAAAATTCGACATTTTTCAACGAATCTCGGCTATTTATGAACCGATCCTGAAATTCTTGGGTGGGTTCGACAGGGCTCCAGACACTCAGCTGCCCCGCACCGAAAATTCAGAAAAAAGTTGGTATTTGGCCGAGAAACCCTCGATTCTTGTCGGTTCTGACCGTTCTGACCAAGTTGCGGATGAGACGTCAAATTGCAATGCGCGTTTGTCGAAATCGCAGACATTCAGGTCAGACCAGCAGAAAAATTGAGGAATCTTGACTTAGAGACAAGATAGCCAAAAATTCGACATTTTTCAACGAATCTCGGCTATTTATGAACCGATCCTGAAATTCTTGGGTGGGTTCGACAGGGCTCCAGACACTCAGCTGCCCCGCACTGAAAATTCAGAAAAAAGTTGGTATTTGGCCGAGAAACCCTCGATTCTTGTCGGTTCTGACCGTTCTGACCAAGTTGCGGATGAGACGTCAAATTGCAATGCGCGTTTGTCGAAATCGCAGACATTCAGGTCAGACCAGCAGAAAAATTGAGGAATCTTGACTTAGAGACAAGATAGCCAAAAATTCGACATTTTTCAACGAATCTCGGCTATTTATGAACCGATCCTGAAATTCTTGGGTGGGTTCGACAGGGCTCCAGACACTCAGCTGCCCCGCACCGAAAATTCAGAAAAAAGTTGGTATTTGGCCGAGAAACCCTCGATTCTTGTCGGTTCTGACCGTTCTGACCAAGTTGCGGATGAGACGTCAAATTGCAATGCGCGTTTGTCGAAATCGCAGACATTCAGGTCAGACCAGCAGAAAAATTGAGGAATCTTGGCTTAGAGACAAGATAGCCAAAAATTCGACATTTTTCAACGAATCTCGGCTATTTATGAACCGATCCTGAAATTCTTGGGTGGGTTCGACAGGGCTCCAGACACTCAGCTGCCCCGCACTGAAAATTCAGAAAAAAGTTGGTATTTGGCCGAGAAACCCTCGATTCTTGTCGGTTCTGACCGTTCTGACCAAGTTGCGGATGAGACCTCAAATTGCAATGCGCGTTTGTCGAAATCGCGGACATTCAGGTCAGACCAGCAGAAAAATTGAGGAATCTTGACTTAGAGACAAGATAGCCAAAAATTCGACATTTTTCAACGAATCTCGGCTACTTATGAACCGATCCTGAAATTCTTGGGTGGGTTCGACAGGGCTCCAGACACTCAGCTGCCCCGCACTGAAAATTCAGAAAAAAGTTGGTATTTGGCCGAGAAACCCTCGATTCTTGTCGGTTCTGACCGTTCTGACCAAGTTGCGGATGAGACGTCAAATTGCAATGCGCGTTTGTCGAAATCGCAGACATTCAGGTCAGACCAGCAGAAAAATTGAGGAATCTTGACTTAGAGACAAGATAGCCAAAAATTCGACATTTTTCAACAAATCTCGGCTATTTATGAACCGATCCTGAAATTCTTGGGTGGGTTCGACAGGGCTCCAGACACTCAGCTGCCCCGCACTGAAAATTCAGAAAAAAGTTGGTATTTGGCCGAGAAACCCTCGATTCTTGTCGGTTCTGACCGTTCTGACCAAGTTGCGGATGAGACCCTAAATTGCAATGCGCGTTTGTCGAAATCGCAGACATTCAGGTCAGACCTGCAGAAAAATTGAGGAATCTTGACTTAGAGACAAGATAGCCAAAAATTCGACATTTTTCAACGAATCTCGGCTACTTATGAACCGATCCTGAAATTCTTGGGTGGGTTCGACAGGGCTCCAGACACTCAGCTGCCCCGCACTGAAAATTCAGAAAAAAGTTGGTATTTGGCCGAGAAACCCTCGATTCTTGTCGGTTCTGACCGTTTTGACCAAGTTGCGGATGAGACGTCAAATTGCAATGCGCGTTTGTCGAAATCGCAGACATTCAGGTCAGACCAGCAGAAAAATTGAGGAATCTTGACTTAGAGACAAGATAGCCAAAAATTCGACATTTTTCAACGAATCTCGGCTATTTATGAACCGATCCTGAAATTCTTGGGTGGGTTCGACAGGGCTCCAGACACTCAGCTGCCCCGCACTGAAAATTCAGAAAAAAGTTGGTATTTGGCTGAGAAACCCTCGATTCTTGTCGGTTCTGACCGTTCTGACCAAGTTGCGGATGAGACCTCAAATTGCAATGCGCGTTTGTCGAAATCGCAGACATTCAGGTCAGACCAGCAGAAAAATTGAGGAATCTTGACTTAGAGACAAGATAGCCAAAAATTCGACATTTTTCAACGAATCTCGGCTATTTATGAACCGATCCTGAAATTCTTGGGTGGGTTCGACAGGGCTCCAGACACTCAGCTGCCCCGCACCGAAAATTCAGAAAAAAGTTGGTATTTGGCCGAGAAACCCTCGATTCTTGTCGGTTCTGACCGTTCTGACCAAGTTGCGGATGAGACCTCAAATTGCAATGCGCGTTCGTCGAAATCGCAGACATTCAGGTCAGACCAGCAGAAAAATTGAGGAATCTTGACTTAGAGACAAGATAGCCAAAAATTCGACATTTTTCAACGAATCTCGGCTACTTATGAACCGATCCTGAAATTCTTGGGTGGGTTCGACAGGGCTCCAGACACTCAGCTGCCCCGCACTGAAAATTCAGAAAAAAGTTGGTATCTGGCCGAGAAACCCTCGATTCTTGTCGGTTCTGACCGTTTTGACCAAGTTGCGGATGAGACGTCAAATTGCAATGCGCGTTTGTCGAAATCGCAGACATTCAGGTCAGACCAGCAGAAAAATTGAGGAATCTTGACTTAGAGACAAGATAGCCAAAAATTCGACATTTTTCAACGAATCTCGGCTATTTATGAACCGATCCTGAAATTCTTGGGTGGGTTCGACAGGGCTCCAGACACTCGGCTGCCCCGCACCGAAAATTCAGAAAAAAGTTAGTATTTGGCCGAGAAACCCTCGATTCTTGTCGGTTCTGACCGTTCTGACCAAGTTGCGGATGAGACGTCAAATTGCAATGCGCGTTTGTCGAAATCGCAGACATTCAGGTCAGACCAGCAGAAAAATTGAGGAATCTTGACTTAGAGACAAGATAGCCAAAAATTCGACATTTTTCAACGAATCTCGGCTATTTATGAACCGATCCTGAAATTCTTGGGTGGGTTCGACAGGGCTCCAGACACTCAGCTGCCCCGCACCGAAAATTCAGAAAAAAGTTGGTATTTGGCCGAGAAACCCTCGATTCTTGTCGGTTCTGACCGTTCTGACCAAGTTGCGGATGAGACGTCAAATTGCAATGCGCGTTTGTCGAAATCGCAGACATTCAGGTCAGACCAGCAGAAAAATTGAGGAATCTTGACTTAGAGACAAGATAGCCAAAAATTCGACATTTTTCAACGAATCTCGGCTATTTATGAACCGATCCTGAAATTCTTGGGTGGGTTCGACAGGGCTCCAGACACTCAGCTGCCCCGCACTGAAAATTCAGAAAAAAGTTGGTATTTGGCCGAGAAACCCTCGATTCTTGTCGGTTCTGACCGTTCTGACCAAGTTGCGGATGAGACGTCAAATTGCAATGCGCGTTTGTCGAAATCGCAGACATTCAGGTCAGACCAGCAGAAAAATTGAGGAATCTTGACTTAGAGACAAGATAGCCAAAAATTCGACATTTTTCAACGAATCTCGGCTATTTATGAACCGATCCTGAAATTCTTGGGTGGGTTCGACAGGGCTCCAGACACTCAGCTGCCCCGCACCGAAAATTCAGAAAAAAGTTGGTATTTGGCCGAGAAACCCTCGATTCTTGTCGGTTCTGACCGTTCTGACCAAGTTGCGGATGAGACGTCAAATTGCAATGCGCGTTTGTCGAAATCGCAGACATTCAGGTCAGACCAGCAGAAAAATTGAGGAATCTTGGCTTAGAGACAAGATAGCCAAAAATTCGACATTTTTCAACGAATCTCGGCTATTTATGAACCGATCCTGAAATTCTTGGGTGGGTTCGACAGGGCTCCAGACACTCAGCTGCCCCGCACTGAAAATTCAGAAAAAAGTTGGTATTTGGCCGAGAAACCCTCGATTCTTGTCGGTTCTGACCGTTCTGACCAAGTTGCGGATGAGACCTCAAATTGCAATGCGCGTTTGTCGAAATCGCGGACATTCAGGTCAGACCAGCAGAAAAATTGAGGAATCTTGACTTAGAGACAAGATAGCCAAAAATTCGACATTTTTCAACGAATCTCGGCTACTTATGAACCGATCCTGAAATTCTTGGGTGGGTTCGACAGGGCTCCAGACACTCAGCTGCCCCGCACTGAAAATTCAGAAAAAAGTTGGTATTTGGCCGAGAAACCCTCGATTCTTGTCGGTTCTGACCGTTCTGACCAAGTTGCGGATGAGACGTCAAATTGCAATGCGCGTTTGTCGAAATCGCAGACATTCAGGTCAGACCAGCAGAAAAATTGAGGAATCTTGACTTAGAGACAAGATAGCCAAAAATTCGACATTTTTCAACAAATCTCGGCTATTTATGAACCGATCCTGAAATTCTTGGGTGGGTTCGACAGGGCTCCAGACACTCAGCTGCCCCGCACTGAAAATTCAGAAAAAAGTTGGTATTTGGCCGAGAAACCCTCGATTCTTGTCGGTTCTGACCGTTCTGACCAAGTTGCGGATGAGACCCTAAATTGCAATGCGCGTTTGTCGAAATCGCAGACATTCAGGTCAGACCTGCAGAAAAATTGAGGAATCTTGACTTAGAGACAAGATAGCCAAAAATTCGACATTTTTCAACGAATCTCGGCTACTTATGAACCGATCCTGAAATTCTTGGGTGGGTTCGACAGGGCTCCAGACACTCAGCTGCCCCGCACTGAAAATTCAGAAAAAAGTTGGTATTTGGCCGAGAAACCCTCGATTCTTGTCGGTTCTGACCGTTTTGACCAAGTTGCGGATGAGACGTCAAATTGCAATGCGCGTTTGTCGAAATCGCAGACATTCAGGTCAGACCAGCAGAAAAATTGAGGAATCTTGACTTAGAGACAAGATAGCCAAAAATTCGACATTTTTCAACGAATCTCGGCTATTTATGAACCGATCCTGAAATTCTTGGGTGGGTTCGACAGGGCTCCAGACACTCAGCTGCCCCGCACTGAAAATTCAGAAAAAAGTTGGTATTTGGCTGAGAAACCCTCGATTCTTGTCGGTTCTGACCGTTCTGACCAAGTTGCGGATGAGACCTCAAATTGCAATGCGCGTTTGTCGAAATCGCAGACATTCAGGTCAGACCAGCAGAAAAATTGAGGAATCTTGACTTAGAGACAAGATAGCCAAAAATTCGACATTTTTCAACGAATCTCGGCTATTTATGAACCGATCCTGAAATTCTTGGGTGGGTTCGACAGGGCTCCAGACACTCAGCTGCCCCGCACCGAAAATTCAGAAAAAAGTTGGTATTTGGCCGAGAAACCCTCGATTCTTGTCGGTTCTGACCGTTCTGACCAAGTTGCGGATGAGACCTCAAATTGCAATGCGCGTTCGTCGAAATCGCAGACATTCAGGTCAGACCAGCAGAAAAATTGAGGAATCTTGACTTAGAGACAAGATAGCCAAAAATTCGACATTTTTCAACGAATCTCGGCTATTTATGAACCGATCCTGAAATTCTTGGGTGGGTTCGACAGGGCTCCAGACACTCAGCTGCCCCGCACCAAAAATTCAGAAAAAAGTTGGTATTTGGCCGAGAAACCCTCGATTCTTGTCGGTTCCGACCGTTCTGACCAAGTTGCGGATGAGACGTCAAATTGCAATGCGCGTTTGTCGAAATCGCAGACATTCAGGTCAGACCAGCAGAAAAATTGAGGAATCTTGACTTAGAGACAAGATAGCCAAAAATTCGACATTTTTCAACGAATCTCGGCTACTTATGAACCGATCCTGAAATTCTTGGGTGGGTTCGACAGGGCTCCAGACACTCAGCTGCCCCGCACTGAAAATTCAGAAAAAAGTTGGTATTTGGCCGAGAAACCCTCGATTCTTGTCGGTTCTGACCGTTTTGACCAAGTTGCGGATGAGACGTCAAATTGCAATGCGCGTTTGTCGAAATCGCAGACATTCAGGTCAGACCAGCAGAAAAATTGAGGAATCTTGACTTAGAGACAAGATAGCCAAAAATTCGACATTTTTCAACGAATCTCGGCTATTTATGAACCGATCCTGAAATTCTTGGGTGGGTTCGACAGGGCTCCAGACACTCAGCTGCCCCGCACCGAAAATTCAGAAAAAAGTTGGTATTTGGCCGAGAAACCCTCGATTCTTGTCGGTTCTGACCGTTCTGACCAAGTTGCGGATGAGACGTCAAATTGCAATGCGCGTTTGTCGAAATCGCAGACATTCAGGTCAGACCAGCAGAAAAATTGAGGAATCTTGGCTTAGAGACAAGATAGCCAAAAATTCGACATTTTTCAACGAATCTCGGCTATTTATGAACCGATCCTGAAATTCTTGGGTGGGTTCGACAGGGCTCCAGACACTCAGCTGCCCCGCACTGAAAATTCAGAAAAAAGTTGGTATTTGGCCGAGAAACCCTCGATTCTTGTCGGTTCTGACCGTTCTGACCAAGTTGCGGATGAGACCTCAAATTGCAATGCGCGTTTGTCGAAATCGCAGACATTCAGGTCAGACCAGCAGAAAAATTGAGGAATCTTGACTTAGAGACAAGATAGCCAAAAATTCGACATTTTTCAACGAATCTCGGCTACTTATGAACCGATCCTGAAATTCTTGGGTGGGTTCGACAGGGCTCCAGACACTCAGCTGCCCCGCACTGAAAATTCAGAAAAAAGTTGGTATTTGGCCGAGAAACCCTCGATTCTTGTCGGTTCTGACCGTTCTGACCAAGTTGCGGATGAGACGTCAAATTGCAATGCGCGTTTGTCGAAATCGCAGACATTCAGGTCAGACCAGCAGAAAAATTGAGGAATCTTGACTTAGAGACAAGATAGCCAAAAATTCGACATTTTTCAACGAATCTCGGCTATTTATGAACCGATCCTGAAATTCTTGGGTGGGTTCGACAGGGCTCCAGACACTCAGCTGCCCCGCACTGAAAATTCAGAAAAAAGTTGGTATTTGGCCGAGAAACCCTCGAGTCTTGTCGGTTCTGACCGTTCTGACCAAGTTGCGGATGAGACCTCAAATTGCACTGCGCGTTTGTCGAAATCGCAGACATTCAGGCCAGACCAGCAGAAAAATTGAGGAATCTTGACTTAGAGACAAGATAGCCAAAAATTCGACATTTTTCAACGAATCTCGGCTATTTATGAACCGATCCTGAAATTCTTGGTTGGGTTCGACAGGGCTCCAGACACTCAGCTGCCCCGCACCGAAAATTCAGAAAAAAGTTGGTATTTGGCCGAGAAACCCTCGATTCTTGTCGGTTCTGACCGTTCTGACCAAGTTGCGGATGAGACGTCAAATTGCAATGCGCGTTTGTCGAAATCGCAGACATTCAGGTCAGACCAGCAGAAAAATTGAGGAATCTTGACTTAGAGACAAGATAGCCAAAAATTCGACATTTTTCAACGAATCTCGGCTATTTATGAACCGATCCTGAAATTCTTGGGTGGGTTCGACAGGGCTCCAGACACTCAGCTGCCCCGCACCGAAAATTCAGAAAAAAGTTAGTATTTGGCCGAGAAACCCTCGATTCTTGTCGGTTCTGACCGTTCTGACCAAGTTGCGGATGAGACGTCAAATTGCAATGCGCGTTTGTCGAAATCGCAGACATTCAGGTCAGACCAGCAGAAAAATTGAGGAATCTTGACTTAGAGACAAGATAGCCAAAAATTCGACATTTTTCAACAAATCTCGGCTATTTATGAACCGATCCTGAAATTCTTGGGTGGGTTCGACAGGGCTCCAGACACTCAGCTGCCCCGCACTGAAAATTCAGAAAAAAGTTGGTATTTGGCCGAGAAACCCTCGATTCTTGTCGGTTCTGACCGTTCTGACCAAGTTGCGGATGAGACGTCAAATTGCAATGCGCGTTTGTCGAAATCGCAGACATTCAGGTCAGACCAGCAGAAAAATTGAGGAATCTTGACTTAGAGACAAGATAGCCAAAAATTCGACATTTTTCAACGAATCTCGGCTACTTATGAACCGATCCTGAAATTCTTGGGTGGGTTCGACAGGGCTCCAGACACTCAGCTGCCCCGCACTGGAAATTCAGAAAAAAGTTGGTATTTGGCCGAGAAACCCTCGATTCTTGTCGGTTCTGACCGTTTTGACCAAGTTGCGGATGAGACGTCAAATTGCAATGCGCGTTTGTCGAAATCGCAGACATTCAGGTCAGACCAGCAGAAAAATTGAGGAATCTTGACTTAGAGACAAGATAGCCAAAAATTCGACATTTTTCAACGAATCTCGGCTATTTATGAACCGATCCTGAAATTCTTGGGTGGGTTCGACAGGGCTCCAGACACTCAGCTGCCCCGCACTGAAAATTCAGAAAAAAGTTGGTATTTGGCCGAGAAACCCTCGATTCTTGTCGGTTCTGACCGTTCTGACCAAGTTGCGGATGAGACCTTAAATTGCAATGCGCGTTTGTCGAAATCGCAGACATTCAGGTCAGACCAGCAGAAAAATTGAGGAATCTTGACTTAGAGACAAGATAGCCAAAAATTCGACATTTTTCAACGAATCTCGGCTATTTATGAACCGATCCTGAAATTCTTGGGTGGGTTCGACAGGGCTCCAGACACTCAGCTGCCCCGCACCAAAAATTCAGAAAAAAGTTGGTATTTGGCCGAGAAACCCTCGATTCTTGTCGGTTCTGACCGTTCTGACCAAGTTGCGGATGAGACGTCAAATTGCAATGCGCGTTTGTCGAAATCGCAGACATTCAGGTCAGACCAGCAGAAAAATTGAGGAATCTTGACTTAGAGACAAGATAGCCAAAAATTCGACATTTTTCAACGAATCTCGGCTACTTATGAACCGATCCTGAAATTCTTGGGTGGGTTCGACAGGGCTCCAGACACTCAGCTGCCCCGCACTGAAAATTCAGAAAAAAGTTGGTATTTGGCCGAGAAACCCTCGATTCTTGTCGGTTCTGACCGTTTTGACCAAGTTGCGGATGAGACGTCAAATTGCAATGCGCGTTTGTCGAAATCGCAGACATTCAGGTCAGACCAGCAGAAAAATTGAGGAATCTTGACTTAGAGACAAGATAGCCAAAAATTCGACATTTTTCAACGAATCTCGGCTATTTATGAACCGATCCTGAAATTCTTGGTTGGGTTCGACAGGGCTCCAGACACTCAGCTGCCCCGCACCGAAAATTCAGAAAAAAGTTGGTATTTGGCCGAGAAACCCTCGATTCTTGTCGGTTCTGACCGTTCTGACCAAGTTGCGGATGAGACGTCAAATTGCAATGCGCGTTTGTCGAAATCGCAGACATTCAGGTCAGACCAGCAGAAAAATTGAGGAATCTTGACTCAGAGACAAGATAGCCAAAAATTCGACATTTTTCAACGAATCTCGGCTATTTATGAACCGATCCTGAAATTCTTGGGTGGGTTCGACAGGGCTCCAGACACTCAGCTGCCCCGCACCAAAAATTCAGAAAAAAGTTAGTATTTGGCCGAGAAACCCTCGATTCTTGTCGGTTCTGACCGTTCTGACCAAGTTGCGGATGAGACGTCAAATTGCAATGCGCGTTTGTCGAAATCGCAGACATTCAGGTCAGACCAGCAGAAAAATTGAGGAATCTTGACTTAGAGACAAGATAGCCAAAAATTCGACATTTTTCAACAAATCTCGGCTATTTATGAACCGATCCTGAAATTCTTGGGTGGGTTCGACAGGGCTCCAGACACTCAGCTGCCCCGCACTGAAAATTCAGAAAAAAGTTGGTATTTGGCCGAGAAACCCTCGATTCTTGTCGGTTCTGACCGTTCTGACCAAGTTGCGGATGAGACGTCAAATTGCAATGCGCGTTTGTCGAAATCGCAGACATTCAGGTCAGACCAGCAGAAAAATTGAGGAATCTTGACTTAGAGACAAGATAGCCAAAAATTCGACATTTTTCAACGAATCTCGGCTACTTATGAACCGATCCTGAAATTCTTGGGTGGGTTCGACAGGGCTCCAGACACTCAGCTGCCCCGCACTGGAAATTCAGAAAAAAGTTGGTATTTGGCCGAGAAACCCTCGATTCTTGTCGGTTCTGACCGTTTTGACCAAGTTGCGGATGAGACGTCAAATTGCAATGCGCGTTTGTCGAAATCGCAGACATTCAGGTCAGACCAGCAGAAAAATTGAGGAATCTTGACTTAGAGACAAGATAGCCAAAAATTCGACATTTTTCAACGAATCTCGGCTATTTATGAACCGATCCTGAAATTCTTGGGTGGGTTCGACAGGGCTCCAGACACTCAGCTGCCCCGCACTGAAAATTCAGAAAAAAGTTGGTATTTGGCCGAGAAACCCTCGATTCTTGTCGGTTCTGACCGTTCTGACCAAGTTGCGGATGAGACCTTAAATTGCAATGCGCGTTTGTCGAAATCGCAGACATTCAGGTCAGACCAGCAGAAAAATTGAGGAATCTTGACTTAGAGACAAGATAGCCAAAAATTCGACATTTTTCAACGAATCTCGGCTATTTATGAACCGATCCTGAAATTCTTGGGTGGGTTCGACAGGGCTCCAGACACTCAGCTGCCCCGCACCAAAAATTCAGAAAAAAGTTGGTATTTGGCCGAGAAACCCTCGATTCTTGTCGGTTCTGACCGTTCTGACCAAGTTGCGGATGAGACGTCAAATTGCAATGCGCGTTTGTCGAAATCGCAGACATTCAGGTCAGACCAGCAGAAAAATTGAGGAATCTTGACTTAGAGACAAGATAGCCAAAAATTCGACATTTTTCAACGAATCTCGGCTACTTATGAACCGATCCTGAAATTCTTGGGTGGGTTCGACAGGGCTCCAGACACTCAGCTGCCCCGCACTGAAAATTCAGAAAAAAGTTGGTATTTGGCCGAGAAACCCTCGATTCTTGTCGGTTCTGACCGTTTTGACCAAGTTGCGGATGAGACGTCAAATTGCAATGCGCGTTTGTCGAAATCGCAGACATTCAGGTCAGACCAGCAGAAAAATTGAGGAATCTTGACTTAGAGACAAGATAGCCAAAAATTCGACATTTTTCAACGAATCTCGGCTATTTATGAACCGATCCTGAAATTCTTGGGTGGGTTCGACAGGGCTCCAGACACTCAGCTGCCCCGCACCGAAAATTCAGAAAAAAGTTAGTATTTGGCCGAGAAACCCTCGATTCTTGTCGGTTCTGACCGTTCTGACCAAGTTGCGGATGAGACGTCAAATTGCGATGCGCGTTTGTCGAAATCGCAGACATTCAGGTCAGACCAGCAGAAAAATTGAGGAATCTTGACTTAGAGACAAGATAGCCAAAAATTCGACATTTTTCAACGAATCTCGGCTATTTATGAACCGATCCTGAAATTCTTGGGTGGGTTCGACAGGGCTCCAGACACTCAGCTGCCCCGCACCGAAAATTCAGGAAAAAGTTGGTATTTGGCCGAGAAACCCTCGATTCTTGTCGGTTCTGACCGTTCTGACCAAGTTGCGGATGAGACGTCAAATTGCAATGCGCGTTTGTCAAAATCGCAGACATTCAGGTCAGACCAGCAGAAAAATTGAGGAATCTTGACTTAGAGACAAGATAGCCAAAAATTCGACATTTTTCAACGAATCTCGGCTATTTATGAACCGATCCTGAAATTCTTGGGTGGGTTCGACAGGGCTCCAGACACTCAGCTGCCCCGCTCTGAAAATTCAGAAAAAAGTTGGTATTTGGCCGAGAAACCCTCGATTCTTGTCGGTTCTGACCGTTCTGACCAAGTTGCGGATGAGACATCAAATTGCAATGCGCGTTTGTCGAAATCGCAGACATTCAGGTCAGACCAGCAGAAAAATTGAGGAATCTTGACTTAGAGACAAGATAGCCAAAAATTCGACATTTTTCAACGAATCTCGGCTATTTATGAACTGATCCTGAAATTCTTGGGTGGGTTCGACAGGGCTCCAGACACTCAGCTGCCCCGCACCGAAAATTCAGAAAAAAGTTGGTATTTGGCCGAGAAACCCTCGATTCTTGTCGGTTCTGACCGTTCTGACCAAGTTGCGGATGAGACGTCAAATTGCAATGCGCGTTTGTCGAAATCGCAGACATTCAGGTCAGACCAGCAGAAAAATTGAGGAATCTTGGCTTAGAGACAAGATAGCCAAAAATTCGACATTTTTCAACGAATCTCGGCTATTTATGAACCGATCCTGAAATTCTTGGGTGGGTTCGACTGGGCTCCAGACACTCAGCTGCCCCGCACTGAAAATTCAGAAAAAAGTTGGTATTTGGCCGAGAAACCCTCGATTCTTGTCGGTTCTGACCGTTCTGACCAAGTTGCGGATGAGACCTCAAATTGCAATGCGCGTTTGTCGAAATCGCGGACATTCAGGTCAGACCAGCAGAAAAATTGAGGAATCTTGACTTAGAGACAAGATAGCCAAAAATTCGACATTTTTCAACGAATCTCGGCTACTTATGAACCGATCCTGAAATTCTTGGGTGGGTTCGACAGGGCTCCAGACACTCAGCTGCCCCGCACTGAAAATTCAGAAAAAAGTTGGTATTTGGCCGAGAAACCCTCGATTCTTGTCGGTTCTGACCGTTCTGACCAAGTTGCGGATGAGACGTCAAATTGCAATGCGCGTTTGTCGAAATCGCAGACATTCAGGTCAGACCAGCAGAAAAATTGAGGAATCTTGACTTAGAGACAAGATAGCCAAAAATTCGACATTTTTCAACGAATCTCGGCTATTTATGAACCGATCCTGAAATTCTTGGGTGGGTTCGACAGGGCTCCAGACACTCAGCTGCCCCGCACTGAAAATTCAGAAAAAAGTTGGTATTTGGCCGAGAAACCCTCGATTCTTGTCGGTTCTGACCGTTCTGACCAAGTTGCGGATGAGACCTCAAATTGCAATGCGCGTTTGTCGAAATCGCAGACATTCAGGTCAGACCTGCAGAAAAATTGAGGAATCTTGACTTAGAGACAAGATAGCCAAAAATTCGACATTTTTCAACGAATCTCGGCTACTTATGAACCGATCCTGAAATTCTTGGGTGGGTTCGACAGGGCTCCAGACACTCAGCTGCCCCGCACTGAAAATTCAGAAAAAAGTAGGTATTTGGCCGAGAAACCCTCGATTCTTGTCGGTTCTGACCGTTTTGACCAAGTTGCGGATGAGACGTCAAATTGCAATGCGCGTTTGTCGAAATCGCAGACATTCAGGTCAGACCAGCAGAAAAATTGAGGAATCTTGACTTAGAGACAAGATAGCCAAAAATTCGACATTTTTCAACGAATCTCGGCTATTTATGAACCGATCCTGAAATTCTTGGGTGGGTTCGACAGGGCTCCAGACACTCAGCTGCCCCGCACTGAAAATTCAGAAAAAAGTTGGTATTTGGCCGAGAAACCCTCGATTCTTGTCGGTTCTGACCGTTCTGACCAAGTTGCGGATGAGACCTCAAATTGCAATGCGCGTTTGTCGAAATCGCAGACATTCAGGTCAGACCAGCAGAAAAATTGAGGAATCTTGACTTAGAGACAAGATAGCCAAAAATTCGACATTTTTCAACGAATCTCGGCTATTTATGAACCGATCCTGAAATTCTTGGGTGGGTTCGACAGGGCTCCAGACACTCAGCTGCCCCGCACCGAAAATTCAGAAAAAAGTTGGTATTTGGCCGAGAAACCCTCGATTCTTGTCGGTTCTGACCGTTCTGACCAAGTTGCGGATGAGACCTCAAATTGCAATGCGCGTTTGTCGAAATCGCAGACATTCAGGTCAGACCAGCAGAAAAATTGAGGAATCTTGACTTAGAGACAAGATAGCCAAAAATTCGACATTTTTCAACGAATCTCGGCTATTTATGAACCGATCCTGAAATTCTTGGGTGGGTTCGACAGGGCTCCAGACACTCAGCTGCCCCGCACCGAAAATTCAGAAAAAAGTTGGTATTTGGCCGAGAAACCCTCGATTCTTGTCGGTTCTGACCGTTCTGACCAAGTTGCGGATGAGACGTCAAATTGCAATGCGCGTTTGTCGAAATCGCAGACATTCAGGTCAGACCAGCAGAAAAATTGAGGAATCTTGACTTAGAGACAAGATAGCCAAAAATTCGACATTTTTCAACGAATCTCGGCTATTTATGAACCGATCCTGAAATTCTTGGGTGGGTTCGACAGGGCTCCAGACACTCAGCTGCCCCGCACCGAAAATTCAGAAAAAAGTTGGTATTTGGCCGAGAAACCCTCGATTCTTGTCGGTTCTGACCGTTCTGACCAAGTTGCGGATGAGACGTCAAATTGCAATGCGCGTTTGTCGAAATCGCAGACATTCAGGTCAGACCAGCAGAAAAATTGAGGAATCTTGGCTTAGAGACAAGATAGCCAAAAATTCGACATTTTTCAACGAATCTCGGCTATTTATGAACCGATCCTGAAATTCTTGGGTGGGTTTGACAGGGCTCCAGACACTCAGCTGCCCCGCACTGAAAATTCAGAAAAAAGTTGGTATTTGGCCGAGAAACCCTCGATTCTTGTCGGTTCTGACCGTTCTGACCAAGTTGCGGATGAGACCTCAAATTGCAATGCGCGTTTGTCGAAATCGCGGACATTCAGGTCAGACCAGCAGAAAAATTGAGGAATCTTGACTTAGAGACAAGATAGCCAAAAATTCGACATTTTTCAACGAATCTCGGCTACTTATGAACCGATCCTGAAATTCTTGGGTGGGTTCGACAGGGCTCCAGACACTCAGCTGCCCCGCACTGAAAATTCAGAAAAAAGTTGGTATTTGGCCGAGAAACCCTCGATTCTTGTCGGTTCTGACCGTTCTGACCAAGTTGCGGATGAGACGTCAAATTGCAATGCGCGTTTGTCGAAATCGCAGACATTCAGGTCAGACCAGCAGAAAAATTGAGGAATCTTGACTTAGAGACAAGATAGCCAAAAATTCGACATTTTTCAACGAATCTCGGCTATTTATGAACCGATCCTGAAATTCTTGGGTGGGTTCGACAGGGCTCCAGACACTCAGCTGCCCCGCACTGAAAATTCAGAAAAAAGTTGGTATTTGGCCGAGAAACCCTCGATTCTTGTCGGTTCTGACCGTTCTGACCAAGTTGCGGATGAGACCTCAAATTGCAATGCGCGTTTGTCGAAATCGCAGACATTCAGGTCAGACCTGCAGAAAAATTGAGGAATCTTGACTTAGAGACAAGATAGCCAAAAATTCGACATTTTTCAACGAATCTCGGCTACTTATGAACCGATCCTGAAATTCTTGGGTGGGTTCGACAGGGCTCCAGACACTCAGCTGCCCCGCACTGAAAATTCAGAAAAAAGTTGGTATTTGGCCGAGAAACCCTCGATTCTTGTCGGTTCTGACCGTTTTGACCAAGTTGCGGATGAGACGTCAAATTGCAATGCGCGTTTGTCGAAATCGCAGACATTCAGGTCAGACCAGCAGAAAAATTGAGGAATCTTGACTTAGAGACAAGATAGCCAAAAATTCGACATTTTTCAACGAATCTCGGCTATTTATGAACCGATCCTGAAATTCTTGGGTGGGTTCGACAGGGCTCCAGACACTCAGCTGCCCCGCACTGAAAATTCAGAAAAAAGTTGGTATTTGGCCGAGAAACCCTCGATTCTTGTCGGTTCTGACCGTTCTGACGAAGTTGCGGATGAGACCTCAAATTGCAATGCGCGTTTGTCGAAATCGCAGACATTCAGGTCAGACCAGCAGAAAAATTGAGGAATCTTGACTTAGAGACAAGATAGCCAAAAATTCGACATTTTTCAACGAATCTCGGCTACTTATGAACCGATCCTGAAATTCTTGGGTGGGTTCGACAGGGCTCCAGACACTCAGCTGCCCCGCACTGAAAATTCAGAAAAAAGTTGGTATTTGGCCGAGAAACCCTCGATTCTTGTCGGTTCTGACCGTTTTGACCAAGTTGCGGATGAGACGTCAAATTGCAATGCGCGTTTGTCGAAATCGCAGACATTCAGGTCAGACCAGCAGAAAAATTGAGGAATCTTGACTTAGAGACAAGATAGCCAAAAATTCGACATTTTTCAACGAATCTCGGCTATTTATGAACCGATCCTGAAATTCTTGGGTGGGTTCGACAGGGCTCCAGACACTCAGCTGCCCCGCACTGAAAATTCAGAAAAAAGTTGGTATTTGGCCGAGAAACCCTCGATTCTTGTCGGTTCTGACCGTTCTGACCAAGTTGCGGATGAGACCTCAAATTGCAATGCGCGTTTGTCGAAATCGCAGACATTCAGGTCAGACCAGCAGAAAAATTGAGGAATCTTGACTTAGAGACAAGATAGCCAAAAATTCGACATTTTTCAACGAATCTCGGCTATTTATGAACCGATCCTGAAATTCTTGGGTGGGTTCGACAGGGCTCCAGACACTCAGCTGCCCCGCACCGAAAATTCAGAAAAAAGTTGGTATTTGGCCGAGAAACCCTCGATTCTTGTCGGTTCTGACCGTTCTGACCAAGTTGCAGATGAGACCTCAAATTGCAATGCGCGTTTGTCGAAATCGCAGACATTCAGGTCAGACCAGCAGAAAAATTGAGGAATCTTGACTTAGAGACAAGATAGCCAAAAATTCGACATTTTTCAACGAATCTCGGCTATTTATGAACCGATCCTGAAATTCTTGGGTGGGTTCGACAGGGCTCCAGACACTCAGCTGCCCCGCACCGAAAATTCAGAAAAAAGTTGGTATTTGGCCGAGAAACCCTCGATTCTTGTCGGTTCTGACCGTTCTGACCAAGTTGCGGATGAGACGTCAAATTGCAATGCGCGTTTGTCGAAATCGCAGACATTCAGGTCAGACCAGCAGAAAAATTGAGGAATCTTGACTTAGAGACAAGATAGCCAAAAATTCGACATTTTTCAACGAATCTCGGCTATTTATGAACCGATCCTGAAATTCTTGGGTGGGTTCGACAGGGCTCCAGACACTCAGCTGCCCCGCACCGAAAATTCAGAAAAAAGTTGGTATTTGGCCGAGAAACCCTCGATTCTTGTCGGTTCTGACCGTTCTGACCAAGTTGCGGATGAGACGTCAAATTGCAATGCGCGTTTGTCGAAATCGCAGACATTCAGGTCAGACCAGCAGAAAAATTGAGGAATCTTGGCTTAGAGACAAGATAGCCAAAAATTCGACATTTTTCAACGAATCTCGGCTATTTATGAACCGATCCTGAAATTCTTGGGTGGGTTCGACAGGGCTCCAGACACTCAGCTGCCCCGCACTGAAAATTCAGAAAAAAGTTGGTATTTGGCCGAGAAACCCTCGATTCTTGTCGGTTCTGACCGTTCTGACCAAGTTGCGGATGAGACGTCAAATTGCAATGCGCGTTTGTCGAAATCGCAGACATTCAGGTCAGACCAGCAGAAAAATTGAGGAATCTTGACTTAGAGACAAGATAGCCAAAAATTCGACATTTTTCAACGAATCTCGGCTATTTATGAACTGATCCTGAAATTCTTGGGTGGGTTCGACAGGGCTCCAGACACTCAGCTGCCCCGCACCGAAAATTCAGAAAAAAGTTGGTATTTGGCCGAGAAACCCTCGATTCTTGTCGGTTCTGACCGTTCTGACCAAGTTGCGGATGAGACGTCAAATTGCAATGCGCGTTTGTCGAAATCGCAGACATTCAGGTCAGACCAGCAGAAAAATTGAGGAATCTTGGCTTAGAGACAAGATAGCCAAAAATTCGACATTTTTCAACGAATCTCGGCTATTTATGAACCGATCCTGAAATTCTTGGGTGGGTTCGACAGGGCTCCAGACACTCAGCTGCCCCGCACCGAAAATTCAGAAAAAAGTTGGTATTTGGCCGAGAAACCCTCGATTCTTGTCGGTTCTGACCGTTCTGACCAAGTTGCGGATGAGACGTCAAATTGCAATGCGCGTTTGTCGAAATCGCAGACATTCAGGTCAGACCAGCAGAAAAATTGAGGAATCTTGACTTAGAGACAAGATAGCCAAAAATTCGACATTTTTCAACGAATCTCGGCTATTTATGAACCGATCCTGAAATTCTTGGGTGGGTTCGACAGGGCTCCAGACACTCAGCTGCCCCGCACTGAAAATTCAGAAAAAAGTTGGTATTTGGCCGAGAAACCCTCGATTCTTGTCGGTTCTGACCGTTCTGACCAAGTTGCGGATGAGACCTCAAATTGCAATGCGCGTTTGTCGAAATCGCAGACATTCAGGTCAGACCTGCAGAAAAATTGAGGAATCTTGACTTAGAGACAAGATAGCCAAAAATTCGACATTTTTCAACGAATCTCGGCTACTTATGAACCGATCCTGAAATTCTTGGGTGGGTTCGACAGGGCTCCAGACACTCAGCTGCCCCGCACTGAAAATTCAGAAAAAAGTTGGTATTTGGCCGAGAAACCCTCGATTCTTGTCGGTTCTGACCGTTTTGACCAAGTTGCGGATGAGACGTCAAATTGCAATGCGCGTTTGTCGAAATCGCAGACATTCAGGTCAGACCAGCAGAAAAATTGAGGAATCTTGACTTAGAGACAAGATAGCCAAAAATTCGACATTTTTCAACGAATCTCGGCTATTTATGAACCGATCCTGAAATTCTTGGGTGGGTTCGACAGGGCTCCAGACACTCAGCTGCCCCGCACTGAAAATTCAGAAAAAAGTTGGTATTTGGCCGAGAAACCCTCGATTCTTGTCGGTTCTGACCGTTCTGACGAAGTTGCGGATGAGACCTCAAATTGCAATGCGCGTTTGTCGAAATCGCAGACATTCAGGTCAGACCAGCAGAAAAATTGAGGAATCTTGACTTAGAGACAAGATAGCCAAAAATTCGACATTTTTCAACGAATCTCGGCTACTTATGAACCGATCCTGAAATTCTTGGGTGGGTTCGACAGGGCTCCAGACACTCAGCTGCCCCGCACTGAAAATTCAGAAAAAAGTTGGTATTTGGCCGAGAAACCCTCGATTCTTGTCGGTTCTGACCGTTTTGACCAAGTTGCGGATGAGACGTCAAATTGCAATGCGCGTTTGTCGAAATCGCAGACATTCAGGTCAGACCAGCAGAAAAATTGAGGAATCTTGACTTAGAGACAAGATAGCCAAAAATTCGACATTTTTCAACGAATCTCGGCTATTTATGAACCGATCCTGAAATTCTTGGGTGGGTTCGACAGGGCTCCAGACACTCAGCTGCCCCGCACTGAAAATTCAGAAAAAAGTTGGTATTTGGCCGAGAAACCCTCGATTCTTGTCGGTTCTGACCGTTCTGACCAAGTTGCGGATGAGACCTCAAATTGCAATGCGCGTTTGTCGAAATCGCAAACATTCAGGTCAGACCAGCAGAAAAATTGAGGAATCTTGACTTAGAGACAAGATAGCCAAAAATTCGACATTTTTCAACGAATCTCGGCTATTTATGAACCGATCCTGAAATTCTTGGGTGGGTTCGACAGGGCTCCAGACACTCAGCTGCCCCGCACCGAAAATTCAGAAAAAAGTTGGTATTTGGCCGAGAAACCCTCGATTCTTGTCGGTTCTGACCGTTCTGACCAAGTTGCGGATGAGACCTCAAATTGCAATGCGCGTTTGTCGAAATCGCAGACATTCAGGTCAGACCAGCAGAAAAATTGAGGAATCTTGGCTTAGAGACAAGATAGCCAAAAATTCGACATTTTTCAACGAATCTCGGCTATTTATGAACCGATCCTGAAATTCTTGGGTGGGTTTGACAGGGCTCCAGACACTCAGCTGCCCCGCACTGAAAATTCAGAAAAAAGTTGGTATTTGGCCGAGAAACCCTCGATTCTTGTCGGTTCTGACCGTTCTGACCAAGTTGCGGATGAGACCTCAAATTGCAATGCGCGTTTGTCGAAATCGCGGACATTCAGGTCAGACCAGCAGAAAAATTGAGGAATCTTGACTTAGAGACAAGATAGCCAAAAATTCGACATTTTTCAACGAATCTCGGCTACTTATGAACCGATCCTGAAATTCTTGGGTGGGTTCGACAGGGCTCCAGACACTCAGCTGCCCCGCACTGAAAATTCAGAAAAAAGTTGGTATTTGGCCGAGAAACCCTCGATTCTTGTCGGTTCTGACCGTTCTGACCAAGTTGCGGATGAGACGTCAAATTGCAATGCGCGTTTGTCGAAATCGCAGACATTCAGGTCAGACCAGCAGAAAAATTGAGGAATCTTGACTTAGAGACAAGATAGCCAAAAATTCGACATTTTTCAACGAATCTCGGCTATTTATGAACCGATCCTGAAATTCTTGGGTGGGTTCGACAGGGCTCCAGACACTCAGCTGCCCCGCACTGAAAATTCAGAAAAAAGTTGGTATTTGGCCGAGAAACCCTCGATTCTTGTCGGTTCTGACCGTTCTGACCAAGTTGCGGATGAGACCTCAAATTGCAATGCGCGTTTGTCGAAATCGCAGACATTCAGGTCAGACCTGCAGAAAAATTGAGGAATCTTGACTTAGAGACAAGATAGCCAAAAATTCGACATTTTTCAACGAATCTCGGCTACTTATGAACCGATCCTGAAATTCTTGGGTGGGTTCGACAGGGCTCCAGACACTCAGCTGCCCCGCACGGAAAATTCAGAAAAAAGTTGGTATTTGGCCGAGAAACCCTCGATTCTTGTCGGTTCTGACCGTTTTGACCAAGTTGCGGATGAGACGTCAAATTGCAATGCGCGTTTGTCGAAATCGCAGACATTCAGGTCAGACCAGCAGAAAAATTGAGGAATCTTGACTTAGAGACAAGATAGCCAAAAATTCGACATTTTTCAACGAATCTCGGCTATTTATGAACCGATCCTGAAATTCTTGGGTGGGTTCGACAGGGCTCCAGACACTCAGCTGCCCCGCACTGAAAATTCAGAAAAAAGTTGGTATTTGGCCGAGAAACCCTCGATTCTTGTCGGTTCTGACCGTTCTGACGAAGTTGCGGATGAGACCTCAAATTGCAATGCGCGTTTGTCGAAATCGCAGACATTCAGGTCAGACCAGCAGAAAAATTGAGGAATCTTGACTTAGAGACAAGATAGCCAAAAATTCGACATTTTTCAACGAATCTCGGCTATTTATGAACCGATCCTGAAATTCTTGGGTGGGTTCGACAGGGCTCCAGACACTCAGCTGCCCCGCACTGAAAATTCAGAAAAAAGTTGGTATTTGGCCGAGAAACCCTCGATTCTTGTCGGTTCTGACCGTTCTGACGAAGTTGCGGATGAGACCTCAAATTGCAATGCGCGTTTGTCGAAATCGCAGACATTCAGGTCAGACCAGCAGAAAAATTGAGGAATCTTGACTTAGAGACAAGATAGCCAAAAATTCGACATTTTTCAACGAATCTCGGCTACTTATGAACCGATCCTGAAATTCTTGGGTGGGTTCGACAGGGCTCCAGACACTCAGCTGCCCCGCACTGAAAATTCAGAAAAAAGTTGGTATTTGGCCGAGAAACCCTCGATTCTTGTCGGTTCTGACCGTTTTGACCAAGTTGCGGATGAGACGTCAAATTGCAATGCGCGTTTGTCGAAATCGCAGACATTCAGGTCAGACCAGCAGAAAAATTGAGGAATCTTGACTTAGAGACAAGATAGCCAAAAATTCGACATTTTTCAACGAATCTCGGCTATTTATGAACCGATCCTGAAATTCTTGGGTGGGTTCGACAGGGCTCCAGACACTCAGCTGCCCCGCACTGAAAATTCAGAAAAAAGTTGGTATTTGGCCGAGAAACCCTCGATTCTTGTCGGTTCTGACCGTTCTGACCAAGTTGCGGATGAGACCTCAAATTGCAATGCGCGTTTGTCGAAATCGCAGACATTCAGGTCAGACCAGCAGAAAAATTGAGGAATCTTGACTTAGAGACAAGATAGCCAAAAATTCGACATTTTTCAACGAATCTCGGCTATTTATGAACCGATCCTGAAATTCTTGGGTGGGTTCGACAGGGCTCCAGACACTCAGCTGCCCCGCACCGAAAATTCAGAAAAAAGTTGGTATTTGGCCGAGAAACCCTCGATTCTTGTCGGTTCTGACCGTTCTGACCAAGTTGCGGATGAGACCTCAAATTGCAATGCGCGTTTGTCGAAATCGCAGACATTCAGGTCAGACCAGCAGAAAAATTGAGGAATCTTGACTTAGAGACAAGATAGCCAAAAATTCGACATTTTTCAACGAATCTCGGCTATTTATGAACCGATCCTGAAATTCTTGGGTGGGTTCGACAGGGCTCCAGACACTCAGCTGCCCCGCACCGAAAATTCAGAAAAAAGTTGGTATTTGGCCGAGAAACCCTCGATTCTTGTCGGTTCTGACCGTTCTGACCAAGTTGCGGATGAGACGTCAAATTGCAATGCGCGTTTGTCGAAATCGCAGACATTCAGGTCAGACCAGCAGAAAAATTGAGGAATCTTGACTTAGAGACAAGATAGCCAAAAATTCGACATTTTTCAACGAATCTCGGCTATTTATGAACCGATCCTGAAATTCTTGGGTGGGTTCGACAGGGCTCCAGACACTCAGCTGCCCCGCACCGAAAATTCAGAAAAAAGTTGGTATTTGGCCGAGAAACCCTCGATTCTTGTCGGTTCTGACCGTTCTGACCAAGTTGCGGATGAGACGTCAAATTGCAATGCGCGTTTGTCGAAATCGCAGACATTCAGGTCAGACCAGCAGAAAAATTGAGGAATCTTGGCTTAGAGACAAGATAGCCAAAAATTCGACATTTTTCAACGAATCTCGGCTATTTATGAACCGATCCTGAAATTCTTGGGTGGGTTCGACAGGGCTCCAGACACTCAGCTGCCCCGCACTGAAAATTCAGAAAAAAGTTGGTATTTGGCCGAGAAACCCTCGATTCTTGTCGGTTCTGACCGTTCTGACCAAGTTGCGGATGAGACGTCAAATTGCAATGCGCGTTTGTCGAAATCGCAGACATTCAGGTCAGACCAGCAGAAAAATTGAGGAATCTTGACTTAGAGACAAGATAGCCAAAAATTCGACATTTTTCAACGAATCTCGGCTATTTATGAACCGATCCTGAAATTCTTGGGTGGGTTCGACAGGGCTCCAGACACTCAGCTGCCCCGCACTGAAAATTCAGAAAAAAGTTGGTATTTGGCCGAGAAACCCTCGATTCTTGTCGGTTCTGACCGTTCTGACCAAGTTGCGGATGAGACCTCAAATTGCAATGCGCGTTTGTCGAAATCGCAGACATTCAGGTCAGACCAGCAGAAAAATTGAGGAATCTTGACTTAGAGACAAGATAGCCAAAAATTCGACATTTTTCAACGAATCTCGGCTATTTATGAACCGATCCTGAAATTCTTGGGTGGGTTCGACAGGGCTCCAGACACTCAGCTGCCCCGCACCGAAAATTCAGAAAAAAGTTGGTATTTGGCCGAGAAACCCTCGATTCTTGTCGGTTCTGACCGTTCTGACCAAGTTGCGGATGAGACGTCAAATTGCAATGCGCGTTTGTCGAAATCGCAGACATTCAGGTCAGACCAGCAGAAAAATTGAGGAATCTTGACTTAGAGACAAGATAGCCAAAAATTCGACATTTTTCAACGAATCTCGGCTATTTATGAACCGATCCTGAAATTCTTGGGTGGGTTCGACAGGGCTCCAGACACTCAGCTGCCCCGCACTGAAAATTCAGAAAAAAGTTGGTATTTGGCCGAGAAACCCTCGATTCTTGTCGGTTCTGACCGTTCTGACCAAGTTGCGGATGAGACCTCAAATTGCAATGCGCGTTTGTCGAAATCGCAGACATTCAGGTCAGACCTGCAGAAAAATTGAGGAATCTTGACTTAGAGACAAGATAGCCAAAAATTCGACATTTTTCAACGAATCTCGGCTACTTATGAACCGATCCTGAAATTCTTGGGTGGGTTCGACAGGGCTCCAGACACTCAGCTGCCCCGCACTGAAAATTCAGAAAAAAGTTGGTATTTGGCCGAGAAACCCTCGATTCTTGTCGGTTCTGACCGTTCTGACCAAGTTGCGGATGAGACGTCAAATTGCAATGCGCGTTTGTCGAAATCGCAGACATTCAGGTCAGACCAGCAGAAAAATTGAGGAATCTTGACTTAGAGACAAGATAGCCAAAAATTTGACATTTTTCAACGAATCTCGGCTATTTATGAACCGATCCTGAAATTCTTGGGTGGGTTCGACAGGGCTCCAGACACTCAGCTGCCCCGCACTGAAAATTCAGAAAAAAGTTGGTATTTGGCCGAGAAACCCTCGATTCTTGTCGGTTCTGACCGTTCTGACGAAGTTGCGGATGAGACCTCAAATTGCAATGCGCGTTTGTCGAAATCGCAGACATTCAGGTCAGACCAGCAGAAAAATTGAGGAATCTTGACTTAGAGACAAGATAGCCAAAAATTCGACATTTTTCAACGAATCTCGGCTACTTATGAACCGATCCTGAAATTCTTGGGTGGGTTCGACAGGGCTCCAGACACTCAGCTGCCCCGCACTGAAAATTCAGAAAAAAGTTGGTATTTGGCCGAGAAACCCTCGATTCTTGTCGGTTCTGACCGTTTTGACCAAGTTGCGGATGAGACGTCAAATTGCAATGCGCGTTTGTCGAAATCGCAGACATTCAGGTCAGACCAGCAGAAAAATTGAGGAATCTTGACTTAGAGACAAGATAGCCAAAAATTCGACATTTTTCAACGAATCTCGGCTATTTATGAACCGATCCTGAAATTCTTGGGTGGGTTCGACAGGGCTCCAGACACTCAGCTGCCCCGCACTGAAAATTCAGAAAAAAGTTGGTATTTGGCCGAGAAACCCTCGATTCTTGTCGGTTCTGACCGTTCTGACCAAGTTGCGGATGAGACCTCAAATTGCAATGCGCGTTTGTCGAAATCGCAAACATTCAGGTCAGACCAGCAGAAAAATTGAGGAATCTTGACTTAGAGACAAGATAGCCAAAAATTCGACATTTTTCAACGAATCTCGGCTATTTATGAACCGATCCTGAAATTCTTGGGTGGGTTCGACAGGGCTCCAGACACTCAGCTGCCCCGCACCGAAAATTCAGAAAAAAGTTGGTATTTGGCCGAGAAACCCTCGATTCTTGTCGGTTCTGACCGTTCTGACCAAGTTGCGGATGAGACCTCAAATTGCAATGCGCGTTTGTCGAAATCGCAGACATTCAGGTCAGACCAGCAGAAAAATTGAGGAATCTTGACTTAGAGACAAGATAGCCAAAAATTCGACATTTTTCAACGAATCTCGGCTATTTATGAACCGATCCTGAAATTCTTGGGTGGGTTCGACAGGGCTCCAGACACTCAGCTGCCCCGCACCGAAAATTCAGAAAAAAGTTGGTATTTGGCCGAGAAACCCTCGATTCTTGTCGGTTCTGACCGTTCTGACCAAGTTGCGGATGAGACGTCAAATTGCAATGCGCGTTTGTCGAAATCGCAGACATTCAGGTCAGACCAGCAGAAAAATTGAGGAATCTTGACTTAGAGACAAGATAGCCAAAAATTCGACATTTTTCAACGAATCTCGGCTATTTATGAACCGATCCTGAAATTCTTGGGTGGGTTCGACAGGGCTCCAGACACTCAGCTGCCCCGCACCGAAAATTCAGAAAAAAGTTGGTATTTGGCCGAGAAACCCTCGATTCTTGTCGGTTCTGACCGTTCTGACCAAGTTGCGGATGAGACCTCAAATTGCAATGCGCGTTTGTCGAAATCGCGGACATTCAGGTCAGACCAGCAGAAAAATTGAGGAATCTTGACTTAGAGACAAGATAGCCAAAAATTCGACATTTTTCAACGAATCTCGGCTACTTATGAACCGATCCTGAAATTCTTGGGTGGGTTCGACAGGGCTCCAGACACTCAGCTGCCCCGCACTGAAAATTCAGAAAAAAGTTGGTATTTGGCCGAGAAACCCTCGATTCTTGTCGGTTCTGACCGTTCTGACCAAGTTGCGGATGAGACGTCAAATTGCAATGCGCGTTTGTCGAAATCGCAGACATTCAGGTCAGACCAGCAGAAAAATTGAGGAATCTTGACTTAGAGACAAGATAGCCAAAAATTCGACATTTTTCAACGAATCTCGGCTATTTATGAACCGATCCTGAAATTCTTGGGTGGGTTCGACAGGGCTCCAGACACTCAGCTGCCCCGCACTGAAAATTCAGAAAAAAGTTGGTATTTGGCCGAGAAACCCTCGATTCTTGTCGGTTCTGACCGTTCTGACCAAGTTGCGGATGAGACCTCAAATTGCAATGCGCGTTTGTCGAAATCGCAGACATTCAGGTCAGACCTGCAGAAAAATTGAGGAATCTTGACTTAGAGACAAGATAGCCAAAAATTCGACATTTTTCAACGAATCTCGGCTACTTATGAACCGATCCTGAAATTCTTGGGTGGGTTCGACAGGGCTCCAGACACTCAGCTGCCCCGCACTGAAAATTCAGAAAAAAGTTGGTATTTGGCCGAGAAACCCTCGATTCTTGTCGGTTCTGACCGTTTTGACCAAGTTGCGGATGAGACGTCAAATTGCAATGCGCGTTTGTCGAAATCGCAGACATTCAGGTCAGACCAGCAGAAAAATTGAGGAATCTTGACTTAGAGACAAGATAGCCAAAAATTCGACATTTTTCAACGAATCTCGGCTATTTATGAACCGATCCTGAAATTCTTGGGTGGGTTCGACAGGGCTCCAGACACTCAGCTGCCCCGCACTGAAAATTCAGAAAAAAGTTGGTATTTGGCCGAGAAACCCTCGATTCTTGTCGGTTCTGACCGTTCTGACGAAGTTGCGGATGAGACCTCAAATTGCAATGCGCGTTTGTCGAAATCGCAGACATTCAGGTCAGACCAGCAGAAAAATTGAGGAATCTTGACTTAGAGACAAGATAGCCAAAAATTCGACATTTTTCAACGAATCTCGGCTACTTATGAACCGATCCTGAAATTCTTGGGTGGGTTCGACAGGGCTCCAGACACTCAGCTGCCCCGCACTGAAAATTCAGAAAAAAGTTGGTATTTGGCCGAGAAACCCTCGATTCTTGTCGGTTCTGACCGTTTTGACCAAGTTGCGGATGAGACGTCAAATTGCAATGCGCGTTTGTCGAAATCGCAGACATTCAGGTCAGACCAGCAGAAAAATTGAGGAATCTTGACTTAGAGACAAGATAGCCAAAAATTCGACATTTTTCAACGAATCTCGGCTATTTATGAACCGATCCTGAAATTCTTGGGTGGGTTCGACAGGGCTCCAGACACTCAGCTGCCCCGCACTGAAAATTCAGAAAAAAGTTGGTATTTGGCCGAGAAACCCTCGATTCTTGTCGGTTCTGACCGTTCTGACCAAGTTGCGGATGAGACCTCAAATTGCAATGCGCGTTTGTCGAAATCGCAGACATTCAGGTCAGACCAGCAGAAAAATTGAGGAATCTTGACTTAGAGACAAGATAGCCAAAAATTCGACATTTTTCAACGAATCTCGGCTATTTATGAACCGATCCTGAAATTCTTGGGTGGGTTCGACAGGGCTCCAGACACTCAGCTGCCCCGCACCGAAAATTCAGAAAAAAGTTGGTATTTGGCCGAGAAACCCTCGATTCTTGTCGGTTCTGACCGTTCTGACCAAGTTGCGGATGAGACCTCAAATTGCAATGCGCGTTTGTCGAAATCGCAGACATTCAGGTCAGACCAGCAGAAAAATTGAGGAATCTTGACTTAGAGACAAGATAGCCAAAAATTCGACATTTTTCAACGAATCTCGGCTATTTATGAACCGATCCTGAAATTCTTGGGTGGGTTCGACAGGGCTCCAGACACTCAGCTGCCCCGCACCGAAAATTCAGAAAAAAGTTGGTATTTGGCCGAGAAACCCTCGATTCTTGTCGGTTCTGACCGTTCTGACCAAGTTGCGGATGAGACGTCAAATTGCAATGCGCGTTTGTCGAAATCGCAGACATTCAGGTCAGACCAGCAGAAAAATTGAGGAATCTTGACTTAGAGACAAGATAGCCAAAAATTCGACATTTTTCAACGAATCTCGGCTATTTATGAACCGATCCTGAAATTCTTGGGTGGGTTCGACAGGGCTCCAGACACTCAGCTGCCCCGCACCGAAAATTCAGAAAAAAGTTGGTATTTGGCCGAGAAACCCTCGATTCTTGTCGGTTCTGACCGTTCTGACCAAGTTGCGGATGAGACGTCAAATTGCAATGCGCGTTTGTCGAAATCGCAGACATTCAGGTCAGACCAGCAGAAAAATTGAGGAATCTTGGCTTAGAGACAAGATAGCCAAAAATTCGACATTTTTCAACGAATCTCGGCTATTTATGAACCGATCCTGAAATTCTTGGGTGGGTTCGACAGGGCTCCAGACACTCAGCTGCCCCGCACTGAAAATTCAGAAAAAAGTTGGTATTTGGCCGAGAAACCCTCGATTCTTGTCGGTTCTGACCGTTCTGACCAAGTTGCGGATGAGACCTCAAATTGCAATGCGCGTTTGTCGAAATCGCAGACATTCAGGTCAGACCAGCAGAAAAATTGAGGAATCTTGACTTAGAGACAAGATAGCCAAAAATTCGACATTTTTCAACGAATCTCGGCTACTTATGAACCGATCCTGAAATTCTTGGGTGGGTTCGACAGGGCTCCAGACACTCAGCTGCCCCGCACTGAAAATTCAGAAAAAAGTTGGTATTTGGCCGAGAAACCCTCGATTCTTGTCGGTTCTGACCGTTCTGACCAAGTTGCGGATGAGACGTCAAATTGCAATGCGCGTTTGTCGAAATCGCAGACATTCAGGTCAGACCAGCAGAAAAATTGAGGAATCTTGACTTAGAGACAAGATAGCCAAAAATTCGACATTTTTCAACGAATCTCGGCTATTTATGAACCGATCCTGAAATTCTTGGGTGGGTTCGACAGGGCTCCAGACACTCAGCTGCCCCGCACTGAAAATTCAGAAAAAAGTTGGTATTTGGCCGAGAAACCCTCGATTCTTGTCGGTTCTGACCGTTCTGACCAAGTTGCGGATGAGACCTCAAATTGCAATGCGCGTTTGTCGAAATCGCAGACATTCAGGTCAGACCAGCAGAAAAATTGAGGAATCTTGACTTAGAGACAAGATAGCCAAAAATTCGACATTTTTCAACGAATCTCGGCTACTTATGAACCGATCCTGAAATTCTTGGGTGGGTTCGACAGGGCTCCAGACACTCAGCTGCCCCGCACTGAAAATTCAGAAAAAAGTTGGTATTTGGCCGAGAAACCCTCGATTCTTGTCGGTTCTGACCGTTCTGACCAAGTTGCGGATGAGACGTCAAATTGCAATGCGCGTTTGTCGAAATCGCAGACATTCAGGTCAGACCAGCAGAAAAATTGAGGAATCTTGACTTAGAGACAAGATAGCCAAAAATTCGACATTTTTCAACGAATCTCGGCTATTTATGAACCGATCCTGAAATTCTTGGGTGGGTTCGACAGGGCTCCAGACACTCAGCTGCCCCGCACTGAAAATTCAGAAAAAAGTTGGTATTTGGCCGAGAAACCCTCGATTCTTGTCGGTTCTGACCGTTCTGACCAAGTTGCGGATGAGACCTCAAATTGCAATGCGCGTTTGTCGAAATCGCAGACATTCAGGTCAGACCAGCAGAAAAATTGAGGAATCTTGACTTAGAGACAAGATAGCCAAAAATTCGACATTTTTCAACGAATCTCGGCTATTTATGAACCGATCCTGAAATTCTTGGGTGGGTTCGACAGGGCTCCAGACACTCAGCTGCCCCGCACCGAAAATTCAGAAAAAAGTTGGTATTTGGCCGAGAAACCCTCGATTCTTGTCGGTTCTGACCGTTCTGACCAAGTTGCGGATGAGACATCAAATTGCAATGCGCGTTCGTCGAAATCGCAGACATTCAGGTCAGACCAGCAGAAAAATTGAGGAATCTTGACTTAGAGACAAGATAGCCAAAAATTCGACATTTTTCAACGAATCTCGGCTATTTATGAACCGATCCTGAAATTCTTGGGTGGGTTCGACAGGGCTCCAGACACTCAGCTGCCCCGCACCGAAAATTCAGAAAAAAGTTGGTATTTGGCCGAGAAACCCTCGATTCTTGTCGGTTCTGACCGTTCTGACCAAGTTGCGGATGAGACGTCAAATTGCAATGCGCGTTTGTCGAAATCGCAGACATTCAGGTCAGACCAGCAGAAAAATTGAGGAATCTTGACTTAGAGACAAGATAGCCAAAAATTCGACATTTTTCAACGAATCTCGGCTATTTATGAACCGATCCTGAAATTCTTGGGTGGGTTCGACAGGGCTCCAGACACTCAGCTGCCCCGCACCGAAAATTCAGAAAAAAGTTGGTATTTGGCCGAGAAACCCTCGATTCTTGTCGGTTCTGACCGTTCTGACCAAGTTGCGGATGAGACGTCAAATTGCAATGCGCGTTTGTCGAAATCGCAGACATTCAGGTCAGACCAGCAGAAAAATTGAGGAATCTTGGCTTAGAGACAAGATAGCCAAAAATTCGACATTTTTCAACGAATCTCGGCTATTTATGAACCGATCCTGAAATTCTTGGGTGGGTTCGACAGGGCTCCAGACACTCAGCTGCCCCGCACCGAAAATTCAGAAAAAAGTTGGTATTTGGCCGAGAAACCCTCGATTCTTGTCGGTTCTGACCGTTCTGACCAAGTTGCGGATGAGACCTCAAATTGCAATGCGCGTTTGTCGAAATCGCAGACATTCAGGTCAGACCAGCAGAAAAATTGAGGAATCTTGACTTAGAGACAAGATAGCCAAAAATTCGACATTTTTCAACGAATCTCGGCTACTTATGAACCGATCCTGAAATTCTTGGGTGGGTTCGACGGGGCTCCAGACACTCAGCTGCCCCGCACTGAAAATTCAGAAAAAAGTTGGTATTTGGCCGAGAAACCCTCGATTCTTGTCGGTTCTGACCGTTCTGACCAAGTTGCGGATGAGACCTCAAATTGCAATGCGCGTTTGTCGAAATCGCAGACATTCAGGTCAGACCAGCAGAAAAATTGAGGAATCTTGACTTAGAGACAAGATAGCCAAAAATTCGACATTTTTCAACGAATCTCGGCTATTTATGAACCGATCCTGAAATTCTTGGGTGGGTTCGACAGGGCTCCAGACACTCAGCTGCCCCGCACCGAAAATTCAGAAAAAAGTTGGTATTTGGCCGAGAAACCCTCGATTCTTGTCGGTTCTGACCGTTCTGACCAAGTTGCGGATGAGACGTCAAATTGCAATGCGCGTTTGTCGAAATCGCAGACATTCAGGTCAGACCAGCAGAAAAATTGAGGAATCTTGGCTTAGAGACAAGATAGCCAAAAATTCGACATTTTTCAACGAATCTCGGCTATTTATGAACCGATCCTGAAATTCTTGGGTGGGTTCGACAGGGCTCCAGACACTCAGCTGCCCCGCACTGAAAATTCAGAAAAAAGTTGGTATTTGGCCGAGAAACCCTCGATTCTTGTCGGTTCTGACCGTTCTGACCAAGTTGCGGATGAGACCTCAAATTGCAATGCGCGTTTGTCGAAATCGCAGACATTCAGGTCAGACCAGCAGAAAAATTGAGGAATCTTGACTTAGAGACAAGATAGCCAAAAATTCGACATTTTTCAACGAATCTCGGCTACTTATGAACCGATCCTGAAATTCTTGGGTGGGTTCGACAGGGCTCCAGACACTCAGCTGCCCCGCACTGAAAATTCAGAAAAAAGTTGGTATTTGGCCGAGAAACCCTCGATTCTTGTCGGTTCTGACCGTTCTGACCAAGTTGCGGATGAGACGTCAAATTGCAA
The DNA here is from genome assembly GCF_021155765.1 of Diprion similis. NCBI lineage: Eukaryota > Metazoa > Arthropoda > Insecta > Hymenoptera > Diprionidae > Diprion > Diprion similis. The sequence continues at coordinate 17,503,710 of NC_060107.1, read as the reverse complement.
TGCGCGTTTGTCGAAATCGCAGACATTCAGGTCAGACCAGCAGAAAAATTGAGGAATCTTGACTTAGAGACAAGATAGCCAAAAATTCGACATTTTTCAACGAATCTCGGCTATTTATGAACCGATCCTGAAATTCTTGGGTGGGTTCGACAGGGCTCCAGACACTCAGCTGCCCCGCACTGAAAATTCAGAAAAAAGTTGGTATTTGGCCGAGAAACCCTCGATTCTTGTCGGTTCTGACCGTTCTGACCAAGTTGCGGATGAGACGTCAAATTGCAACGCGCGTTTGTCGAAATCGCAGACATTCAGGTCAGACCAGCAGAAAAATTGAGGAATCTTGACTTCGAGACAAGATAGCCAAAAATTCGACATTTTTCAACGAATCTCGGCTATTTATGAACCGATCCTGAAATTCTTGGGTGGGTTCGACAGGGCTCCAGACACTCAGCTGCCCCGCAACGAAAATTCAGAAAAAAGTTGGTATCTGGCCGAGAAACCCTCGATTCTTGTCGGTTCTGACCGTTCTGACCAAGTTGCGAATGAGACCTCAAATTGCAATGCGCGTTTGTCGAAATCGCAGACATTCAGGTCAGACCAGCAGAAAAATTGAGGAATCTTGACTTAGAGACAAGATAGCCAAAAATTCGACATTTTTCAACGAATCTCGGCTATTTATGAACCGATCCTGAAATTCTTGGGTGGGTTCGACAGGGCTCCAGACACTCAGCTGCCCCGCACCGAAAATTCAGAAAAAAGTTGGTATTTGGCCGAGAAACCCTCGATTCTTGTCGGTTCTGACCGTTCTGACCAAGTTGCGGATGAGACGTCAAATTGCAATGCGCGTTTGTCGAAATCGCAGACATTCAGGTCAGACCAGCAGAAAAATTGAGGAATCTTGACTTAGAGACAAGATAGCCAAAAATTCGACATTTCTCAACGAATCTCGGCTATTTATGAACCGATCCTGAAATTCTTGGGTGGGTTCGACAGGGCTCCAGACACTCGGCTGCCCCGCACTGAAAATTCAGAAAAAAGTTGGTATTTGGCCGAGAAACCCTCGATTCTTGTCGGTTCTGACCGTTCTGACCAAGTTGCGGATGAGACCTCAAATTGCAATGCGCGTTTGTCGAAATCGCAGACATTCAGGTCAGACCAGCAGAAAAATTGAGGAATCTTGACTTGGAGACAAGATAGCCAAAAATTCGACATTTTTCAACGAATCTCGGCTATTTATGAACCGATCCTGAAATTCTTGGGTGGGTTCGACAGGGCTCCAGACACTCAGCTGCCCCGCAACGAAAATTCAGAAAAAAGTTGGTATCTGGCCGAGAAACCCTCGATTCTTGTCGGTTCTGACCGTTCTGACCAAGTTGCGGATGAGACCTCAAATTGCAATGCGCGTTTGTCGAAATCGCAGACATTCAGGTCAGACCAGCAGAAAAATTGAGGAATCTTGACTTAGAGACAAGATAGCCAAAAATTCGACATTTTTCAACGAATCTCGGCTATTTATGAACCGATCCTGAAATTCTTGGGTGGGTTCGACAGGGCTCCAGACACTCAGCTGCCCCGCACCGAAAATTCAGAAAAAAGTTGGTATTTGGCCGAGAAACCCTCGATTCTTGTCGGTTCTGACCGTTCTGACCAAGTTGCGGATGAGACGTCAAATTGCAATGCGCGTTTGTCGAAATCGCAGACATTCAGGTCAGACCAGCAGAAAAATTGAGGAATCTTGACTTAGAGACAAGATAGCCAAAAATTCGACATTTTTCAACGAATCTCGGCTATTTATGAACCGATCCTGAAATTCTTGGGTGGGTTCGACAGGGCTCCAGACACTCAGCTGCCCCGCACTGAAAATTCAGAAAAAAGTTGGTATTTGGCCGAGAAACCCTCGATTCTTGTCGGTTCTGACCGTTCTGACCAAGTTGCGGATGAGACCTCAAATTGCAATGCGCGTTTGTCGAAATCGCAGACATTCAGGTCAGACCAGCAGAAAAATTGAGGAATCTTGACTTAGAGACAAGATAGCCAAAAATTCGACATTTTTCAACGAATCTCGGCTATTTATGAACCGATCCTGAAATTCTTGGGTGGGTTCGACAGGGCTCCAGACACTCAGCTGCCCCGCACCGAAAATTCAGAAAAAAGTTGGTATTTGGCCGAGAAACCCTCGATTCTTGTCGGTTCTGACCGTTCTGACCAAGTTGCGGATGAGACGTCAAATTGCAATGCGCGTTTGTCGAAATCGCAGACATTCAGGTCAGACCAGCAGAAAAATTGAGGAATCTTGGCTTAGAGACAAGATAGCCAAAAATTCGACATTTTTCAACGAATCTCGGCTATTTATGAACCGATCCTGAAATTCTTGGGTGGGTTCGACAGGGCTCCAGACACTCAGCTGCCCCGCACTGAAAATTCAGAAAAAAGTTGGTATTTGGCCGAGAAACCCTCGATTCGTGTCGGTTCTGACCGTTCTGACCAAGTTGCGGATGAGACCTCAAATTGCAATGCGCGTTTGTCGAAATCGCAGACATTCAGGTCAGACCAGCAGAAAAATTGAGGAATCTTGACTTAGAGACAAGATAGCCAAAAATTCGACATTTTTCAACGAATCTCGGCTACTTATGGACCGATCCTGAAATTCTTGGGTGGGTTCGACAGGGCTCCAGACACTCAGCTGCCCCGCACTGAAAATTCAGAAAAAAGTTGATATTTGGCCGAGAAACCCTCGATTCTTGTCGGTTCTGACCGTTCTGACCAAGTTGCGGATGAGACGTCAAATTGCAATGCGCGTTTGTCGAAATCGCAGACATTCAGGTCAGACCAGCAGAAAAATTGAGGAATCTTGACTTAGAGACAAGATAGCCAAAAATTCGACATTTTTCAACGAATCTCGGCTATTTATGAACCGATCCTGAAATTCTTGGGTGGGTTCGACAGGGCTCCAGACACTCAGCTGCCCCGCACCGAAAATTCAGAAAAAAGTTGGTATTTGGCCGAGAAACCCTCGATTCTTGTCGGTTCTGACCGTTCTGACCAAGTTGCGGATGAGACCTCAAATTGCAATGCGCGTTTGTCGAAATCGCAGACATTCAGGTCAGACCAGCAGAAAAATTGAGGAATCTTGACTTAGAGACAAGATAGCCAAAAATTCGACATTTTTCAACGAATCTCGGCTATTTATGAACCGATCCTGAAATTCTTGGGTGGGTTCGACAGGGCTCCAGACACTCAGCTGCCCCGCACCGAAAATTCAGAAAAAAGTTGGTATTTGGCCGAGAAACCCTCGATTCTTGTCGGTTCTGACCGTTCTGACCAAGTTGCGGATGAGACGTCAAATTGCAATGCGCGTTTGTCGAAATCGCAGACATTCAGGTCAGACCAGCAGAAAAATTGAGGAATCTTGACTTAGAGACAAGATAGCCAAAAATTCGACATTTTTCAACGAATCTCGGCTATTTATGAACCGATCCTGAAATTCTTGGGTGGGTTCGACAGGGCTCCAGACACTCAGCTGCCCCGCAACGAAAATTCAGAAAAAAGTTGGTATCTGGCCGAGAAACCCTCGATTCTTGTCGGTTCTGACCGTTCTGACCAAGTTGCGGATGAGACCTCAAATTGCAATGCGCGTTTGTCGAAATCGCAGACATTCAGGTCAGACCAGCAGAAAAATTGAGGAATCTTGACTTAGAGACAAGATAGCCAAAAATTCGACATTTTTCAACGAATCTCGGCTATTTATGAACCGATCCTGAAATTCTTGGGTGGGTTCGACAGGGCTCCAGACACTCAGCTGCCCCGCACCGAAAATTCAGAAAAAAGTTGGTATTTGGCCGAGAAACCCTCGATTCTTGTCGGTTCTGACCGTTCTGACCAAGTTGCGGATGAGACGTCAAATTGCAATGCGCGTTTGTCGAAATCGCAGACATTCAGGTCAGACCAGCAGAAAAATTGAGGAATCTTGACTTAGAGACAAGATAGCCAAAAATTCGACATTTTTCAACGAATCTCGGCTATTTATGAACCGATCCTGAAATTCTTGGGTGGGTTCGACAGGGCTCCAGACACTCAGCTGCCCCGCACTGAAAATTCAGAAAAAATTCGGTATTTGGCCGAGAAACCCTCGATTCTTGTCGGTTCTGACCGTTCTGACCAAGTTGCGGATGAGACCTCAAATTGCAATGCGCGTTTGTCGAAATCGCAGACATTCAGGTCAGACCAGCAGAAAAATTGAGGAATCTTGACTTAGAGACAAGATAGCCAAAAATTCGACATTTTTCAACGAATCTCGGCTATTTATGAACCGATCCTGAAATTCTTGGGTGGGTTCGACAGGGCTCCAGACACTCAGCTGCCCCGCACCGAAAATTCAGAAAAAAGTTGGTATTTGGCCGAGAAACCCTCGATTCTTGACGGTTCTGACCGTTCTGACCAAGTTGCGGATGAGACGTCAAATTGCAATGCGCGTTTGTCGAAATCGCAGACATTCAGGTCAGACCAGCAGAAAAATTGAGGAATCTTGGCTTAGAGACAAGATAGCCAAAAATTCGACATTTTTCAACGAATCTCGGCTATTTATGAACCGATCCTGAAATTCTTGGGTGGGTTCGACAGGGCTCCAGACACTCAGCTGCCCCGCACTGAAAATTCAGAAAAAAGTTGGTATTTGGCCGAGAAACCCTCGATTCTTGTCGGTTCTGACCGTTCTGACCAAGTTGCGGATGAGACGTCAAATTGCAATGCGCGTTTGTCGAAATCGCAGACATTCAGGTCAGACCAGCAGAAAAATTGAGGAATCTTGACTTAGAGACAAGATAGCCAAAAATTCGACATTTTTCAACGAATCTCGGCTATTTATGAACCGATCCTGAAATTCTTGGGTGGGTTCGACAGGGCTCCAGACACTCAGCTGCCCCGCACTGAAAATTCAGAAAAAAGTTGGTATTTGGCCGAGAAACCCTCGATTCTTGTCGGTTCTGACCGTTCTGACCAAGTTGCGGATGAGACCTCAAATTGCAATGCGCGTTTGTCGAAATCGCAGACATTCAGGTCAGACCAGCAGAAAAATTGAGGAATCTTGACTTAGAGACAAGATAGCCAAAAATTCGACATTTTTCAACGAATCTCGGCTATTTATGAACCGATCCTGAAATTCTTGGGTGGGTTCGACAGGGCTCCAGACACTCAGCTGCCCCGCACCGAAAATTCAGAAAAAAGTTGGTATTTGGCCGAGAAACCCTCGATTCTTGTCGGTTCTGACCGTTCTGACCAAGTTGCGGATGAGACGTTAAATTGCAATGCGCGTTTGTCGAAATCGCAGACATTCAGGTCAGACCAGCAGAAAAATTGAGGAATCTTGACTTAGAGACAAGATAGCCAAAAATTCGACATTTTTCAACGAATCTCGGCTATTTATGAACCGATCCTGAAATTCTTGGGTGGGTTCGACAGGGCTCCAGACACTCAGCTGCCCCGCACTGAAAATTCAGAAAAAAGTTGGTATTTGGCCGAGAAACCCTCGATTCTTGTCGGTTCTGACCGTTCTGACCAAGTTGCGGATGAGACGTCAAATTGCAATGCGCGTTTGTCGAAATCGCGGACATTCAGGTCAGACCAGCAGAAAAATTGAGGAATCTTGACTTAGAGACAAGATTTCCAAAAATTCGACATTTTTCAACGAATCTCGGCTATTTATGAACCGATCCTGAAATTCTTGGGTGGGTTCGACAGGGCTCCAGACACTCAGCTGCCCCGCACCGAAAATTCAGAAAAAAGTTGGTATTTGGCCGAGAAACCCTCGATTCTTGTCGGTTCTGACCGTTCTGACCAAGTTGCGGATGAGACGTCAAATTGCAATGCGCGTTTGTCGAAATCGCAGACATTCAGGTCAGACCAGCAGAAAAATTGAGGAATCTTGGCTTAGAGACAAGATTGCCAAAAATTCGACATTTTTCAACGAATCTCGGCTATTTATGAACCGATCCTGAAATTCTTGGGTGGGTTCGACAGGGCTCCAGACACTCAGCTGCCCCGCACTGAAAATTCAGAAAAAAGTTGGTATTTGGCCGAGAAACCCTCGATTCTTGTCGGTTCTGACCGTTCTGACCAAGTTGCGGATGAGACCTCAAATTGCAATGCGCGTTTGTCGAAATCGCGGACATTCAGGTCAGACCAGCAGAAAAATTGAGGAATCTTGACTTAGAGACAAGATAGCCAAAAATTCGACATTTTTCAACGAATCTCGGCTACTTATGAACCGATCCTGAAATTCTTGGGTGGGTTCGACAGGGCTCCAGACACTCAGCTGCCCCGCACTGAAAATTCAGAAAAAAGTTGGTATTTGGCCGAGAAACCCTCGATTCTTGTCGGTTCTGACCGTTCTGACCAAGTTGCGGATGAGACGTCAAATTGCAATGCGCGTTTGTCGAAATCGCAGACATTCAGGTCAGACCAGCAGAAAAATTGAGGAATCTTGACTTAGAGACAAGATAGCCAAAAATTCGACATTTTTCAACGAATCTCGGCTATTTATGAACCGATCCTGAAATTCTTGGGTGGGTTCGACAGGGCTCCAGACACTCAGCTGCCCCGCACTGAAAATTCAGAAAAAAGTTGGTATTTGGCCGAGAAACCCTCGATTCTTGTCGGTTCTGACCGTTCTGACCAAGTTGCGGATGAGACCTCAAATTGCAATGCGCGTTTGTCGAAATCGCAGACATTCAGGTCAGACCAGCAGAAAAATTGAGGAATCTTGACTTAGAGACAAGATAGCCAAAAATTCGACATTTTTCAACGAATCTCGGCTATTTATGAACCGATCCTGAAATTCTTGGGTGGGTTCGACAGGGCTCCAGACACTCAGCTGCCCCGCACCGAAAATTCAGAAAAAAGTTGGTATTTGGCCGAGAAACCCTCGATTCTTGTCGGTTCTGACCGTTCTGACCAAGTTGCGGATGAGACGTCAAATTGCAATGCGCGTTTGTCGAAATCGCAGACATTCAGGTCAGACCAGCAGAAAAATTGAGGAATCTTGACTTAGAGACAAGATAGCCAAAAATTCGACATTTTTCAACGAATCTCGGCTATTTATGAACCGATCCTGAAATTCTTGGGTGGGTTCGACAGGGCTCCAGACACTCAGCTGCCCCGCACTGAAAATTCAGAAAAAAGTTGGTATTTGGCCGAGAAACCCTCGATTCTTGTCGGTTCTGACCGTTCTGACCAAGTTGCGGATGAGACGTCAAATTGCAATGCGCGTTTGTCGAAATCGCAGACATTCAGGTCAGACCAGCAGAAAAATTGAGGAATCTTGACTTAGAGACAAGATAGCCAAAAATTCGACATTTTTCAACGAATCTCGGCTATTTATGAACCGATCCTGAAATTCTTGGGTGGGTTCGACAGGGCTCCAGACACTCAGCTGCCCCGCACCGAAAATTCAGAAAAAAGTTGGTATTTGGCCGAGAAACCCTCGATTCTTGTCGGTTCTGACCGTTCTGACCAAGTTGCGGATGAGACGTCAAATTGCAATGCGCGTTTGTCGAAATCGCAGACATTCAGGTCAGACCAGCAGAAAAATTGAGGAATCTTGACTTAGAGACAAGATAGCCAAAAATTCGACATTTTTCAACGAATCTCGGCTATTTATGAACCGATCCTGAAATTCTTGGGTGGGTTCGACAGGGCTCCAGACACTCAGCTGCCCCGCACTGAAAATTCAGAAAAAAGTTGGTATTTGGCCGAGAAACCCTCGATTCTTGTCGGTTCTGACCGTTCTGACCAAGTTGCGGATGAGACCTCAAATTGCAATGCGCGTTTGTCGAAATCGCAGACATTCAGGTCAGACCAGCAGAAAAATTGAGGAATCTTGACTTAGAGACAAGATAGCCAGAAATTCGACATTTTTCAACGAATCTCGGCTATTTATGAACCGATCCTGAAATTCTTGGGTGGGTTCGACAGGGCTCCAGACACTCAGCTGCCCCGCACCGAAAATTCAGAAAAAAGTTGGTATTTGGCCGAGAAACCCTCGATTCTTGTCGGTTCTGACCGTTCTGACCAAGTTGCGGATGAGACGTCAAATTGCAATGCGCGTTTGTCGAAATCGCAGACATTCAGGTCAGACCAGCAGAAAAATTGAGGAATCTTGGCTTAGAGACAAGATAGCCAAAAATTCGACATTTTTCAACGAATCTCGGCTATTTATGAACCGATCCTGAAATTCTTGGGTGGGTTCGACAGGGCTCCAGACACTCAGCTGCCCCGCACTGAAAATTCAGAAAAAAGTTGGTATTTGGCCGAGAAACCCTCGATTCTTGTCGGTTCTGACCGTTCTGACCAAGTTGCGGATGAGACCTCAAATTGCAATGCGCGTTTGTCGAAATCGCAGACATTCAGGTCAGACCAGCAGAAAAATTGAGGAATCTTGACTTAGAGACAAGATAGCCAAAAATTCGACATTTTTCAACGAATCTCGGCTACTTATGGACCGATCCTGAAATTCTTGGGTGGGTTCGACAGGGCTCCAGACACTCAGCTGCCCCGCACTGAAAATTCAGAAAAAAGTTGATATTTGGCCGAGAAACCCTCGATTCTTGTCGGTTCTGACCGTTCTGACCAAGTTGCGGATGAGACGTCAAATTGCAATGCGCGTTTGTCGAAATCGCAGACATTCAGGTCAGACCAGCAGAAAAATTGAGGAATCTTGACTTAGAGACAAGATAGCCAAAAATTCGACATTTTTCAACGAATCTCGGCTATTTATGAACCGATCCTGAAATTCTTGGGTGGGTTCGACAGGGCTCCAGACACTCAGCTGCCCCGCACTGAAAATTCAGAAAAAAGTTGGTATTTGGCCGAGAAACCCTCGATTCTTGTCGGTTCTGACCGTTCTGACCAAGTTGCGGATGAGACCTCAAATTGCAATGCGCGTTTGTCGAAATCGCAGACATTCAGGTCAGACCAGCAGAAAAATTGAGGAATCTTGACTTAGAGACAAGATAGCCAAAAATTCGACATTTTTCAACGAATCTCGGCTATTTATGAACCGATCCTGAAATTCTTGGGTGGGTTCGACAGGGCTCCAGACACTCAGCTGCCCCGCAACGAAAATTCAGAAAAAAGTTGGTATCTGGCCGAGAAACCCTCGATTCTTGTCGGTTCTGACCGTTCTGACCAAGTTGCGGATGAGACCTCAAATTGCAATGCGCGTTTGTCGAAATCGCAGACATTCAGGTCAGACCAGCAGAAAAATTGAGGAATCTTGACTTAGAGACAAGATAGCCAAAAATTCGACATTTTTCAACGAATCTCGGCTATTTATGAACCGATCCTGAAATTCTTGGGTGGGTTCGACAGGGCTCCAGACACTCAGCTGCCCCGCACCGAAAATTCAGAAAAAAGTTGGTATTTGGCCGAGAAACCCTCGATTCTTGTCGGTTCTGACCGTTCTGACCAAGTTGCGGATGAGACGTCAAATTGCAATGCGCGTTTGTCGAAATCGCAGACATTCAGGTCAGACCAGCAGAAAAATTGAGGAATCTTGACTTAGAGACAAGATAGCCAAAAATTCGACATTTTTCAACGAATCTCGGCTATTTATGAACCGATCCTGAAATTCTTGGGTGGGTTCGACAGGGCTCCAGACACTCAGCTGCCCCGCACTGAAAATTCAGAAAAAATTCGGTATTTGGCCGAGAAACCCTCGATTCTTGTCGGTTCTGACCGTTCTGACCAAGTTGCGGATGAGACCTCAAATTGCAATGCGCGTTTGTCGAAATCGCAGACATTCAGGTCAGACCAGCAGAAAAATTGAGGAATCTTGACTTAGAGACAAGATAGCCAAAAATTCGACATTTTTCAACGAATCTCGGCTATTTATGAACCGATCCTGAAATTCTTGGGTGGGTTCGACAGGGCTCCAGACACTCAGCTGCCCCGCACCGAAAATTCAGAAAAAAGTTGGTATTTGGCCGAGAAACCCTCGATTCTTGTCGGTTCTGACCGTTCTGACCAAGTTGCGGATGAGACGTCAAATTGCAATGCGCGTTTGTCGAAATCGCAGACATTCAGGTCAGACCAGCAGAAAAATTGAGGAATCTTGGCTTAGAGACAAGATAGCCAAAAATTCGACATTTTTCAACGAATCTCGGCTATTTATGAACCGATCCTGAAATTCTTGGGTGGGTTCGACAGGGCTCCAGACACTCAGCTGCCCCGCACTGAAAATTCAGAAAAAAGTTGGTATTTGGCCGAGAAACCCTCGATTCTTGTCGGTTCTGACCGTTCTGACCAAGTTGCGGATGAGACGTCAAATTGCAATGCGCGTTTGTCGAAATCGCAGACATTCAGGTCAGACCAGCAGAAAAATTGAGGAATCTTGACTTAGAGACAAGATAGCCAAAAATTCGACATTTTTCAACGAATCTCGGCTATTTATGAACCGATCCTGAAATTCTTGGGTGGGTTCGACAGGGCTCCAGACACTCAGCTGCCCCGCACTGAAAATTCAGAAAAAAGTTGGTATTTGGCCGAGAAACCCTCGATTCTTGTCGGTTCTGACCGTTCTGACCAAGTTGCGGATGAGACCTCAAATTGCAATGCGCGTTTGTCGAAATCGCAGACATTCAGGTCAGACCAGCAGAAAAATTGAGGAATCTTGACTTAGAGACAAGATAGCCAAAAATTCGACATTTTTCAACGAATCTCGGCTATTTATGAACCGATCCTGAAATTCTTGGGTGGGTTCGACAGGGCTCCAGACACTCAGCTGCCCCGCACCGAAAATTCAGAAAAAAGTTGGTATTTGGCCGAGAAACCCTCGATTCTTGTCGGTTCTGACCGTTCTGACCAAGTTGCGGATGAGACCTCAAATTGCAATGCGCGTTTGTCGAAATCGCAGACATTCAGGTCAGACCAGCAGAAAAATTGAGGAATCTTGACTTAGAGACAAGATAGCCAAAAATTCGACATTTTTCAACGAATCTCGGCTATTTATGAACCGATCCTGAAATTCTTGGGTGGGTTCGACAGGGCTCCAGACACTCAGCTGCCCCGCACTGAAAATTCAGAAAAAAGTTGGTATTTGGCCGAGAAACCCTCGATTCTTGTCGGTTCTGACCGTTCTGACCAAGTTGCGGATGAGACGTCAAATTGCAATGCGCGTTTGTCGAAATCGCGGACATTCAGGTCAGACCAGCAGAAAAATTGAGGAATCTTGACTTAGAGACAAGATTTCCAAAAATTCGACATTTTTCAACGAATCTCGGCTATTTATGAACCGATCCTGAAATTCTTGGGTGGGTTCGACAGGGCTCCAGACACTCAGCTGCCCCGCACCGAAAATTCAGAAAAAAGTTGGTATTTGGCCGAGAAACCCTCGATTCTTGTCGGTTCTGACCGTTCTGACCAAGTTGCGGATGAGACGTCAAATTGCAATGCGCGTTTGTCGAAATCGCAGACATTCAGGTCAGACCAGCAGAAAAATTGAGGAATCTTGGCTTAGAGACAAGATTGCCAAAAATTCGACATTTTTCAACGAATCTCGGCTATTTATGAACCGATCCTGAAATTCTTGGGTGGGTTCGACAGGGCTCCAGACACTCAGCTGCCCCGCACTGAAAATTCAGAAAAAAGTTGGTATTTGGCCGAGAAACCCTCGATTCTTGTCGGTTCTGACCGTTCTGACCAAGTTGCGGATGAGACCTCAAATTGCAATGCGCGTTTGTCGAAATCGCGGACATTCAGGTCAGACCAGCAGAAAAATTGAGGAATCTTGACTTAGAGACAAGATAGCCAAAAATTCGACATTTTTCAACGAATCTCGGCTACTTATGAACCGATCCTGAAATTCTTGGGTGGGTTCGACAGGGCTCCAGACACTCAGCTGCCCCGCACTGAAAATTCAGAAAAAAGTTGGTATTTGGCCGAGAAACCCTCGATTCTTGTCGGTTCTGACCGTTCTGACCAAGTTGCGGATGAGACGTCAAATTGCAATGCGCGTTTGTCGAAATCGCAGACATTCAGGTCAGACCAGCAGAAAAATTGAGGAATCTTGACTTAGAGACAAGATAGCCAAAAATTCGACATTTTTCAACGAATCTCGGCTATTTATGAACCGATCCTGAAATTCTTGGGTGGGTTCGACAGGGCTCCAGACACTCAGCTGCCCCGCACTGAAAATTCAGAAAAAAGTTGGTATTTGGCCGAGAAACCCTCGATTCTTGTCGGTTCTGACCGTTCTGACCAAGTTGCGGATGAGACCTCAAATTGCAATGCGCGTTTGTCGAAATCGCAGACATTCAGGTCAGACCAGCAGAAAAATTGAGGAATCTTGACTTAGAGACAAGATAGCCAAAAATTCGACATTTTTCAACGAATCTCGGCTATTTATGAACCGATCCTGAAATTCTTGGGTGGGTTCGACAGGGCTCCAGACACTCAGCTGCCCCGCACTGAAAATTCAGAAAAAAGTTGGTATTTGGCCGAGAAACCCTCGATTCTTGTCGGTTCTGACCGTTCTGACCAAGTTGCGGATGAGACCTCAAATTGCAATGCGCGTTTGTCGAAATCGCAGACATTCAGGTCAGACCAGCAGAAAAATTGAGGAATCTTGACTTAGAGACAAGATAGCCAAAAATTCGACATTTTTCAACGAATCTCGGCTACTTATGAACCGATCCTGAAATTCTTGGGTGGGTTCGACAGGGCTCCAGACACTCAGCTGCCCCGCACTGAAAATTCAGAAAAAAGTTGGTATTTGGCCGAGAAACCCTCGATTCTTGTCGGTTCTGACCGTTCTGACCAAGTTGCGGATGAGACGTCAAATTGCAATGCGCGTTTGTCGAAATCGCAGACATTCAGGTCAGACCAGCAGAAAAATTGAGGAATCTTGACTTAGAGACAAGATAGCCAAAAATTCGACATTTTTCAACGAATCTCGGCTATTTATGAACCGATCCTGAAATTCTTGGGTGGGTTCGACAGGGCTCCAGACACTCAGCTGCCCCGCACTGAAAATTCAGAAAAAAGTTGGTATTTGGCCGAGAAACCCTCGATTCTTGTCGGTTCTGACCGTTCTGACCAAGTTGCGGATGAGACCTCAAATTGCAATGCGCGTTTGTCGAAATCGCAGACATTCAGGTCAGACCAGCAGAAAAATTGAGGAATCTTGACTTAGAGACAAGATAGCCAAAAATTCGACATTTTTCAACGAATCTCGGCTATTTATGAACCGATCCTGAAATTCTTGGGTGGGTTCGACAGGGCTCCAGACACTCAGCTGCCCCGCACCGAAAATTCAGAAAAAAGTTGGTATTTGGCCGAGAAACCCTCGATTCTTGTCGGTTCTGACCGTTCTGACCAAGTTGCGGATGAGACATCAAATTGCAATGCGCGTTCGTCGAAATCGCAGACATTCAGGTCAGACCAGCAGAAAAATTGAGGAATCTTGACTTAGAGACAAGATAGCCAAAAATTCGACATTTTTCAACGAATCTCGGCTATTTATGAACCGATCCTGAAATTCTTGGGTGGGTTCGACAGGGCTCCAGACACTCAGCTGCCCCGCACCGAAAATTCAGAAAAAAGTTGGTATTTGGCCGAGAAACCCTCGATTCTTGTCGGTTCTGACCGTTCTGACCAAGTTGCGGATGAGACGTCAAATTGCAATGCGCGTTTGTCGAAATCGCAGACATTCAGGTCAGACCAGCAGAAAAATTGAGGAATCTTGACTTAGAGACAAGATAGCCAAAAATTCGACATTTTTCAACGAATCTCGGCTATTTATGAACCGATCCTGAAATTCTTGGGTGGGTTCGACAGGGCTCCAGACACTCAGCTGCCCCGCACCGAAAATTCAGAAAAAAGTTGGTATTTGGCCGAGAAACCCTCGATTCTTGTCGGTTCTGACCGTTCTGACCAAGTTGCGGATGAGACGTCAAATAGCAATGCGCGTTTGTCGAAATCGCAGACATTCAGGTCAGACCAGCAGAAAAATTGAGGAATCTTGGCTTAGAGACAAGATAGCCAAAAATTCGACATTTTTCAACGAATCTCGGCTATTTATGAACCGATACTGAAATTCTTGGGTGGGTTCGACAGGGCTCCAGACACTCAGCTGCCCCGCACCGAAAATTCAGAAAAAAGTTGGTATTTGGCCGAGAAACCCTCGATTCTTGTCGGTTCTGACCGTTCTGACCAAGTTGCGGATGAGACCTCAAATTGCAATGCGCGTTTGTCGAAATCGCAGACATTCAGGTCAGACCAGCAGAAAAATTGAGGAATCTTGACTTAGAGACAAGATAGCCAAAAATTCGACATTTTTCAACGAATCTCGGCTACTTATGAACCGATCCTGAAATTCTTGGGTGGGTTCGACAGGGCTCCAGACACTCAGCTGCCCCGCACTGAAAATTCAGAAAAAAGTTGGTATTTGGCCGAGAAACCCTCGATTCTTGTCGGTTCTGACCGTTCTGACCAAGTTGCGGATGAGACGTCAAATTGCAATGCGCGTTTGTCGAAATCGCAGACATTCAGGTCAGACCAGCAGAAAAATTGAGGAATCTTGACTTAGAGACAAGATAGCCAAAAATTCGACATTTTTCAACGAATCTCGGCTATTTATGAACCGATCCTGAAATTCTTGGGTGGGTTCGACAGGGCTCCAGACACTCAGCTGCCCCGCACTGAAAATTCAGAAAAAAGTTGGTATTTGGCCGAGAAACCCTCGATTCTTGTCGGTTCTGACCGTTCTGACCAAGTTGCGGATGAGACCTCAAATTGCAATGCGCGTTTGTCGAAATCGCAGACATTCAGGTCAGACCAGCAGAAAAATTGAGGAATCTTGACTTAGAGCCAAGATAGCCAAAAATTCGACATTTTTCAACGAATCTCGGCTATTTATGAACCGATCCTGAAATTCTTGGGTGGGTTCGACAGGGCTCCAGACACTCAGCTGCCCCGCACCGAAAATTCAGAAAAAAGTTGGTATTTGGCCGAGAAACCCTCGATTCTTGTCGGTTCTGACCGTTCTGACCAAGTTGCGGATGAGACGTCAAATTGCAATGCGCGTTCGTCGAAATCGCAGACATTCAGGTCAGACCAGCAGAAAAATTGAGGAATCTTGACTTAGAGACAAGATAGCCAAAAATTCGACATTTTTCAACGAATCTCGGCTATTTATGAACCGATCCTGAAATTCTTGGGTGGGTTCGACAGGGCTCCAGACACTCAGCTGCCCCGCACTGAAAATTCAGAAAAAAGTTGGTATTTGGCCGAGAAACCCTCGATTCTTGTCGGTTCTGACCGTTCTGACCAAGTTGCGGATGAGACGTCAAATTGCAATGCGCGTTTGTCGAAATCGCAGACATTCAGGTCAGACCAGCAGAAAAATTGAGGAATCTTGACTTAGAGACAAGATAGCCAAAAATTCGACATTTTTCAACGAATCTCGGCTACTTATGAACCGATCCTGAAATTCTTGGGTGGGTTCGACAGGGCTCCAGACACTCAGCTGCCCAGCACTGAAAATTCAGAAAAAAGTTGGTATTTGGCCGAGAAACCCTCGATTCTTGTCGGTTCTGACCGTTCTGACCAAGTTGCAGATGAGACGTCAAATTGCAATGCGCGTTTGTCGAAATCGCAGACATTCAGGTCAGACCAGCAGAAAAATTGAGGAATCTTGACTTAGAGACAAGATAGCCAAAAATTCGACATTTTTCAACGAATCTCGGCTATTTATGAACCGATCCTGAAATTCTTGGGTGGGTTCGACAGGGCTCCAGACACTCAGCTGCCCCGCACCGAAAATTCAGAAAAAAGTTGGTATTTGGCCGAGAAACCCTCGATTCTTGTCGGTTCTGACCGTTCTGACCAAGTTGCGGATGAGACGTCAAATTGCAATGCGCGTTTGTCGAAATCGCAGACATTCAGGTCAGACCAGCAGAAAAATTGAGGAATCTTGGCTTAGAGACAAGATAGCCAAAAATTCGACATTTTTCAACGAATCTCGGCTATTTATGAACCGATCCTGAAATTCTTGGGTGGGTTCGACAGGGCTCCAGACACTCAGCTGCCCCGCACTGAAAATTCAGAAAAAAGTTGGTATTTGGCTGAGAAACCCTCGATTCTTGTCGGTTCTGACCGTTCTGACCAAGTTGCGGATGAGACCTCAAATTGCAATGCGCGTTTGTCGAAATCGCAGACATTCAGGTCAGACCAGCAGAAAAATTGAGGAATCTTGACTTAGAGACAAGATAGCCAAAAATTCGACATTTTTCAACGAATCTCGGCTACTTATGAACCGATCCTGAAATTCTTGGGTGGGTTCGACAGGGCTCCAGACACTCAGCTGCCCCGCACTGAAAATTCAGAAAAAAGTTGGTATTTGGCCGAGAAACCCTCGATTCTTGTCGGTTCTGACCGTTCTGACCAAGTTGCGGATGAGACGTCAAATTGCAATGCGCGTTTGTCGAAATCGCAGACATTCAGGTCAGACCAGCAGAAAAATTGAGGAATCTTGACTTAGAGACAAGATAGCCAAAAATTCGACATTTTTCAACGAATCTCGGCTATTTATGAACCGATCCTGAAATTCTTGGGTGGGTTCGACAGGGCTCCAGACACTCAGCTGCCCCGCACTGAAAATTCAGAAAAAAGTTGGTATTTGGCCGAGAAACCCTCGATTCTTGTCGGTTCTGACCGTTCTGACCAAGTTGCGGATGAGACCTCAAATTGCAATGCGCGTTTGTCGAAATCGCAGACATTCAGGTCAGACCAGCAGAAAAATTGAGGAATCTTGACTTAGAGACAAGATAGCCAAAAATTCGACATTTTTCAACGAATCTCGGCTATTTATGAACCGATCCTGAAATTCTTGGGTGGGTTCGACAGGGCTCCAGACACTCAGCTGCCCCGCACCGAAAATTCAGAAAAAAGTTGGTATTTGGCCGAGAAACCCTCGATTCTTGTCGGTTCTGACCGTTCTGACCAAGTTGCGGATGAGACGTCAAATTGCAATGCGCGTTTGTCGAAATCGCAGACATTCAGGTCAGACCAGCAGAAAAATTGAGGAATCTTGACTTAGAGACAAGATAGCCAAAAATTCGACATTTTTCAACGAATCTCGGCTATTTATGAACCGATCCTGAAATTCTTGGGTGGGTTCGACAGGGCTCCAGACACTCAGCTGCCCCGCACTGAAAATTCAGAAAAAAGTTGGTATTTGGCCGAGAAACCCTCGATTCTTGTCGGTTCTGACCGTTCTGACCAAGTTGCGGATGAGACGTCAAATTGCAATGCGCGTTTGTCGAAATCGCAGACATTCAGGTCAGACCAGCAGAAAAATTGAGGAATCTTGACTTAGAGACAAGATAGCCAAAAATTCGACATTTTTCAACGAATCTCGGCTATTTATGAACCGATCCTGAAATTCTTGGGTGGGTTCGACAGGGCTCCAGACACTCAGCTGCCCCGCACCGAAAATTCAGAAAAAAGTTGGTATTTGGCCGAGAAACCCTCGATTCTTGTCGGTTCTGACCGTTCTGACCAAGTTGCGGATGAGACGTCAAATTGCAATGCGCGTTTGTCGAAATCGCAGACATTCAGGTCAGACCAGCAGAAAAATTGAGGAATCTTGGCTTAGAGACAAGATAGCCAAAAATTCGACATTTTTCAACGAATCTCGGCTATTTATGAACCGATCCTGAAATTCTTGGGTGGGTTCGACAGGGCTCCAGACACTCAGCTGCCCCGCACTGAAAATTCAGAAAAAAGTTGGTATTTGGCCGAGAAACCCTCGATTCTTGTCGGTTCTGACCGTTCTGACCAAGTTGCGGATGAGACGTCAAATTGCAATGCGCGTTTGTCGAAATCGCAGACATTCAGGTCAGACCAGCAGAAAAATTGAGGAATCTTGACTTAGAGACAAGATAGCCAAAAATTCGACATTTTTCAACGAATCTCGGCTATTTATGAACCGATCCTGAAATTCTTGGGTGGGTTCGACGGGGCTCCAGACACTCAGCTGCCCCGCACTGAAAATTCAGAAAAAAGTTGGTATTTGGCCGAGAAACCCTCGATTCTTGTCGGTTCTGACCGTTCTGACCAAGTTGCGGATGAGACCTCAAATTGCAATGCGCGTTTGTCGAAATCGCAGACATTCAGGTCAGACCAGCAGAAAAATTGAGGAATCTTGACTTAGAGACAAGATAGCCAAAAATTCGACATTTTTCAACGAATCTCGGCTATTTATGAACCGATCCTGAAATTCTTGGGTGGGTTCGACAGGGCTCCAGACACTCAGCTGCCCCGCACCGAAAATTCAGAAAAAAGTTGGTATTTGGCCGAGAAACCCTCGATTCTTGTCGGTTCTGACCGTTCTGACCAAGTTGCGGATGAGACGTCAAATTGCAATGCGCGTTCGTCGAAATCGCAGACATTCAGGTCAGACCAGCAGAAAAATTGAGGAATCTTGACTTAGAGACAAGATAGCCAAAAATTCGACATTTTTCAACGAATCTCGGCTATTTATGAACCGATCCTGAAATTCTTGGGTGGGTTCGACAGGGCTCCAGACACTCAGCTGCCCCGCACCAAAAATTCAGAAAAAAGTTGGTATTTGGCCGAGAAACCCTCGATTCTTGTCGGTTCTGACCGTTCTGACCAAGTTGCGGATGAGACGTCAAATTGCAATGCGCGTTTGTCGAAATCGCAGACATTCAGGTCAGACCAGCAGAAAAATTGAGGAATCTTGACTTAGAGACAAGATAGCCAAAAATTCGACATTTTTCAACGAATCTCGGCTACTTATGAACCGATCCTGAAATTCTTGGGTGGGTTCGACAGGGCTCCAGACACTCAGCTGCCCCGCACTGAAAATTCAGAAAAAAGTTGGTATTTGGCCGAGAAACCCTCGATTCTTGTCGGTTCTGACCGTTCTGACCAAGTTGCGGATGAGACGTCAAATTGCAATGCGCGTTTGTCGAAATCGCAGACATTCAGGTCAGACCAGCAGAAAAATTGAGGAATCTTGACTTAGAGACAAGATAGCCAAAAATTCGACATTTTTCAACGAATCTCGGCTATTTATGAACCGATCCTGAAATTCTTGGGTGGGTTCGACAGGGCTCCAGACACTCAGCTGCCCCGCACCGAAAATTCAGAAAAAAGTTGGTATTTGGCCGAGAAACCCTCGATTCTTGTCGGTTCTGACCGTTCTGACCAAGTTGCGGATGAGACGTCAAATTGCAATGCGCGTTTGTCGAAATCGCAGACATTCAGGTCAGACCAGCAGAAAAATTGAGGAATCTTGGCTTAGAGACAAGATAGCCAAAAATTCGACATTTTTCAACGAATCTCGGCTATTTATGAACCGATCCTGAAATTCTTGGGTGGGTTCGACAGGGCTCCAGACACTCAGCTGCCCCGCACTGAAAATTCAGAAAAAAGTTGGTATTTGGCCGAGAAACCCTCGATTCTTGTCGGTTCTGACCGTTCTGACCAAGTTGCGGATGAGACCTCAAATTGCAATGCGCGTTTGTCGAAATCGCGGACATTCAGGTCAGACCAGCAGAAAAATTGAGGAATCTTGACTTAGAGACAAGATAGCCAAAAATTCGACATTTTTCAACGAATCTCGGCTACTTATGAACCGATCCTGAAATTCTTGGGTGGGTTCGACAGGGCTCCAGACACTCAGCTGCCCCGCACTGAAAATTCAGAAAAAAGTTGGTATTTGGCCGAGAAACCCTCGATTCTTGTCGGTTCTGACCGTTCTGACCAAGTTGCGGATGAGACGTCAAATTGCAATGCGCGTTTGTCGAAATCGCAGACATTCAGGTCAGACCAGCAGAAAAATTGAGGAATCTTGACTTAGAGACAAGATAGCCAAAAATTCGACATTTTTCAACGAATCTCGGCTATTTATGAACCGATCCTGAAATTCTTGGGTGGGTTCGACAGGGCTCCAGACACTCAGCTGCCCCGCACTGAAAATTCAGAAAAAAGTTGGTATTTGGCCGAGAAACCCTCGATTCTTGTCGGTTCTGACCGTTCTGACCAAGTTGCGGATGAGACCTCAAATTGCAATGCGCGTTTGTCGAAATCGCAGACATTCAGGTCAGACCAGCAGAAAAATTGAGGAATCTTGACTTAGAGACAAGATAGCCAAAAATTCGACATTTTTCAACGAATCTCGGCTATTTATGAACCGATCCTGAAATTCTTGGGTGGGTTCAACAGGGCTCCAGACACTCAGCTGCCCCGCACCGAAAATTCAGAAAAAAGTTGGTATTTGGCCGAGAAACCCTCGATTCTTGTCGGTTCTGACCGTTCTGACCAAGTTGCGGATGAGACGTCAAATTGCAATGCGCGTTTGTCGAAATCGCAGACATTCAGGTCAGACCAGCAGAAAAATTGAGGAATCTTGACTTAGAGACAAGATAGCCAAAAATTCGACATTTTTCAACGAATCTCGGCTATTTATGAACCGATCCTGAAATTCTTGGGTGGGTTCGACAGGGCTCCAGACACTCAGCTGCCCCGCAACGAAAATTCAGAAAAAAGTTGGTATCTGGCCGAGAAACCCTCGATTCTTGTCGGT
Organism: Diprion similis; assembly: GCF_021155765.1. Taxonomy (NCBI): domain Eukaryota; kingdom Metazoa; phylum Arthropoda; class Insecta; order Hymenoptera; family Diprionidae; genus Diprion; species Diprion similis. Next base: position 17,483,108 of record NC_060107.1, on the reverse strand, counting down.
TCTGACCGTTCTGACCAAGTTGCGGATGAGACCTCAAATTGCAATGCGCGTTTGTCGAAATCGCAGACATTCAGGTCAGACCAGCAGAAAAATTGAGGAATCTTGACTTAGAGACAAGATAGCCAAAAATTCGACATTTTTCAACGAATCTCGGCTATTTATGAACCGATCCTGAAATTCTTGGGTGGGTTCGACAGGGCTCCAGACACTCAGCTGCCCCGCACCGAAAATTCAGAAAAAAGTTGGTATTTGGCCGAGAAACCCTCGATTCTTGTCGGTTCTGACCGTTCTGACCAAGTTGCGGATGAGACGTCAAATTGCAATGCGCGTTTGTCGAAATCGCAGACATTCAGGTCAGACCAGCAGAAAAATTGAGGAATCTTGACTTAGAGACAAGATAGCCAAAAATTCGACATTTTTCAACGAATCTCGGCTATTTATGAACCGATCCTGAAATTCTTGGGTGGGTTCGACAGGGCTCCAGACACTCAGCTGCCCCGCACCGAAAATTCAGAAAAAAGTTGGTATTTGGCCGAGAAACCCTCGATTCTTGTCGGTTCTGACCGTTCTGACCAAGTTGCGGATGAGACGTCAAATTGCAATGCGCGTTTGTCGAAATCGCAGACATTCAGGTCAGACCAGCAGAAAAATTGAGGAATCTTGACTTAGAGACAAGATAGCCAAAAATTCGACATTTTTCAACGAATCTCGGCTATTTATGAACCGATCCTGAAATTCTTGGGTGGGTTCGACAGGGCTCCAGACACTCAGCTGCCCCGCACTGAAAATTCAGAAAAAAGTTGGTATTTGGCCGAGAAACCCTCGATTCTTGTCGGTTCTGACCGTTCTGACCAAGTTGCGGATGAGACCTCAAATTGCAATGCGCGTTTGTCGAAATCGCAGACATTCAGGTCAGACCAGCAGAAAAATTGAGGAATCTTGACTTAGAGACAAGATAGCCAAAAATTCGACATTTTTCAACGAATCTCGGCTATTTATGAACCGATCCTGAAATTCTTGGGTGGGTTCAACAGGGCTCCAGACACTCAGCTGCCCCGCACCGAAAATTCAGAAAAAAGTTGGTATTTGGCCGAGAAACCCTCGATTCTTGTCGGTTCTGACCGTTCTGACCAAGTTGCGGATGAGACGTCAAATTGCAATGCGCGTTTGTCGAAATCGCAGACATTCAGGTCAGACCAGCAGAAAAATTGAGGAATCTTGGCTTAGAGACAAGATAGCCAAAAATTCGACATTTTTCAACGAATCTCGGCTATTTATGAACCGATCCTGAAATTCTTGGGTGGGTTCGACAGGGCTCCAGACACTCAGCTGCCCCGCACTGAAAATTCAGAAAAAAGTTGGTATTTGGCCGAGAAACCCTCGATTCTTGTCGGTTCTGACCGTTCTGACCAAGTTGCGGATGAGACCTCAAATTGCAATGCGCGTTTGTCGAAATCGCAGACATTCAGGTCAGACCAGCAGAAAAATTGAGGAATCTTGACTTAGAGACAAGATAGCCAAAAATTCGACATTTTTCAACGAATCTCGGCTACTTATGAACCGATCCTGAAATTCTTGGGTGGGTTCGACAGGGCTCCAGACACTCAGCTGCCCCGCACTGAAAATTCAGAAAAAAGTTGGTATTTGGCCGAGAAACCCTCGATTCTTGTCGGTTCTGACCGTTCTGACCAAGTTGCGGATGAGACGTCAAATTGCAATGCGCGTTTGTCGAAATCGCAGACATTCAGGTCAGACCAGCAGAAAAATTGAGGAATCTTGACTTAGAGACAAGATAGCCAAAAATTCGACATTTTTCAACGAATCTCGGCTATTTATGAACCGATCCTGAAATTCTTGGGTGGGTTCGACAGGGCTCCAGACACTCAGCTGCCCCGCACTGAAAATTCAGAAAAAAGTTGGTATTTGGCCGAGAAACCCTCGATTCTTGTCGGTTCTGACCGTTCTGACCAAGTTGCGGATGAGACGTCAAATTGCAATGCGCGTTTGTCGAAATCGCAGACATTCAGGTCAGACCAGCAGAAAAATTGAGGAATCTTGACTTAGAGACAAGATAGCCAAAAATTCGACATTTTTCAACGAATCTCGGCTATTTATGAACCGATCCTGAAATTCTTGGGTGGGTTCGACAGGGCTCCAGACACTCAGCTGCCCCGCAACGAAAATTCAGAAAAAAGTTGGTATCTGGCCGAGAAACCCTCGATTCTTGTCGGTTCTGACCGTTCTGACCAAGTTGCGGATGAGACCTCAAATTGCAATGCGCGTTTGTCGAAATCGCAGACATTCAGGTCAGACCAGCAGAAAAATTGAGGAATCTTGACTTAGAGACAAGATAGCCAAAAATTCGACATTTTTCAACGAATCTCGGCTATTTATGAACCGATCCTGAAATTCTTGGGTGGGTTCGACAGGGCTCCAGACACTCAGCTGCCCCGCACCGAAAATTCAGAAAAAAGTTGGTATTTGGCCGAGAAACCCTCGATTCTTGTCGGTTCTGACCGTTCTGACCAAGTTGCGGATGAGACCTCAAATTGCAATGCGCGTTTGTCGAAATCGCAGACATTCAGGTCAGACCAGCAGAAAAATTGAGGAATCTTGACTTAGAGACAAGATAGCCAAAAATTCGACATTTTTCAACGAATCTCGGCTATTTATGAACCGATCCTGAAATTCTTGGGTGGGTTCGACAGGGCTCCAGACACTCAGCTGCCCCGCACCGAAAATTCAGAAAAAAGTTGGTATTTGGCCGAGAAACCCTCGATTCTTGTCGGTTCTGACCGTTCTGACCAAGTTGCGGATGAGACGTCAAATTGCAATGCGCGTTTGTCGAAATCGCAGACATTCAGGTCAGACCAGCAGAAAAATTGAGGAATCTTGACTTAGAGACAAGATAGCCAAAAATTCGACATTTTTCAACGAATCTCGGCTATTTATGAACCGATCCTGAAATTCTTGGGTGGGTTCGACAGGACTCCAGACACTCAGCTGCCCCGCACCGAAAATTCAGAAAAAAGTTGGTATTTGGCCGAGAAACCCTCGATTCTTGTCGGTTCTGACCGTTCTGACCAAGTTGCGGATGAGACGTCAAATTGCAATGCGCGTTTGTCGAAATCGCAGACATTCAGGTCAGACCAGCAGAAAAATTGAGGAATCTTGACTTAGAGACAAGATAGCCAAAAATTCGACATTTTTCAACGAATCTCGGCTATTTATGAACCGATCCTGAAATTCTTGGGTGGGTTCGACAGGGCTCCAGACACTCAGCTGCCCCGCACTGAAAATTCAGAAAAAAGTTGGTATTTGGCCGAGAAACCCTCGATTCTTGTCGGTTCTGACCGTTCTGACCAAGTTGCGGATGAGACCTCAAATTGCAATGCGCGTTTGTCGAAATCGCAGACATTCAGGTCAGACCAGCAGAAAAATTGAGGAATCTTGACTTAGAGACAAGATAGCCAAAAATTCGACATTTTTCAACGAATCTCGGCTATTTATGAACCGATCCTGAAATTCTTGGGTGGGTTCGACAGGGCTCCAGACACTCAGCTGCCCCGCACCGAAAATTCAGAAAAAAGTTGGTATTTGGCCGAGAAACCCTCGATTCTTGTCGGTTCTGACCGTTCTGACCAAGTTGCGGATGAGACGTCAAATTGCAATGCGCGTTTGTCGAAATCGCAGACATTCAGGTCAGACCAGCAGAAAAATTGAGGAATCTTGGCTTAGAGACAAGATAGCCAAAAATTCGACATTTTTCAACGAATCTCGGCTATTTATGAACCGATCCTGAAATTCTTGGGTGGGTTCGACAGGGCTCCAGACACTCAGCTGCCCCGCACTGAAAATTCAGAAAAAAGTTGGTATTTGGCCGAGAAACCCTCGATTCTTGTCGGTTCTGACCGTTCTGACCAAGTTGCGGATGAGACCTCAAATTGCAATGCGCGTTTGTCGAAATCGCAGACATTCAGGTCAGACCAGCAGAAAAATTGAGGAATCTTGACTTAGAGACAAGATAGCCAAAAATTCGACATTTTTCAACGAATCTCGGCGACTTATGAACCGATCCTGAAATTCTTGGGTGGGTTCGACAGGGCTCCAGACACTCAGCTGCCCCGCACTGAAAATTCAGAAAAAAGTTGGTATTTGGCCGAGAAACCCTCGATTCTTGTCGGTTCTGACCGTTCTGACCAAGTTGCGGATGAGACGTCAAATTGCAATGCGCGTTTGTCGAAATCGCAGACATTCAGGTCAGACCAGCAGAAAAATTGAGGAATCTTGACTTAGAGACAAGATAGCCAAAAATTCGACATTTTTCAACGAATCTCGGCTATTTATGAACCGATCCTGAAATTCTTGGGTGGGTTCGACAGGGCTCCAGACACTCAGCTGCCCCGCACTGAAAATTCAGAAAAAAGTTGGTATTTGGCCGAGAAACCCTCGATTCTTGTCGGTTCTGACCGTTCTGACCAAGTTGCGGATGAGACGTCAAATTGCAACGCGCGTTTGTCGAAATCGCAGACATTCAGGTCAGACCAGCAGAAAAATTGAGGAATCTTGACTTCGAGACAAGATAGCCAAAAATTCGACATTTTTCAACGAATCTCGGCTATTAATGAACCGATCCTGAAATTCTTGGGTGGGTTTGACAGGGCTCCAGACACTCAGCTGCCCCGCAACGAAAATTCAGAAAAAAGTTGGTATCTGGCCGAGAAACCCTCGATTCTTGTCGGTTCTGACCGTTCTGACCAAGTTGCGAATGAGACCTCAAATTGCAATGCGCGTTTGTCGAAATCGCAGACATTCAGGTCAGACCAGCAGAAAAATTGAGGAATCTTGACTTAGAGACAAGATAGCCAAAAATTCGACATTTTTCAACGAATCTCGGCTATTTATGAACCGATCCTGAAATTCTTGGGTGGGTTCGACAGGGCTCCAGACACTCAGCTGCCCCGCACCGAAAATTCAGAAAAAAGTTGGTATTTGGCCGAGAAACCCTCGATTCTTGTCGGTTCTGACCGTTCTGACCAAGTTGCGGATGAGACGTCAAATTGCAATGCGCGTTTGTCGAAATCGCAGACATTCAGGTCAGACCAGCAGAAAAATTGAGGAATCTTGACTTAGAGACAAGATAGCCAAAAATTCGACATTTTTCAACGAATCTCGGCTATTTATGAACCGATCCTGAAATTCTTGGGTGGGTTCGACAGGGCTCCAGACACTCAGCTGCCCCGCACTGAAAATTCAGAAAAAATTCGGTATTTGGCCGAGAAACCCTCGATTCTTGTCGGTTCTGACCGTTCTGACCAAGTTGCGGATGAGACCTCAAATTGCAATGCGCGTTTGTCGAAATCGCAGACATTCAGGTCAGACCAGCAGAAAAATTGAGGAATCTTGACTTAGAGACAAGATAGCCAAAAATTCGACATTTTTCAACGAATCTCGGCTATTTATGAACCGATCCTGAAATTCTTGGGTGGGTTCGACAGGGCTCCAGACACTCAGCTGCCCCGCACCGAAAATTCAGAAAAAAGTTGGTATTTGGCCGAGAAACCCTCGATTCTTGTCGGTTCTGACCGTTCTGACCAAGTTGCGGATGAGACGTCAAATTGCAATGCGCGTTTGTCGAAATCGCAGACATTCAGGTCAGACCAGCAGAAAAATTGAGGAATCTTGGCTTAGAGACAAGATAGCCAAAAATTCGACATTTTTCAACGAATCTCGGCTATTTATGAACCGATCCTGAAATTCTTGGGTGGGTTCGACAGGGCTCCAGACACTCAGCTGCCCCGCACTGAAAATTCAGAAAAAAGTTGGTATTTGGCCGAGAAACCCTCGATTCTTGTCGGTTCTGACCGTTCTGACCAAGTTGCGGATGAGACGTCAAATTGCAATGCGCGTTTGTCGAAATCGCAGACATTCAGGTCAGACCAGCAGAAAAATTGAGGAATCTTGACTTAGAGACAAGATAGCCAAAAATTCGACATTTTTCAACGAATCTCGGCTATTTATGAACCGATCCTGAAATTCTTGGGTGGGTTCGACAGGGCTCCAGACACTCAGCTGCCCCGCACTGAAAATTCAGAAAAAAGTTGGTATTTGGCCGAGAAACCCTCGATTCTTGTCGGTTCTGACCGTTCTGACCAAGTTGCGGATGAGACCTCAAATTGCAATGCGCGTTTGTCGAAATCGCAGACATTCAGGTCAGACCAGCAGAAAAATTGAGGAATCTTGACTTAGAGACAAGATAGCCAAAAATTCGACATTTTTCAACGAATCTCGGCTATTTATGAACCGATCCTGAAATTCTTGGGTGGGTTCGACAGGGCTCCAGACACTCAGCTGCCCCGCACCGAAAATTCAGAAAAAAGTTGGTATTTGGCCGAGAAACCCTCGATTCTTGTCGGTTCTGACCGTTCTGACCAAGTTGCGGATGAGACGTCAAATTGCAATGCGCGTTTGTCGAAATCGCAGACATTCAGGTCAGACCAGCAGAAAAATTGAGGAATCTTGACTTAGAGACAAGATAGCCAAAAATTCGACATTTTTCAACGAATCTCGGCTATTTATGAACCGATCCTGAAATTCTTGGGTGGGTTCGACAGGGCTCCAGACACTCAGCTGCCCCGCACTGAAAATTCAGAAAAAAGTTGGTATTTGGCCGAGAAACCCTCGATTCTTGTCGGTTCTGACCGTTCTGACCAAGTTGCGGATGAGACGTCAAATTGCAATGCGCGTTTGTCGAAATCGCGGACATTCAGGTCAGACCAGCAGAAAAATTGAGGAATCTTGACTTAGAGACAAGATTTCCAAAAATTCGACATTTTTCAACGAATCTCGGCTATTTATGAACCGATCCTGAAATTCTTGGGTGGGTTCGACAGGGCTCCAGACACTCAGCTGCCCCGCACCGAAAATTCAGAAAAAAGTTGGTATTTGGCCGAGAAACCCTCGATTCTTGTCGGTTCTGACCGTTCTGACCAAGTTGCGGATGAGACGTCAAATTGCAATGCGCGTTTGTCGAAATCGCAGACATTCAGGTCAGACCAGCAGAAAAATTGAGGAATCTTGGCTTAGAGACAAGATTGCCAAAAATTCGACATTTTTCAACGAATCTCGGCTATTTATGAACCGATCCTGAAATTCTTGGGTGGGTTCGACAGGGCTCCAGACACTCAGCTGCCCCGCACTGAAAATTCAGAAAAAAGTTGGTATTTGGCCGAGAAACCCTCGATTCTTGTCGGTTCTGACCGTTCTGACCAAGTTGCGGATGAGACCTCAAATTGCAATGCGCGTTTGTCGAAATCGCGGACATTCAGGTCAGACCAGCAGAAAAATTGAGGAATCTTGACTTAGAGACAAGATAGCCAAAAATTCGACATTTTTCAACGAATCTCGGCTACTTATGAACCGATCCTGAAATTCTTGGGTGGGTTCGACAGGGCTCCAGACACTCAGCTGCCCCGCACTGAAAATTCAGAAAAAAGTTGGTATTTGGCCGAGAAACCCTCGATTCTTGTCGGTTCTGACCGTTCTGACCAAGTTGCGGATGAGACGTCAAATTGCAATGCGCGTTTGTCGAAATCGCAGACATTCAGGTCAGACCAGCAGAAAAATTGAGGAATCTTGACTTAGAGACAAGATAGCCAAAAATTCGACATTTTTCAACGAATCTCGGCTATTTATGAACCGATCCTGAAATTCTTGGGTGGGTTCGACAGGGCTCCAGACACTCAGCTGCCCCGCACTGAAAATTCAGAAAAAAGTTGGTATTTGGCCGAGAAACCCTCGATTCTTGTCGGTTCTGACCGTTCTGACCAAGTTGCGGATGAGACCTCAAATTGCAATGCGCGTTTGTCGAAATCGCAGACATTCAGGTCAGACCAGCAGAAAAATTGAGGAATCTTGACTTAGAGACAAGATAGCCAAAAATTCGACATTTTTCAACGAATCTCGGCTATTTATGAACCGATCCTGAAATTCTTGGGTGGGTTCGACAGGGCTCCAGACACTCAGCTGCCCCGCACCGAAAATTCAGAAAAAAGTTGGTATTTGGCCGAGAAACCCTCGATTCTTGTCGGTTCTGACCGTTCTGACCAAGTTGCGGATGAGACGTCAAATTGCAATGCGCGTTTGTCGAAATCGCAGACATTCAGGTCAGACCAGCAGAAAAATTGAGGAATCTTGACTTAGAGACAAGATAGCCAAAAATTCGACATTTTTCAACGAATCTCGGCTATTTATGAACCGATCCTGAAATTCTTGGGTGGGTTCGACAGGGCTCCAGACACTCAGCTGCCCCGCACTGAAAATTCAGAAAAAAGTTGGTATTTGGCCGAGAAACCCTCGATTCTTGTCGGTTCTGACCGTTCTGACCAAGTTGCGGATGAGACGTCAAATTGCAATGCGCGTTTGTCGAAATCGCAGACATTCAGGTCAGACCAGCAGAAAAATTGAGGAATCTTGACTTAGAGACAAGATAGCCAAAAATTCGACATTTTTCAACGAATCTCGGCTATTTATGAACCGATCCTGAAATTCTTGGGTGGGTTCGACAGGGCTCCAGACACTCAGCTGCCCCGCACCGAAAATTCAGAAAAAAGTTGGTATTTGGCCGAGAAACCCTCGATTCTTGTCGGTTCTGACCGTTCTGACCAAGTTGCGGATGAGACGTCAAATTGCAATGCGCGTTTGTCGAAATCGCAGACATTCAGGTCAGACCAGCAGAAAAATTGAGGAATCTTGACTTAGAGACAAGATAGCCAAAAATTCGACATTTTTCAACGAATCTCGGCTATTTATGAACCGATCCTGAAATTCTTGGGTGGGTTCGACAGGGCTCCAGACACTCAGCTGCCCCGCACTGAAAATTCAGAAAAAAGTTGGTATTTGGCCGAGAAACCCTCGATTCTTGTCGGTTCTGACCGTTCTGACCAAGTTGCGGATGAGACCTCAAATTGCAATGCGCGTTTGTCGAAATCGCAGACATTCAGGTCAGACCAGCAGAAAAATTGAGGAATCTTGACTTAGAGACAAGATAGCCAAAAATTCGACATTTTTCAACGAATCTCGGCTATTTATGAACCGATCCTGAAATTCTTGGGTGGGTTCGACAGGGCTCCAGACACTCAGCTGCCCCGCACCGAAAATTCAGAAAAAAGTTGGTATTTGGCCGAGAAACCCTCGATTCTTGTCGGTTCTGACCGTTCTGACCAAGTTGCGGATGAGACGTCAAATTGCAATGCGCGTTTGTCGAAATCGCAGACATTCAGGTCAGACCAGCAGAAAAATTGAGGAATCTTGACTTAGAGACAAGATAGCCAAAAATTCGACATTTTTCAACGAATCTCGGCTACTTATGGACCGATCCTGAAATTCTTGGGTGGGTTCGACAGGGCTCCAGACACTCAGCTGCCCCGCACTGAAAATTCAGAAAAAAGTTGATATTTGGCCGAGAAACCCTCGATTCTTGTCGGTTCTGACCGTTCTGACCAAGTTGCGGATGAGACGTCAAATTGCAATGCGCGTTTGTCGAAATCGCAGACATTCAGGTCAGACCAGCAGAAAAATTGAGGAATCTTGACTTAGAGACAAGATAGCCAAAAATTCGACATTTTTCAACGAATCTCGGCTATTTATGAACCGATCCTGAAATTCTTGGGTGGGTTCGACAGGGCTCCAGACACTCAGCTGCCCCGCACTGAAAATTCAGAAAAAAGTTGGTATTTGGCCGAGAAACCCTCGATTCTTGTCGGTTCTGACCGTTCTGACCAAGTTGCGGATGAGACCTCAAATTGCAATGCGCGTTTGTCGAAATCGCAGACATTCAGGTCAGACCAGCAGAAAAATTGAGGAATCTTGACTTAGAGACAAGATAGCCAAAAATTCGACATTTTTCAACGAATCTCGGCTATTTATGAACCGATCCTGAAATTCTTGGGTGGGTTCGACAGGGCTCCAGACACTCAGCTGCCCCGCACCGAAAATTCAGAAAAAAGTTGGTATTTGGCCGAGAAACCCTCGATTCTTGTCGGTTCTGACCGTTCTGACCAAGTTGCGGATGAGACGTCAAATTGCAATGCGCGTTTGTCGAAATCGCAGACATTCAGGTCAGACCAGCAGAAAAATTGAGGAATCTTGACTTAGAGACAAGATAGCCAAAAATTCGACATTTTTCAACGAATCTCGGCTATTTATGAACCGATCCTGAAATTCTTGGGTGGGTTCGACAGGGCTCCAGACACTCAGCTGCCCCGCACTGAAAATTCAGAAAAAAGTTGGTATTTGGCCGAGAAACCCTCGATTCTTGTCGGTTCTGACCGTTCTGACCAAGTTGCGGATGAGACCTCAAATTGCAATGCGCGTTTGTCGAAATCGCAGACATTCAGGTCAGACCAGCAGAAAAATTGAGGAATCTTGACTTAGAGACAAGATAGCCAAAAATTCGACATTTTTCAACGAATCTCGGCTATTTATGAACCGATCCTGAAATTCTTGGGTGGGTTCGACAGGGCTCCAGACACTCAGCTGCCCCGCACCGAAAATTCAGAAAAAAGTTGGTATTTGGCCGAGAAACCCTCGATTCTTGTCGGTTCTGACCGTTCTGACCAAGTTGCGGATGAGACCTCAAATTGCAATGCGCGTTTGTCGAAATCGCAGACATTCAGGTCAGACCAGCAGAAAAATTGAGGAATCTTGACTTAGAGACAAGATAGCCAAAAATTCGACATTTTTCAACGAATCTCGGCTATTTATGAACCGATCCTGAAATTCTTGGGTGGGTTCGACAGGGCTCCAGACACTCAGCTGCCCCGCACCGAAAATTCAGAAAAAAGTTGGTATTTGGCCGAGAAACCCTCGATTCTTGTCGGTTCTGACCGTTCTGACCAAGTTGCGGATGAGACGTCAAATTGCAATGCGCGTTTGTCGAAATCGCAGACATTCAGGTCAGACCAGCAGAAAAATTGAGGAATCTTGACTTAGAGACAAGATAGCCAAAAATTCGACATTTTTCAACGAATCTCGGCTACTTATGAACCGATCCTGAAATTCTTGGGTGGGTTCGACAGGGCTCCAGACACTCAGCTGCCCCGCACTGAAAATTCAGAAAAAAGTTGGTATTTGGCCGAGAAACCCTCGATTCTTGTCGGTTCTGACCGTTCTGACCAAGTTGCGGATGAGACGTCAAATTGCAATGCGCGTTTGTCGAAATCGCAGACATTCAGGTCAGACCAGCAGAAAAATTGAGGAATCTTGACTTAGAGACAAGATAGCCAAAAATTCGACATTTTTCAACGAATCTCGGCTATTTATGAACCGATCCTGAAATTCTTGGGTGGGTTCGACAGGGCTCCAGACACTCAGCTGCCCCGCACTGAAAATTCAGAAAAAAGTTGGTATTTGGCCGAGAAACCCTCGATTCTTGTCGGTTCTGACCGTTCTGACCAAGTTGCGGATGAGACCTCAAATTGCAATGCGCGTTTGTCGAAATCGCAGACATTCAGGTCAGACCAGCAGAAAAATTGAGGAATCTTGACTTAGAGACAAGATAGCCAAAAATTCGACATTTTTCAACGAATCTCGGCTATTTATGAACCGATCCTGAAATTCTTGGGTGGGTTCGACAGGGCTCCAGACACTCAGCTGCCCCGCACCGAAAATTCAGAAAAAAGTTGGTATTTGGCCGAGAAACCCTCGATTCTTGTCGGTTCTGACCGTTCTGACCAAGTTGCGGATGAGACGTCAAATTGCAATGCGCGTTTGTCGAAATCGCAGACATTCAGGTCAGACCAGCAGAAAAATTGAGGAATCTTGACTTAGAGACAAGATAGCCAAAAATTCGACATTTTTCAACGAATCTCGGCTATTTATGAACCGATCCTGAAATTCTTGGGTGGGTTCGACAGGGCTCCAGACACTCAGCTGCCCCGCACTGAAAATTCAGAAAAAAGTTGGTATTTGGCCGAGAAACCCTCGATTCTTGTCGGTTCTGACCGTTCTGACCAAGTTGCGGATGAGACGTCAAATTGCAATGCGCGTTTGTCGAAATCGCAGACATTCAGGTCAGACCAGCAGAAAAATTGAGGAATCTTGACTTAGAGACAAGATAGCCAAAAATTCGACATTTTTCAACGAATCTCGGCTATTTATGAACCGATCCTGAAATTCTTGGGTGGGTTCGACAGGGCTCCAGACACTCAGCTGCCCCGCACCGAAAATTCAGAAAAAAGTTGGTATTTGGCCGAGAAACCCTCGATTCTTGTCGGTTCTGACCGTTCTGACCAAGTTGCGGATGAGACGTCAAATTGCAATGCGCGTTTGTCGAAATCGCAGACATTCAGGTCAGACCAGCAGAAAAATTGAGGAATCTTGACTTAGAGACAAGATAGCCAAAAATTCGACATTTTTCAACGAATCTCGGCTATTTATGAACCGATCCTGAAATTCTTGGGTGGGTTCGACAGGGCTCCAGACACTCAGCTGCCCCGCACTGAAAATTCAGAAAAAAGTTGGTATTTGGCCGAGAAACCCTCGATTCTTGTCGGTTCTGACCGTTCTGACCAAGTTGCGGATGAGACCTCAAATTGCAATGCGCGTTTGTCGAAATCGCAGACATTCAGGTCAGACCAGCAGAAAAATTGAGGAATCTTGACTTAGAGACAAGATAGCCAAAAATTCGACATTTTTCAACGAATCTCGGCTATTTATGAACCGATCCTGAAATTCTTGGGTGGGTTCGACAGGGCTCCAGACACTCAGCTGCCCCGCACCGAAAATTCAGAAAAAAGTTGGTATTTGGCCGAGAAACCCTCGATTCTTGTCGGTTCTGACCGTTCTGACCAAGTTGCGGATGAGACGTCAAATTGCAATGCGCGTTTGTCGAAATCGCAGACATTCAGGTCAGACCAGCAGAAAAATTGAGGAATCTTGGCTTAGAGACAAGATAGCCAAAAATTCGACATTTTTCAACGAATCTCGGCTATTTATGAACCGATCCTGAAATTCTTGGGTGGGTTCGACAGGGCTCCAGACACTCAGCTGCCCCGCACCGAAAATTCAGAAAAAAGTTGGTATTTGGCCGAGAAACCCTCGATTCTTGTCGGTTCTGACCGTTCTGACCAAGTTGCGGATGAGACGTCAAATTGCAATGCGCGTTTGTCGAAATCGCAGACATTCAGGTCAGACCAGCAGAAAAATTGAGGAATCTTGACTTAGAGACAAGATAGCCAAAAATTCGACATTTTTCAACGAATCTCGGCTATTTATGAACCGATCCTGAAATTCTTGGGTGGGTTCGACAGGGCTCCAGACACTCAGCTGCCCCGCACTGAAAATTCAGAAAAAATTCGGTATTTGGCCGAGAAACCCTCGATTCTTGTCGGTTCTGACCGTTCTGACCAAGTTGCGGATGAGACCTCAAATTGCAATGCGCGTTTGTCGAAATCGCAGACATTCAGGTCAGACCAGCAGAAAAATTGAGGAATCTTGACTTAGAGACAAGATAGCCAAAAATTCGACATTTTTCAACGAATCTCGGCTATTTATGAACCGATCCTGAAATTCTTGGGTGGGTTCGACAGGGCTCCAGACACTCAGCTGCCCCGCACCGAAAATTCAGAAAAAAGTTGGTATTTGGCCGAGAAACCCTCGATTCTTGTCGGTTCTGACCGTTCTGACCAAGTTGCGGATGAGACGTCAAATTGCAATGCGCGTTTGTCGAAATCGCAGACATTCAGGTCAGACCAGCAGAAAAATTGAGGAATCTTGGCTTAGAGACAAGATAGCCAAAAATTCGACATTTTTCAACGAATCTCGGCTATTTATGAACCGATCCTGAAATTCTTGGGTGGGTTCGACAGGGCTCCAGACACTCAGCTGCCCCGCACTGAAAATTCAGAAAAAAGTTGGTATTTGGCCGAGAAACCCTCGATTCTTGTCGGTTCTGACCGTTCTGACCAAGTTGCGGATGAGACGTCAAATTGCAATGCGCGTTTGTCGAAATCGCAGACATTCAGGTCAGACCAGCAGAAAAATTGAGGAATCTTGACTTAGAGACAAGATAGCCAAAAATTCGACATTTTTCAACGAATCTCGGCTATTTATGAACCGATCCTGAAATTCTTGGGTGGGTTCGACAGGGCTCCAGACACTCAGCTGCCCCGCACTGAAAATTCAGAAAAAAGTTGGTATTTGGCCGAGAAACCCTCGATTCTTGTCGGTTCTGACCGTTCTGACCAAGTTGCGGATGAGACCTCAAATTGCAATGCGCGTTTGTCGAAATCGCAGACATTCAGGTCAGACCAGCAGAAAAATTGAGGAATCTTGACTTAGAGACAAGATAGCCAAAAATTCGACATTTTTCAACGAATCTCGGCTATTTATGAACCGATCCTGAAATTCTTGGGTGGGTTCGACAGGGCTCCAGACACTCAGCTGCCCCGCACCGAAAATTCAGAAAAAAGTTGGTATTTGGCCGAGAAACCCTCGATTCTTGTCGGTTCTGACCGTTCTGACCAAGTTGCGGATGAGACGTCAAATTGCAATGCGCGTTTGTCGAAATCGCAGACATTCAGGTCAGACCAGCAGAAAAATTGAGGAATCTTGACTTAGAGACAAGATAGCCAAAAATTCGACATTTTTCAACGAATCTCGGCTATTTATGAACCGATCCTGAAATTCTTGGGTGGGTTCGACAGGGCTCCAGACACTCAGCTGCCCCGCACTGAAAATTCAGAAAAAAGTTGGTATTTGGCCGAGAAACCCTCGATTCTTGTCGGTTCTGACCGTTCTGACCAAGTTGCGGATGAGACGTCAAATTGCAATGCGCGTTTGTCGAAATCGCGGACATTCAGGTCAGACCAGCAGAAAAATTGAGGAATCTTGACTTAGAGACAAGATTTCCAAAAATTCGACATTTTTCAACGAATCTCGGCTATTTATGAACCGATCCTGAAATTCTTGGGTGGGTTCGACAGGGCTCCAGACACTCAGCTGCCCCGCACCGAAAATTCAGAAAAAAGTTGGTATTTGGCCGAGAAACCCTCGATTCTTGTCGGTTCTGACCGTTCTGACCAAGTTGCGGATGAGACGTCAAATTGCAATGCGCGTTTGTCGAAATCGCAGACATTCAGGTCAGACCAGCAGAAAAATTGAGGAATCTTGGCTTAGAGACAAGATTGCCAAAAATTCGACATTTTTCAACGAATCTCGGCTATTTATGAACCGATCCTGAAATTCTTGGGTGGGTTCGACAGGGCTCCAGACACTCAGCTGCCCCGCACTGAAAATTCAGAAAAAAGTTGGTATTTGGCCGAGAAACCCTCGATTCTTGTCGGTTCTGACCGTTCTGACCAAGTTGCGGATGAGACCTCAAATTGCAATGCGCGTTTGTCGAAATCGCGGACATTCAGGTCAGACCAGCAGAAAAATTGAGGAATCTTGACTTAGAGACAAGATAGCCAAAAATTCGACATTTTTCAACGAATCTCGGCTACTTATGAACCGATCCTGAAATTCTTGGGTGGGTTCGACAGGGCTCCAGACACTCAGCTGCCCCGCACTGAAAATTCAGAAAAAAGTTGGTATTTGGCCGAGAAACCCTCGATTCTTGTCGGTTCTGACCGTTCTGACCAAGTTGCGGATGAGACGTCAAATTGCAATGCGCGTTTGTCGAAATCGCAGACATTCAGGTCAGACCAGCAGAAAAATTGAGGAATCTTGACTTAGAGACAAGATAGCCAAAAATTCGACATTTTTCAACGAATCTCGGCTATTTATGAACCGATCCTGAAATTCTTGGGTGGGTTCGACAGGGCTCCAGACACTCAGCTGCCCCGCACTGAAAATTCAGAAAAAAGTTGGTATTTGGCCGAGAAACCCTCGATTCTTGTCGGTTCTGACCGTTCTGACCAAGTTGCGGATGAGACCTCAAATTGCAATGCGCGTTTGTCGAAATCGCAGACATTCAGGTCAGACCAGCAGAAAAATTGAGGAATCTTGACTTAGAGACAAGATAGCCAAAAATTCGACATTTTTCAACGAATCTCGGCTATTTATGAACCGATCCTGAAATTCTTGGGTGGGTTCGACAGGGCTCCAGACACTCAGCTGCCCCGCACCGAAAATTCAGAAAAAAGTTGGTATTTGGCCGAGAAACCCTCGATTCTTGTCGGTTCTGACCGTTCTGACCAAGTTGCGGATGAGACGTCAAATTGCAATGCGCGTTTGTCGAAATCGCAGACATTCAGGTCAGACCAGCAGAAAAATTGAGGAATCTTGACTTAGAGACAAGATAGCCAAAAATTCGACATTTTTCAACGAATCTCGGCTATTTATGAACCGATCCTGAAATTCTTGGGTGGGTTCGACAGGGCTCCAGACACTCAGCTGCCCCGCAACGAAAATTCAGAAAAAAGTTGGTATTTGGCCGAGAAACCCTCGATTCTTGTCGGTTCTGACCGTTCTGACCAAGTTGCGGATGAGACCTCAAATTGCAATGCGCGTTTGTCGAAATCGCAGACATTCAGGTCAGACCAGCAGAAAAATTGAGGAATCTTGACTTAGAGACAAGATAGCTAAAAATTCGACATTTTTCAACGAATCTCGGCTATTTATGAACCGATCCTGAAATTCTTGGGTGGGTTCGACAGGGCTCCAGACACTCAGCTGCCCCGCACCGAAAATTCAGAAAAAAGTTGGTATTTGGCCGAGAAACCCTCGATTCTTGTCGGTTCTGACCGTTCTGACCAAGTTGCGGATGAGACGTCAAATTGCAATGCGCGTTTGTCGAAATCGCAGACATTCAGGTCAGACCAGCAGAAAAATTGAGGAATCTTGACTTAGAGACAAGATAGCCAAAAATTCGACATTTTTCAACGAATCTCGGCTATTTATGAACCGATCCTGAAATTCTTGGGTGGGTTCGACAGGGCTCCAGACACTCAGCTGCCCCGCAACGAAAATTCAGAAAAAAGTTGGTATCTGGCCGAGAAACCCTCGATTCTTGTCGGTTCTGACCGTTCTGACCAAGTTGCGGATGAGACCTCAAATTGCAATGCGCGTTTGTCGAAATCGCAGACATTCAGGTCAGACCAGCAGAAAAATTGAGGAATCTTGACTTAGAGACAAGATAGCCAAAAATTCGACATTTTTCAACGAATCTCGGCTACTTATGAACCGATCCTGAAATTCTTGGGTGGGTTCGACAGGGCTCCAGACACTCAGCTGCCCCGCACTGAAAATTCAGAAAAAAGTTGGTATTTGGCCGAGAAACCCTCGATTCTTGTCGGTTCTGACCGTTCTGACCAAGTTGCGGATGAGACGTCAAATTGCAATGCGCGTTTGTCGAAATCGCAGACATTCAGGTCAGACCAGCAGAAAAATTGAGGAATCTTGACTTAGAGACAAGATAGCCAAAAATTCGACATTTTTCAACGAATCTCGGCTATTTATGAACCGATCCTGAAATTCTTGGGTGGGTTCGACAGGGCTCCAGACACTCAGCTGCCCCGCACTGAAAATTCAGAAAAAAGTTGGTATTTGGCCGAGAAACCCTCGATTCTTGTCGGTTCTGACCGTTCTGACCAAGTTGCGGATGAGACGTCAAATTGCAATGCGCGTTTGTCGAAATCGCGGACATTCAGGTCAGACCAGCAGAAAAATTGAGGAATCTTGACTTAGAGACAAGATTTCCAAAAATTCGACATTTTTCAACGAATCTCGGCTATTTATGAACCGATCCTGAAATTCTTGGGTGGGTTCGACAGGGCTCCAGACACTCAGCTGCCCCGCACCGAAAATTCAGAAAAAAGTTGGTATTTGGCCGAGAAACCCTCGATTCTTGTCGGTTCTGACCGTTCTGACCAAGTTGCGGATGAGACGTCAAATTGCAATGCGCGTTTGTCGAAATCGCAGACATTCAGGTCAGACCAGCAGAAAAATTGAGGAATCTTGGCTTAGAGACAAGATTGCCAAAAATTCGACATTTTTCAACGAATCTCGGCTATTTATGAACCGATCCTGAAATTCTTGGGTGGGTTCGACAGGGCTCCAGACACTCAGCTGCCCCGCACTGAAAATTCAGAAAAAAGTTGGTATTTGGCCGAGAAACCCTCGATTCTTGTCGGTTCTGACCGTTCTGACCAAGTTGCGGATGAGACCTCAAATTGCAATGCGCGTTTGTCGAAATCGCGGACATTCAGGTCAGACCAGCAGAAAAATTGAGGAATCTTGACTTAGAGACAAGATAGCCAAAAATTCGACATTTTTCAACGAATCTCGGCTACTTATGAACCGATCCTGAAATTCTTGGGTGGGTTCGACAGGGCTCCAGACACTCAGCTGCCCCGCACTGAAAATTCAGAAAAAAGTTGGTATTTGGCCGAGAAACCCTCGATTCTTGTCGGTTCTGACCGTTCTGACCAAGTTGCGGATGAGACGTCAAATTGCAATGCGCGTTTGTCGAAATCGCAGACATTCAGGTCAGACCAGCAGAAAAATTGAGGAATCTTGACTTAGAGACAAGATAGCCAAAAATTCGACATTTTTCAACGAATCTCGGCTATTTATGAACCGATCCTGAAATTCTTGGGTGGGTTCGACAGGGCTCCAGACACTCAGCTGCCCCGCACTGAAAATTCAGAAAAAAGTTGGTATTTGGCCGAGAAACCCTCGATTCTTGTCGGTTCTGACCGTTCTGACCAAGTTGCGGATGAGACCTCAAATTGCAATGCGCGTTTGTCGAAATCGCAGACATTCAGGTCAGACCAGCAGAAAAATTGAGGAATCTTGACTTAGAGACAAGATAGCCAAAAATTCGACATTTTTCAACGAATCTCGGCTATTTATGAACCGATCCTGAAATTCTTGGGTGGGTTCGACAGGGCTCCAGACACTCAGCTGCCCCGCACCGAAAATTCAGAAAAAAGTTGGTATTTGGCCGAGAAACCCTCGATTCTTGTCGGTTCTGACCGTTCTGACCAAGTTGCGGATGAGACGTCAAATTGCAATGCGCGTTTGTCGAAATCGCAGACATTCAGGTCAGACCAGCAGAAAAATTGAGGAATCTTGACTTAGAGACAAGATAGCCAAAAATTCGACATTTTTCAACGAATCTCGGCTATTTATGAACCGATCCTGAAATTCTTGGGTGGGTTCGACAGGGCTTCAGACACTCAGCTGCCCCGCACTGAAAATTCAGAAAAAAGTTGGTATTTGGCCGAGAAACCCTCGATTCTTGTCGGTTCTGACCGTTCTGACCAAGTTGCGGATGAGACGTCAAATTGCAATGCGCGTTTGTCGAAATCGCAGACATTCAGGTCAGACCAGCAGAAAAATTGAGGAATCTTGACTTAGAGACAAGATAGCCAAAAATTCGACATTTTTCAACGAATCTCGGCTATTTATGAACCGATCCTGAAATTCTTGGGTGGGTTCGACAGGGCTCCAGACACTCAGCTGCCCCGCACCGAAAATTCAGAAAAAAGTTGGTATTTGGCCGAGAAACCCTCGATTCTTGTCGGTTCTGACCGTTCTGACCAAGTTGCGGATGAGACGTCAAATTGCAATGCGCGTTTGTCGAAATCGCAGACATTCAGGTCAGACCAGCAGAAAAATTGAGGAATCTTGGCTTAGAGACAAGATAGCCAAAAATTCGACATTTTTCAACGAATCTCGGCTGTTTATGAACCGATCCTGAAATTCTTGGGTGGGTTCGACAGGGCTCCAGACACTCAGCTGCCCCGCACTGAAAATTCAGAAAAAAGTTGGTATTTGGCCGAGAAACCCTCGATTCTTGTCGGTTCTGACCGTTCTGACCAAGTTGCGGATGAGACCTCAAATTGCAATGCGCGTTTGTCGAAATCGCAGACATTCAGGTCAGACCAGCAGAAAAATTGAGGAATCTTGACTTAGAGACAAGATAGCCAAAAATTCGACATTTTTCAACGAATCTCGGCTACTTATGAACCGATCCTGAAATTCTTGGGTGGGTTCGACAGGGCTCCAGACACTCAGCTGCCCCGCACTGAAAATTCAGAAAAAAGTTGGTATTTGGCCGAGAAACCCTCGATTCTTGTCGGTTCTGACCGTTCTGACCAAGTTGCGGATGAGACGTCAAATTGCAATGCGCGTTTGTCGAAATCGCAGACATTCAGGTCAGACCAGCAGAAAAATTGAGGAATCTTGACTTAGAGACAAGATAGCCAAAAATTCGACATTTTTCAACGAATCTCGGCTATTTATGAACCGATCCTGAAATTCTTGGGTGGGTTCGACAGGGCTCCAGACACTCAGCTGCCCCGCACTGAAAATTCAGAAAAAAGTTGGTATTTGGCCGAGAAACCCTCGATTCTTGTCGGTTCTGACCGTTCTGACCAAGTTGCGGATGAGACCTCAAATTGCAATGCGCGTTTGTCGAAATCGCAGACATTCAGGTCAGACCAGCAGAAAAATTGAGGAATCTTGACTTAGAGACAAGATAGCCAAAAATTCGACATTTTTCAACGAATCTCGGCTATTTATGAACCGATCCTGAAATTCTTGGGTGGGTTCGACAGGGCTCCAGACACTCAGCTGCCCCGCACCGAAAATTCAGAAAAAAGTTGGTATTTGGCCGAGAAACCCTCGATTCTTGTCGGTTCTGACCGTTCTGACCAAGTTGCGGATGAGACGTCAAATTGCAATGCGCGTTCGTCGAAATCGCAGACATTCAGGTCAGACCAGCAGAAAAATTGAGGAATCTTGACTTAGAGACAAGATAGCCAAAAATTCGACATTTTTCAACGAATCTCGGCTATTTATGAACCGATCCTGAAATTCTTGGGTGGGTTCGACAGGGCTCCAGACACTCAGCTGCCCCGCACCAAAAATTCAGAAAAAAGTTGGTATTTGGCCGAGAAACCCTCGATTCTTGTCGGTTCTGACCGTTCTGACCAAGTTGCGGATGAGACGTCAAATTGCAATGCGCGTTTGTCGAAATCGCAGACATTCAGGTCAGACCAGCAGAAAAATTGAGGAATCTTGACTTAGAGACAAGATAGCCAAAAATTCGACATTTTTCAACGAATCTCGGCTACATATGAACCGATCCTGAAATTCTTGGGTGGGTTCGACAGGGCTCCAGACACTCAGCTGCCCCGCACTGAAAATTCAGAAAAAAGTTGGTATTTGGCCGAGAAACCCTCGATTCTTGTCGGTTCTGACCGTTCTGACCAAGTTGCGGATGAGACGTCAAATTGCAATGCGCGTTTGTCGAAATCGCAGACATTCAGGTCAGACCAGCAGAAAAATTGAGGAATCTTGACTTAGAGACAAGATAGCCAAAAATTCGACATTTTTCAACGAATCTCGGCTATTTATGAACCGATCCTGAAATTCTTGGGTGGGTTCGACAGGGCTCCAGACACTCAGCTGCCCCGCACCGAAAATTCAGAAAAAAGTTGGTATTTGGCCGAGAAACCCTCGATTCTTGTCGGTTCTGACCGTTCTGACCAAGTTGCGGATGAGACGTCAAATTGCAATGCGCGTTTGTCGAAATCGCAGACATTCAGGTCAGACCAGCAGAAAAATTGAGGAATCTTGGCTTAGAGACAAGATAGCCAAAAATTCGACATTTTTCAACGAATCTCGGCTATTTATGAACCGATCCTGAAATTCTTGGCCGGGTTCGACAGGGCTCCAGACACTCAGCTGCCCCGCACTGAAAATTCAGAAAAAAGTTGGTATTTGGCCGAGAAACCCTCGATTCTTGTCGGTTCTGACCGTTCTGACCAAGTTGCGGATGAGACCTCAAATTGCAATGCGCGTTTGTCGAAATCGCAGACATTCAGGTCAGACCAGCAGAAAAATTGAGGAATCTTGACTTAGAGACAAGATAGCCAAAAATTCGACATTTTTCAACGAATCTCGGCTATTTATGAACCGATCCTGAAATTCTTGGGTGGGTTCGACAGGGCTCCAGACACTCAGCTGCCCCGCACTGAAAATTCAGAAAAAAGTTGGTATTTGGCCGAGAAACCCTCGATTCTTGTCGGTTCTGACCGTTCTGACCAAGTTGCGGATGAGACCTCAAATTGCAATGCGCGTTTGTCGAAATCGCAGACATTCAGGTCAGACCAGCAGAAAAATTGAGGAATCTTGACTTAGAGACAAGATAGCCAAAAATTCGACATTTTTCAACGAATCTCGGCTATTTATGAACCGATCCTGAAATTCTTGGGTGGGTTCGACAGGGCTCCAGACACTCAGCTGCCCCGCACCGAAAATTCAGAAAAAAGTTGGTATTTGGCCGAGAAACCCTCGATTCTTGTCGGTTCTGACCGTTCTGACCAAGTTGCGGATGAGACGTCAAATTGCAATGCGCGTTTGTCGAAATCGCAGACATTCAGGTCAGACCAGCAGAAAAATTGAGGAATCTTGACTTAGAGACAAGATAGCCAAAAATTCGACATTTTTCAACGAATCTCGGCTATTTATGAACCGATCCTGAAATTCTTGGGTGGGTTCGACAGGGCTCCAGACACTCAGCTGCCCCGCACTGAAAATTCAGAAAAAAGTTGGTATTTGGCCGAGAAACCCTCGATTCTTGTCGGTTCTGACCGTTCTGACCAAGTTGCGGATGAGACGTCAAATTGCAATGCGCGTTTGTCGAAATCGCAGACATTCAGGTCAGACCAGCAGAAAAATTGAGGAATCTTGACTTAGAGACAAGATAGCCAAAAATTCGACATTTTTCAACGAATCTCGGCTATTTATGAACCGATCCTGAAATTCTTGGGTGGGTTCGACAGGGCTCCAGACACTCAGCTGCCCCGCACCGAAAATTCAGAAAAAAGTTGGTATTTGGCCGAGAAACCCTCGATTCTTGTCGGTTCTGACCGTTCTGACCAAGTTGCGGATGAGACGTCAAATTGCAATGCGCGTTTGTCGAAATCGCAGACATTCAGGTCAGACCAGCAGAAAAATTGAGGAATCTTGGCTTAGAGACAAGATAGCCAAAAATTCGACATTTTTCAACGAATCTCGGCTGTTTATGAACCGATCCTGAAATTCTTGGGTGGGTTCGACAGGGCTCCAGACACTCAGCTGCCCCGCACTGAAAATTCAGAAAAAAGTTGGTATTTGGCCGAGAAACCCTCGATTCTTGTCGGTTCTGACCGTTCTGACCAAGTTGCGGATGAGACCTCAAATTGCAATGCGCGTTTGTCGAAATCGCAGACATTCAGGTCAGACCAGCAGAAAAATTGAGGAATCTTGACTTAGAGACAAGATAGCCAAAAATTCGACATTTTTCAACGAATCTCGGCTACTTATGAACCGATCCTGAAATTCTTGGGTGGGTTCGACAGGGCTCCAGACACTCAGCTGCCCCGCACTGAAAATTCAGAAAAAAGTTGGTATTTGGCCGAGAAACCCTCGATTCTTGTCGGTTCTGACCGTTCTGACCAAGTTGCGGATGAGACGTCAAATTGCAATGCGCGTTTGTCGAAATCGCAGACATTCAGGTCAGACCAGCAGAAAAATTGAGGAATCTTGACTTAGAGACAAGATAGCCAAAAATTCGACATTTTTCAACGAATCTCGGCTATTTATGAACCGATCCTGAAATTCTTGGGTGGGTTCGACAGGGCTCCAGACACTCAGCTGCCCCGCACTGAAAATTCAGAAAAAAGTTGGTATTTGGCCGAGAAACCCTCGATTCTTGTCGGTTCTGACCGTTCTGACCAAGTTGCGGATGAGACCTCAAATTGCAATGCGCGTTTGTCGAAATCGCAGACATTCAGGTCAGACCAGCAGAAAAATTGAGGAATCTTGACTTAGAGACAAGATAGCCAAAAATTCGACATTTTTCAACGAATCTCGGCTATTTATGAACCGATCCTGAAATTCTTGGGTGGGTTCGACAGGGCTCCAGACACTCAGCTGCCCCGCACCGAAAATTCAGAAAAAAGTTGGTATTTGGCCGAGAAACCCTCGATTCTTGTCGGTTCTGACCGTTCTGACCAAGTTGCGGATGAGACGTCAAATTGCAATGCGCGTTCGTCGAAATCGCAGACATTCAGGTCAGACCAGCAGAAAAATTGAGGAATCTTGACTTAGAGACAAGATAGCCAAAAATTCGACATTTTTCAACGAATCTCGGCTATTTATGAACCGATCCTGAAATTCTTGGGTGGGTTCGACAGGGCTCCAGACACTCAGCTGCCCCGCACCAAAAATTCAGAAAAAAGTTGGTATTTGGCCGAGAAACCCTCGATTCTTGTCGGTTCTGACCGTTCTGACCAAGTTGCGGATGAGACGTCAAATTGCAATGCGCGTTTGTCGAAATCGCAGACATTCAGGTCAGACCAGCAGAAAAATTGAGGAATCTTGACTTAGAGACAAGATAGCCAAAAATTCGACATTTTTCAACGAATCTCGGCTACATATGAACCGATCCTGAAATTCTTGGGTGGGTTCGACAGGGCTCCAGACACTCAGCTGCCCCGCACTGAAAATTCAGAAAAAAGTTGGTATTTGGCCGAGAAACCCTCGATTCTTGTCGGTTCTGACCGTTCTGACCAAGTTGCGGATGAGACGTCAAATTGCAATGCGCGTTTGTCGAAATCGCAGACATTCAGGTCAGACCAGCAGAAAAATTGAGGAATCTTGACTTAGAGACAAGATAGCCAAAAATTCGACATTTTTCAACGAATCTCGGCTATTTATGAACCGATCCTGAAATTCTTGGGTGGGTTCGACAGGGCTCCAGACACTCAGCTGCCCCGCACCGAAAATTCAGAAAAAAGTTGGTATTTGGCCGAGAAACCCTCGATTCTTGTCGGTTCTGACCGTTCTGACCAAGTTGCGGATGAGACGTCAAATTGCAATGCGCGTTTGTCGAAATCGCAGACATTCAGGTCAGACCAGCAGAAAAATTGAGGAATCTTGGCTTAGAGACAAGATAGCCAAAAATTCGACATTTTTCAACGAATCTCGGCTATTTATGAACCGATCCTGAAATTCTTGGCCGGGTTCGACAGGGCTCCAGACACTCAGCTGCCCCGCACTGAAAATTCAGAAAAAAGTTGGTATTTGGCCGAGAAACCCTCGATTCTTGTCGGTTCTGACCGTTCTGACCAAGTTGCGGATGAGACCTCAAATTGCAATGCGCGTTTGTCGAAATCGCAGACATTCAGGTCAGACCAGCAGAAAAATTGAGGAATCTTGACTTAGAGACAAGATAGCCAAAAATTCGACATTTTTCAACGAATCTCGGCTATTTATGAACCGATCCTGAAATTCTTGGGTGGGTTCAACAGGGCTCCAGACACTCAGCTGCCCCGCACCGAAAATTCAGAAAAAAGTTGGTATTTGGCCGAGAAACCCTCGATTCTTGTCGGTTCTGACCGTTCTGACCAAGTTGCGGATGAGACGTCAAATTGCAATGCGCGTTTGTCGAAATCGCAGACATTCAGGTCAGACCAGCAGAAAAATTGAGGAATCTTGACTTAGAGACAAGATAGCCAAAAATTCGACATTTTTCAACGAATCTCGGCTATTTATGAACCGATCCTGAAATTCTTGGGTGGGTTCGACAGGGCTCCAGACACTCAGCTGCCCCGCACCGAAAATTCAGAAAAAAGTTGGTATTTGGCCGAGAAACCCTCGATTCTTGTCGGTTCTGACCGTTCTGACCAAGTTGCGGATGAGACGTCAAATTGCAATGCGCGTTTGTCGAAATCGCAGACATTCAGGTCAGACCAGCAGAAAAATTGAGGAATCTTGGCTTAGAGACAAGATAGCCAAAAATTCGACATTTTTCAACGAATCTCGGCTATTTATGAACCGATCCTGAAATTCTTGGGTGGGTTCGACAGGGCTCCAGACACTCAGCTGCCCCGCACTGAAAATTCAGAAAAAAGTTGGTATTTGGCCGAGAAACCCTCGATTCTTGTCGGTTCTGACCGTTCTGACCAAGTTGCGGATGAGACGTCAAATTGCAATGCGCGTTTGTCGAAATCGCAGACATTCAGGTCAGACCAGCAGAAAAATTGAGGAATCTTGGCTTAGAGACAAGATAGCCAAAAATTCGACATTTTTCAACGAATCTCGGCTGTTTATGAACCGATCCTGAAATTCTTGGGTGGGTTCGACAGGGCTCCAGACACTCAGCTGCCCCGCACTGAAAATTCAGAAAAAAGTTGGTATTTGGCCGAGAAACCCTCGATTCTTGTCGGTTCTGACCGTTCTGACCAAGTTGCGGATGAGACCTCAAATTGCAATGCGCGTTTGTCGAAATCGCAGACATTCAGGTCAGACCAGCAGAAAAATTGAGGAATCTTGACTTAGAGACAAGATAGCCAAAAATTCGACATTTTTCAACGAATCTCGGCTACTTATGAACCGATCCTGAAATTCTTGGGTGGGTTCGACAGGGCTCCAGACACTCAGCTGCCCCGCACTGAAAATTCAGAAAAAAGTTGGTATTTGGCCGAGAAACCCTCGATTCTTGTCGGTTCTGACCGTTCTGACCAAGTTGCGGATGAGACGTCAAATTGCAATGCGCGTTTGTCGAAATCGCAGACATTCAGGTCAGACCAGCAGAAAAATTGAGGAATCTTGACTTAGAGACAAGATAGCCAAAAATTCGACATTTTTCAACGAATCTCGGCTATTTATGAACCGATCCTGAAATTCTTGGGTGGGTTCGACAGGGCTCCAGACACTCAGCTGCCCCGCACTGAAAATTCAGAAAAAAGTTGGTATTTGGCCGAGAAACCCTCGATTCTTGTCGGTTCTGACCGTTCTGACCAAGTTGCGGATGAGACCTCAAATTGCAATGCGCGTTTGTCGAAATCGCAGACATTCAGGTCAGACCAGCAGAAAAATTGAGGAATCTTGACTTAGAGACAAGATAGCCAAAAATTCGACATTTTTCAACGAATCTCGGCTATTTATGAACCGATCCTGAAATTCTTGGGTGGGTTCGACAGGGCTCCAGACACTCAGCTGCCCCGCACCGAAAATTCAGAAAAAAGTTGGTATTTGGCCGAGAAACCCTCGATTCTTGTCGGTTCTGACCGTTCTGACCAAGTTGCGGATGAGACGTCAAATTGCAATGCGCGTTCGTCGAAATCGCAGACATTCAGGTCAGACCAGCAGAAAAATTGAGGAATCTTGACTTAGAGACAAGATAGCCAAAAATTCGACATTTTTCAACGAATCTCGGCTATTTATGAACCGATCCTGAAATTCTTGGGTGGGTTCGACAGGGCTCCAGACACTCAGCTGCCCCGCACCAAAAATTCAGAAAAAAGTTGGTATTTGGCCGAGAAACCCTCGATTCTTGTCGGTTCTGACCGTTCTGACCAAGTTGCGGATGAGACGTCAAATTGCAATGCGCGTTTGTCGAAATCGCAGACATTCAGGTCAGACCAGCAGAAAAATTGAGGAATCTTGACTTAGAGACAAGATAGCCAAAAATTCGACATTTTTCAACGAATCTCGGCTACATATGAACCGATCCTGAAATTCTTGGGTGGGTTCGACAGGGCTCCAGACACTCAGCTGCCCCGCACTGAAAATTCAGAAAAAAGTTGGTATTTGGCCGAGAAACCCTCGATTCTTGTCGGTTCTGACCGTTCTGACCAAGTTGCGGATGAGACGTCAAATTGCAATGCGCGTTTGTCGAAATCGCAGACATTCAGGTCAGACCAGCAGAAAAATTGAGGAATCTTGACTTAGAGACAAGATAGCCAAAAATTCGACATTTTTCAACGAATCTCGGCTATTTATGAACCGATCCTGAAATTCTTGGGTGGGTTCGACAGGGCTCCAGACACTCAGCTGCCCCGCACCGAAAATTCAGAAAAAAGTTGGTATTTGGCCGAGAAACCCTCGATTCTTGTCGGTTCTGACCGTTCTGACCAAGTTGCGGATGAGACGTCAAATTGCAATGCGCGTTTGTCGAAATCGCAGACATTCAGGTCAGACCAGCAGAAAAATTGAGGAATCTTGGCTTAGAGACAAGATAGCCAAAAATTCGACATTTTTCAACGAATCTCGGCTATTTATGAACCGATCCTGAAATTCTTGGCCGGGTTCGACAGGGCTCCAGACACTCAGCTGCCCCGCACTGAAAATTCAGAAAAAAGTTGGTATTTGGCCGAGAAACCCTCGATTCTTGTCGGTTCTGACCGTTCTGACCAAGTTGCGGATGAGACGTCAAATTGCAATGCGCGTTTGTCGAAATCGCAGACATTCAGGTCAGACCAGCAGAAAAATTGAGGAATCTTGACTTAGAGACAAGATAGCCAAAAATTCGACATTTTTCAACGAATCTCGGCTATTTATGCACCGATCCTGAAATTCTTGGGTGGGTTCGACAGGGCTCCAGACACTCAGCTGCCCCGCACCGAAAATTCAGAAAAAAGTTGGTATTTGGCCGAGAAACCCTCGATTCTTGTCGGTTCTGACCGTTCTGACCAAGTTGCGGATGAGACGTCAAATTGCAATGCGCGTTTGTCGAAATCGCAGACATTCAGGTCAGACCAGCAGAAAAATTGAGGAATCTTGGCTTAGAGACAAGATAGCCAAAAATTCGACATTTTTCAACGAATCTCGGCTGTTTATGAACCGATCCTGAAATTCTTGGGTGGGTTCGACAGGGCTCCAGACACTCAGCTGCCCCGCACTGAAAATTCAGAAAAAAGTTGGTATTTGGCCGAGAAACCCTCGATTCTTGTCGGTTCTGACCGTTCTGACCAAGTTGCGGATGAGACCTCAAATTGCAATGCGCGTTTGTCGAAATCGCAGACATTCAGGTCAGACCAGCAGAAAAATTGAGGAATCTTGACTTAGAGACAAGATAGCCAAAAATTCGACATTTTTCAACGAATCTCGGCTACTTATGAACCGATCCTGAAATTCTTGGGTGGGTTCGACAGGGCTCCAGACACTCAGCTGCCCCGCACTGAAAATTCAGAAAAAAGTTGGTATTTGGCCGAGAAACCCTCGATTCCTGTCGGTTCTGACCGTTCTGACCAAGTTGCGGATGAGACGTCAAATTGCAATGCGCGTTTGTCGAAATCGCAGACATTCAGGTCAGACCAGCAGAAAAATTGAGGAATCTTGACTTAGAGACAAGATAGCCAAAAATTCGACATTTTTCAACGAATCTCGGCTATTTATGAACCGATCCTGAAATTCTTGGGTGGGTTCGACAGGGCTCCAGACACTCAGCTGCCCCGCACTGAAAATTCAGAAAAAAGTTGGTATTTGGCCGAGAAACCCTCGATTCTTGTCGGTTCTGACCGTTCTGACCAAGTTGCGGATGAGACGTCAAATTGCAATGCGCGTTTGTCGAAATCGCAGACATTCAGGTCAGACCAGCAGAAAAATTGAGGAATCTTGACTTAGAGACAAGATAGCCAAAAATTCGACATTTTTCAACGAATCTCGGCTATTGATGAACCGATCCTGAAATTCTTGGGTGGGTTCGACAGGGCTCCAGACACTCAGCTGCCCCGCACTGAAAATTCAGAAAAAAGTTGGTATTTGGCCGAGAAACCCTCGATTCTTGTCGGTTCTGACCGTTCTGACCAAGTTGCGGATGAGACGTCAAATTGCAATGCGCGTTTGTCGAAATCGCAGACATTCAGGTCAGACCAGCAGAAAAATTGAGGAATCTTGACTTAGAGACAAGATAGCCAAAAATTCGACATTTTTCAACGAATCTCGGCTATTTATGAACCGATCCTGAAATTCTTGGGTGGGTTCGACAGGGCTCCAGACACTCAGCTGCCCCGCACTGAAAATTCAGAAAAAAGTTGGTATTTGGCCGAGAAACCCTCGATTCTTGTCGGTTCTGACCGTTCTGACCAAGTTGCGGATGAGACGTCAAATTGCAATGCGCGTTTGTCGAAATCGCAGACATTCAGGTCAGACCAGCAGAAAAATTGAGGAATCTTGGCTTAGAGACAAGATAGCCAAAAATTCGACATTTTTCAACGAATCTCGGCTGTTTATGAACCGATCCTGAAATTCTTGGGTGGGTTCGACAGGGCTCCAGACACTCAGCTGCCCCGCACTGAAAATTCAGAAAAAAGTTGGTATTTGGCCGAGAAACCCTCGATTCTTGTCGGTTCTGACCGTTCTGACCAAGTTGCGGATGAGACCTCAAATTGCAATGCGCGTTTGTCGAAATCGCAGACATTCAGGTCAGACCAGCAGAAAAATTGAGGAATCTTGACTTAGAGACAAGATAGCCAAAAATTCGACATTTTTCAACGAATCTCGGCTACTTATGAACCGATCCTGAAATTCTTGGGTGGGTTCGACAGGGCTCCAGACACTCAGCTGCCCCGCACTGAAAATTCAGAAAAAAGTTGGTATTTGGCCGAGAAACCCTCGATTCTTGTCGGTTCTGACCGTTCTGACCAAGTTGCGGATGAGACGTCAAATTGCAATGCGCGTTTGTCGAAATCGCAGACATTCAGGTCAGACCAGCAGAAAAATTGAGGAATCTTGACTTAGAGACAAGATAGCCAAAAATTCGACATTTTTCAACGAATCTCGGCTATTTATGAACCGATCCTGAAATTCTTGGGTGGGTTCGACAGGGCTCCAGACACTCAGCTGCCCCGCACTGAAAATTCAGAAAAAAGTTGGTATTTGGCCGAGAAACCCTCGATTCTCGTCGGTTCTGACCGTTCTGACCAAGTTGCGGATGAGACGTCAAATTGCAATGCGCGTTTGTCGAAATCGCAGACATTCAGGTCAGACCAGCAGAAAAATTGAGGAATCTTGACTTAGAGACAAGATAGCCAAAAATTCGACATTTTTCAACGAATCTCGGCTATTGATGAACCGATCCTGAAATTCTTGGGTGGGTTCGACAGGGCTCCAGACACTCAGCTGCCCCGCACTGAAAATTCAGAAAAAAGTTGGTATTTGGCCGAGAAACCCTCGATTCTTGTCGGTTCTGACCGTTCTGACCAAGTTGCGGATGAGACGTCAAATTGCAATGCGCGTTTGTCGAAATCGCAGACATTCAGGTCAGACCAGCAGAAAAATTGAGGAATCTTGACTTAGAGACAAGATAGCCAAAAATTCGACATTTTTCAACGAATCTCGGCTATTTATGAACCGATCCTGAAATTCTTGGGTGGGTTCGACAGGGCTCCAGACACTCAGCTGCCCCGCACTGAAAATTCAGAAAAAAGTTGGTATTTGGCCGAGAAACCCTCGATTCTTGTCGGTTCTGACCGTTCTGACCAAGTTGCGGATGAGACGTCAAATTGCAATGCGCGTTTGTCGAAATCGCAGACATTCAGGTCAGACCAGCAGAAAAATTGAGGAATCTTGGCTTAGAGACAAGATAGCCAAAAATTCGACATTTTTCAACGAATCTCGGCTGTTTATGAACCGATCCTGAAATTCTTGGGTGGGTTCGACAGGGCTCCAGACACTCAGCTGCCCCGCACTGAAAATTCAGAAAAAAGTTGGTATTTGGCCGAGAAACCCTCGATTCTTGTCGGTTCTGACCGTTCTGACCAAGTTGCGGATGAGACCTCAAATTGCAATGCGCGTTTGTCGAAATCGCAGACATTCAGGTCAGACCAGCAGAAAAATTGAGGAATCTTGACTTAGAGACAAGATAGCCAAAAATTCGACATTTTTCAACGAATCTCGGCTACTTATGAACCGATCCTGAAATTCTTGGGTGGGTTCGACAGGGCTCCAGACACTCAGCTGCCCCGCACTGAAAATTCAGAAAAAAGTTGGTATTTGGCCGAGAAACCCTCGATTCTTGTCGGTTCTGACCGTTCTGACCAAGTTGCGGATGAGACGTCAAATTGCAATGCGCGTTTGTCGAAATCGCAGACATTCAGGTCAGACCAGCAGAAAAATTGAGGAATCTTGACTTAGAGACAAGATAGCCAAAAATTCGACATTTTTCAACGAATCTCGGCTATTTATGAACCGATCCTGAAATTCTTGGGTGGGTTCGACAGGGCTCCAGACACTCAGCTGCCCCGCACCGAAAATTCAGAAAAAAGTTGGTATTTGGCCGAGAAACCCTCGATTCTTGTCGGTTCTGACCGTTCTGACCAAGTTGCGGATGAGACGTCAAATTGCAATGCGCGTTTGTCGAAATCGCAGACATTCAGGTCAGACCAGCAGAAAAATTGAGGAATCTTGACTTAGAGACAAGATAGCCAAAAATTCGACATTTTTCAACGAATCTCGGCTATTTATGAACCGATCCTGAAATTCTTGGGTGGGTTCGACAGGGCTCCAGACACTCAGCTGCCCCGCACCGAAAATTCAGAAAAAAGTTGGTATTTGGCCGAGAAACCCTCGATTCTTGTCGGTTCTGACCGTTCTGACCAAGTTGCGGATGAGACGTCAAATTGCAATGCGCGTTTGTCGAAATCGCAGACATTCAGGTCAGACCAGCAGAAAAATTGAGGAATCTTGACTTAGAGACAAGATAGCCAAAAATTCGACATTTTTCAACGAATCTCGGCTATTTATGAACCGATCCTGAAATTCTTGGGTGGGTTCGACAGGGCTCCAGACACTCAGCTGCCCCGCACTGAAAATTCAGAAAAAAGTTGGTATTTGGCCGAGAAACCCTCGATTCTTGTCGGTTCTGACCGTTCTGACCAAGTTGCGGATGAGACGTCAAATTGCAATGCGCGTTTGTCGAAATCGCAGACATTCAGGTCAGACCAGCAGAAAAATTGAGGAATCTTGACTTAGAGACAAGATAGCCAAAAATTCGACATTTTTCAACGAATCTCGGCTATTTATGCACCGATCCTGAAATTCTTGGGTGGGTTCGACAGGGCTCCAGACACTCAGCTGCCCCGCACCGAAAATTCAGAAAAAAGTTGGTATTTGGCCGAGAAACCCTCGATTCTTGTCGGTTCTGACCGTTCTGACCAAGTTGCGGATGAGACGTCAAATTGCAATGCGCGTTTGTCGAAATCGCAGACATTCAGGTCAGACCAGCAGAAAAATTGAGGAATCTTGGCTTAGAGACAAGATAGCCAAAAATTCGACATTTTTCAACGAATCTCGGCTGTTTATGAACCGATCCTGAAATTCTTGGGTGGGTTCGACAGGGCTCCAGACACTCAGCTGCCCCGCACTGAAAATTCAGAAAAAAGTTGGTATTTGGCCGAGAAACCCTCGATTCTTGTCGGTTCTGACCGTTCTGACCAAGTTGCGGATGAGACCTCAAATTGCAATGCGCGTTTGTCGAAATCGCAGACATTCAGGTCAGACCAGCAGAAAAATTGAGGAATCTTGACTTAGAGACAAGATAGCCAAAAATTCGACATTTTTCAACGAATCTCGGCTACTTATGAACCGATCCTGAAATTCTTGGGTGGGTTCGACAGGGCTCCAGACACTCAGCTGCCCCGCACTGAAAATTCAGAAAAAAGTTGGTATTTGGCCGAGAAACCCTCGATTCTTGTCGGTTCTGACCGTTCTGACCAAGTTGCGGATGAGACGTCAAATTGCAATGCGCGTTTGTCGAAATCGCAGACATTCAGGTCAGACCAGCAGAAAAATTGAGGAATCTTGACTTAGAGACAAGATAGCCAAAAATTCGACATTTTTCAACGAATCTCGGCTATTTATGAACCGATCCTGAAATTCTTGGGTGGGTTCGACAGGGCTCCAGACACTCAGCTGCCCCGCACTGAAAATTCAGAAAAAAGTTGGTATTTGGCCGAGAAACCCTCGATTCTTGTCGGTTCTGACCGTTCTGACCAAGTTGCGGATGAGACGTCAAATTGCAATGCGCGTTTGTCGAAATCGCAGACATTCAGGTCAGACCAGCAGAAAAATTGAGGAATCTTGACTTAGAGACAAGATAGCCAAAAATTCGACATTTTTCAACGAATCTCGGCTATTGATGAACCGATCCTGAAATTCTTGGGTGGGTTCGACAGGGCTCCAGACACTCAGCTGCCCCGCACTGAAAATTCAGAAAAAAGTTGGTATTTGGCCGAGAAACCCTCGATTCTTGTCGGTTCTGACCGTTCTGACCAAGTTGCGGATGAGACGTCAAATTGCAATGCGCGTTTGTCGAAATCGCAGACATTCAGGTCAGACCAGCAGAAAAATTGAGGAATCTTGACTTAGAGACAAGATAGCCAAAAATTCGACATTTTTCAACGAATCTCGGCTATTTATGAACCGATCCTGAAATTCTTGGGTGGGTTCGACAGGGCTCCAGACACTCAGCTGCCCCGCACTGAAAATTCAGAAAAAAGTTGGTATTTGGCCGAGAAACCCTCGATTCTTGTCGGTTCTGACCGTTCTGACCAAGTTGCGGATGAGACGTCAAATTGCAATGCGCGTTTGTCGAAATCGCAGACATTCAGGTCAGACCAGCAGAAAAATTGAGGAATCTTGGCTTAGAGACAAGATAGCCAAAAATTCGACATTTTTCAACGAATCTCGGCTGTTTATGAACCGATCCTGAAATTCTTGGGTGGGTTCGACAGGGCTCCAGACACTCAGCTGCCCCGCACTGAAAATTCAGAAAAAAGTTGGTATTTGGCCGAGAAACCCTCGATTCTTGTCGGTTCTGACCGTTCTGACCAAGTTGCGGATGAGACCTCAAATTGCAATGCGCGTTTGTCGAAATCGCAGACATTCAGGTCAGACCAGCAGAAAAATTGAGGAATCTTGACTTAGAGACAAGATAGCCAAAAATTCGACATTTTTCAACGAATCTCGGCTACTTATGAACCGATCCTGAAATTCTTGGGTGGGTTCGACAGGGCTCCAGACACTCAGCTGCCCCGCACTGAAAATTCAGAAAAAAGTTGGTATTTGGCCGAGAAACCCTCGATTCTTGTCGGTTCTGACCGTTCTGACCAAGTTGCGGATGAGACGTCAAATTGCAATGCGCGTTTGTCGAAATCGCAGACATTCAGGTCAGACCAGCAGAAAAATTGAGGAATCTTGACTTAGAGACAAGATAGCCAAAAATTCGACATTTTTCAACGAATCTCGGCTATTTATTAACCGATCCTGAAATTCTTGGGTGGGTTCGACAGGGCTCCAGACACTCAGCTGCCCCGCACTGAAAATTCAGAAAAAAGTTGGTATTTGGCCGAGAAACCCTCGATTCTTGTCGGTTCTGACCGTTCTGACCAAGTTGCGGATGAGACGTCAAATTGCAATGCGCGTTTGTCGAAATCGCAGACATTCAGGTCAGACCAGCAGAAAAATTGAGGAATCTTGACTTAGAGACAAGATAGCCAAAAATTCGACATTTTTCAACGAATCTCGGCTATTTATGAACCGATCCTGAAATTCTTGGGTGGGTTCGACAGGGCTCCAGACACTCAGCTGCCCCGCACTGAAAATTCAGAAAAAAGTTGGTATTTGGCCGAGAAACCCTCGATTCTTGTCGGTTCTGACCGTTCTGACCAAGTTGCGGATGAGACGTCAAATTGCAATGCGCGTTTGTTGAAATCGCAGACATTCAGGTCAGACCAGC
This sequence comes from Diprion similis, assembly GCF_021155765.1. NCBI lineage: Eukaryota > Metazoa > Arthropoda > Insecta > Hymenoptera > Diprionidae > Diprion > Diprion similis. The sequence continues at coordinate 17,447,590 of NC_060107.1, read as the reverse complement.
AGAAAAATTGAGGAATCTTGACTTAGAGACAAGATAGCCAAAAATTCGACATTTTTCAACGAATCTCGGCTATTTATGAACCGATCCTGAAATTCTTGGGTGGGTTCGACAGGGCTCCAGACACTCAGCTGCCCCGCACTGAAAATTCAGAAAAAAGTTGGTATTTGGCCGAGAAACCCTCGATTCTTGTCGGTTCTGACCGTTCTGACCAAGTTGCGGATGAGACCTCAAATTGCAATGCGCGTTCGTCGAAATCGCAGACATTCAGGTCAGACCAGCAGAAAAATTGAGGAATCTTGACTTAGAGACAAGATAGCCAAAAATTCGACATTTTTCAACGAATCTCGGCTATTTATGAACCGATCCTGAAATTCTTGGGTGGGTTCGACAGGGCTCCAGACACTCAGCTGCCCCGCACCGAAAATTCAGAAAAAAGTTGGTATTTGGCCGAGAAACCCTCGATTCTTGTCGGTTCTGACCGTTCTGACCAAGTTGCGGATGAGACGTCAAATTGCAATGCGCGTTTGTCGAAATCGCAGACATTCAGGTCAGACCAGCAGAAAAATTGAGGAATCTTGACTTAGAGACAAGATAGCCAAAAATTCGACATTTTTCAACGAATCTCGGCTACTTATGAACCGATCCTGAAATTCTTGGGTGGGTTCGACAGGGCTCCAGACACTCAGCTGCCCCGCACTGAAAATTCAGAAAAAAGTTGGTATTTGGCCGAGAAACCCTCGATTCTTGTCGGTTCTGACCGTTCTGACCAAGTTGCGGATGAGACGTCAAATTGCAATGCGCGTTTGTCGAAATCGCAGACATTCAGGTCAGACCAGCAGAAAAATTGAGGAATCTTGACTTAGAGACAAGATAGCCAAAAATTCGACATTTTTCAACGAATCTCGGCTATTTATGAACCGATCCTGAAATTCTTGGGTGGGTTCGACAGGGCTCCAGACACTCAGCTGCCCCGCACCGAAAATTCAGAAAAAAGTTGGTATTTGGCCGAGAAACCCTCGATTCTTGTCGGTTCTGACCGTTCTGACCAAGTTGCGGATGAGACGTCAAATTGCAATGCGCGTTCGTCGAAATCGCAGACATTCAGGTCAGACCAGCAGAAAAATTGAGGAATCTTGGCTTAGAGACAAGATAGCCAAAAATTCGACATTTTTCAACGAATCTCGGCTATTTATGAACCGATCCTGAAATTCTTGGGTGGGTTCGACAGGGCTCCAGACACTCAGCTGCCCGCACTGAAAATTCAGAAAAAAGTTGGTATTTGGCCGAGAAACCCTCGATTCTTGTCGGTTCTGACCGTTCTGACCAAGTTGCGGATGAGACCTCAAATTGCAATGCGCGTTTGTCGAAATCGCGGACATTCAGGTCAGACCAGCAGAAAAATTGAGGAATCTTGACTTAGAGACAAGATAGCCAAAAATTCGACATTTTTCAACGAATCTCGGCTACTTATGAACCGATCCTGAAATTCTTGGGTGGGTTCGACAGGGCTCCAGACACTCAGCTGCCCCGCACTGAAAATTCAGAAAAAAGTTGGTATTTGGCCGAGAAACCCTCGATTCTTGTCGGTTCTGACCGTTCTGACCAAGTTGCGGATGAGACGTCAAATTGCAATGCGCGTTTGTCGAAATCGCAGACATTCAGGTCAGACCAGCAGAAAAATTGAGGAATCTTGACTTAGAGACAAGATAGCCAAAAATTCGACATTTTTCAACGAATCTCGGCTATTTATGAACCGATCCTGAAATTCTTGGGTGGGTTCGACAGGGCTCCAGACACTCAGCTGCCCCGCACTGAAAATTCAGAAAAAAGTTGGTATTTGGCCGAGAAACCCTCGATTCTTGTCGGTTCTGACCGTTCTGACCAAGTTGCGGATGAGACCTCAAATTGCAATGCGCGTTTGTCGAAATCGCAGACATTCAGGTCAGACCAGCAGAAAAATTGAGGAATCTTGACTTAGAGACAAGATAGCCAAAAATTCGACATTTTTCAACGAATCTCGGCTATTTATGAACCGATCCTGAAATTCTTGGGTGGGTTCAACAGGGCTCCAGACACTCAGCTGCCCCGCACCGAAAATTCAGAAAAAAGTTGGTATTTGGCCGAGAAACCCTCGATTCTTGTCGGTTCTGACCGTTCTGACCAAGTTGCGGATGAGACGTCAAATTGCAATGCGCGTTTGTCGAAATCGCAGACATTCAGGTCAGACCAGCAGAAAAATTGAGGAATCTTGACTTAGAGACAAGATAGCCAAAAATTCGACATTTTTCAACGAATCTCGGCTATTTATGAACCGATCCTGAAATTCTTGGGTGGGTTCGACAGGGCTCCAGACACTCAGCTGCCCCGCAACGAAAATTCAGAAAAAAGTTGGTATCTGGCCGAGAAACCCTCGATTCTTGTCGGTTCTGACCGTTCTGACCAAGTTGCGGATGAGACCTCAAATTGCAATGCGCGTTTGTCGAAATCGCAGACATTCAGGTCGGACCAGCAGAAAAATTGAGGAATCTTGACTTAGAGACAAGATAGCCAAAAATTCGACATTTTTCAACGAATCTCGGCTATTTATGAACCGATCCTGAAATTCTTGGGTGGGTTCGACAGGGCTCCAGACACTCAGCTGCCCCGCACCGAAAATTCAGAAAAAAGTTGGTATTTGGCCGAGAAACCCTCGATTCTTGTCGGTTCTGACCGTTCTGACCAAGTTGCGGATGAGACGTCAAATTGCAATGCGCGTTTGTCGAAATCGCAGACATTCAGGTCAGACCAGCAGAAAAATTGAGGAATCTTGACTTAGAGACAAGATAGCCAAAAATTCGACATTTTTCAACGAATCTCGGCTATTTATGAACCGATCCTGAAATTCTTGGGTGGGTTCGACAGGGCTCCAGACACTCAGCTGCCCCGCACCGAAAATTCAGAAAAAAGTTGGTATTTGGCCGAGAAACCCTCGATTCTTGTCGGTTCTGACCGTTCTGACCAAGTTGCGGATGAGACGTCAAATTGCAATGCGCGTTTGTCGAAATCGCAGACATTCAGGTCAGACCAGCAGAAAAATTGAGGAATCTTGACTTAGAGACAAGATAGCCAAAAATTCGACATTTTTCAACGAATCTCGGCTATTTATGAACCGATCCTGAAATTCTTGGGTGGGTTCGACAGGGCTCCAGACACTCAGCTGCCCCGCACTGAAAATTCAGAAAAAAGTTGGTATTTGGCCGAGAAACCCTCGATTCTTGTCGGTTCTGACCGTTCTGACCAAGTTGCGGATGAGACCTCAAATTGCAATGCGCGTTTGTCGAAATCGCAGACATTCAGGTCAGACCAGCAGAAAAATTGAGGAATCTTGACTTAGAGACAAGATAGCCAAAAATTCGACATTTTTCAACGAATCTCGGCTATTTATGAACCGATCCTGAAATTCTTGGGTGGGTTCGACAGGGCTCCAGACACTCAGCTGCCCCGCACCGAAAATTCAGAAAAAAGTTGGTATTTGGCCGAGAAACCCTCGATTCTTGTCGGTTCTGACCGTTCTGACCAAGTTGCGGATGAGACGTCAAATTGCAATGCGCGTTTGTCGAAATCGCAGACATTCAGGTCAGACCAGCAGAAAAATTGAGGAATCTTGACTTAGAGACAAGATAGCCAAAAATTCGACATTTTTCAACGAATCTCGGCTATTTATGAACCGATCCTGAAATTCTTGGGTGGGTTCGACAGGGCTCCAGACACTCAGCTGCCCCGCACTGAAAATTCAGAAAAAAGTTGGTATTTGGCCGAGAAACCCTCGATTCTTGTCGGTTCTGACCGTTCTGACCAAGTTGCGGATGAGACGTCAAATTGCAATGCGCGTTTGTCGAAATCGCAGACATTCAGGTCAGACCAGCAGAAAAATTGAGGAATCTTGACTTAGAGACAAGATAGCCAAAAATTCGACATTTTTCAACGAATCTCGGCTATTTATGCACCGATCCTGAAATTCTTGGGTGGGTTCGACAGGGCTCCAGACACTCAGCTGCCCCGCACCGAAAATTCAGAAAAAAGTTGGTATTTGGCCGAGAAACCCTCGATTCTTGTCGGTTCTGACCGTTCTGACCAAGTTGCGGATGAGACGTCAAATTGCAATGCGCGTTTGTCGAAATCGCAGACATTCAGGTCAGACCAGCAGAAAAATTGAGGAATCTTGGCTTAGAGACAAGATAGCCAAAAATTCGACATTTTTCAACGAATCTCGGCTGTTTATGAACCGATCCTGAAATTCTTGGGTGGGTTCGACAGGGCTCCAGACACTCAGCTGCCCCGCACTGAAAATTCAGAAAAAAGTTGGTATTTGGCCGAGAAACCCTCGATTCTTGTCGGTTCTGACCGTTCTGACCAAGTTGCGGATGAGACCTCAAATTGCAATGCGCGTTTGTCGAAATCGCAGACATTCAGGTCAGACCAGCAGAAAAATTGAGGAATCTTGACTTAGAGACAAGATAGCCAAAAATTCGACATTTTTCAACGAATCTCGGCTACTTATGAACCGATCCTGAAATTCTTGGGTGGGTTCGACAGGGCTCCAGACACTCAGCTGCCCCGCACTGAAAATTCAGAAAAAAGTTGGTATTTGGCCGAGAAACCCTCGATTCTTGTCGGTTCTGACCGTTCTGACCAAGTTGCGGATGAGACGTCAAATTGCAATGCGCGTTTGTCGAAATCGCAGACATTCAGGTCAGACCAGCAGAAAAATTGAGGAATCTTGACTTAGAGACAAGATAGCCAAAAATTCGACATTTTTCAACGAATCTCGGCTATTTATGAACCGATCCTGAAATTCTTGGGTGGGTTCGACAGGGCTCCAGACACTCAGCTGCCCCGCACTGAAAATTCAGAAAAAAGTTGGTATTTGGCCGAGAAACCCTCGATTCTTGTCGGTTCTGACCGTTCTGACCAAGTTGCGGATGAGACGTCAAATTGCAATGCGCGTTTGTCGAAATCGCAGACATTCAGGTCAGACCAGCAGAAAAATTGAGGAATCTTGACTTAGAGACAAGATAGCCAAAAATTCGACATTTTTCAACGAATCTCGGCTATTGATGAACCGATCCTGAAATTCTTGGGTGGGTTCGACAGGGCTCCAGACACTCAGCTGCCCCGCACTGAAAATTCAGAAAAAAGTTGGTATTTGGCCGAGAAACCCTCGATTCTTGTCGGTTCTGACCGTTCTGACCAAGTTGCGGATGAGACGTCAAATTGCAATGCGCGTTTGTCGAAATCGCAGACATTCAGGTCAGACCAGCAGAAAAATTGAGGAATCTTGGCTTAGAGACAAGATAGCCAAAAATTCGACATTTTTCAACGAATCTCGGCTGTTTATGAACCGATCCTGAAATTCTTGGGTGGGTTCGACAGGGCTCCAGACACTCAGCTGCCCCGCACTGAAAATTCAGAAAAAAGTTGGTATTTGGCCGAGAAACCCTCGATTCTTGTCGGTTCTGACCGTTCTGACCAAGTTGCGGATGAGACCTCAAATTGCAATGCGCGTTTGTCGAAATCGCAGACATTCAGGTCAGACCAGCAGAAAAATTGAGGAATCTTGACTTAGAGACAAGATAGCCAAAAATTCGACATTTTTCAACGAATCTCGGCTACTTATGAACCGATCCTGAAATTCTTGGGTGGGTTCGACAGGGCTCCAGACACTCAGCTGCCCCGCACTGAAAATTCAGAAAAAAGTTGGTATTTGGCCGAGAAACCCTCGATTCTTGTCGGTTCTGACCGTTCTGACCAAGTTGCGGATGAGACGTCAAATTGCAATGCGCGTTTGTCGAAATCGCAGACATTCAGGTCAGACCAGCAGAAAAATTGAGGAATCTTGACTTAGAGACAAGATAGCCAAAAATTCGACATTTTTCAACGAATCTCGGCTATTTATGAACCGATCCTGAAATTCTTGGGTGGGTTCGACAGGGCTCCAGACACTCAGCTGCCCCGCACTGAAAATTCAGAAAAAAGTTGGTATTTGGCCGAGAAACCCTCGATTCTTGTCGGTTCTGACCGTTCTGACCAAGTTGCGGATGAGACGTCAAATTGCAATGCGCGTTTGTCGAAATCGCAGACATTCAGGTCAGACCAGCAGAAAAATTGAGGAATCTTGACTTAGAGACAAGATAGCCAAAAATTCGACATTTTTCAACGAATCTCGGCTATTTATGAACCGATCCTGAAATTCTTGGGTGGGTTCGACAGGGCTCCAGACACTCAGCTGCCCCGCACTGAAAATTCAGAAAAAAGTTGGTATTTGGCCGAGAAACCCTCGATTCTTGTCGGTTCTGACCGTTCTGACCAAGTTGCGGATGAGACGTCAAATTGCAATGCGCGTTTGTCGAAATCGCAGACATTCAGGTCAGACCAGCAGAAAAATTGAGGAATCTTGACTTAGAGACAAGATAGCCAAAAATTCGACATTTTTCAACGAATCTCGGCTATTTATGAACCGATCCTGAAATTCTTGGGTGGGTTCGACAGGGCTCCAGACACTCAGCTGCCCCGCACTGAAAATTCAGAAAAAAGTTGGTATTTGGCCGAGAAACCCTCGATTCTTGTCGGTTCTGACCGTTCTGACCAAGTTGCGGATGAGACCTCAAATTGCAATGCGCGTTTGTCGAAATCGCAGACATTCAGGTCAGACCAGCAGAAAAATTGAGGAATCTTGACTTAGAGACAAGATAGCCAAAAATTCGACATTTTTCAACGAATCTCGGCTATTTATGAACCGATCCTGAAATTCTTGGGTGGGTTCGACAGGGCTCCAGACACTCAGCTGCCCCGCACCGAAAATTCAGAAAAAAGTTGGTATTTGGCCGAGAAACCCTCGATTCTTGTCGGTTCTGACCGTTCTGACCAAGTTGCGGATGAGACGTCAAATTGCAATGCGCGTTCGTCGGAATCGCAGACATTCAGGTCAGACCAGCAGAAAAATTGAGGAATCTTGACTTAGAGACAAGATAGCCAAAAATTCGACATTTTTCAACGAATCTCGGCTATTTATGAACCGATCCTGAAATTCTTGGGTGGGTTCGACAGGGCTCCAGACACTCAGCTGCCCCGCACCAAAAATTCAGAAAAAAGTTGGTATTTGGCCGAGAAACCCTCGATTCTTGTCGGTTCTGACCGTTCTGACCAAGTTGCGGATGAGACGTCAAATTGCAATGCGCGTTTGTCGAAATCGCAGACATTCAGGTCAGACCAGCAGAAAAATTGAGGAATCTTGACTTAGAGACAAGATAGCCAAAAATTCGACATTTTTCAACGAATCTCGGCTACTTGTGAACCGATCCTGAAATTCTTGGGTGGGTTCGACAGGGCTCCAGACACTCAGCTGCCCCGCACTGAAAATTCAGAAAAAAGTTGGTATTTGGCCGAGAAACCCTCGATTCTTGTCGGTTCTGACCGTTCTGACCAAGTTGCGGATGAGACGTCAAATTGCAATGCGCGTTTGTCGAAATCGCAGACATTCAGGTCAGACCAGCAGAAAAATTGAGGAATCTTGACTTAGAGACAAGATAGCCAAAAATTCGACATTTTTCAACGAATCTCGGCTATTTATGAACCGATCCTGAAATTCTTGGGTGGGTTCGACAGGGCTCCAGACACTCAGCTGCCCCGCACCGAAAATTCAGAAAAAAGTTGGTATTTGGCCGAGAAACCCTCGATTCTTGTCGGTTCTGACCGTTCTGACCAAGTTGCGGATGAGACGTCAAATTGCAATGCGCGTTTGTCGAAATCGCAGACATTCAGGTCAGACCAGCAGAAAAATTGAGGAATCTTGGCTTAGAGACAAGATAGCCAAAAATTCGACATTTTTCAACGAATCTCGGCTATTTATGAACCGATCCTGAAATTCTTGGGTGGGTTCGACAGGGCTCCAGACACTCAGCTGCCCCGCACTGAAAATTCAGAAAAAAGTTGGTATTTGGCCGAGAAACCCTCGATTCTTGTCGGTTCTGACCGTTCTGACCAAGTTGCGGATGAGACCTCAAATTGCAATGCGCGTTTGTCGAAATCGCGGACATTCAGGTCAGACCAGCAGAAAAATTGAGGAATCTTGACTTAGAGACAAGATAGCCAAAAATTCGACATTTTTCAACGAATCTCGGCTACTTATGAACCGATCCTGAAATTCTTGGGTGGGTTCGACAGGGCTCCAGACACTCAGCTGCCCCGCACTGAAAATTCAGAAAAAAGTTGGTATTTGGCCGAGAAACCCTCGATTCTTGTCGGTTCTGACCGTTCTGACCAAGTTGCGGATGAGACGTCAAATTGCAATGCGCGTTTGTCGAAATCGCAGACATTCAGGTCAGACCAGCAGAAAAATTGAGGAATCTTGACTTAGAGACAAGATAGCCAAAAATTCGACATTTTTCAACGAATCTCGGCTATTTATGAACCGATCCTGAAATTCTTGGGTGGGTTCGACAGGGCTCCAGACACTCAGCTGCCCCGCACTGAAAATTCAGAAAAAAGTTGGTATTTGGCCGAGAAACCCTCGATTCTTGTCGGTTCTGACCGTTCTGACCAAGTTGCGGATGAGACCTCAAATTGCAATGCGCGTTTGTCGAAATCGCAGACATTCAGGTCAGACCAGCAGAAAAATTGAGGAATCTTGACTTAGAGACAAGATAGCCAAAAATTCGACATTTTTCAACGAATCTCGGCTATTTATGAACCGATCCTGAAATTCTTGGGTGGGTTCAACAGGGCTCCAGACACTCAGCTGCCCCGCACCGAAAATTCAGAAAAAAGTTGGTATTTGGCCGAGAAACCCTCGATTCTTGTCGGTTCTGACCGTTCTGACCAAGTTGCGGATGAGACGTCAAATTGCAATGCGCGTTTGTCGAAATCGCAGACATTCAGGTCAGACCAGCAGAAAAATTGAGGAATCTTGACTTAGAGACAAGATAGCCAAAAATTCGACATTTTTCAACGAATCTCGGCTATTTATGAACCGATCCTGAAATTCTTGGGTGGGTTCGACAGGGCTCCAGACACTCAGCTGCCCCGCAACGAAAATTCAGAAAAAAGTTGGTATCTGGCCGAGAAACCCTCGATTCTTGTCGGTTCTGACCGTTCTGACCAAGTTGCGGATGAGACCTCAAATTGCAATGCGCGTTTGTCGAAATCGCAGACATTCAGGTCAGACCAGCAGAAAAATTGAGGAATCTTGACTTAGAGACAAGATAGCCAAAAATTCGACATTTTTCAACGAATCTCGGCTATTTATGAACCGATCCTGAAATTCTTGGGTGGGTTCGACAGGGCTCCAGACACTCAGCTGCCCCGCACCGAAAATTCAGAAAAAAGTTGGTATTTGGCCGAGAAACCCTCGATTCTTGTCGGTTCTGACCGTTCTGACCAAGTTGCGGATGAGACGTCAAATTGCAATGCGCGTTTGTCGAAATCGCAGACATTCAGGTCAGACCAGCAGAAAAATTGAGGAATCTTGACTTAGAGACAAGATAGCCAAAAATTCGACATTTTTCAACGAATCTCGGCTATTTATGAACCGATCCTGAAATTCTTGGGTGGGTTCGACAGGGCTCCAGACACTCAGCTGCCCCGCAACGAAAATTCAGAAAAAAGTTGGTATCTGGCCGAGAAACCCTCGATTCTTGTCGGTTCTGACCGTTCTGACCAAGTTGCGGATGAGACCTCAAATTGCAATGCGCGTTTGTCGAAATCGCAGACATTCAGGTCAGACCAGCAGAAAAATTGAGGAATCTTGACTTAGAGACAAGATAGCCAAAAATTCGACATTTTTCAACGAATCTCGGCTATTTATGAACCGATCCTGAAATTCTTGGGTGGGTTCGACAGGGCTCCAGACACTCAGCTGCCCCGCACCGAAAATTCAGAAAAAAGTTGGTATTTGGCCGAGAAACCCTCGATTCTTGTCGGTTCTGACCGTTCTGACCAAGTTGCGGATGAGACGTCAAATTGCAATGCGCGTTTGTCGAAATCGCAGACATTCAGGTCAGACCAGCAGAAAAATTGAGGAATCTTGACTTAGAGACAAGATAGCCAAAAATTCGACATTTTTCAACGAATCTCGGCTATTTATGAACCGATCCTGAAATTCTTGGGTGGGTTCGACAGGGCTCCAGACACTCAGCTGCCCCGCACTGAAAATTCAGAAAAAAGTTGGTATTTGGCCGAGAAACCCTCGATTCTTGTCGGTTCTCACCGTTCTGACCAAGTTGCGGATGAGACCTCAAATTGCAATGCGCGTTTGTCGAAATCGCAGACATTCAGGTCAGACCAGCAGAAAAATTGAGGAATCTTGACTTAGAGACAAGATAGCCAAAAATTCGACATTTTTCAACGAATCTCGGCTATTTATGAACCGATCCTGAAATTCTTGGGTGGGTTCGACAGGGCTCCAGACACTCAGCTGCCCCGCACCGAAAATTCAGAAAAAAGTTGGTATTTGGCCGAGAAACCCTCGATTCTTGTCGGTTCTGACCGTTCTGACCAAGTTGCGGATGAGACGTCAAATTGCAATGCGCGTTTGTCGAAATCGCAGACATTCAGGTCAGACCAGCAGAAAAATTGAGGAATCTTGGCTTAGAGACAAGATAGCCAAAAATTCGACATTTTTCAACGAATCTCGGCTATTTATGAACCGATCCTGAAATTCTTGGGTGGGTTCGACAGGGCTCCAGACACTCAGCTGCCCCGCACTGAAAATTCAGAAAAAAGTTGGTATTTGGCCGAGAAACCCTCGATTCTTGTCGGTTCTGACCGTTCTGACCAAGTTGCGGATGAGACCTCAAATTGCAATGCGCGTTTGTCGAAATCGCAGACATTCAGGTCAGACCAGCAGAAAAATTGAGGAATCTTGACTTAGAGACAAGATAGCCAAAAATTCGACATTTTTCAACGAATCTCGGCTACTTATGAACCGATCCTGAAATTCTTGGGTGGGTTCGACAGGGCTCCAGACACTCAGCTGCCCCGCACTGAAAATTCAGAAAAAAGTTGATATTTGGCCGAGAAACCCTCGATTCTTGTCGGTTCTGACCGTTCTGACCAAGTTGCGGATGAGACGTCAAATTGCAATGCGCGTTTGTCGAAATCGCAGACATTCAGGTCAGACCAGCAGAAAAATTGAGGAATCTTGACTTAGAGACAAGATAGCCAAAAATTCGACATTTTTCAACGAATCTCGGCTATTTATGAACCGATCCTGAAATTCTTGGGTGGGTTCGACAGGGCTCCAGACACTCAGCTGCCCCGCACTGAAAATTCAGAAAAAAGTTGGTATTTGGCCGAGAAACCCTCGATTCTTGTCGGTTCTGACCGTTCTGACCAAGTTGCGGATGAGACCTCAAATTGCAATGCGCGTTTGTCGAAATCGCAGACATTCAGGTCAGACCAGCAGAAAAATTGAGGAATCTTGACTTAGAGACAAGATAGCCAGAAATTCGACATTTTTCAACGAATCTCGGCTATTTATGAACCGATCCTGAAATTCTTGGGTGGGTTCGACAGGGCTCCAGACACTCAGCTGCCCCGCACTGAAAATTCAGAAAAAAGTTGGTATTTGGCCGAGAAACCCTCGATTCTTGTCGGTTCTGACCGTTCTGACCAAGTTGCGGATGAGACCTCAAATTGCAATGCGCGTTTGTCGAAATCGCAGACATTCAGGTCAGACCAGCAGAAAAATTGAGGAATCTTGACTTAGAGACAAGATAGCCAAAAATTCGACATTTTTCAACGAATCTCGGCTATTTATGAACCGATCCTGAAATTCTTGGGTGGGTTCGACAGGGCTCCAGACACTCAGCTGCCCCGCACCGAAAATTCAGAAAAAAGTTGGTATTTGGCCGAGAAACCCTCGATTCTTGTCGGTTCTGACCGTTCTGACCAAGTTGCGGATGAGACGTCAAATTGCAATGCGCGTTTGTCGAAATCGCAGACATTCAGGTCAGACCAGCAGAAAAATTGAGGAATCTTGACTTAGAGACAAGATAGCCAAAAATTCGACATTTTTCAACGAATCTCGGCTATTTATGAACCGATCCTGAAATTCTTGGGTGGGTTCGACAGGGCTCCAGACACTCAGCTGCCCCGCAACGAAAATTCAGAAAAAAGTTGGTATCTGGCCGAGAAACCCTCGATTCTTGTCGGTTCTGACCGTTCTGACCAAGTTGCGGATGAGACCTCAAATTGCAATGCGCGTTTGTCGAAATCGCAGACATTCAGGTCAGACCAGCAGAAAAATTGAGGAATCTTGACTTAGAGACAAGATAGCCAAAAATTCGACATTTTTCAACGAATCTCGGCTATTTATGAACCGATCCTGAAATTCTTGGGTGGGTTCGACAGGGCTCCAGACACTCAGCTGCCCCGCACCGAAAATTCAGAAAAAAGTTGGTATTTGGCCGAGAAACCCTCGATTCTTGTCGGTTCTGACCGTTCTGACCAAGTTGCGGATGAGACGTCAAATTGCAATGCGCGTTTGTCGAAATCGCAGACATTCAGGTCAGACCAGCAGAAAAATTGAGGAATCTTGACTTAGAGACAAGATAGCCAAAAATTCGACATTTTTCAACGAATCTCGGCTATTTATGAACCGATCCTGAAATTCTTGGGTGGGTTCGACAGGGCTCCAGACACTCAGCTGCCCCGCACTGAAAATTCAGAAAAAATTCGGTATTTGGCCGAGAAACCCTCGATTCTTGTCGGTTCTGACCGTTCTGACCAAGTTGCGGATGAGACCTCAAATTGCAATGCGCGTTTGTCGAAATCGCAGACATTCAGGTCAGACCAGCAGAAAAATTGAGGAATCTTGACTTAGAGACAAGATAGCCAAAAATTCGACATTTTTCAACGAATCTCGGCTATTTATGAACCGATCCTGAAATTCTTGGGTGGGTTCGACAGGGCTCCAGACACTCAGCTGCCCCGCACCGAAAATTCAGAAAAAAGTTGGTATTTGGCCGAGAAACCCTCGATTCTTGTCGGTTCTGACCGTTCTGACCGAGTTGCGGATGAGACGTCAAATTGCAATGCGCGTTTGTCGAAATCGCAGACATTCAGGTCAGACCAGCAGAAAAATTGAGGAATCTTGGCTTAGAGACAAGATAGCCAAAAATTCGACATTTTTCAACGAATCTCGGCTATTTATGAACCGATCCTGAAATTCTTGGGTGGGTTCGACAGGGCTCCAGACACTCAGCTGCCCCGCACTGAAAATTCAGAAAAAAGTTGGTATTTGGCCGAGAAACCCTCGATTCTTGTCGGTTCTGACCGTTCTGACCAAGTTGCGGATGAGACCTCAAATTGCAATGCGCGTTTGTCGAAATCGCAGACATTCAGGTCAGACCAGCAGAAAAATTGAGGAATCTTGACTTAGAGACAAGATAGCCAAAAATTCGACATTTTTCAACGAATCTCGGCTACTTATGAACCGATCCTGAAATTCTTGGGTGGGTTCGACAGGGCTCCAGACACTCAGCTGCCCCGCACTGAAAATTCAGAAAAAAGTTGGTATTTGGCCGAGAAACCCTCGATTCTTGTCGGTTCTGACCGTTCTGACCAAGTTGCGGATGAGACGTCAAATTGCAATGCGCGTTTGTCGAAATCGCAGACATTCAGGTCAGACCAGCAGAAAAATTGAGGAATCTTGACTTAGAGACAAGATAGCCAAAAATTCGACATTTTTCAACGAATCTCGGCTATTTATGAACCGATCCTGAAATTCTTGGGTGGGTTCGACAGGGCTCCAGACACTCAGCTGCCCCGCACTGAAAATTCAGAAAAAAGTTGGTATTTGGCCGAGAAACCCTCGATTCTTGTCGGTTCTGACCGTTCTGACCAAGTTGCGGATGAGACCTCAAATTGCAATGCGCGTTTGTCGAAATCGCAGACATTCAGGTCAGACCAGCAGAAAAATTGAGGAATCTTGACTTAGAGACAAGATAGCCAAAAATTCGACATTTTTCAACGAATCTCGGCTATTTATGAACCGATCCTGAAATTCTTGGGTGGGTTCGACAGGGCTCCAGACACTCAGCTGCCCCGCACCGAAAATTCAGAAAAAAGTTGGTATTTGGCCGAGAAACCCTCGATTCTTGTCGGTTCTGACCGTTCTGACCAAGTTGCGGATGAGACGTCAAATTGCAATGCGCGTTTGTCGAAATCGCAGACATTCAGGTCAGACCAGCAGAAAAATTGAGGAATCTTGACTTAGAGACAAGATAGCCAAAAATTCGACATTTTTCAACGAATCTCGGCTATTTATGAACCGATCCTGAAATTCTTGGGTGGGTTCGACAGGGCTCCAGACACTCAGCTGCCCCGCACCAAAAATTCAGAAAAAAGTTGGTATTTGGCCGAGAAACCCTCGATTCTTGTCGGTTCTGACCGTTCTGACCAAGTTGCGGATGAGACGTCAAATTGCAATGCGCGTTTGTCGAAATCGCAGACATTCAGGTCAGACCAGCAGAAAAATTGAGGAATCTTGACTTAGAGACAAGATAGCCAAAAATTCGACATTTTTCAACGAATCTCGGCTATTTATGAACCGATCTTGAAATTCTTGGGTGGGTTCGACAGGGCTCCAGACACTCAGCTGCCCCGCACTGAAAATTCAGAAAAAATTCGGTATTTGGCCGAGAAACCCTCGATTCTTGTCGGTTCTGACCGTTCTGACCAAGTTGCGGATGAGACCTCAAATTGCAATGCGCGTTTGTCGAAATCGCAGACATTCAGGTCAGACCAGCAGAAAAATTGAGGAATCTTGACTTAGAGACAAGATAGCCAAAAATTCGACATTTTTCAACGAATCTCGGCTATTTATGAACCGATCCTGAAATTCTTGGGTGGGTTCGACAGGGCTCCAGACACTCAGCTGCCCCGCACCGAAAATTCAGAAAAAAGTTGGTATTTGGCCGAGAAACCCTCGATTCTTGTCGGTTCTGACCGTTCTGACCGAGTTGCGGATGAGACGTCAAATTGCAATGCGCGTTTGTCGAAATCGCAGACATTCAGGTCAGACCAGCAGAAAAATTGAGGAATCTTGGCTTAGAGACAAGATAGCCAAAAATTCGACATTTTTCAACGAATCTCGGCTATTTATGAACCGATCCTGAAATTCTTGGGTGGGTTCGACAGGGCTCCAGACACTCAGCTGCCCCGCACTGAAAATTCAGAAAAAAGTTGGTATTTGGCCGAGAAACCCTCGATTCTTGTCGGTTCTGACCGTTCTGACCAAGTTGCGGATGAGACCTCAAATTGCAATGCGCGTTTGTCGAAATCGCAGACATTCAGGTCAGACCAGCAGAAAAATTGAGGAATCTTGACTTAGAGACAAGATAGCCAAAAATTCGACATTTTTCAACGAATCTCGGCTACTTATGAACCGATCCTGAAATTCTTGGGTGGGTTCGACAGGGCTCCAGACACTCAGCTGCCCCGCACTGAAAATTCAGAAAAAAGTTGGTATTTGGCCGAGAAACCCTCGATTCTTGTCGGTTCTGACCGTTCTGACCAAGTTGCGGATGAGACGTCAAATTGCAATGCGCGTTTGTCGAAATCGCAGACATTCAGGTCAGACCAGCAGAAAAATTGAGGAATCTTGACTTAGAGACAAGATAGCCAAAAATTCGACATTTTTCAACGAATCTCGGCTATTTATGAACCGATCCTGAAATTCTTGGGTGGGTTCGACAGGGCTCCAGACACTCAGCTGCCCCGCACTGAAAATTCAGAAAAAAGTTGGTATTTGGCCGAGAAACCCTCGATTCTTGTCGGTTCTGACCGTTCTGACCAAGTTGCGGATGAGACCTCAAATTGCAATGCGCGTTTGTCGAAATCGCAGACATTCAGGTCAGACCAGCAGAAAAATTGAGGAATCTTGACTTAGAGACAAGATAGCCAAAAATTCGACATTTTTCAACGAATCTCGGCTATTTATGAACCGATCCTGAAATTCTTGGGTGGGTTCGACAGGGCTCCAGACACTCAGCTGCCCCGCACCGAAAATTCAGAAAAAAGTTGGTATTTGGCCGAGAAACCCTCGATTCTTGTCGGTTCTGACCGTTCTGACCAAGTTGCGGATGAGACGTCAAATTGCAATGCGCGTTTGTCGAAATCGCAGACATTCAGGTCAGACCAGCAGAAAAATTGAGGAATCTTGACTTAGAGACAAGATAGCCAAAAATTCGACATTTTTCAACGAATCTCGGCTATTTATGAACCGATCCTGAAATTCTTGGGTGGGTTCGACAGGGCTCCAGACACTCAGCTGCCCCGCACCAAAAATTCAGAAAAAAGTTGGTATTTGGCCGAGAAACCCTCGATTCTTGTCGGTTCTGACCGTTCTGACCAAGTTGCGGATGAGACGTCAAATTGCAATGCGCGTTTGTCGAAATCGCAGACATTCAGGTCAGACCAGCAGAAAAATTGAGGAATCTTGACTTAGAGACAAGATAGCCAAAAATTCGACATTTTTCAACGAATCTCGGCTACTTATGAACCGATCCTGAAATTCTTGGGTGGGTTCGACAGGGCTCCAGACACTCAGCTGCCCCGCACTGAAAATTCAGAAAAAAGTTGGTATTTGGCCGAGAAACCCTCGATTCTTGTCGGTTCTGACCGTTCTGACCAAGTTGCGGATGAGACGTCAAATTGCAATGCGCGTTTGTCGAAATCGCAGACATTCAGGTCAGACCAGCAGAAAAATTGAGGAATCTTGACTTAGAGACAAGATAGCCAAAAATTCGACATTTTTCAACGAATCTCGGCTATTTATGAACCGATCCTGAAATTCTTGGGTGGGTTCGACAGGGCTCCAGACACTCAGCTGCCCCGCACCGAAAATTCAGAAAAAAGTTGGTATTTGGCCGAGAAACCCTCGATTCTTGTCGGTTCTGACCGTTCTGACCAAGTTGCGGATGAGACGTCAAATTGCAATGCGCGTTTGTCGAAATCGCAGACATTCAGGTCAGACCAGCAGAAAAATTGAGGAATCTTGGCTTAGAGACAAGATAGCCAAAAATTCGACATTTTTCAACGAATCTCGGCTATTTATGAACCGATCCTGAAATTCTTGGGTGGGTTCGACAGGGCTCCAGACACTCAGCTGCCCCGCACTGAAAATTCAGAAAAAAGTTGGTATTTGGCCGAGAAACCCTCGATTCTTGTCGGTTCTGACCGTTCTGACCAAGTTGCGGATGAGACCTCAAATTGCAATGCGCGTTTGTCGAAATCGCGGACATTCAGGTCAGACCAGCAGAAAAATTGAGGAATCTTGACTTAGAGACAAGATAGCCAAAAATTCGACATTTTTCAACGAATCTCGGCTACTTATGAACCGATCCTGAAATTCTTGGGTGGGTTCGACAGGGCTCCAGACACTCAGCTGCCCCGCACTGAAAATTCAG
Source organism: Diprion similis (assembly GCF_021155765.1). Classification (NCBI taxonomy): domain Eukaryota; kingdom Metazoa; phylum Arthropoda; class Insecta; order Hymenoptera; family Diprionidae; genus Diprion; species Diprion similis. Next base: position 17,430,143 of record NC_060107.1, on the reverse strand, counting down.
AAAAAAGTTGGTATTTGGCCGAGAAACCCTCGATTCTTGTCGGTTCTGACCGTTCTGACCAAGTTGCGGATGAGACGTCAAATTGCAATGCGCGTTTGTCGAAATCGCAGACATTCAGGTCAGACCAGCAGAAAAATTGAGGAATCTTGACTTAGAGACAAGATAGCCAAAAATTCGACATTTTTCAACGAATCTCGGCTATTTATGAACCGATCCTGAAATTCTTGGGTGGGTTCGACAGGGCTCCAGACACTCAGCTGCCCCGCACTGAAAATTCAGAAAAAAGTTGGTATTTGGCCGAGAAACCCTCGATTCTTGTCGGTTCTGACCGTTCTGACCAAGTTGCGGATGAGACCTCAAATTGCAATGCGCGTTTGTCGAAATCGCAGACATTCAGGTCAGACCAGCAGAAAAATTGAGGAATCTTGACTTAGAGACAAGATAGCCAAAAATTCGACATTTTTCAACGAATCTCGGCTATTTATGAACCGATCCTGAAATTCTTGGGTGGGTTCGACAGGGCTCCAGACACTCAGCTGCCCCGCACCGAAAATTCAGAAAAAAGTTGGTATTTGGCCGAGAAACCCTCGATTCTTGTCGGTTCTGACCGTTCTGACCAAGTTGCGGATGAGACGTCAAATTGCAATGCGCGTTTGTCGAAATCGCAGACATTCAGGTCAGACCAGCAGAAAAATTGAGGAATCTTGACTTAGAGACAAGATAGCCAAAAATTCGACATTTTTCAACGAATCTCGGCTATTTATGAACCGATCCTGAAATTCTTGGGTGGGTTCGACAGGGCTCCAGACACTCAGCTGCCCCGCACTGAAAATTCAGAAAAAAGTTGGTATTTGGCCGAGAAACCCTCGATTCTTGTCGGTTCTGACCGTTCTGACCAAGTTGCGGATGAGACGTCAAATTGCAATGCGCGTTTGTCGAAATCGCAGACATTCAGGTCAGACCAGCAGAAAAATTGAGGAATCTTGACTTAGAGACAAGATAGCCAAAAATTCGACATTTTTCAACGAATCTCGGCTATTTATGAACCGATCCTGAAATTCTTGGGTGGGTTCGACAGGGCTCCAGACACTCAGCTGCCCCGCACCGAAAATTCAGAAAAAAGTTGGTATTTGGCCGAGAAACCCTCGATTCTTGTCGGTTCTGACCGTTCTGACCAAGTTGCGGATGAGACGTCAAATTGCAATGCGCGTTTGTCGAAATCGCAGACATTCAGGTCAGACCAGCAGAAAAATTGAGGAATCTTGGCTTAGAGACAAGATAGCTAAAAATTCGACATTTTTCAACGAATCTCGGCTGTTTATGAACCGATCCTGAAATTCTTGGGTGGGTTCGACAGGGCTCCAGACACTCAGCTGCCCCGCACTGAAAATTCAGAAAAAAGTTGGTATTTGGCCGAGAAACCCTCGATTCTTGTCGGTTCTGACCGTTCTGACCAAGTTGCGGATGAGACCTCAAATTGCAATGCGCGTTTGTCGAAATCGCAGACATTCAGGTCAGACCAGCAGAAAAATTGAGGAATCTTGACTTAGAGACAAGATAGCCAAAAATTCGACATTTTTCAACGAATCTCGGCTACTTATGAACCGATCCTGAAATTCTTGGGTGGGTTCGACAGGGCTCCAGACACTCAGCTGCCCCGCACTGAAAATTCAGAAAAAAGTTGGTATTTGGCCGAGAAACCCTCGATTCTTGTCGGTTCTGACCGTTCTGACCAAGTTGCGGATGAGACGTCAAATTGCAATGCGCGTTTGTCGAAATCGCAGACATTCAGGTCAGACCAGCAGAAAAATTGAGGAATCTTGACTTAGAGACAAGATAGCCAAAAATTCGACATTTTTCAACGAATCTCGGCTATTTATGAACCGATCCTGAAATTCTTGGGTGGGTTCGACAGGGCTCCAGACACTCAGCTGCCCCGCACTGAAAATTCAGAAAAAAGTTGGTAATCGGCCGAGAAACCCTCGATTCTTGTCGGTTCTGACCGTTCTGACCAAGTTGCGGATGAGACCTCAAATTGCAATGCGCGTTTGTCGAAATCGCAGACATTCAGGTCAGACCAGCAGAAAAATTGAGGAATCTTGACTTAGAGACAAGATAGCCAAAAATTCGACATTTTTCAACGAATCTCGGCTATTTATGAACCGATCCTGAAATTCTTGGGTGGGTTCGACAGGGCTCCAGACACTCAGCTGCCCCGCACTGAAAATTCAGAAAAAAGTTGGTATTTGGCCGAGAAACCCTCGATTCTTGTCGGTTCTGACCGTTCTGACCAAGTTGCGGATGAGACCTCAAATTGCAATGCGCGTTTGTCGAAATCGCAGACATTCAGGTCAGACCAGCAGAAAAATTGAGGAATCTTGACTTAGAGACAAGATAGCCAAAAATTCGACATTTTTCAACGAATCTCGGCTATTTATGAACCGATCCTGAAATTCTTGGGTGGGTTCGACAGGGCTCCAGACACTCAGCTGCCCCGCACTGAAAATTCAGAAAAAAGTTGGTATTTGGCCGAGAAACCCTCGATTCTTGTCGGTTCTGACCGTTCTGACCAAGTTGCGGATGAGACGTCAAATTGCAATGCGCGTTTGTCGAAATCGCAGACATTCAGGTCAGACCAGCAGAAAAATTGAGGAATCTTGACTTAGAGACAAGATAGCCAAAAATTCGACATTTTTCAACGAATCTCGGCTATTTATGAACCGATCCTGAAATTCTTGGGTGGGTTCGACAGGGCTCCAGACACTCAGCTGCCCCGCACCGAAAATTCAGAAAAAAGTTGGTATTTGGCCGAGAAACCCTCGATTCTTGTCGGTTCTGACCGTTCTGACCAAGTTGCGGATGAGACGTCAAATTGCAATGCGCGTTTGTCGAAATCGCAGACATTCAGGTCAGACCAGCAGAAAAATTGAGGAATCTTGGCTTAGAGACAAGATAGCCAAAAATTCGACATTTTTCAACGAATCTCGGCTGTTTATGAACCGATCCTGAAATTCTTGGGTGGGTTCGACAGGGCTCCAGACACTCAGCTGCCCCGCACTGAAAATTCAGAAAAAAGTTGGTATTTGGCCGAGAAACCCTCGATTCTTGTCGGTTCTGACCGTTCTGACCAAGTTGCGGATGAGACCTCAAATTGCAATGCGCGTTTGTCGAAATCGCAGACATTCAGGTCAGACCAGCAGAAAAATTGAGGAATCTTGACTTAGAGACAAGATAGCCAAAAATTCGACATTTTTCAACGAATCTCGGCTATTTATGAACCGATCCTGAAATTCTTGGGTGGGTTCGACAGGGCTCCAGACACTCAGCTGCCCCGCACTGAAAATTCAGAAAAAAGTTGGTATTTGGCCGAGAAACCCTCGATTCTTGTCGGTTCTGACCGTTCTGACCAAGTTGCGGATGAGACCTCAAATTGCAATGCGCGTTTGTCGAAATCGCAGACATTCAGGTCAGACCAGCAGAAAAATTGAGGAATCTTGACTTAGAGACAAGATAGCCAAAAATTCGACATTTTTCAACGAATCTCGGCTACTTATGAACCGATCCTGAAATTCTTGGGTGGGTTCGACAGGGCTCCAGACACTCAGCTGCCCCGCACTGAAAATTCAGAAAAAAGTTGGTATTTGGCCGAGAAACCGTCGATTCTTGTCGGTTCTGACCGTTCTGACCAAGTTGCGGATGAGACGTCAAATTGCAATGCGCGTTTGTCGAAATCGCAGACATTCAGGTCAGACCAGCAGAAAAATTGAGGAATCTTGACTTAGAGACAAGATAGCCAAAAATTCGACATTTTTCAACGAATCTCGGCTATTTATGAACCGATCCTGAAATTCTTGGGTGGGTTCGACAGGGCTCCAGACACTCAGCTGCCCCGCACTGAAAATTCAGAAAAAAGTTGGTAATCGGCCGAGAAACCCTCGATTCTTGTCGGTTCTGACCGTTCTGACCAAGTTGCGGATGAGACCTCAAATTGCAATGCGCGTTTGTCGAAATCGCAGACATTCAGGTCAGACCAGCAGGAAAATTGAGGAATCTTGACTTAGAGACAAGATAGCCAAAAATTCGACATTTTTCAACGAATCTCGGCTATTTATGAACCGATCCTGAAATTCTTGGGTGGGTTCGACAGGGCTCCAGACACTCAGCTGCCCCGCACCGAAAATTCAGAAAAAAGTTGGTATTTGGCCGAGAAACCCTCGATTCTTGTCGGTTCTGACCGTTCTGACCAAGTTGCGGATGAGACGTCAAATTGCAATGCGCGTTCGTCGAAATCGCAGACATTCAGGTCAGACCAGCAGAAAAATTGGGGAATCTTGACTTAGAGACAAGATAGCCAAAAATTCGACATTTTTCAACGAATCTCGGCTATTTATGAACCGATCCTGAAATTCTTGGGTGGGTTCGACAGGGCTCCAGACACTCAGCTGCCCCGCACCAAAAATTCAGAAAAAAGTTGGTATTTGGCCGAGAAACCCTCGATTCTTGTCGGTTCTGACCGTTCTGACCAAGTTGCGGATGAGACGTCAAATTGCAATGCGCGTTTGTCGAAATCGCAGACATTCAGGTCAGACCAGCAGAAAAATTGAGGAATCTTGACTTAGAGACAAGATAGCCAAAAATTCGACATTTTTCAACGAATCTCGGCTACATATGAACCGATCCTGAAATTCTTGGGTGGGTTCGACAGGGCTCCAGACACTCAGCTGCCCCGCACTGAAAATTCAGAAAAAAGTTGGTATTTGGCCGAGAAACCCTCGATTCTTGTCGGTTCTGACCGTTCTGACCAAGTTGCGGATGAGACGTCAAATTGCAATGCGCGTTTGTCGAAATCGCAGACATTCAGGTCAGACCAGCAGAAAAATTGAGGAATCTTGACTTAGAGACAAGATAGCCAAAAATTCGACATTTTTCAACGAATCTCGGCTATGTATGAACCGATCCTGAAATTCTTGGGTGGGTTCGACAGGGCTCCAGACACTCAGCTGCCCCGCACCGAAAATTCAGAAAAAAGTTGGTATTTGGCCGAGAAACCCTCGATTCTTGTCGGTTCTGACCGTTCTGACCAAGTTGCGGATGAGACCTCAAATTGCAATGCGCGTTTGTCGAAATCGCAGACATTCAGGTCAGACCAGCAGAAAAATTGAGGAATCTTGACTTAGAGACAAGATAGCCAAAAATTCGACATTTTTCAACGAATCTCGGCTACTTATGAACCGATCCTGAAATTCTTGGGTGGGTTCGACAGGGCTCCAGACACTCAGCTGCCCCGCACTGAAAATTCAGAAAAAAGTTGGTATTTGGCCGAGAAACCCTCGATTCTTGTCGGTTCTGACCGTTCTGACCAAGTTGCGGATGAGACGTCAAATTGCAATGCGCGTTTGTCGAAATCGCAGACATTCAGGTCAGACCAGCAGAAAAATTGAGGAATCTTGACTTAGAGACAAGATAGCCAAAAATTCGACATTTTTCAACGAATCTCGGCTATTTATGAACCGATCCTGAAATTCTTGGGTGGGTTCGACAGGGCTCCAGACACTCAGCTGCCCCGCACTGAAAATTCAGAAAAAAGTTGGTATTTGGCCGAGAAACCCTCGATTCTTGTCGGTTCTGACCGTTCTGACCAAGTTGCGGATGAGACGTCAAATTGCAATGCGCGTTTGTCGAAATCGCAGACATTCAGGTCAGACCAGCAGAAAAATTGAGGAATCTTGACTTAGAGACAAGATAGCCAAAAATTCGACATTTTTCAACGAATCTCGGCTATTTATGAACCGATCCTGAAATTCTTGGGTGGGTTCGACAGGGCTCCAGACACTCAGCTGCCCCGCACCGAAAATTCAGAAAAAAGTTGGTATTTGGCCGAGAAACCCTCGATTCTTGTCGGTTCTGACCGTTCTGACCAAGTTGCGGATGAGACGTCAAATTGCAATGCGCGTTTGTCGAAATCGCAGACATTCAGGTCAGACCAGCAGAAAAATTGAGGAATCTTGACTTAGAGACAAGATAGCCAAAAATTCGACATTTTTCAACGAATCTCGGCTATTTATGAACCGATCCTGAAATTCTTGGGTGGGTTCGACAGGGCTCCAGACACTCAGCTGCCCCGCACTGAAAATTCAGAAAAAAGTTGGTATTTGGCCGAGAAACCCTCGATTCTTGTCGGTTCTGACCGTTCTGACCAAGTTGCGGATGAGACGTCAAATTGCAATGCGCGTTTGTCGAAATCGCAGACATTCAGGTCAGACCAGCAGAAAAATTGAGGAATCTTGACTTAGAGACAAGATAGCCAAAAATTCGACATTTTTCAACGAATCTCGGCTATTTATGCACCGATCCTGAAATTCTTGGGTGGGTTCGACAGGGCTCCAGACACTCAGCTGCCCCGCACCGAAAATTCAGAAAAAAGTTGGTATTTGGCCGAGAAACCCTCGATTCTTGTCGGTTCTGACCGTTCTGACCAAGTTGCGGATGAGACGTCAAATTGCAATGCGCGTTTGTCGAAATCGCAGACATTCAGGTCAGACCAGCAAAAAAATTGAGGAATCTTGGCTTAGAGACAAGATAGCCAAAAATTCGACATTTTTCAACGAATCTCGGCTGTTTATGAACCGATCCTGAAATTCTTGGGTGGGTTCGACAGGGCTCCAGACACTCAGCTGCCCCGCACTGAAAATTCAGAAAAAAGTTGGTATTTGGCCGAGAAACCCTCGATTCTTGTCGGTTCTGACCGTTCTGACCAAGTTGCGGATGAGACCTCAAATTGCAATGCGCGTTTGTCGAAATCGCAGACATTCAGGTCAGACCAGCAGAAAAATTGAGGAATCTTGACTTAGAGACAAGATAGCCAAAAATTCGACATTTTTCAACGAATCTCGGCTACTTATGAACCGATCCTGAAATTCTTGGGTGGGTTCGACAGGGCTCCAGACACTCAGCTGCCCCGCACTGAAAATTCAGAAAAAAGTTGGTATTTGGCCGAGAAACCCTCGATTCTTGTCGGTTCTGACCGTTCTGACCAAGTTGCGGATGAGACGTCAAATTGCAATGCGCGTTTGTCGAAATCGCAGACATTCAGGTCAGACCAGCAGAAAAATTGAGGAATCTTGACTTAGAGACAAGATAGCCAAAAATTCGACATTTTTCAACGAATCTCGGCTATTTATGAACCGATCCTGAAATTCTTGGGTGGGTTCGACAGGGCTCCAGACACTCAGCTGCCCCGCACTGAAAATTCAGAAAAAAGTTGGTATTTGGCCGAGAAACCCTCGATTCTTGTCGGTTCTGACCGTTCTGACCAAGTTGCGGATGAGACCTCAAATTGCAATGCGCGTTTGTCGAAATCGCAGACATTCAGGTCAGACCAGCAGAAAAATTGAGGAATCTTGACTTAGAGACAAGATAGCCAAAAATTCGACATTTTTCAACGAATCTCGGCTATTTATGAACCGATCCTGAAATTCTTGGGTGGGTTCGACAGGGCTCCAGACACTCAGCTGCCCCGCACCGAAAATTCAGAAAAAAGTTGGTATTTGGCCGAGAAACCCTCGATTCTTGTCGGTTCTGACCGTTCTGACCAAGTTGCGGATGAGACGTCAAATTGCAATGCGCGTTTGTCGAAATCGCAGACATTCAGGTCAGACCAGCAGAAAAATTGAGGAATCTTGGCTTAGAGACAAGATAGCCAAAAATTCGACATTTTTCAACGAATCTCGGCTATTTATGAACCGATCCTGAAATTCTTGGGTGGGTTCGACAGGGCTCCAGACACTCAGCTGCCCCGCACTGAAAATTCAGAAAAAAGTTGGTATTTGGCCGAGAAACCCTCGATTCTTGTCGGTTCTGACCGTTCTGACCAAGTTGCGGATGAGACCTCAAATTGCAATGCGCGTTTGTCGAAATCGCGGACATTCAGGTCAGACCAGCAGAAAAATTGAGGAATCTTGACTTAGAGACAAGATAGCCAAAAATTCGACATTTTTCAACGAATCTCGGCTACTTATGAACCGATCCTGAAATTCTTGGGTGGGTTCGACAGGGCTCCAGACACTCAGCTGCCCCGCACTGAAAATTCAGAAAAAAGTTGGTATTTGGCCGAGAAACCCTCGATTCTTGTCGGTTCTGACCGTTCTGACCAAGTTGCGGATGAGACGTCAAATTGCAATGCGCGTTTGTCGAAATCGCAGACATTCAGGTCAGACCAGCAGAAAAATTGAGGAATCTTGACTTAGAGACAAGATAGCCAAAAATTCGACATTTTTCAACGAATCTCGGCTATTTATGAACCGATCCTGAAATTCTTGGGTGGGTTCGACAGGGCTCCAGACACTCAGCTGCCCCGCACTGAAAATTCAGAAAAAAGTTGGTATTTGGCCGAGAAACCCTCGATTCTTGTCGGTTCTGACCGTTCTGACCAAGTTGCGGATGAGACCTCAAATTGCAATGCGCGTTTGTCGAAATCGCAGACATTCAGGTCAGACCAGCAGAAAAATTGAGGAATCTTGACTTAGAGACAAGATAGCCAAAAATTCGACATTTTTCAACGAATCTCGGCTATTTATGAACCGATCCTGAAATTCTTGGGTGGGTTCGACAGGGCTCCAGACACTCAGCTGCCCCGCACCAAAAATTCAGAAAAAAGTTGGTATTTGGCCGAGAAACCCTCGATTCTTGTCGGTTCTGACCGTTCTGACCAAGTTGCGGATGAGACGTCAAATTGCAATGCGCGTTTGTCGAAATCGCAGACATTCAGGTCAGACCAGCAGAAAAATTGAGGAATCTTGACTTAGAGACAAGATAGCCAAAAATTCGACATTTTTCAACGAATCTCGGCTACATATGAACCGATCCTAAAATTCTTGGGTGGGTTCGACAGGGCTCCAGACACTCAGCTGCCCCGCACTGAAAATTCAGAAAAAAGTTGGTATTTGGCCGAGAAACCCTCGATTCTTGTCGGTTCTGACCGTTCTGACCAAGTTGCGGATGAGACGTCAAATTGCAATGCGCGTTTGTCGAAATCGCAGACATTCAGGTCAGACCAGCAGAAAAATTGAGGAATCTTGACTTAGAGACAAGATAGCCAAAAATTCGACATTTTTCAACGAATCTCGGCTATGTATGAACCGATCCTGAAATTCTTGGGTGGGTTCGACAGGGCTCCAGACACTCAGCTGCCCCGCACCGAAAATTCAGAAAAAAGTTGGTATTTGGCCGAGAAACCCTCGATTCTTGTCGGTTCTGACCGTTCTGACCAAGTTGCGGATGAGACCTCAAATTGCAATGCGCGTTTGTCGAAATCGCAGACATTCAGGTCAGACCAGCAGAAAAATTGAGGAATCTTGACTTAGAGACAAGATAGCCAAAAATTCGACATTTTTCAACGAATCTCGGCTACTTATGAACCGATCCTGAAATTCTTGGGTGGGTTCGACAGGGCTCCAGACACTCAGCTGCCCCGCACTGAAAATTCAGAAAAAAGTTGGTATTTGGCCGAGAAACCCTCGATTCTTGTCGGTTCTGACCGTTCTGACCAAGTTGCGGATGAGACGTCAAATTGCAATGCGCGTTTGTCGAAATCGCAGACATTCAGGTCAGACCAGCAGAAAAATTGAGGAATCTTGACTTAGAGACAAGATAGCCAAAAATTCGACATTTTTCAACGAATCTCGGCTATTTATGAACCGATCCTGAAATTCTTGGGTGGGTTCGACAGGGCTCCAGACACTCAGCTGCCCCGCACTGAAAATTCAGAAAAAAGTTGGTATTTGGCCGAGAAACCCTCGATTCTTGTCGGTTCTGACCGTTCTGACCAAGTTGCGGATGAGACGTCAAATTGCAATGCGCGTTTGTCGAAATCGCAGACATTCAGGTCAGACCAGCAGAAAAATTGAGGAATCTTGACTTAGAGACAAGATAGCCAAAAATTCGACATTTTTCAACGAATCTCGGCTATTTATGAACCGATCCTGAAATTCTTGGGTGGGTTCGACAGGGCTCCAGACACTCAGCTGCCCCGCACCGAAAATTCAGAAAAAAGTTGGTATTTGGCCGAGAAACCCTCGATTCTTGTCGGTTCTGACCGTTCTGACCAAGTTGCGGATGAGACGTCAAATTGCAATGCGCGTTTGTCGAAATCGCAGACATTCAGGTCAGACCAGCAGAAAAATTGAGGAATCTTGACTTAGAGACAAGATAGCCAAAAATTCGACATTTTTCAACGAATCTCGGCTATTTATGAACCGATCCTGAAATTCTTGGGTGGGTTCGACAGGGCTCCAGACACTCAGCTGCCCCGCACTGAAAATTCAGAAAAAAGTTGGTATTTGGCCGAGAAACCCTCGATTCTTGTCGGTTCTGACCGTTCTGACCAAGTTGCGGATGAGACGTCAAATTGCAATGCGCGTTTGTCGAAATCGCAGACATTCAGGTCAGACCAGCAGAAAAATTGAGGAATCTTGACTTAGAGACAAGATAGCCAAAAATTCGACATTTTTCAACGAATCTCGGCTATTTATGCACCGATCCTGAAATTCTTGGGTGGGTTCGACAGGGCTCCAGACACTCAGCTGCCCCGCACCGAAAATTCAGAAAAAAGTTGGTATTTGGCCGAGAAACCCTCGATTCTTGTCGGTTCTGACCGTTCTGACCAAGTTGCGGATGAGACGTCAAATTGCAATGCGCGTTTGTCGAAATCGCAGACATTCAGGTCAGACCAGCAGAAAAATTGAGGAATCTTGGCTTAGAGACAAGATAGCCAAAAATTCGACATTTTTCAACGAATCTCGGCTGTTTATGAACCGATCCTGAAATTCTTGGGTGGGTTCGACAGGGCTCCAGACACTCAGCTGCCCCGCACTGAAAATTCAGAAAAAAGTTGGTATTTGGCCGAGAAACCCTCGATTCTTGTCGGTTCTGACCGTTCTGACCAAGTTGCGGATGAGACCTCAAATTGCAATGCGCGTTTGTCGAAATCGCAGACATTCAGGTCAGACCAGCAGAAAAATTGAGGAATCTTGACTTAGAGACAAGATAGCCAAAAATTCGACATTTTTCAACGAATCTCGGCTACTTATGAACCGATCCTGAAATTCTTGGGTGGGTTCGACAGGGCTCCAGACACTGAGCTGCCCCGCACTGAAAATTCAGAAAAAAGTTGGTATTTGGCCGAGAAACCCTCGATTCTTGTCGGTTCTGACCGTTCTGACCAAGTTGCGGATGAGACGTCAAATTGCAATGCGCGTTTGTCGAAATCGCAGACATTCAGGTCAGACCAGCAGAAAAATTGAGGAATCTTGACTTAGAGACAAGATAGCCAAAAATTCGACATTTTTCAACGAATCTCGGCTATTTATGAACCGATCCTGAAATTCTTGGGTGGGTTCGACAGGGCTCCAGACACTCAGCTGCCCCGCACTGAAAATTCAGAAAAAAGTTGGTATTTGGCCGAGAAACCCTCGATTCTTGTCGGTTCTGACCGTTCTGACCAAGTTGCGGATGAGACCTCAAATTGCAATGCGCGTTTGTCGAAATCGCAGACATTCAGGTCAGACCAGCAGAAAAATTGAGGAATCTTGACTTAGAGACAAGATAGCCAAAAATTCGACATTTTTCAACGAATCTCGGCTATTTATGAACCGATCCTGAAATTCTTGGGTGGGTTCGACAGGGCTCCAGACACTCAGCTGCCCCGCACCGAAAATTCAGAAAAAAGTTGGTATTTGGCCGAGAAACCCTCGATTCTTGTCGGTTCTGACCGTTCTGACCAAGTTGCGGATGAGACGTCAAATTGCAATGCGCGTTTGTCGAAATCGCAGACATTCAGGTCAGACCAGCAGAAAAATTGAGGAATCTTGGCTTAGAGACAAGATAGCCAAAAATTCGACATTTTTCAACGAATCTCGGCTATTTATGAACCGATCCTGAAATTCTTGGGTGGGTTCGACAGGGCTCCAGACACTCAGCTGCCCCGCACTGAAAATTCAGAAAAAAGTTGGTATTTGGCCGAGAAACCCTCGATTCTTGTCGGTTCTGACCGTTCTGACCAAGTTGCGGATGAGACCTCAAATTGCAATGCGCGTTTGTCGAAATCGCGGACATTCAGGTCAGACCAGCAGAAAAATTGAGGAATCTTGACTTAGAGACAAGATAGCCAAAAATTCGACATTTTTCAACGAATCTCGGCTACTTATGAACCGATCCTGAAATTCTTGGGTGGGTTCGACAGGGCTCCAGACACTCAGCTGCCCCGCACTGAAAATTCAGAAAAAAGTTGGTATTTGGCCGAGAAACCCTCGATTCTTGTCGGTTCTGACCGTTCTGACCAAGTTGCGGATGAGACGTCAAATTGCAATGCGCGTTTGTCGAAATCGCAGACATTCAGGTCAGACCAGCAGAAAAATTGAGGAATCTTGACTTAGAGACAAGATAGCCAAAAATTCGACATTTTTCAACGAATCTCGGCTATTTATGAACCGATCCTGAAATTCTTGGGTGGGTTCGACAGGGCTCCAGACACTCAGCTGCCCCGCACTGAAAATTCAGAAAAAAGTTGGTATTTGGCCGAGAAACCCTCGATTCTTGTCGGTTCTGACCGTTCTGACCAAGTTGCGGATGAGACCTCAAATTGCAATGCGCGTTTGTCGAAATCGCAGACATTCAGGTCAGACCAGCAGAAAAATTGAGGAATCTTGACTTAGAGACAAGATAGCCAAAAATTCGACATTTTTCAACGAATCTCGGCTATTTATGAACCGATCCTGAAATTCTTGGGTGGGTTCGACAGGGCTCCAGACACTCAGCTGCCCCGCACCGAAAATTCAGAAAAAAGTTGGTATTTGGCCGAGAAACCCTCGATTCTTGTCGGTTCTGACCGTTCTGACCAAGTTGCGGATGAGACGTCAAATTGCAATGCGCGTTTGTCGAAATCGCAGACATTCAGGTCAGACCAGCAGAAAAATTGAGGAATCTTGGCTTAGAGACAAGATAGCCAAAAATTCGACATTTTTCAACGAATCTCGGCTATTTATGAACCGATCCTGAAATTCTTGGGTGGGTTCGACAGGGCTCCAGACACTCAGCTGCCCCGCACTGAAAATTCAGAAAAAAGTTGGTATTTGGCCGAGAAACCCTCGATTCTTGTCGGTTCTGACCGTTCTGACCAAGTTGCGGATGAGACCTCAAATTGCAATGCGCGTTTGTCGAAATCGCAGACATTCAGGTCAGACCAGCAGAAAAATTGAGGAATCTTGACTTAGAGACAAGATAGCCAAAAATTCGACATTTTTCAACGAATCTCGGCTATTTATGAACCGATCCTGAAATTCTTGGGTGGGTTCAACAGGGCTCCAGACACTCAGCTGCCCCGCACCGAAAATTCAGAAAAAAGTTGGTATTTGGCCGAGAAACCCTCGATTCTTGTCGGTTCTGACCGTTCTGACCAAGTTGCGGATGAGACGTCAAATTGCAATGCGCGTTTGTCGAAATCGCAGACATTCAGGTCAGACCAGCAGAAAAATTGAGGAATCTTGACTTAGAGACAAGATAGCCAAAAATTCGACATTTTTCAACGAATCTCGGCTATTTATGAACCGATCCTGAAATTCTTGGGTGGGTTCGACAGGGCTCCAGACACTCAGCTGCCCCGCACCGAAAATTCAGAAAAAAGTTGGTATTTGGCCGAGAAACCCTCGATTCTTGTCGGTTCTGACCGTTCTGACGAAGTTGCGGATGAGACGTCAAATTGCAATGCGCGTTTGTCGAAATCGCAGACATTCAGGTCAGACCAGCAGAAAAATTGAGGAATCTTGACTTAGAGACAAGATAGCCAAAAATTCGACATTTTTCAACGAATCTCGGCTATTTATGAACCGATCCTGAAATTCTTGGGTGGGTTCGACAGGGCTCCAGACACTCAGCTGCCCCGCACTGAAAATTCAGAAAAAAGTTGGTATTTGGCCGAGAAACCCTCGATTCTTGTCGGTTCTGACCGTTCTGACCAAGTTGCGGATGAGACCTCAAATTGCAATGCGCGTTTGTCGAAATCGCAGACATTCAGGTCAGACCAGCAGAAAAATTGAGGAATCTTGACTTAGAGACAAGATAGCCAAAAATTCGACATTTTTCAACGAATCTCGGCTACTTATGAACCGATCCTGAAATTCTTGGGTGGGTTCGACAGGGCTCCAGACACTCAGCTGCCCCGCACTGAAAATTCAGAAAAAAGTTGATATTTGGCCGAGAAACCCTCGATTCTTGTCGGTTCTGACCGTTCTGACCAAGTTGCGGATGAGACGTCAAATTGCAATGCGCGTTTGTCGAAATCGCAGACATTCAGGTCAGACCAGCAGAAAAATTGAGGAATCTTGACTTAGAGACAAGATAGCCAAAAATTCGACATTTTTCAACGAATCTCGGCTATTTATGAACCGATCCTGAAATTCTTGGGTGGGTTCGACAGGGCTCCAGACACTCAGCTGCCCCGCACTGAAAATTCAGAAAAAAGTTGGTATTTGGCCGAGAAACCCTCGATTCTTGTCGGTTCTGACCGTTCTGACCAAGTTGCGGATGAGACCTCAAATTGCAATGCGCGTTTGTCGAAATCGCAGACATTCAGGTCAGACCAGCAGAAAAATTGAGGAATCTTGACTTAGAGACAAGATAGCCAGAAATTCGACATTTTTCAACGAATCTCGGCTATTTATGAACCGATCCTGAAATTCTTGGGTGGGTTCGACAGGGCTCCAGACACTCAGCTGCCCCGCACCGAAAATTCAGAAAAAAGTTGGTATTTGGCCGAGAAACCCTCGATTCTTGTCGGTTCTGACCGTTCTGACCAAGTTGCGGATGAGACGTCAAATTGCAATGCGCGTTTGTCGAAATCGCAGACATTCAGGTCAGACCAGCAGAAAAATTGAGGAATCTTGACTTAGAGACAAGATAGCCAAAAATTCGACATTTTTCAACGAATCTCGGCTATTTATGAACCGATCCTGAAATTCTTGGGTGGGTTCGACAGGGCTCCAGACACTCAGCTGCCCCGCAACGAAAATTCAGAAAAAAGTTGGTATCTGGCCGAGAAACCCTCGATTCTTGTCGGTTCTGACCGTTCTGACCAAGTTGCGGATGAGACCTCAAATTGCAATGCGCGTTTGTCGAAATCGCAGACATTCAGGTCAGACCAGCAGAAAAATTGAGGAATCTTGACTTAGAGACAAGATAGCCAAAAATTCGACATTTTTCAACGAATCTCGGCTATTTATGAACCGATCCTGAAATTCTTGGGTGGGTTCGACAGGGCTCCAGACACTCAGCTGCCCCGCACCGAAAATTCAGAAAAAAGTTGGTATTTGGCCGAGAAACCCTCGATTCTTGTCGGTTCTGACCGTTCTGACCAAGTTGCGGATGAGACGTCAAATTGCAATGCGCGTTTGTCGAAATCGCAGACATTCAGGTCAGACCAGCAGAAAAATTGAGGAATCTTGGCTTAGAGACAAGATAGCCAAAAATTCGACATTTTTCAACGAATCTCGGCTATTTATGAACCGATCCTGAAATTCTTGGGTGGGTTCGACAGGGCTCCAGACACTCAGCTGCCCCGCACTGAAAATTCAGAAAAAAGTTGGTATTTGGCCGAGAAACCCTCGATTCTTGTCGGTTCTGACCGTTCTGACCAAGTTGCGGATGAGACCTCAAATCGCAATGCGCGTTTGTCGAAATCGCAGACATTCAGGTCAGACCAGCAGAAAAATTGAGGAATCTTGACTTAGAGACAAGATAGCCAAAAATTCGACATTTTTCAACGAATCTCGGCTATTTATGAACCGATCCTGAAATTCTTGGGTGGGTTCAACAGGGCTCCAGACACTCAGCTGCCCCGCACCGAAAATTCAGAAAAAAGTTGGTATTTGGCCGAGAAACCCTCGATTCTTGTCGGTTCTGACCGTTCTGACCAAGTTGCGGATGAGACGTCAAATTGCAATGCGCGTTTGTCGAAATCGCAGACATTCAGGTCAGACCAGCAGAAAAATTGAGAAATCTTGACTTAGAGACAAGATAGCCAAAAATTCGACATTTTTCAACGAATCTCGGCTATTTATGAACCGATCCTGAAATTCTTGGGTGGGTTCGACAGGGCTCCAGACACTCAGCTGCCCCGCACCGAAAATTCAGAAAAAAGTTGGTATTTGGCCGAGAAACCCTCGATTCTTGTCGGTTCTGACCGTTCTGACCAAGTTGCGGATGAGACGTCAAATTGCAATGCGCGTTTGTCGAAATCGCAGACATTCAGGTCAGACCAGCAGAAAAATTGAGGAATCTTGACTTAGAGACAAGATAGCCAAAAATTCGACATTTTTCAACGAATCTCGGCTATTTATGAACCGATCCTGAAATTCTTGGGTGGGTTCGACAGGGCTCCAGACACTCAGCTGCCCCGCACTGAAAATTCAGAAAAAAGTTGGTATTTGGCCGAGAAACCCTCGATTCTTGTCGGTTCTGACCGTTCTGACCAAGTTGCGGATGAGACCTCAAATTGCAATGCGCGTTTGTCGAAATCGCAGACATTCAGGTCAGACCAGCAGAAAAATTGAGGAATCTTGACTTAGAGACAAGATAGCCAAAAATTCGACATTTTTCAACGAATCTCGGCTATTTATGAACCGATCCTGAAATTCTTGGGTGGGTTCGACAGGGCTCCAGACACTCAGCTGCCCCGCACCGAAAATTCAGAAAAAAGTTGGTATTTGGCCGAGAAACCCTCGATTCTTGTCGGTTCTGACCGTTCTGACCAAGTTGCGGATGAGACGTCAAATTGCAATGCGCGTTCGTCGAAATCGCAGACATTCAGGTCAGACCAGCAGAAAAATTGAGGAATCTTGACTTAGAGACAAGATAGCCAAAAATTCGACATTTTTCAACGAATCTCGGCTATTTATGAACCGATCCTGAAATTCTTGGGTGGGTTTGACAGGGCTCCAGACACTCAGCTGCCCCGCACCAAAAATTCAGAAAAAAGTTGGTATTTGGCCGAGAAACCCTCGATTCTTGTCGGTTCTGACCGTTCTGACCAAGTTGCGGATGAGACGTCAAATTGCAATGCGCGTTTGTCGAAATCGCAGACATTCAGGTCAGACCAGCAGAAAAATTGAGGAATCTTGACTTAGAGACAAGATAGCCAAAAATTCGACATTTTTCAACGAATCTCGGCTACTTATGAACCGATCCTGAAATTCTTGGGTGGGTTCGACAGGGCTCCAGACACTCAGCTGCCCCGCACTGAAAATTCAGAAAAAAGTTGGTATTTGGCCGAGAAACCCTCGATTCTTGTCGGTTCTGACCGTTCTGACCAAGTTGCGGATGAGACGTCAAATTGCAATGCGCGTTTGTCGAAATCGCAGACATTCAGGTCAGACCAGCAGAAAAATTGAGGAATCTTGACTTAGAGACAAGATAGCCCAAAATTCGACATTTTTCAACGAATCTCGGCTATTTATGAACCGATCCTGAAATTCTTGGGTGGGTTCGACAGGGCTCCAGACACTCAGCTGCCCCGCACCGAAAATTCAGAAAAAAGTTGGTATTTGGCCGAGAAACCCTCGATTCTTGTCGGTTCTGACCGTTCTGACCAAGTTGCGGATGAGACGTCAAATTGCAATGCGCGTTTGTCGAAATCGCAGACATTCAGGTCGGACCAGCAGAAAAATTGAGGAATCTTGACTTAGAGACAAGATAGCCAAAAATTCGACATTTTTCAACGAATCTCGGCTATTTATGAACCGATCCTGAAATTCTTGGGTGGGTTCAACAGGGCTCCAGACACTCAGCTGCCCCGCACCGAAAATTCAGAAAAAAGTTGGTATTTGGCCGAGAAACCCTCGATTCTTGTCGGTTCTGACCGTTCTGACCAAGTTGCGGATGAGACGTCAAATTGCAATGCGCGTTTGTCGAAATCGCAGACATTCAGGTCAGACCAGCAGAAAAATTGAGGAATCTTGACTTAGAGACAAGATAGCCAAAAATTCGACATTTTTCAACGAATCTCGGCTATTTATGAACCGATCCTGAAATTCTTGGGTGGGTTCGACAGGGCTCCAGACACTCAGCTGCCCCGCAACGAAAATTCAGAAAAAAGTTGGTATCTGGCCGAGAAACCCTCGATTCTTGTCGGTTCTGACCGTTCTGACCAAGTTGCGGATGAGACCTCAAATTGCAATGCGCGTTTGTCGAAATCGCAGACATTCAGGTCAGACCAGCAGAAAAATTGAGGAATCTTGACTTAGAGACAAGATAGCCAAAAATTCGACATTTTTCAACGAATCTCGGCTATTTATGAACCGATCCTGAAATTCTTGGGTGGGTTCGACAGGGCTCCAGACACTCAGCTGCCCCGCACCGAAAATTCAGAAAAAAGTTGGTATTTGGCCGAGAAACCCTCGATTCTTGTCGGTTCTGACCGTTCTGACCAAGTTGCGGATGAGACGTCAAATTGCAATGCGCGTTTGTCGAAATCGCAGACATTCAGGTCAGACCAGCAGAAAAATTGAGGAATCTTGACTTAGAGACAAGATAGCCAAAAATTCGACATTTTTCAACGAATCTCGGCTATTTATGAACCGATCCTGAAATTCTTGGGTGGGTTCGACAGGGCTCCAGACACTCAGCTGCCCCGCAACGAAAATTCAGAAAAAAGTTGGTATCTGGCCGAGAAACCCTCGATTCTTGTCGGTTCTGACCGTTCTGACCAAGTTGCGGATGAGACCTCAAATTGCAATGCGCGTTTGTCGAAATCGCAGACATTCAGGTCAGACCAGCAGAAAAATTGAGGAATCTTGACTTAGAGACAAGATAGCCAAAAATTCGACATTTTTCAACGAATCTCGGCTATTTATGAACCGATCCTGAAATTCTTGGGTGGGTTCGACAGGGCTCCAGACACTCAGCTGCCCCGCACCGAAAATTCAGAAAAAAGTTGGTATTTGGCCGAGAAACCCTCGATTCTTGTCGGTTCTGACCGTTCTGACCAAGTTGCGGATGAGACGTCAAATTGCAATGCGCGTTTGTCGAAATCGCAGACATTCAGGTCAGACCAGCAGAAAAATTGAGGAATCTTGACTTAGAGACAAGATAGCCAAAAATTCGACATTTTTCAACGAATCTCGGCTATTTATGAACCGATCCTGAAATTCTTGGGTGGGTTCGACAGGGCTCCAGACACTCAGCTGCCCCGCACTGAAAATTCAGAAAAAAGTTGGTATTTGGCCGAGAAACCCTCGATTCTTGTCGGTTCTGACCGTTCTGACCAAGTTGCGGATGAGACCTCAAATTGCAATGCGCGTTTGTCGAAATCGCAGACATTCAGGTCAGACCAGCAGAAAAATTGAGGAATCTTGACTTAGAGACAAGATAGCCAAAAATTCGACATTTTTCAACGAATCTCGGCTATTTATGAACCGATCCTGAAATTCTTGGGTGGGTTCGACAGGGCTCCAGACACTCAGCTGCCCCGCACCGAAAATTCAGAAAAAAGTTGGTATTTGGCCGAGAAACCCTCGATTCTTGTCGGTTCTGACCGTTCTGACCAAGTTGCGGATGAGACGTCAAATTGCAATGCGCGTTTGTCGAAATCGCAGACATTCAGGTCAGACCAGCAGAAAAATTGAGGAATCTTGGCTTAGAGACAAGATAGCCAAAAATTCGACATTTTTCAACGAATCTCGGCTATTTATGAACCGATCCTGAAATTCTTGGGTGGGTTCGACAGGGCTCCAGACACTCAGCTGCCCCGCACTGAAAATTCAGAAAAAAGTTGGTATTTGGCCGAGAAACCCTCGATTCTTGTCGGTTCTGACCGTTCTGACCAAGTTGCGGATGAGACCTCAAATTGCAATGCGCGTTTGTCGAAATCGCAGACATTCAGGTCAGACCAGCAGAAAAATTGAGGAATCTTGACTTAGAGACAAGATAGCCAAAAATTCGACATTTTTCAACGAATCTCGGCTACTTATGAACCGATCCTGAAATTCTTGGGTGGGTTCGACAGGGCTCCAGACACTCAGCTGCCCCGCACTGAAAATTCAGAAAAAAGTTGATATTTGGCCGAGAAACCCTCGATTCTTGTCGGTTCTGACCGTTCTGACCAAGTTGCGGATGAGACGTCAAATTGCAATGCGCGTTTGTCGAAATCGCAGACATTCAGGTCAGACCAGCAGAAAAATTGAGGAATCTTGACTTAGAGACAAGATAGCCAAAAATTCGACATTTTTCAACGAATCTCGGCTATTTATGAACCGATCCTGAAATTCTTGGGTGGGTTCGACAGGGCTCCAGACACTCAGCTGCCCCGCACTGAAAATTCAGAAAAAAGTTGGTATTTGGCCGAGAAACCCTCGATTCTTGTCGGTTCTGACCGTTCTGACCAAGTTGCGGATGAGACCTCAAATTGCAATGCGCGTTTGTCGAAATCGCAGACATTCAGGTCAGACCAGCAGAAAAATTGAGGAATCTTGACTTAGAGACAAGATAGCCAGAAATTCGACATTTTTCAACGAATCTCGGCTATTTATGAACCGATCCTGAAATTCTTGGGTGGGTTCGACAGGGCTCCAGACACTCAGCTGCCCCGCACTGAAAATTCAGAAAAAAGTTGGTATTTGGCCGAGAAACCCTCGATTCTTGTCGGTTCTGACCGTTCTGACCAAGTTGCGGATGAGACGTCAAATTGCAATGCGCGTTTGTCGAAATCGCAGACATTCAGGTCAGACCAGCAGAAAAATTGAGGAATCTTGACTTAGAGACAAGATAGCCAAAAATTCGACATTTTTCAACGAATCTCGGCTATTTATGAACCGATCCTGAAATTCTTGGGTGGGTTCGACAGGGCTCCAGACACTCAGCTGCCCCGCACTGAAAATTCAGAAAAAAGTTGGTATTTGGCCGAGAAACCCTCGATTCTTGTCGGTTCTGACCGTTCTGACCAAGTTGCGGATGAGACGTCAAATTGCAATGCGCGTTTGTCGAAATCGCAGACATTCAGGTCAGACCAGCAGAAAAATTGAGGAATCTTGGCTTAGAGACAAGATAGCCAAAAATTCGACATTTTTCAACGAATCTCGGCTATTTATGAACCGATCCTGAAATTCTTGGGTGGGTTCGACAGGGCTCCAGACACTCAGCTGCCCCGCACCGAAAATTCAGAAAAAAGTTGGTATTTGGCCGAGAAACCCTCGATTCTTGTCGGTTCTGACCGTTCTGACCAAGTTGCGGATGAGACGTCAAATTGCAATGCGCGTTTGTCGAAATCGCAGACATTCAGGTCAGACCAGCAGAAAAATTGAGGAATCTTGGCTTAGAGACAAGATAGCCAAAAATTCGACATTTTTCAACGAATCTCGGCTATTTATGAACCGATCCTGAAATTCTTGGGTGGGTTCAACAGGGCTCCAGACACTCAGCTGCCCCGCACCGAAAATTCAGAAAAAAGTTGGTATTTGGCCGAGAAACCCTCGATTCTTGTCGGTTCTGACCGTTCTGACCAAGTTGCGGATGAGACGTCAAATTGCAATGCGCGTTTGTCGAAATCGCAGACATTCAGGTCAGACCAGCAGAAAAATTGAGGAATCTTGACTTAGAGACAAGATAGCCAAAAATTCGACATTTTTCAACGAATCTCGGCTATTTATGAACCGATCCTGAAATTCTTGGGTGGGTTCGACAGGGCTCCAGACACTCAGCTGCCCCGCACCGAAAATTCAGAAAAAAGTTGGTATTTGGCCGAGAAACCCTCGATTCTTGTCGGTTCTGACCGTTCTGACCAAGTTGCGGATGAGACGTCAAATTGCAATGCGCGTTTGTCGAAATCGCAGACATTCAGGTCAGACCAGCAGAAAAATTGAGGAATCTTGACTTAGAGACAAGATAGCCAAAAATTCGACATTTTTCAACGAATCTCGGCTATTTATGAACCGATCCTGAAATTCTTGGGTGGGTTCGACAGGGCTCCAGACACTCAGCTGCCCCGCACTGAAAATTCAGAAAAAAGTTGGTATTTGGCCGAGAAACCCTCGATTCTTGTCGGTTCTGACCGTTCTGACCAAGTTGCGGATGAGACGTCAAATTGCAATGCGCGTTTGTCGAAATCGCAGACATTCAGGTCAGACCAGCAGAAAAATTGAGGAATCTTGACTTAGAGACAAGATAGCCAAAAATTCGACATTTTTCAACGAATCTCGGCTATTTATGAACCGATCCTGAAATTCTTGGGTGGGTTCGACAGGGCTCCAGACACTCAGCTGCCCCGCACCGAAAATTCAGAAAAAAGTTGGTATTTGGCCGAGAAACCCTCGATTCTTGTCGGTTCTGACCGTTCTGACCAAGTTGCGGATGAGACGTCAAATTGCAATGCGCGTTTGTCGAAATCGCAGACATTCAGGTCAGACCAGCAGAAAAATTGAGGAATCTTGGCTTAGAGACAAGATAGCCAAAAATTCGACATTTTTCAACGAATCTCGGCTGTTTATGAACCGATCCTGAAATTCTTGGGTGGGTTCGACAGGGCTCCAGACACTCAGCTGCCCCGCACTGAAAATTCAGAAAAAAGTTGGTATTTGGCCGAGAAACCCTCGATTCTTGTCGGTTCTGACCGTTCTGACCAAGTTGCGGATGAGACCTCAAATTGCAATGCGCGTTTGTCGAAATCGCAGACATTCAGGTCAGACCAGCAGAAAAATTGAGGAATCTTGACTTAGAGACAAGATAGCCAAAAATTCGACATTTTTCAACGAATCTCGGCTACTTATGAACCGATCCTGAAATTCTTGGGTGGGTTCGACAGGGCTCCAGACACTCAGCTGCCCCGCACTGAAAATTCAGAAAAAAGTTGGTATTTGGCCGAGAAACCCTCGATTCTTGTCGGTTCTGACCGTTCTGACCAAGTTGCGGATGAGACGTCAAATTGCAATGCGCGTTTGTCGAAATCGCAGACATTCAGGTCAGACCAGCAGAAAAATTGAGGAATCTTGACTTAGAGACAAGATAGCCAAAAATTCGACATTTTTCAACGAATCTCGGCTATTTATGAACCGATCCTGAAATTCTTGGGTGGGTTCGACAGGGCTCCAGACACTCAGCTGCCCCGCACTGAAAATTCAGAAAAAAGTTGGTATTTGGCCGAGAAACCCTCGATTCTTGTCGGTTCTGACCGTTCTGACCAAGTTGCGGATGAGACCTCAAATTGCAATGCGCGTTTGTCGAAATCGCAGACATTCAGGTCAGACCAGCAGAAAAATTGAGGAATCTTGACTTAGAGACAAGATAGCCAAAAATTCGACATTTTTCAACGAATCTCGGCTATTTATGAACCGATCCTGAAATTCTTGGGTGGGTTCGACAGGGCTCCAGACACTCAGCTGCCCCGCACCGAAAAATCAGAAAAAAGTTGGTATTTGGCCGAGAAACCCTCGATTCTTGTCGGTTCTGACCGTTCTGACCAAGTTGCGGATGAGACGTCAAATTGCAATGCGCGTTTGTCGAAATCGCAGACATTCAGGTCAGACCAGCAGAAAAATTGAGGAATCTTGACTTAGAGACAAGATAGCCAAAAATTCGACATTTTTCAACGAATCTCGGCTATTTATGAACCGATCCTGAAATTCTTGGGTGGGTTCGACAGGGCTCCAGACACTCAGCTGCCCCGCACCGAAAATTCAGAAAAAAGTTGGTATTTGGCCGAGAAACCCTCGATTCTTGTCGGTTCTGACCGTTCTGACCAAGTTGCGGATGAGACGTCAAATTGCAATGCGCGTTTGTCGAAATCGCAGACATTCAGGTCAGACCAGCAGAAAAATTGAGGAATCTTGACTTAGAGACAAGATAGCCAAAAATTCGACATTTTTCAACGAATCTCGGCTATTTATGAACCGATCCTGAAATTCTTGGGTGGGTTCGACAGGGCTCCAGACACTCAGCTGCCCCGCAACGAAAATTCAGAAAAAAGTTGGTATTTGGCCGAGAAACCCTCGATTCTTGTCGGTTCTGACCGTTCTGACCAAGTTGCGGATGAGACCTCAAATTGCAATGCGCGTTTGTCGAAATCGCAGACATTCAGGTCAGACCAGCAGAAAAATTGAGGAATCTTGACTTAGAGACAAGATAGCCAAAAATTCGACATTTTTCAACGAATCTCGGCTATTTATGAACCGATCCTGAAATTCTTGGGTGGGTTCGACAGGGCTCCAGACACTCAGCTGCCCCGCACCGAAAAATCAGAAAAAAGTTGGTATTTGGCCGAGAAACCCTCGATTCTTGTCGGTTCTGACCGTTCTGACCAAGTTGCGGATGAGACGTCAAATTGCAATGCGCGTTTGTCGAAATCGCAGACATTCAGGTCAGACCAGCAGAAAAATTGAGGAATCTTGACTTAGAGACAAGATAGCCAAAAATTCGACATTTTTCAACGAATCTCGGCTATTTATGAACCGATCCTGAAATTCTTGGGTGGGTTCGACAGGGCTCCAGACACTCAGCTGCCCCGCACTGAAAATTCAGAAAAAAGTTGGTATTTGGCCGAGAAACCCTCGATTCTTGTCGGTTCTGACCGTTCTGACCAAGTTGCGGATGAGACGTCAAATTGCAATGCGCGTTTGTCGAAATCGCAGACATTCAGGTCAGACCAGCAGAAAAATTGAGGAATCTTGACTTAGAGACAAGATAGCCAAAAATTCGACATTTTTCAACGAATCTCGGCTATTTATGAACCGATCCTGAAATTCTTGGGTGGGTTCGACAGGGCTCCAGACACTCAGCTGCCCCGCACCGAAAATTCAGAAAAAAGTTGGTATTTGGCCGAGAAACCCTCGATTCTTGTCGGTTCTGACCGTTCTGACCAAGTTGCGGATGAGACGTCAAATTGCAATGCGCGTTTGTCGAAATCGCAGACATTCAGGTCAGACCAGCAGAAAAATTGAGGAATCTTGGCTTAGAGACAAGATAGCCAAAAATTCGACATTTTTCAACGAATCTCGGCTGTTTATGAACCGATCCTGAAATTCTTGGGTGGGTTCGACAGGGCTCCAGACACTCAGCTGCCCCGCACTGAAAATTCAGAAAAAAGTTGGTATTTGGCCGAGAAACCCTCGATTCTTGTCGGTTCTGACCGTTCTGACCAAGTTGCGGATGAGACCTCAAATTGCAATGCGCGTTTGTCGAAATCGCGGACATTCAGGTCAGACCAGCAGAAAAATTGAGGAATCTTGACTTAGAGACAAGATAGCCAAAAATTCGACATTTTTCAACGAATCTCGGCTATTTATGAACCGATCCTGAAATTCTTGGGTGGGTTCGACAGGGCTCCAGACACTCAGCTGCCCCGCACCGAAAATTCAGAAAAAAGTTGGTATTTGGCCGAGAAACCCTCGATTCTTGTCGGTTCTGACCGTTCTGACCAAGTTGCGGATGAGACGTCAAATTGCAATGCGCGTTTGTCGAAATCGCAGACATTCAGGTCAGACCAGCAGAAAAATTGAGGAATCTTGACTTAGAGACAAGATAGCCAAAAATTCGACATTTTTCAACGAATCTCGGCTATTTATGAACCGATCCTGAAATTCTTGGGTGGGTTCGACAGGGCTCCAGACACTCAGCTGCCCCGCACTGAAAATTCAGAAAAAAGTTGGTATTTGGCCGAGAAACCCTCGATTCTTGTCGGTTCTGACCGTTCTGACCAAGTTGCGGATGAGACGTCAAATTGCAATGCGCGTTTGTCGAAATCGCAGACATTCAGGTCAGACCAGCAGAAAAATTGAGGAATCTTGACTTAGAGACAAGATAGCCAAAAATTCGACATTTTTCAACGAATCTCGGCTATTTATGCACCGATCCTGAAATTCTTGGGTGGGTTCGACAGGGCTCCAGACACTCAGCTGCCCCGCACCGAAAATTCAGAAAAAAGTTGGTATTTGGCCGAGAAACCCTCGATTCTTGTCGGTTCTGACCGTTCTGACCAAGTTGCGGATGAGACGTCAAATTGCAATGCGCGTTTGTCGAAATCGCAGACATTCAGGTCAGACCAGCAGAAAAATTGAGGAATCTTGGCTTAGAGACAAGATAGCCAAAAATTCGACATTTTTCAACGAATCTCGGCTGTTTATGAACCGATCCTGAAATTCTTGGGTGGGTTCGACAGGGCTCCAGACACTCAGCTGCCCCGCACTGAAAATTCAGAAAAAAGTTGGTATTTGGCCGAGAAACCCTCGATTCTTGTCGGTTCTGACCGTTCTGACCAAGTTGCGGATGAGACCTCAAATTGCAATGCGCGTTTGTCGAAATCGCAGACATTCAGGTCAGACCAGCAGAAAAATTGAGGAATCTTGACTTAGAGACAAGATAGCCAAAAATTCGACATTTTTCAACGAATCTCAGCTACTTATGAACCGATCCTGAAATTCTTGGGTGGGTTCGACAGGGCTCCAGACACTCAGCTGCCCCGCACTGAAAATTCAGAAAAAAGTTGGTATTTGGCCGAGAAACCCTCGATTCTTGTCGGTTCTGACCGTTCTGACCAAGTTGCGGATGAGACGTCAAATTGCAATGCGCGTTTGTCGAAATCGCAGACATTCAGGTCAGACCAGCAGAAAAATTGAGGAATCTTGACTTAGAGACAAGATAGCCAAAAATTCGACATTTTTCAACGAATCTCGGCTATTTATGAACCGATCCTGAAATTCTTGGGTGGGTTCGACAGGGCTCCAGACACTCAGCTGCCCCGCACTGAAAATTCAGAAAAAAGTTGGTATTTGGCCGAGAAACCCTCGATTCTTGTCGGTTCTGACCGTTCTGACCAAGTTGCGGATGAGACCTCAAATTGCAATGCGCGTTTGTCGAAATCGCAGACATTCAGGTCAGACCAGCAGAAAAATTGAGGAATCTTGACTCAGAGACAAGATAGCCAAAAATTCGACATTTTTCAACGAATCTCGGCTATTTATGAACCGATCCTGAAATTCTTGGGTGGGTTCGACAGGGCTCCAGACACTCAGCTGCCCCGCACCGAAAATTCAGAAAAAAGTTGGTATTTGGCCGAGAAACCCTCGATTCTTGTCGGTTCTGACCGTTCTGACCAAGTTGCGGATGAGACGTCAAATTGCAATGCGCGTTTGTCGAAATCGCAGACATTCAGGTCAGACCAGCAGAAAAATTGAGGAATCTTGGCTTAGAGACAAGATAGCCAAAAATTCGACATTTTTCAACGAATCTCGGCTATTTATGAACCGATCCTGAAATTCTTGGGTGGGTTCGACAGGGCTCCAGACACTCAGCTGCCCCGCACCGAAAAATCAGAAAAAAGTTGGTATTTGGCCGAGAAACCCTCGATTCTTGTCGGTTCTGACCGTTCTGACCAAGTTGCGGATGAGACGTCAAATTGCAATGCGCGTTTGTCGAAATCGCAGACATTCAGGTCAGACCAGCAGAAAAATTGAGGAATCTTGACTTAGAGACAAGATAGCCAAAAATTCGACATTTTTCAACGAATCTCGGCTATTTATGAACCGATCCTGAAATTCTTGGGTGGGTTCGACAGGGCTCCAGACACTCAGCTGCCCCGCACCGAAAATTCAGAAAAAAGTTGGTATTTGGCCGAGAAACCCTCGATTCTTGTCGGTTCTGACCGTTCTGACCAAGTTGCGGATGAGACGTCAAATTGCAATGCGCGTTTGTCGAAATCGCAGACATTCAGGTCAGACCAGCAGAAAAATTGAGGAATCTTGACTTAGAGACAAGATAGCCAAAAATTCGACATTTTTCAACGAATCTCGGCTATTTATGAACCGATCCTGAAATTCTTGGGTGGGTTCGACAGGGCTCCAGACACTCAGCTGCCCCGCAACGAAAATTCAGAAAAAAGTTGGTATTTGGCCGAGAAACCCTCGATTCTTGTCAGTTCTGACCGTTCTGACCAAGTTGCGGATGAGACCTCAAATTGCAATGCGCGTTTGTCGAAATCGCAGACATTCAGGTCAGACCAGCAGAAAAATTGAGGAATCTTGACTTAGAGACAAGATAGCCAAAAATTCGACATTTTTCAACGAATCTCGGCTATTTATGAACCGATCCTGAAATTCTTGGGTGGGTTCGACAGGGCTCCAGACACTCAGCTGCCCCGCACCGAAAAATCAGAAAAAAGTTGGTATTTGGCCGAGAAACCCTCGATTCTTGTCGGTTCTGACCGTTCTGACCAAGTTGCGGATGAGACGTCAAATTGCAATGCGCGTTTGTCGAAATCGCAGACATTCAGGTCAGACCAGCAGAAAAATTGAGGAATCTTGACTTAGAGACAAGATAGCCAAAAATTCGACATTTTTCAACGAATCTCGGCTATTTATGAACCGATCCTGAAATTCTTGGGTGGGTTCGACAGGGCTCCAGACACTCAGCTGCCCCGCACTGAAAATTCAGAAAAAAGTTGGTATTTGGCCGAGAAACCCTCGATTCTTGTCGGTTCTGACCGTTCTGACCAAGTTGCGGATGAGACGTCAAATTGCAATGCGCGTTTGTCGAAATCGCAGACATTCAGGTCAGACCAGCAGAAAAATTGAGGAATCTTGACTTAGAGACAAGATAGCCAAAAATTCGACATTTTTCAACGAATCTCGGCTATTTATGAACCGATCCTGAAATTCTTGGGTGGGTTCGACAGGGCTCCAGACACTCAGCTGCCCCGCACCGAAAATTCAGAAAAAAGTTGGTATTTGGCCGAGAAACCCTCGATTCTTGTCGGTTCTGACCGTTCTGACCAAGTTGCGGATGAGACGTCAAATTGCAATGCGCGTTTGTCGAAATCGCAGACATTCAGGTCAGACCAGCAGAAAAATTGAGGAATCTTGGCTTAGAGACAAGATAGCCAAAAATTCGACATTTTTCAACGAATCTCGGCTGTTTATGAACCGATCCTGAAATTCTTGGGTGGGTTCGACAGGGCTCCAGACACTCAGCTGCCCCGCACTGAAAATTCAGAAAAAAGTTGGTATTTGGCCGAGAAACCCTCGATTCTTGTCGGTTCTGACCGTTCTGACCAAGTTGCGGATGAGACCTCAAATTGCAATGCGCGTTTGTCGAAATCGCGGACATTCAGGTCAGACCAGCAGAAAAATTGAGGAATCTTGACTTAGAGACAAGATAGCCAAAAATTCGACATTCTTCAACGAATCTCGGCTACTTATGAACCGATCCTGAAATTCTTGGGTGGGTTCGACAGGGCTCCAGACACTCAGCTGCCCCGCACTGAAAATTCAGAAAAAAGTTGGTATTTGGCCGAGAATCCCTCGATTCTTGTCGGTTCTGACCGTTCTGACCAAGTTGCGGATGAGACGTCAAATTGCAATGCGCGTTTGTCGAAATCGCAGACATTCAGGTCAGACCAGCAGAAAAATTGAGGAATCTTGACTTAGAGACAAGATAGCCAAAAATTCGACATTTTTCAACGAATCTCGGCTATTTATGAACCGATCCTGAAATTCTTGGGTGGGTTCGACAGGGCTCCAGACACTCAGCTGCCCCGCACCAAAAATTCAGAAAAAAGTTGGTATTTGGTCGAGAAACCCTCGATTCTTGTCGGTTCTGACCGTTCTGACCAAGTTGCGGATGAGACGTCAAATTGCAATGCGCGTTTGTCGAAATCGCAGACATTCAGGTCAGACCAGCAGAAAAATTGAGGAATCTTGACTTAGAGACGAGATAGCCAAAAATTCGACATTTTTCAACGAATC
The DNA here is from genome assembly GCF_021155765.1 of Diprion similis. Taxonomy (NCBI): domain Eukaryota; kingdom Metazoa; phylum Arthropoda; class Insecta; order Hymenoptera; family Diprionidae; genus Diprion; species Diprion similis. Next base: position 17,400,375 of record NC_060107.1, on the reverse strand, counting down.
TCGGCTACTTATGAACCGATCCTGAAATTCTTGGGTGGGTTCGACAGGGCTCCAGACACTCAGCTGCCCCGCACTGAAAATTCAGAAAAAAGTTGGTATTTGGCCGAGAAACCCTCGATTCTTGTCGGTTCTGACCGTTCTGACCAAGTTGCGGATGAGACGTCAAATTGCAATGCGCGTTTGTCGAAATCGCAGACATTCAGGTCAGACCAGCAGAAAAATTGAGGAATCTTGACTTAGAGACAAGATAGCCAAAAATTCGACATTTTTCAACGAATCTCGGCTATTTATGAACCGATCCTGAAATTCTTGGGTGGGTTCGACAGGGCTCCAGACACTCAGCTGCCCCGCACCGAAAATTCAGAAAAAAGTTGGTATTTGGCCGAGAAACCCTCGATTCTTGTCGGTTCTGACCGTTCTGACCAAGTTGCGGATGAGACGTCAAATTGCAATGCGCGTTTGTCGAAATCGCAGACATTCAGGTCAGACCAGCAGAAAAATTGAGGAATCTTGACTTAGAGACAAGATAGCCAAAAATTCGACATTTTTCAACGAATCTCGGCTATTTATGAACCGATCCTGAAATTCTTGGGTGGGTTCGACAGGGCTCCAGACACTCAGCTGCCCCGCACCGAAAATTCAGAAAAAAGTTGGCATTTGGCCGAGAAACCCTCGATTCTTGTCGGTTCTGACCGTTCTGACCAAGTTGCGGATGAGACGTCAAATTGCAATGCGCGTTTGTCGAAATCGCAGACATTCAGGTCAGACCAGCAGAAAAATTGAGGAATCTTGACTTAGAGACAAGATAGCCAAAAATTCGACATTTTTCAACGAATCTCGGCTATTTATGAACCGATCCTGAAATTCTTGGGTGGGTTCGACAGGGCTCCAGACACTCAGCTGCCCCGCAACGAAAATTCAGAAAAAAGTTGGTATTTGGCCGAGAAACCCTCGATTCTTGTCGGTTCTGACCGTTCTGACCAAGTTGCGGATGAGACCTCAAATTGCAATGCGCGTTTGTCGAAATCGCAGACATTCAGGTCAGACCAGCAGAAAAATTGAGGAATCTTGACTTAGAGACAAGATAGCCAAAAATTCGACATTTTTCAACGAATCTCGGCTATTTATGAACCGATCCTGAAATTCTTGGGTGGGTTCGACAGGGCTCCAGACACTCAGCTGCCCCGCACCGAAAAATCAGAAAAAAGTTGGTATTTGGCCGAGAAACCCTCGATTCTTGTCGGTTCTGACCGTTCTGACCAAGTTGCGGATGAGACGTCAAATTGCAATGCGCGTTTGTCGAAATCGCAGACATTCAGGTCAGACCAGCAGAAAAATTGAGGAATCTTGACTTAGAGACAAGATAGCCAAAAATTCGACATTTTTCAACGAATCTCGGCTATTTATGAACCGATCCTGAAATTCTTGGGTGGGTTCGACAGGGCTCCAGACACTCAGCTGCCCCGCACCGAAAATTCAGAAAAAAGTTGGTATTTGGCCGAGAAACCCTCGATTCTTGTCGGTTCTGACCGTTCTGACCAAGTTGCGGATGAGACGTCAAATTGCAATGCGCGTTTGTCGAAATCGCAGACATTCAGGTCAGACCAGCGGAAAAATTGAGGAATCTTGACTTAGAGACAAGATAGCCAAAAATTCGACATTTTTCAACGAATCTCGGCTATTTATGAACCGATCCTGAAATTCTTGGGTGGGTTCGACAGGGCTCCAGACACTCAGCTGCCCCGCAACGAAAATTCAGAAAAAAGTTGGTATTTGGCCGAGAAACCCTCGATTCTTGTCGGTTCTGACCGTTCTGACCAAGTTGCGGATGAGACCTCAAATTGCAATGCGCGTTTGTCGAAATCGCAGACATTCAGGTCAGACCAGCAGAAAAATTGAGGAATCTTGACTTAGAGACAAGATAGCCAAAAATTCGACATTTTTCATCGAATCTCGGCTATTTATGAACCGATCCTGAAATTCTTGGGTGGGTTCGACAGGGCTCCAGACACTCAGCTGCCCCGCACCGAAAAATCAGAAAAAAGTTGGTATTTGGCCGAGAAACCCTCGATTCTTGTCGGTTCTGACCGTTCTGACCAAGTTGCGGATGAGACGTCAAATTGCAATGCGCGTTTGTCGAAATCGCAGACATTCAGGTCAGACCAGCAGAAAAATTGAGGAATCTTGACTTAGAGACAAGATAGCCAAAAATTCGACATTTTTCAACGAATCTCGGCTATTTATGAACCGATCCTGAAATTCTTGGGTGGGTTCGACAGGGCTCCAGACACTCAGCTGCCCCGCAACGAAAATTCAGAAAAAAGTTGGTATTTGGCCGAGAAACCCTCGATTCTTGTCGGTTCTGACCGTTCTGACCAAGTTGCGGATGAGACCTCAAATTGCAATGCGCGTTTGTCGAAATCGCAGACATTCAGGTCAGACCAGCAGAAAAATTGAGGAATCTTGACTTAGAGACAAGATAGCCAAAAATTCGACATTTTTCAACGAATCTCGGCTATTTATGAACCGATCCTGAAATTCTTGGGTGGGTTCGACAGGGCTCCAGACACTCAGCTGCCCCGCAACGAAAATTCAGAAAAAAGTTGGTATTTGGCCGAGAAACCCTCGATTCTTGTCGGTTCTGACCGTTCTGACCAAGTTGCGGATGAGACCTCAAATTGCAATGCGCGTTTGTCGAAATCGCAGACATTCAGGTCAGACCAGCAGAAAAATTGAGGAATCTTGACTTAGAGACAAGATAGCCAAAAATTCGACATTTTTCAACGAATCTCGGCTATTTATGAACCGATCCTGAAATTCTTGGGTGGGTTCGACAGGGCTCCAGACACTCAGCTGCCCCGCAACGAAAATTCAGAAAAAAGTTGGTATTTGGCCGAGAAACCCTCGATTCTTGTCGGTTCTGACCGTTCTGACCAAGTTGCGGATGAGACCTCAAATTGCAATGCGCGTTTGTCGAAATCGCAGACATTCAGGTCAGACCAGCAGAAAAATTGAGGAATCTTGACTTAGAGACAAGATAGCCAAAAATTCGACATTTTTCAACGAATCTCGGCTATTTATGAACCGATCCTGAAATTCTTGGGTGGGTTCAACAGGGCTCCAGACACTCAGCTGCCCCGCACCGAAAATTCAGAAAAAAGTTGGTATTTGGCCGAGAAACCCTCGATTCTTGTCGGTTCTGACCGTTCTGACCAAGTTGCGGATGAGACGTCAAATTGCAATGCGCGTTTGTCGAAATCGCAGACATTCAGGTCAGACCAGCAGAAAAATTGAGGAATCTTGACTTAGAGACAAGATAGCCAAAAATTCGACATTTTTCAACGAATCTCGGCTATTTATGAACCGATCCTGAAATTCTTGGGTGGGTTCGACAGGGCTCCAGACACTCAGCTGCCCCGCACCAAAAATTCAGAAAAAAGTTGGTATTTGGCCGAGAAACCCTCGATTCTTGTCGGTTCTGACCGTTCTGACCAAGTTGCGGATGAGACGTCAAATTGCAATGCGCGTTTGTCGAAATCGCAGACATTCAGGTCAGACCAGCAGAAAAATTGAGGAATCTTGACTTAGAGACAAGATAGCCAAAAATTCGACATTTTTCAACGAATCTCGGCTATTTATGAACCGATCCTGAAATTCTTGGGTGGGTTCAACAGGGCTCCAGACACTCAGCTGCCCCGCACCGAAAATTCAGAAAAAAGTTGGTATTTGGCCGAGAAACCCTCGATTCTTGTCGGTTCTGACCGTTCTGACCAAGTTGCGGATGAGACGTCAAATTGCAATGCGCGTTTGTCGAAATCGCAGACATTCAGGTCAGACCAGCAGAAAAATTGAGGAATCTTGACTTAGAGACAAGATAGCCAAAAATTCGACATTTTTCAACGAATCTCGGCTATTTATGAACCGATCCTGAAATTCTTGGGTGGGTTCGACAGGGCTCCAGACACTCAGCTGCCCCGCACCGAAAATTCAGAAAAAAGTTGGTATTTGGCCGAGAAACCCTCGATTCTTGTCGGTTCTGACCGTTCTGACCAAGTTGCGGATGAGACGTCAAATTGCAATGCGCGTTTGTCGGAATCGCAGACATTCAGGTCAGACCAGCAGAAAAATTGAGGAATCTTGACTTAGAGACAAGATAGCCAAAAATTCGACATTTTTCAACGAATCTCGGCTATTTATGAACCGATCCTGAAATTCTTGGGTGGGTTCGACAGGGCTCCAGACACTCAGCTGCCCCGCACCAAAAATTCAGAAAAAAGTTGGTATTTGGCCGAGAAACCCTCGATTCTTGTCGGTTCTGACCGTTCTGACCAAGTTGCGGATGAGACGTCAAATTGCAATGCGCGTTTGTCGAAATCGCAGACATTCAGGTCAGACCAGCAGAAAAATTGAGGAATCTTGACTTAGAGACAAGATAGCCAAAAATTCGACATTTTTCAACGAATCTCGGCTATTTATGAACCGATCCTGAAATTCTTGGGTGGGTTCAACAGGGCTCCAGACACTCAGCTGCCCCGCACCGAAAATTCAGAAAAAAGTTGGTATTTGGCCGAGAAACCCTCGATTCTTGTCGGTTCTGACCGTTCTGACCAAGTTGCGGATGAGACGTCAAATTGCAATGCGCGTTTGTCGAAATCGCAGACATTCAGGTCAGACCAGCAGAAAAATTGAGGAATCTTGACTTAGAGACAAGATAGCCAAAAATTCGACATTTTTCAACGAATCTCGGCTATTTATGAACCGATCCTGAAATTCTTGGGTGGGTTCGACAGGGCTCCAGACACTCAGCTGCCCCGCACCAAAAATTCAGAAAAAAGTTGGTATTTGGCCGAGAAACCCTCGATTCTTGTCGGTTCTGACCGTTCTGACCAAGTTGCGGATGAGACGTCAAATTGCAATGCGCGTTTGTCGAAATCGCAGACATTCAGGTCAGACCAGCAGAAAAATTGAGGAATCTTGACTTAGAGACAAGATAGCCAAAAATTCGACATTTTTCAACGAATCTCGGCTACTTATGAACCGATCCTGAAATTCTTGGGTGGGTTCGACAGGGCTCCAGACACTCAGCTGCCCCGCAACGAAAATTCAGAAAAAAGTTGGTATTTGGCCGAGAAACCCTCGATTCTTGTCGGTTCTGACCGTTCTGACCAAGTTGCGGATGAGACGTCAAATTGCAATGCGCGTTTGTCGAAATCGCAGACATTCAGGTCAGACCAGCAGAAAAATTGAGGAATCTTGACTTAGAGACAAGATAGCCAAAAATTCGACATTTTTCAACGAATCTCGGCTACTTATGAACCGATCCTGAAATTCTTGGGTGGGTTCGACAGGGCTCCAGACACTCAGCTGCCCCGCACTGAAAATTCAGAAAAAAGTTGGTATTTGGCCGAGAAACCCTCGATTCTTGTCGGTTCTGACCGTTCTGACCAAGTTGCGGATGAGACGTCAAATTGCAATGCGCGTTTGTCGAAATCGCAGACATTCAGGTCAGACCAGCAGAAAAATTGAGGAATCTTGACTTAGAGACAAGATAGCCAAAAATTCGACATTTTTCAACGAATCTCGGCTATTTATGAACCGATCCTGAAATTCTTGGGTGGGTTCGACAGGGCTCCAGACACTCAGCTGCCCCGCACTGAAAATTCAGAAAAAAGTTGGTATTTGGCCGAGAAACCCTCGATTCTTGTCGGTTCTGACCGTTCTGACCAAGTTGCGGATGAGACCTCAAATTGCAATGCGCGTTTGTCGAAATCGCAGACATTCAGGTCAGACCAGCAGCAAAATTGAGGAATCTTGACTTAGAGACAAGATAGCCAAAAATTCGACATTTTTCAACGAATCTCGGCTATTTATGAACCGATCCTGAAATTCTTGGGTGGGTTCAACAGGGCTCCAGACACTCAGCTGCCCCGCACCGAAAATTCAGAAAAAAGTTGGTATTTGGCCGAGAAACCCTCGATTCTTGTCGGTTCTGACCGTTCTGACCAAGTTGCGGATGAGACGTCAAATTGCAATGCGCGTTTGTCGAAATCGCAGACATTCAGGTCAGACCAGCAGAAAAATTGAGGAATCTTGACTTAGAGACAAGATAGCCAAAAATTCGACATTTTTCAACGAATCTCGGCTATTTATGAACCGATCCTGAAATTCTTGGGTGGGTTCGACAGGGCTCCAGACACTCAGCTGCCCCGCACCAAAAATTCAGAAAAAAGTTGGTATTTGGCCGAGAAACCCTCGATTCTTGTCGGTTCTGACCGTTCTGACCAAGTTGCGGATGAGACGTCAAATTGCAATGCGCGTTTGTCGAAATCGCAGACATTCAGGTCAGACCAGCAGAAAAATTGAGGAATCTTGACTTAGAGACAAGATAGCCAAAAATTCGACATTTTTCAACGAATCTCGGCTACTTATGAACCGATCCTGAAATTCTTGGGTGGGTTCGACAGGGCTCCAGACACTCAGCTGCCCCGCACTGAAAATTCAGAAAAAAGTTGGTATTTGGCCGAGAAACCCTCGATTCTTGTCGGTTCTGACCGTTCTGACCAAGTTGCGGATGAGACGTCAAATTGCAATGCGCGTTTGTCGAAATCGCAGACATTCAGGTCAGACCAGCAGAAAAATTGAGGAATCTTGACTTAGAGACAAGATAGCCAAAAATTCGACATTTTTCAACGAATCTCGGCTATTTATGAACCGATCCTGAAATTCTTGGGTGGGTTCGACAGGGCTCCAGACACTCAGCTGCCCCGCACCGAAAATTCAGAAAAAAGTTGGTATTTGGCCGAGAAACCCTCGATTCTTGTCGGTTCTGACCGTTCTGACCAAGTTGCGGATGAGACGTCAAATTGCAATGCGCGTTTGTCGAAATCGCAGACATTCAGGTCAGACCAGCAGAAAAATTGAGGAATCTTGACTTAGAGACAAGATAGCCAAAAATTCGACATTTTTCAACGAATCTCGGCTATTTAAGAACCGATCCTGAAATTCTTGGGTGGGTTCGACAGGGCTCCAGACACTCAGCTGCCCCGCAACGAAAATTCAGAAAAAAGTTGGTATTTGGCCGAGAAACCCTCGATTCTTGTCGGTTCTGACCGTTCTGACCAAGTTGCGGATGAGACCTCAAATTGCAATGCGCGTTTGTCGAAATCGCAGACATTCAGGTCAGACCAGCAGAAAAATTGAGGAATCTTGACTTAGAGACAAGATAGCCAAAAATTCGACATTTTTCAACGAATCTCGGCTATTTATGAACCGATCCTGAAATTCTTGGGTGGGTTCGACAGGGCTCCAGACACTCAGCTGCCCCGCACCGAAAAATCAGAAAAAAGTTGGTATTTGGCCGAGAAACCTTCGATTCTTGTCGGTTCTGACCGTTCTGACCAAGTTGCGGATGAGACGTCAAATTGCAATGCGCGTTTGTCGAAATCGCAGACATTCAGGTCAGACCAGCAGAAAAATTGAGGAATCTTGACTTAGAGACAAGATAGCCAAAAATTCGACATTTTTCAACGAATCTCGGCTATTTATGAACCGATCCTGAAATTCTTGGGTGGGTTCGACAGGGCTCCAGACACTCAGCTGCCCCGCACCGAAAATTCAGAAAAAAGTTGGTATTTGGCCGAGAAACCCTCGATTCTTGTCGGTTCTGACCGTTCTGACCAAGTTGCGGATGAGACGTCAAATTGCAATGCGCGTTTGTCGAAATCGCAGACATTCAGGTCAGACCAGCAGAAAAATTGAGCAATCTTGACTTAGAGACAAGATAGCCAAAAATTCGACATTTTTCAACGAATCTCGGCTATTTATGAACCGATCCTGGAATTCTTGGGTGGGTTCGACAGGGCTCCAGACACTCAGCTGCCCCGCAACGAAAATTCAGAAAAAAGTTGGTATTTGGCCGAGAAACCCTCGATTCTTGTCGGTTCTGACCGTTCTGACCAAGTTGCGGATGAGACCTCAAATTGCAATGCGCGTTTGTCGAAATCGCAGACATTCAGGTCAGACCAGCAGAAAAATTGAGGAATCTTGACTTAGAGACAAGATAGCCAAAAATTCGACATTTTTCAACGAATCTCGGCTATTTATGAACCGATCCTGAAATTCTTGGGTGGGTTCGACAGGGCTCCAGACACTCAGCTGCCCCGCAACGAAAATTCAGAAAAAAGTTGGTATTTGGCCGAGAAACCCTCGATTCTTGTCGGTTCTGACCGTTCTGACCAAGTTGCGGATGAGACGTCAAATTGCAATGCGCGTTTGTCGAAATCGCAGACATTCAGGTCAGACCAGCAGAAAAATTGAGGAATCTTGACTTAGAGACAAGATAGCCAAAGATTCGACATTTTTCAACGAATCTCGGCTATTTATGAACCGATCCTGAAATTCTTGGGTGGGTTCGACAGGGCTCCAGACACTCAGCTGCCCCGCACCAAAAATTCAGAAAAAAGTTGGTATTTGGCCGAGAAACCCTCGATTCTTGTCGGTTCTGACCGTTCTGACCAAGTTGCGGATGAGACGTCAAATTGCAATGCGCGTTTGTCGAAATCGCAGACATTCAGGTCAGACCAGCAGAAAAATTGAGGAATCTTGACTTAGAGACAAGATAGCCAAAAATTCGACATTTTTCAACGAATCTCGGCTATTCATGAACCGATCCTGAAATTCTTGGGTGGGTTCGACAGGGCTCCAGACACTCAGCTGCCCCGCACTGAAAATTCAGAAAAAAGTTGGTATTTGGCCGAGAAACCCTCGATTCTTGTCGGTTCTGACCGTTCTGACCAAGTTGCGGATGAGACGTCAAATTGCAATGCGCGTTTGTCGAAATCGCAGACATTCAGGTCAGACCAGCAGAAAAATTGAGGAATCTTGACTTAGAGACAAGATAGCCAAAAATTCGACATTTTTCAACGAATCTCGGCTATTTATGAACCGATCCTGAAATTCTTGGGTGGGTTCGACAGGGCTCCAGACACTCAGCTGCCCCGCACCGAAAAATCAGAAAAAAGTTGGTATTTGGCCGAGAAACCCTCGATTCTTGTCGGTTCTGACCGTTCTGACCAAGTTGCGGATGAGACGTCAAATTGCAATGCGCGTTTGTCGAAATCGCAGACATTCAGGTCAGACCAGCAGAAAAATTGAGGAATCTTGACTTAGAGACAAGATAGCCAAAAATTCGACATTTTTCAACGAATCTCGGCTATTTATGAACCGATCCTGAAATTCTTGGGTGGGTTCGACAGGGCTCCAGACACTCAGCTGCCCCGCACCGAAAATTCAGAAAAAAGTTGGTATTTGGCCGAGAAACCCTCGATTCTTGTCGGTTCTGACCGTTCTGACCAAGTTGCGGATGAGACGTCAAATTGCAATGCGCGTTTGTCGAAATCGCAGACATTCAGGTCAGACCAGCAGAAAAATTGAGGAATCTTGACTTAGAGACAAGATAGCCAAAAATTCGACATTTTTCAACGAATCTCGGCTATTTATGAACCGATCCTGGAATTCTTGGGTGGGTTCGACAGGGCTCCAGACACTCAGCTGCCCCGCAACGAAAATTCAGAAAAAAGTTGGTATTTGGCCGAGAAACCCTCGATTCTTGTCGGTTCTGACCGTTCTGACCAAGTTGCGGATGAGACCTCAAATTGCAATGCGCGTTTGTCGAAATCGCAGACATTCAGGTCAGACCAGCAGAAAAATTGAGGAATCTTGACTTAGAGACAAGATAGCCAAAAATTCGACATTTTTCAACGAATCTCGGCTATTTATGAACCGATCCTGAAATTCTTGGGTGGGTTCGACAGGGCTCCAGACACTCAGCTGCCCCGCAACGAAAATTCAGAAAAAAGTTGGTATTTGGCCGAGAAACCCTCGATTCTTGTCGGTTCTGACCGTTCTGACCAAGTTGCGGATGAGACCTCAAATTGCAATGCGCGTTTGTCGAAATCGCAGACATTCAGGTCAGACCAGCAGAAAAATTGAGGAATCTTGACTTAGAGACAAGATAGCCAAAAATTCGACATTTTTCAACGAATCTCGGCTATTTATGAACCGATCCTGGAATTCTTGGGTGGGTTCGACAGGGCTCCAGACACTCAGCTGCCCCGCAACGAAAATTCAGAAAAAAGTTGGTATTTGGCCGAGAAACCCTCGATTCTTGTCGGTTCTGACCGTTCTGACCAAGTTGCGGATGAGACCTCAAATTGCAATGCGCGTTTGTCGAAATCGCAGACATTCAGGTCAGACCAGCAGAAAAATTGAGGAATCTTGACTTAGAGACAAGATAGCCAAAAATTCGACATTTTTCAACGAATCTCGGCTATTTATGAACCGATCCTGAAATTCTTGGGTGGGTTCGACAGGGCTCCAGACACTCAGCTGCCCCGCAACGAAAATTCAGAAAAAAGTTGGTATTTGGCCGAGAAACCCTCGATTCTTGTCGGTTCTGACCGTTCTGACCAAGTTGCGGATGAGACCTCAAATTGCAATGCGCGTTTGTCGAAATCGCAGACATTCAGGTCAGACCAGCAGAAAAATTGAGGAATCTTGACTTAGAGACAAGATAGCCAAAAATTCGACATTTTTCAACGAATCTCGGCTATTTATGAACCGATCCTGAAATTCTTGGGTGGGTTCGACAGGGCTCCAGACACTCAGCTGCCCCGCACCGAAAATTCAGAAAAAAGTTGGTATTTGGCCGAGAAACCCTCGATTCTTGTCGGTTCTGACCGTTCTGACCAAGTTGCGGATGAGACGTCAAATTGCAATGCGCGTTTGTCGAAATCGCAGACATTCAGGTCAGACCAGCAGAAAAATTGAGGAATCTTGACTTAGAGACAAGATAGCCAAAAATTCGACATTTTTCAACGAATCTCGGCTATTTATGAACCGATCCTGAAATTCTTGGGTGGGTTCGACAGGGCTCCAGACACTCAGCTGCCCCGCACCAAAAATTCAGAAAAAAGTTGGTATTTGGCCGAGAAACCCTCGATTCTTGTCGGTTCTGACCGTTCTGACCAAGTTGCGGATGAGACGTCAAATTGCAATGCGCGTTTGTCGAAATCGCAGACATTCAGGTCAGACCAGCAGAAAAATTGAGGAATCTTGACTTAGAGACAAGATAGCCAAAAATTCGACATTTTTCAACGAATCTCGGCTATTTATGAACCGATCCTGAAATTCTTGGGTGGGTTCAACAGGGCTCCAGACACTCAGCTGCCCCGCACCGAAAATTCAGAAAAAAGTTGGTATTTGGCCGAGAAACCCTCGATTCTTGTCGGTTCTGACCGTTCTGACCAAGTTGCGGATGAGACGTCAAATTGCAATGCGCGTTTGTCGAAATCGCAGACATTCAGGTCAGACCAGCAGAAAAATTGAGGAATCTTGACTTAGAGACAAGATAGCCAAAAATTCGACATTTTTCAACGAATCTCGGCTATTTATGAACCGATCCTGAAATTCTTGGGTGGGTTCGACAGGGCTCCAGACACTCAGCTGCCCCGCACCAAAAATTCAGAAAAAAGTTGGTATTTGGCCGAGAAACCCTCGATTCTTGTCGGTTCTGACCGTTCTGACCAAGTTGCGGATGAGACGTCAAATTGCAATGCGCGTTTGTCGAAATCGCAGACATTCAGGTCAGACCAGCAGAAAAATTGAGGAATCTTGACTTAGAGACAAGATAGCCAAAAATTCGACATTTTTCAACGAATCTCGGCTACTTATGAACCGATCCTGAAATTCTTGGGTGGGTTCGACAGGGCTCCAGACACTCAGCTGCCCCGCAACGAAAATTCAGAAAAAAGTTGGTATTTGGCCGAGAAACCCTCGATTCTTGTCGGTTCTGACCGTTCTGACCAAGTTGCGGATGAGACCTCAAATTGCAATGCGCGTTTGTCGAAATCGCAGACATTCAGGTCAGACCAGCAGAAAAATTGAGGAATCTTGACTTAGAGACAAGATAGCCAAAAATTCGACATTTTTCAACGAATCTCGGCTATTTATGAACCGATCCTGAAATTCTTGGGTGGGTTCGACAGGGCTCCAGACACTCAGCTGCCCCGCACCGAAAATTCAGAAAAAAGTTGGTATTTGGCCGAGAAACCCTCGATTCTTGTCGGTTCTGACCGTTCTGACCAAGTTGCGGATGAGACGTCAAATTGCAATGCGCGTTTGTCGAAATCGCAGACATGCAGGTCAGACCAGCAGAAAAATTGAGGAATCTTGACTTAGAGACAAGATAGCCAAAAATTCGACATTTTTCAACGAATCTCGGCTATTTATGAACCGATCCTGAAATTCTTGGGTGGGTTCGACAGGGCTCCAGACACTCAGCTGCCCCGCACCAAAAATTCAGAAAAAAGTTGGTATTTGGCCGAGAAACCCTCGATTCTTGTCGGTTCTGACCGTTCTGACCAAGTTGCGGATGAGACGTCAAATTGCAATGCGCGTTTGTCGAAATCGCGGACATTCAGGTCAGACCAGCAGAAAAATTGAGGAATCTTGACTTAGAGACAAGATAGCCAAAAATTCGACATTTTTCAACGAATCTCGGCTATTTATGAACCGATCCTGAAATTCTTGGGTGGGTTCAACAGGGCTCCAGACACTCAGCTGCCCCGCACCGAAAATTCAGAAAAAAGTTGGTATTTGGCCGAGAAACCCTCGATTCTTGTCGGTTCTGACCGTTCTGACCAAGTTGCGGATGAGACGTCAAATTGCAATGCGCGTTTGTCGAAATCGCAGACATTCAGGTCAGACCAGCAGAAAAATTGAGGAATCTTGACTTAGAGACAAGATAGCCAAAAATTCGACATTTTTCAACGAATCTCGGCTATTTATGAACCGATCCTGAAATTCTTGGGTGGGTTCGACAGGGCTCCAGACACTCAGCTGCCCCGCACCAAAAATTCAGAAAAAAGTTGGTATTTGGCCGAGAAACCCTCGATTCTTGTCGGTTCTGACCGTTCTGACCAAGTTGCGGATGAGACGTCAAATTGCAATGCGCGTTTGTCGAAATCGCAGACATTCAGGTCAGACCAGCAGAAAAATTGAGGAATCTTGACTTAGAGACAAGATAGCCAAAAATTCGACATTTTTCAACGAATCTCGGCTACTTATGAACCGATCCTGAAATTCTTGGGTGGGTTCGACAGGGCTCCAGACACTCAGCTGCCCCGCAACGAAAATTCAGAAAAAAGTTGGTATTTGGCCGAGAAACCCTCGATTCTTGTCGGTTCTGACCGTTCTGACCAAGTTGCGGATGAGACGTCAAATTGCAATGCGCGTTTGTCGAAATCGCAGACATTCAGGTCAGACCAGCAGAAAAATTGAGGAATCTTGACTTAGAGACAAGATAGCCAAAAATTCGACATTTTTCAACGAATCTCGGCTACTTATGAACCGATCCTGAAATTCTTGGGTGGGTTCGACAGGGCTCCAGACACTCAGCTGCCCCGCACTGAAAATTCAGAAAAAAGTTGGTATTTGGCCGAGAAACCCTCGATTCTTGTCGGTTCTGACCGTTCTGACCAAGTTGCGGATGAGACGTCAAATTGCAATGCGCGTTTGTCGAAATCGCAGACATTCAGGTCAGACCAGCAGAAAAATTGAGGAATCTTGACTTAGAGACAAGATAGCCAAAAATTCGACATTTTTCAACGAATCTCGGCTACTTATGAACCGATCCTGAAATTCTTGGGTGGGTTCGACAGGGCTCCAGACACTCAGCTGCCCCGCACTGAAAATTCAGAAAAAAGTTGGTATTTGGCCGAGAAACCCTCGATTCTTGTCGGTTCTGACCGTTCTGACCAAGTTGCGGATGAGACGTCAAATTGCAATGCGCGTTTGTCGAAATCGCAGACATTCAGGTCAGACCAGCAGAAAAATTGAGGAATCTTGACTTAGAGACAAGATAGCCAAAAATTCGACATTTTTCAACGAATCTCGGCTATTTATGAACCGATCCTGAAATTCTTGGGTGGGTTCGACAGGGCTCCAGACACTCAGCTGCCCCGCACCGAAAATTCAGAAAAAAGTTGGTATTTGGCCGAGAAACCCTCGATTCTTGTCGGTTCTGACCGTTCTGACCAAGTTGCGGATGAGACGTCAAATTGCAATGCGCGTTTGTCGAAATCGCAGACATTCAGGTCAGACCAGCAGAAAAATTGAGGAATCTTGACTTAGAGACAAGATAGCCAAAAATTCGACATTTTTCAACGAATCTCGGCTATTTATGAACCGATCCTGAAATTCTTGGGTGGGTTCGACAGGGCTCCAGACACTCAGCTGCCCCGCACCGAAAATTCAGAAAAAAGTTGGCATTTGGCCGAGAAACCCTCGATTCTTGTCGGTTCTGACCGTTCTGACCAAGTTGCGGATGAGACGTCAAATTGCAATGCGCGTTTGTCGAAATCGCAGACATTCAGGTCAGACCAGCAGAAAAATTGAGGAATCTTGACTTAGAGACAAGATAGCCAAAAATTCGACATTTTTCAACGAATCTCGGCTATTTATGAACCGATCCTGAAATTCTTGGGTGGGTTCGACAGGGCTCCAGACACTCAGCTGCCCCGCAACGAAAATTCAGAAAAAAGTTGGTATTTGGCCGAGAAACCCTCGATTCTTGTCGGTTCTGACCGTTCTGACCAAGTTGCGGATGAGACCTCAAATTGCAATGCGCGTTTGTCGAAATCGCAGACATTCAGGTCAGACCAGCAGAAAAATTGAGGAATCTTGACTTAGAGACAAGATAGCCAAAAATTCGACATTTTTCAACGAATCTCGGCTATTTATGAACCGATCCTGAAATTCTTGGGTGGGTTCGACAGGGCTCCAGACACTCAGCTGCCCCGCACCAAAAATTCAGAAAAAAGTTGGTATTTGGCCGAGAAACCCTCGATTCTTGTCGGTTCTGACCGTTCTGACCAAGTTGCGGATGAGACGTCAAATTGCAATGCGCGTTTGTCGAAATCGCAGACATTCAGGTCAGACCAGCAGAAAAATTGAGGAATCTTGACTTAGAGACAAGATAGCCAAAAATTCGACATTTTTCAACGAATCTCGGCTACTTATGAACCGATCCTGAAATTCTTGGGTGGGTTCGACAGGGCTCCAGACACTCAGCTGCCCCGCAACGAAAATTCAGAAAAAAGTTGGTATTTGGCCGAGAAACCCTCGATTCTTGTCGGTTCTGACCGTTCTGACCAAGTTGCGGATGAGACGTCAAATTGCAATGCGCGTTTGTCGAAATCGCAGACATTCAGGTCAGACCAGCAGAAAAATTGAGGAATCTTGACTTAGAGACAAGATAGCCAAAAATTCGACATTTTTCAACGAATCTCGGCTACTTATGAACCGATCCTGAAATTCTTGGGTGGGTTCGACAGGGCTCCAGACACTCAGCTGCCCCGCACTGAAAATTCAGAAAAAAGTTGGTATTTGGCCGAGAAACCCTCGATTCTTGTCGGTTCTGACCGTTCTGACCAAGTTGCGGATGAGACGTCAAATTGCAATGCGCGTTTGTCGAAATCGCAGACATTCAGGTCAGACCAGCAGAAAAATTGAGGAATCTTGACTTAGAGACAAGATAGCCAAAAATTCGACATTTTTCAACGAATCTCGGCTATTTATGAACCGATCCTGAAATTCTTGGGTGGGTTCGACAGGGCTCCAGACACTCAGCTGCCCCGCACTGAAAATTCAGAAAAAAGTTGGTATTTGGCCGAGAAACCCTCGATTCTTGTCGGTTCTGACCGTTCTGACCAAGTTGCGGATGAGACCTCAAATTGCAATGCGCGTTTGTCGAAATCGCAGACATTCAGGTCAGACCAGCAGCAAAATTGAGGAATCTTGACTTAGAGACAAGATAGCCAAAAATTCGACATTTTTCAACGAATCTCGGCTATTTATGAACCGATCCTGAAATTCTTGGGTGGGTTCAACAGGGCTCCAGACACTCAGCTGCCCCGCACCGAAAATTCAGAAAAAAGTTGGTATTTGGCCGAGAAACCCTCGATTCTTGTCGGTTCTGACCGTTCTGACCAAGTTGCGGATGAGACGTCAAATTGCAATGCGCGTTTGTCGAAATCGCAGACATTCAGGTCAGACCAGCAGAAAAATTGAGGAATCTTGACTTAGAGACAAGATAGCCAAAAATTCGACATTTTTCAACGAATCTCGGCTATTTATGAACCGATCCTGAAATTCTTGGGTGGGTTCGACAGGGCTCCAGACACTCAGCTGCCCCGCACCAAAAATTCAGAAAAAAGTTGGTATTTGGCCGAGAAACCCTCGATTCTTGTCGGTTCTGACCGTTCTGACCAAGTTGCGGATGAGACGTCAAATTGCAATGCGCGTTTGTCGAAATCGCAGACATTCAGGTCAGACCAGCAGAAAAATTGAGGAATCTTGACTTAGAGACAAGATAGCCAAAAATTCGACATTTTTCAACGAATCTCGGCTACTTATGAACCGATCCTGAAATTCTTGGGTGGGTTCGACAGGGCTCCAGACACTCAGCTGCCCCGCACTGAAAATTCAGAAAAAAGTTGGTATTTGGCCGAGAAACCCTCGATTCTTGTCGGTTCTGACCGTTCTGACCAAGTTGCGGATGAGACGTCAAATTGCAATGCGCGTTTGTCGAAATCGCAGACATTCAGGTCAGACCAGCAGAAAAATTGAGGAATCTTGACTTAGAGACAAGATAGCCAAAAATTCGACATTTTTCAACGAATCTCGGCTATTTATGAACCGATCCTGAAATTCTTGGGTGGGTTCGACAGGGCTCCAGACACTCAGCTGCCCCGCACCGAAAATTCAGAAAAAAGTTGGTATTTGGCCGAGAAACCCTCGATTCTTGTCGGTTCTGACCGTTCTGACCAAGTTGCGGATGAGACGTCAAATTGCAATGCGCGTTTGTCGAAATCGCAGACATTCAGGTCAGACCAGCAGAAAAATTGAGAAATCTTGACTTAGAGACAAGATAGCCAAAAATTCGACATTTTTCAACGAATCTCGGCTATTTATGAACCGATCCTGAAATTCTTGGGTGGGTTCGACAGGGCTCCAGACACTCAGCTGCCCCGCACCGAAAATTCAGAAAAAAGTTGGCATTTGGCCGAGAAACCCTCGATTCTTGTCGGTTCTGACCGTTCTGACCAAGTTGCGGATGAGACGTCAAATTGCGATGCGCGTTTGTCGAAATCGCAGACATTCAGGTCAGACCAGCAGAAAAATTGAGGAATCTTGACTTAGAGACAAGATAGCCAAAAATTCGACATTTTTCAACGAATCTCGGCTATTTATGAACCGATCCTGAAATTCTTGGGTGGGTTCGACAGGGCTCCAGACACTCAGCTGCCCCGCAACGAAAATTCAGAAAAAAGTTGGTATTTGGCCGAGAAACCCTCGATTCTTGTCGGTTCTGACCGTTCTGACCAAGTTGCGGATGAGACCTCAAATTGCAATGCGCGTTTGTCGAAATCGCAGACATTCAGGTCAGACCAGCAGAAAAATTGAGGAATCTTGACTTAGAGACAAGATAGCCAAAAATTCGACATTTTTCAACGAATCTCGGCTATTTATGAACCGATCCTGAAATTCTTGGGTGGGTTCGACAGGGCTCCAGACACTCAGCTGCCCCGCACCGAAAAATCAGAAAAAAGTTGGTATTTGGCCGAGAAACCCTCGATTCTTGTCGGTTCTGACCGTTCTGACCAAGTTGCGGATGAGACGTCAAATTGCAATGCGCGTTTGTCGAAATCGCAGACATTCAGGTCAGACCAGCAGAAAAATTGAGGAATCTTGACTTAGAGACAAGATAGCCAAAAATTCGACATTTTTCAACGAATCTCGGCTATTTATGAACCGATCCTGAAATTCTTGGGTGGGTTCGACAGGGCTCCAGACACTCAGCTGCCCCGCACCGAAAATTCAGAAAAAAGTTGGTATTTGGCCGAGAAACCCTCGATTCTTGTCGGTTCTGACCGTTCTGACCAAGTTGCGGATGAGACGTCAAATTGCAATGCGCGTTTGTCGAAATCGCAGACATTCAGGTCAGACCAGCAGAAAAATTGAGCAATCTTGACTTAGAGACAAGATAGCCAAAAATTCGACATTTTTCAACGAATCTCGGCTATTTATGAACCGATCCTGGAATTCTTGGGTGGGTTCGACAGGGCTCCAGACACTCAGCTGCCCCGCAACGAAAATTCAGAAAAAAGTTGGTATTTGGCCGAGAAACCCTCGATTCTTGTCGGTTCTGACCGTTCTGACCAAGTTGCGGATGAGACCTCAAATTGCAATGCGCGTTTGTCGAAATCGCAGACATTCAGGTCAGACCAGCAGAAAAATTGAGGAATCTTGACTTAGAGACAAGATAGCCAAAAATTCGACATTTTTCAACGAATCTCGGCTATTTATGAACCGATCCTGAAATTCTTGGGTGGGTTCGACAGGGCTCCAGACACTCAGCTGCCCCGCAACGAAAATTCAGAAAAAAGTTGGTATTTGGCCGAGAAACCCTCGATTCTTGTCGGTTCTGACCGTTCTGACCAAGTTGCGGATGAGACCTTAAATTGCAATGCGCGTTTGTCGAAATCGCAGACATTCAGGTCAGACCAGCAGAAAAATTGAGGAATCTTGACTTAGAGACAAGATAGCCAAAAATTCGACATTTTTCAACGAATCTCGGCTATTTATGAACCGATCCTGAAATTCTTGGGTGGGTTCAACAGGGCTCCAGACACTCAGCTGCCCCGCACCGAAAATTCAGAAAAAAGTTGGTATTTGGCCGAGAAACCCTCGATTCTTGTCGGTTCTGACCGTTCTGACCAAGTTGCGGATGAGACGTCAAATTGCAATGCGCGTTTGTCGAAATCGCAGACATTCAGGTCAGACCAGCAGAAAAATTGAGGAATCTTGACTTAGAGACAAGATAGCCAAAAATTCGACATTTTTCAACGAATCTCGGCTATTTATGAACCGATCCTGAAATTCTTGGGTGGGTTCGACAGGGCTCCAGACACTCAGCTGCCCCGCACCAAAAATTCAGAAAAAAGTTGGTATTTGGCCGAGAAACCCTCGATTCTTGTCGGTTCTGACCGTTCTGACCAAGTTGCGGATGAGACGTCAAATTGCAATGCGCGTTTGTCGAAATCGCAGACATTCAGGTCAGACCAGCAGAAAAATTGAGGAATCTTGACTTAGAGACAAGATAGCCAAAAATTCGACATTTTTCAACGAATCTCGGCTATTTATGAACCGATCCTGAAATTCTTGGGTGGGTTCGACAGGGCTCCAGACACTCAGCTGCCCCGCACTGAAAATTCAGAAAAAAGTTGGTATTTGGCCGAGAAACCCTCGATTCTTGTCGGTTCTGACCGTTCTGACCAAGTTGCGGATGAGACGTCAAATTGCAATGCGCGTTTGTCGAAATCGCAGACATTCAGGTCAGACCAGCAGAAAAATTGAGGAATCTTGACTTAGAGACAAGATAGCCAAAAATTCGACATTTTTCAACGAATCTCGGCTATTTATGAACCGATCCTGAAATTCTTGGGTGGGTTCGACAGGGCTCCAGACACTCAGCTGCCCCGCACCGAAAAATCAGAAAAAAGTTGGTATTTGGCCGAGAAACCCTCGATTCTTGTCGGTTCTGACCGTTCTGACCAAGTTGCGGATGAGACGTCAAATTGCAATGCGCGTTTGTCGAAATCGCAGACATTCAGGTCAGACCAGCAGAAAAATTGAGGAATCTTGACTTAGAGACAAGATAGCCAAAAATTCGACATTTTTCAACGAATCTCGGCTATTTATGAACCGATCCTGAAATTCTTGGGTGGGTTCGACAGGGCTCCAGACACTCAGCTGCCCCGCACCGAAAATTCAGAAAAAAGTTGGTATTTGGCCGAGAAACCCTCGATTCTTGTCGGTTCTGACCGTTCTGACCAAGTTGCGGATGAGACGTCAAATTGCAATGCGCGTTTGTCGAAATCGCAGACATTCAGGTCAGACCAGCAGAAAAATTGAGGAATCTTGACTTAGAGACAAGATAGCCAAAAATTCGACATTTTTCAACGAATCTCGGCTATTTATGAACCGATCCTGGAATTCTTGGGTGGGTTCGACAGGGCTCCAGACACTCAGCTGCCCCGCAACGAAAATTCAGAAAAAAGTTGGTATTTGGCCGAGAAACCCTCGATTCTTGTCGGTTCTGACCGTTCTGACCAAGTTGCGGATGAGACCTCAAATTGCAATGCGCGTTTGTCGAAATCGCAGACATTCAGGTCAGACCAGCAGAAAAATTGAGGAATCTTGACTTAGAGACAAGATAGCCAAAAATTCGACATTTTTCAACGAATCTCGGCTATTTATGAACCGATCCTGAAATTCTTGGGTGGGTTCGACAGGGCTCCAGACACTCAGCTGCCCCGCAACGAAAATTCAGAAAAAAGTTGGTATTTGGCCGAGAAACCCTCGATTCTTGTCGGTTCTGACCGTTCTGACCAAGTTGCGGATGAGACCTCAAATTGCAATGCGCGTTTGTCGAAATCGCAGACATTCAGGTCAGACCAGCAGAAAAATTGAGGAATCTTGACTTAGAGACAAGATAGCCAAAAATTCGACATTTTTCAACGAATCTCGGCTATTTATGAACCGATCCTGGAATTCTTGGGTGGGTTCGACAGGGCTCCAGACACTCAGCTGCCCCGCAACGAAAATTCAGAATAAAGTTGGTATTTGGCCGAGAAACCCTCGATTCTTGTCGGTTCTGACCGTTCTGACCAAGTTGCGGATGAGACCTCAAATTGCAATGCGCGTTTGTCGAAATCGCAGACATTCAGGTCAGACCAGCAGAAAAATTGAGGAATCTTGACTTAGAGACAAGATAGCCAAAAATTCGACATTTTTCAACGAATCTCGGCTATTTATGAACCGATCCTGAAATTCTTGGGTGGGTTCGACAGGGCTCCAGACACTCAGCTGCCCCGCAACGAAAATTCAGAAAAAAGTTGGTATTTGGCCGAGAAACCCTCGATTCTTGTCGGTTCTGACCGTTCTGACCAAGTTGCGGATGAGACCTCAAATTGCAATGCGCGTTTGTCGAAATCGCAGACATTCAGGTCAGACCAGCAGAAAAATTGAGGAATCTTGACTTAGAGACAAGATAGCCAAAAATTCGACATTTTTCAACGAATCTCGGCTATTTATGAACCGATCCTGAAATTCTTGGGTGGGTTCGACAGGGCTCCAGACACTCAGCTGCCCCGCACCGAAAATTCAGAAAAAAGTTGGTATTTGGCCGAGAAACCCTCGATTCTTGTCGGTTCTGACCGTTCTGACCAAGTTGCGGATGAGACGTCAAATTGCAATGCGCGTTTGTCGAAATCGCAGACATTCAGGTCAGACCAGCAGAAAAATTGAGGAATCTTGACTTAGAGACAAGATAGCCAAAAATTCGACATTTTTCAACGAATCTCGGCTACTTATGAACCGATCCTGAAATTCTTGGGTGGGTTCGACAGGGCTCCAGACACTCAGCTGCCCCGCACTGAAAATTCAGAAAAAAGTTGGTATTTGGCCGAGAAACCCTCGATTCTTGTCGGTTCTGACCGTTCTGACCAAGTTGCGGATGAGACGTCAAATTGCAATGCGCGTTTGTCGAAATCGCAGACATTCAGGTCAGACCAGCAGAAAAATTGAGGAATCTTGACTTAGAGACAAGATAGCCAAAAATTCGACATTTTGCAACGAATCTCGGCTATTTATGAACCGATCCTGAAATTCTTGGGTGGGTTCGACAGGGCTCCAGACACTCAGCTGCCCCGCACCGAAAATTCAGAAAAAAGTTGGTATTTGGCCGAGAAACCCTCGATTCTTGTCGGTTCTGACCGTTCTGACCAAGTTGCGGATGAGACGTCAAATTGCAATGCGCGTTTGTCGAAATCGCAGACATTCAGGTCAGACCAGCAGAAAAATTGAGGAATCTTGGCTTAGAGACAAGATAGCCAAAAATTCGACATTTTTCAACGAATCTCGGCTACTTATGAACCGATCCTGAAATTCTTGGGTGGGTTCGACAGGGCTCCAGACACTCAGCTGCCCCGCACTGAAAATTCAGAAAAAAGTTGGTATTTGGCCGAGAAACCCTCGATTCTTGTCGGTTCTGACCGTTCTGACCAAGTTGCGGATGAGACGTCAAATTGCAATGCGCGTTTGTCGAAATCGCAGACATTCAGGTCAGACCAGCAGAAAAATTGAGGAATCTTGACTTAGAGACAAGATAGCCAAAAATTCGACATTTTTCAACGAATCTCGGCTATTTATGAACCGATCCTGAAATTCTTGGGTGGGTTCGACAGGGCTCCAGACACTCAGCTGCCCCGCACCAAAAATTCAGAAAAAAGTTGGTATTTGGCCGAGAAACCCTCGATTCTTGTCGGTTCTGACCGTTCTGACCAAGTTGCGGATGAGACGTCAAATTGCAATGCGCGTTTGTCGAAATCGCAGACATTCAGGTCAGACCAGCAGAAAAATTGAGGAATCTTGACTTAGAGACAAGATAGCCAAAAATTCGACATTTTTCAACGAATCTCGGCTACTTATGAACCGATCCTGAAATTCTTGGGTGGGTTCGACAGGGCTCCAGACACTCAGCTGCCCCGCACTGAAAATTCAGAAAAAAGTTGGTATTTGGCCGAGAAACCCTCGATTCTTGTCGGTTCTGACCGTTCTGACCAAGTTGCGGATGAGACGTCAAATTGCAATGCGCGTTTGTCGAAATCGCAGACATTCAGGTCAGACCAGCAGAAAAATTGAGGAATCTTGACTTAGAGACAAGATAGCCAAAAATTCGACATTTTTCAACGAATCTCGGCTATTTATGAACCGATCCTGAAATTCTTGGGTGGGTTCGACAGGGCTCCAGACACTCAGCTGCCCCGCACTGAAAATTCAGAAAAAAGTTGGTATTTGGCCGAGAAACCCTCGATTCTTGTCGGTTCTGACCGTTCTGACCAAGTTGCGGATGAGACCTCAAATTGCAATGCGCGTTTGTCGAAATCGCAGACATTCAGGTCAGACCAGCAGAAAAATTGAGGAATCTTGACTTAGAGACAAGATAGCCAAAAATTCGACATTTTTCAACGAATCTCGGCTACTTATGAACCGATCCTGAAATTCTTGGGTGGGTTCGACAGGGCTCCAGACACTCAGCTGCCCCGCACTGAAAATTCAGAAAAAAGTTGGTATTTGGCCGAGAAACCCTCGATTCTTGTCGGTTCTGACCGTTCTGACCAAGTTGCGGATGAGACGTCAAATTGCAATGCGCGTTTGTCGAAATCGCAGACATTCAGGTCAGACCAGCAGAAAAATTGAGGAATCTTGACTTAGAGACAAGATAGCCAAAAATTCGACATTTTTCAACGAATCTCGGCTATTTATGAACCGATCCTGAAATTCTTGGGTGGGTTCGACAGGGCTCCAGACACTCAGCTGCCCCGCACTGAAAATTCAGAAAAAAGTTGGTATTTGGCCGAGAAACCCTCGATTCTTGTCGGTTCTGACCGTTCTGACCAAGTTGCGGATGAGACCTCAAATTGCAATGCGCGTTTGTCGAAATCGCAGACATTCAGGTCAGACCAGCAGAAAAATTGAGGAATCTTGACTTAGAGACAAGATAGCCAAAAATTCGACATTTTTCAACGAATCTCGGCTATTTATGAACCGATCCTGAAATTCTTGGGTGGGTTCGACAGGGCTCCAGACACTCAGCTGCCCCGCACCGAAAATTCAGAAAAAAGTTGGTATTTGGCCGAGAAACCCTCGATTCTTGTCGGTTCTGACCGTTCTGACCAAGTTGCGGATGAGACCTCAAATTGCAATGCGCGTTTGTCGAAATCGCAGACATTCAGGTCAGACCAGCAGAAAAATTGAGAAATCTTGACTTAGAGACAAGATAGCCAAAAATTCGACATTTTTCACCGAATCTCGGCTATTTATGAACCGATCCTGAAATTCTTGGGTGGGTTCGACAGGGCTCCAGACACTCAGCTGCCCCGCACCGAAAATTCAGAAAAAAGTTGGTATTTGGCCGAGAAACCCTCGATTCTTGTCGGTTCTGACCGTTCTGACCAAGTTGCGGATGAGACGTCAAATTGCAATGCGCGTTTGTCGAAATCGCAGACATTCAGGTTAGACCAGCAGAAAAATTGAGGAATCTTGACTTAGAGACAAGATAGCCAAAAATTCGACATTTTTCACCGAATCTCGGCTATTTATGAACCGATCCTGAAATTCTTGGGTGGGTTCGACAGGGCTCCAGACACTCAGCTGCCCCGCAACGAAAATTCAGAAAAAAGTTGGTATTTGGCCGAGAAACCCTCGATTCTTGTCGGTTCTGACCGTTCTGACCAAGTTGCGGATGAGACCTCAAATTGCAATGCGCGTTTGTCGAAATCGCAGACATTCAGGTCAGACCAGCAGAAAAATTGAGGAATCTTGACTTAGAGACAAGATAGCCAAAAATTCGACATTTTTCAACGAATCTCGGCTATTTATGAACCGATCCTGAAATTCTTGGGTGGGTTCGACAGGGCTCCAGACACTCAGCTGCCCCGCACCGAAAATTCAGAAAAAAGTTGGTATTTGGCCGAGAAACCCTCGATTCTTGTCGGTTCTGACCGTTCTGACCAAGTTGCGGATGAGACGTCAAATTGCAATGCGCGTTTGTCGAAATCGCAGACATTCAGGTCAGACCAGCAGAAAAATTGAGGAATCTTGACTTAGAGACAAGATAGCCAAAAATTCGACATTTTTCAACGAATCTCGGCTACTTATGAACCGATCCTGAAATTCTTGGGTGGGTTCGACAGGGCTCCAGACACTCAGCTGCCCCGCACTGAAAATTCAGAAAAAAGTTGGTATTTGGCCGAGAAACCCTCGATTCTTGTCGGTTCTGACCGTTCTGACCAAGTTGCGGATGAGACGTCAAATTGCAATGCGCGTTTGTCGAAATCGCAGACATTCAGGTCAGACCAGCAGAAAAATTGAGGAATCTTGACTTAGAGACAAGATAGCCAAAAATTCGACATTTTGCAACGAATCTCGGCTATTTATGAACCGATCCTGAAATTCTTGGGTGGGTTCGACAGGGCTCCAGACACTCAGCTGCCCCGCACCGAAAATTCAGAAAAAAGTTGGTATTTGGCCGAGAAACCCTCGATTCTTGTCGGTTCTGACCGTTCTGACCAAGTTGCGGATGAGACGTCAAATTGCAATGCGCGTTTGTCGAAATCGCAGACATTCAGGTCAGACCAGCAGAAAAATTGAGGAATCTTGGCTTAGAGACAAGATAGCCAAAAATTCGACATTTTTCAACGAATCTCGGCTACTTATGAACCGATCCTGAAATTCTTGGGTGGGTTCGACAGGGCTCCAGACACTCAGCTGCCCCGCACTGAAAATTCAGAAAAAAGTTGGTATTTGGCCGAGAAACCCTCGATTCTTGTCGGTTCTGACCGTTCTGACCAAGTTGCGGATGAGACGTCAAATTGCAATGCGCGTTTGTCGAAATCGCAGACATTCAGGTCAGACCAGCAGAAAAATTGAGGAATCTTGACTTAGAGACAAGATAGCCAAAAATTCGACATTTTTCAACGAATCTCGGCTATTTATGAACCGATCCTGAAATTCTTGGGTGGGTTCGACAGGGCTCCAGACACTCAGCTGCCCCGCACCAAAAATTCAGAAAAAAGTTGGTATTTGGCCGAGAAACCCTCGATTCTTGTCGGTTCTGACCGTTCTGACCAAGTTGCGGATGAGACGTCAAATTGCAATGCGCGTTTGTCGAAATCGCAGACATTCAGGTCAGACCAGCAGAAAAATTGAGGAATCTTGACTTAGAGACAAGATAGCCAAAAATTCGACATTTTTCAACGAATCTCGGCTACTTATGAACCGATCCTGAAATTCTTGGGTGGGTTCGACAGGGCTCCAGACACTCAGCTGCCCCGCACTGAAAATTCAGAAAAAAGTTGGTATTTGGCCGAGAAACCCTCGATTCTTGTCGGTTCTGACCGTTCTGACCAAGTTGCGGATGAGACGTCAAATTGCAATGCGCGTTTGTCGAAATCGCAGACATTCAGGTCAGACCAGCAGAAAAATTGAGGAATCTTGACTTAGAGACAAGATAGCCAAAAATTCGACATTTTTCAACGAATCTCGGCTATTTATGAACCGATCCTGAAATTCTTGGGTGGGTTCGACAGGGCTCCAGACACTCAGCTGCCCCGCACTGAAAATTCAGAAAAAAGTTGGTATTTGGCCGAGAAACCCTCGATTCTTGTCGGTTCTGACCGTTCTGACCAAGTTGCGGATGAGACCTCAAATTGCAATGCGCGTTTGTCGAAATCGCAGACATTCAGGTCAGACCAGCAGAAAAATTGAGGAATCTTGACTTAGAGACAAGATAGCCAAAAATTCGACATTTTTCAACGAATCTCGGCTACTTATGAACCGATCCTGAAATTCTTGGGTGGGTTCGACAGGGCTCCAGACACTCAGCTGCCCCGCACTGAAAATTCAGAAAAAAGTTGGTATTTGGCCGAGAAACCCTCGATTCTTGTCGGTTCTGACCGTTCTGACCAAGTTGCGGATGAGACGTCAAATTGCAATGCGCGTTTGTCGAAATCGCAGACATTCAGGTCAGACCAGCAGAAAAATTGAGGAATCTTGACTTAGAGACAAGATAGCCAAAAATTCGACATTTTTCAACGAATCTCGGCTATTTATGAACCGATCCTGAAATTCTTGGGTGGGTTCGACAGGGCTCCAGACACTCAGCTGCCCCGCACTGAAAATTCAGAAAAAAGTTGGTATTTGGCCGAGAAACCCTCGATTCTTGTCGGTTCTGACCGTTCTGACCAAGTTGCGGATGAGACCTCAAATTGCAATGCGCGTTTGTCGAAATCGCAGACATTCAGGTCAGACCAGCAGAAAAATTGAGGAATCTTGACTTAGAGACAAGATAGCCAAAAATTCGACATTTTTCAACGAATCTCGGCTATTTATGAACCGATCCTGAAATTCTTGGGTGGGTTCGACAGGGCTCCAGACACTCAGCTGCCCCGCACCGAAAATTCAGAAAAAAGTTGGTATTTGGCCGAGAAACCCTCGATTCTTGTCGGTTCTGACCGTTCTGACCAAGTTGCGGATGAGACCTCAAATTGCAATGCGCGTTTGTCGAAATCGCAGACATTCAGGTCAGACCAGCAGAAAAATTGAGAAATCTTGACTTAGAGACAAGATAGCCAAAAATTCGACATTTTTCACCGAATCTCGGCTATTTATGAACCGATCCTGAAATTCTTGGGTGGGTTCGACAGGGCTCCAGACACTCAGCTGCCCCGCACCGAAAATTCAGAAAAAAGTTGGTATTTGGCCGAGAAACCCTCGATTCTTGTCGGTTCTGACCGTTCTGACCAAGTTGCGGATGAGACGTCAAATTGCAATGCGCGTTTGTCGAAATCGCAGACATTCAGGTTAGACCAGCAGAAAAATTGAGGAATCTTGACTTAGAGACAAGATAGCCAAAAATTCGACATTTTTCACCGAATCTCGGCTATTTATGAACCGATCCTGAAATTCTTGGGTGGGTTCGACAGGGCTCCAGACACTCAGCTGCCCCGCACCGAAAATTCAGAAAAAAGTTGGTATTTGGCCGAGAAACCCTGGATTCTTGTCGGTTCTGACCGTTCTGACCAAGTTGCGGATGAGACGTCAAATTGCAATGCGCGTTTGTCGAAATCGCAGACATTCAGGTCAGACCAGCAGAAAAATTGAGGAATCTTGACTTAGAGACAAGATAGCCAAAAATTCGACATTTTTCAACGAATCTCGGCTATTTATGAACCGATCCTGAAATTCTTGGGTGGGTTCGACAGGGCTCCAGACACTCAGCTGCCCCGCACTGAAAATTCAGAAAAAAGTTGGTATTTGGCCGAGAAACCCTCGATTCTTGTCGGTTCTGACCGTTCTGACCAAGTTGCGGATGAGACCTCAAATTGCAATGCGCGTTCGTCGAAATCGCAGACATTCAGGTCAGACCAGCAGAAAAATTGAGGAATCTTGACTTAGAGACAAGATAGCCAAAAATTCGACATTTTTCAACGAATCTCGGCTATTTATGAACCGATCCTGAAATTCTTGGGTGGGTTCGACAGGGCTCCAGACACTCAGCTGCCCCGCACCAAAAGTTCAGAAAAAAGTTGGTATTTGGCCGAGAAACCCTCGATTCTTGTCGGTTCTGACCGTTCTGACCAAGTTGCGGATGAGACGTCAAATTGCAATGCGCGTTTGTCGAAATCGCAGACATTCAGGTCAGACCAGCAGAAAAATTGAGGAATCTTGACTTAGAGACAAGATAGCCAAAAATTCGACATTTTTCAACGAATCTCGGCTACTTATGAACCGATCCTGAAATTCTTGGGTGGGTTCGACAGGGCTCCAGACACTCAGCTGCCCCGCACTGAAAATTCAGAAAAAAGTTGGTATTTGGCCGAGAAACCCTCGATTCTTGTCGGTTCTGACCGTTTTGACCAAGTTGCGGATGAGACGTCAAATTGCAATGCGCGTTTGTCGAAATCGCAGACATTCAGGTCAGACCAGCAGAAAAATTGAGGAATCTTGACTTAGAGACAAGATAGCCAAAAATTCGACATTTTTCAACGAATCTCGGCTATTTATGAACCGATCCTGAAATTCTTGGGTGGGTTCGACAGGGCTCCAGACACTCAGCTGCCCCGCAACGAAAATTCGGAAAAAAGTTGGTATTTGGCCGAGAAACCCTCGATTCTTGTCGGTTCTGACCGTTCTGACCAAGTTGCGGATGAGACCTCAAATTGCAATAGGCGTTTGTCGAAATCGCAGACATTCAGGTCAGACCAGCAGAAAAATTGAGGAATCTTGACTTAGAGACAAGATAGCCAAAAATTCGACATTTTTCAACGAATCTCGGCTATTTATGAACCGATCCTGAAATTCTTGGGTGGGTTCGACACGGCTCCAGACACTCAGCTGCCCCGCACCGAAAATTCAGAAAAAAGTTGGTATTTGGCCGAGAAACCCTCGATTCTTGTCGGTTCTGACCGTTCTGACCAAGTTGCGGATGAGACGTCAAATTGCAATGCGCGTTTGTCGAAATCGCAGACATTCAGGTCAGACCAGCAGAAAACTTGAGAAATCTTGACTTAGAGACAAGATAGCCAAAAATTCGACATTTTTCAACGAATCTCGGCTACTTATGAACCGATCCTGAAATTCTTGGGTGGGTTCGACAGGGCTCCAGACACTCAGCTGCCCCGCACTGAAAATTCAGAAAAAAGTTGGTATTTGGCCGAGAAACCCTCGATTCTTGTCGGTTCTGACCGTTCTGACCAAGTTGCGGATGAGACGTCAAATTGCAATGCGCGTTTGTCGAAATCGCAGACATTCAGGTCAGACCAGCAGAAAAATTGAGGAATCTTGACTTAGAGACAAGATAGCCAAAAATTCGACATTTTTCAACGAATCTCGGCTATTTATGAACCGATCCTGAAATTCTTGGGTGGGTTCGACAGGGCTCCAGACACTCAGCTGCCCCGCACTGAAAATTCAGAAAAAAGTTGGTATTTGGCCGAGAAACCCTCGATTCTTGTCGGTTCTGACCGTTCTGACCAAGTTGCGGATGAGACCTCAAATTGCAATGCGCGTTTGTCGAAATCGCAGACATTCAGGTCAGACCAGCAGAAAAATTGAGGAATCTTGACTTAGAGACAAGATAGCCAAAAATTCGACATTTTTCAACGAATCTCGGCTATTTATGAACCGATCCTGAAATTCTTGGGTGGGTTCGACAGGGCTCCAGACACTCAGCTGCCCCGCACCGAAAATTCAGGAAAAAGTCGGTATTTGGCCGAGAAACCCTCGATTCTTGTCGGTTCTGACCGTTCTGACCAAGTTGCGGATGAGACGTCAAATTGCAATGCGCGTTTGTCGAAATCGCAGACATTCAGGTCAGACCAGCAGAAAAATTGAGGAATCTTGACTTAGAGACAAGATAGCCAAAAATTCGACATTTTTCACCGAATCTCGGCTATTTATGAACCGATCCTGAAATTCTTGGGTGGGTTCGACAGGGCTCCAGACACTCAGCTGCCCCGCACCGAAAATTCAGAAAAAAGTTGGTATTTGGCCGAGAAACCCTCGATTCTTGTCGGTTCTGACCGTTCTGACCAAGTTGCGGATGAGACGTCAAATTGCAATGCGCGTTTGTCGAAATCGCAGACATTCAGGTCAGACCAGCAGAAAAATTGAGGAATCTTGACTTAGAGACAAGATAGCCAAAAATTCGACATTTTTCAACGAATCTCGGCTATTTATGAACCGATCCTGAAATTCTTGGGTGGGTTCGACAGGGCTCCAGACACTCAGCTGCCCCGCACTGAAAATTCAGAAAAAAGTTGGTATTTGGCCGAGAAACCCTCGATTCTTGTCGGTTCTGACCGTTCTGACCAAGTTGCGGATGAGACCTCAAATTGCAATGCGCGTTCGTCGAAATCGCAGACATTCAGGTCAGACCAGCAGAAAAATTGAGGAATCTTGACTTAGAGACAAGATAGCCAAAAATTCGACATTTTTCAACGAATCTCGGCTATTTATGAACCGATCCTGAAATTCTTGGGTGGGTTTGACAGGGCTCCAGACACTCAGCTGCCCCGCACCAAAAATTCAGAAAAAAGTTGGTATTTGGCCGAGAAACCCTCGATTCTTGTCGGTTCTGACCGTTCTGACCAAGTTGCGGATGAGACGTCAAATTGCAATGCGCGTTTGTCGAAATCGCAGACATTCAGGTCAGACCAGCAGAAAAATTGAGGAATCTTGACTTAGAGACAAGATAGCCAAAAATTCGACATTTTTCAACGAATCTCGGCTACTTATGAACCGATCCTGAAATTCTTGGGTGGGTTCGACAGGGCTCCAGACACTCAGCTGCCCCGCACTGAAAATTCAGAAAAAAGTTGGTATTTGGCCGAGAAACCCTCGATTCTTGTTGGTTCTGACCGTTTTGACCAAGTTGCGGATGAGACGTCAAATTGCAATGCGCGTTTGTCGAAATCGCAGACATTCAGGTCAGACCAGCAGAAAAATTGAGGAATCTTGACTTAGAGACAAGATAGCCAAAAATTCGACATTTTTCAACGAATCTCGGCTATTTATGAACCGATCCTGAAATTCTTGGGTGGGTTCGACAGGGCTCCAGACACTCAGCTGCCCCGCAACGAAAATTCAGAAAAAAGTTGGTATTTGGCCGAGAAACCCTCGATTCTTGTCGGTTCTGACCGTTCTGACCAAGTTGCGGATGAGACCTCAAATTGCAATGCGCGTTTGTCGAAATCGCAGACATTCAGGTCAGACCAGCAGAAAAATTGAGGAATCTTGACTTAGAGACAAGATAGCCAAAAATTCGACATTTTTCAACGAATCTCGGCTATTTATGAACCGATCCTGAAATTCTTGGGTGGGTTCGACAGGGCTCCAGACACTCAGCTGCCCCGCACCAAAAATTCAGAAAAAAGTTAGTATTTGGCCGAGAAACCCTCGATTCTTGTCGGTTCTGACCGTTCTGACCAAGTTGCGGATGAGACGTCAAATTGCAATGCGCGTTTGTCGAAATCGCAGACATTCAGGTCAGACCAGCAGAAAAATTGAGGAATCTTGACTTAGAGACAAGATAGCCAAAAATTCGACATTTTTCACCGAATCTCGGCTATTTATGAACCGATCCTGAAATTCTTGGGTGGGTTCGACAGGGCTCCAGACACTCAGCTGCCCCGCACCGAAAATTCAGAAAAAAGTTGGTATTTGGCCGAGAAACCCTCGATTCTTGTCGGTTCTGACCGTTCTGACCAAGTTGCGGATGAGACGTCAAATTGCAATGCGCGTTTGTCGAAATCGCAGACATTCAGGTCAGACCAGCAGAAAAATTGAGGAATCTTGACTTAGAGACAAGATAGCCAAAAATTCGACATTTTTCAACGAATCTCGGCTATTTATGAACCGATCCTGAAATTCTTTGGTGGGTTCGACAGGGCTCCAGACACTCAGCTGCCCCGCACTGAAAATTCAGAAAAAAGTTGGTATTTGGCCGAGAAACCCTCGATTCTTGTCGGTTCTGACCGTTCTGACCAAGTTGCGGATGAGACCTCAAATTGCAATGCGCGTTCGTCGAAATCGCAGACATTCAGGTCAGACCAGCAGAAAAATTGAGGAATCTTGACTTAGAGACAAGATAGCCAAAAATTCGACATTTTTCAACGAATCTCGGCTATTTATGAACCGATCCTGAAATTCTTGGGTGGTTTCGACAGGGCTCCAGACACTCAGCTGCCCCGCACCAAAAATTCAGAAAAAAGTTGGTATTTGGCCGAGAAACCCTCGATTCTTGTCGGTTCTGACCGTTTTGACCAAGTTGCGGATGAGACGTCAAATTGCAATGCGCGTTTGTCGAAATCGCAGACATTCAGGTCAGACCAGCAGAAAAATTGAGGAATCTTGACTTAGAGACAAGATAGCCAAAAATTCGACATTTTTCAACGAATCTCGGCTATTTATGAACCGATCCTGAAATTCTTGGGTGGGTTCGACAGGGCTCCAGACACTCAGCTGCCCCGCAACGAAGATTCAGAAAAAAGTTGGTATTTGGCCGAGAAACCCTCGATTCTTGTCGGTTCTGACCGTTCTGACCAAGTTGCGGATGAGACGTCAAATTGCAATGCGCGTTTGTCGAAATCGCAGACATTCAGGTCAGACCAGCAGAAAAATTGAGGAATCTTGACTTAGAGACAAGATAGCCAAAAATTCGACATTTTTCAACGAATCTCGGCTATTTATGAACCGATCCTGAAATTCTTGGGTGGGTTCGACAGGGCTCCAGACACTCAGCTGCCCCGCACCGAAAATTCAGGAAAAAGTTGGTATTTGGCCGAGAAACCCTCGATTCTTGTCGGTTCTGACCGTTCTGACCAAGTTGCGGATGAGACGTCAAATTGCAATGCGCGTTTGTCGAAATCGCAGACATTCAGGTCAGACCAGCAGAAAAATTGAGGAATCTTGACTTAGAGACAAGTAAGCCAAAAATTCGACATTTTTCAACGAATCTCGGCTATTTATGAACCGATCCTGAAATTCTTGGGTGGGTTCGACAGGGCTCCAGACACTCAGCTGCCCCGCACCGAAAATTCAGAAAAAAGTTGGTATTTGGCCGAGAAACCCTCGATTCTTGTCGGTTCTGACCGTTCTGACCAAGTTGCGGATGAGACGTCAAATTGCGATGCGCGTTTGTCGAAATCGCAGACATTCAGGTCAGACCAGCAGAAAAATTGAGGAATCTTGACTTAGAGACAAGATAGCCAAAAATTCGACATTTTTCAACGAATCTCGGCTATTTATGAACCGATCCTGAAATTCTTGGGTGGGTTCGACAGGGCTCCAGACACTCAGCTGCCCCCCACCAAAAATTCAGAAAAAAGTTGGTATTTGGCCGAGAAACCCTCGATTTTTGTCGGTTCTGACCGTTCTGACCAAGTTGCGGATGAGACCTCAAATTGCAATGCGCGTTCGTCGAAATCGCAGACATTCAGGTCAGACCAGCAGAAAAATTGAGGAATCTTGACTTAGAGACAAGATAGCCAAAAATTCGACATTTTTCAACGAATCTCGGCTATTTATGAAGCGATCCTGAAATTCTTGGGTGGGTTCGACAGGGCTCCAGACACTCAGCTGCCCCGCAACGAAAATTCAGAAAAAAGTTGGTATCTGGCCGAGAAACCCTCGATTCTTGTCGGTTCTGACCGTTCTGACCAAGTTGCGGATGAGACCTCAAATTGCAATGCGCGTTTGTCGAAATCGCAGACATTCAGGTCAGACCAGCAGAAAAATTGAGGAATCTTGACTTAGAGACAAGATAGCCAAAAATTCGACATTTTTCAACGGATCTCGGCTATTTATGAACCGATCCTGAAATTCTTGGGTGGGTTCGACAGGGCTCCAGACACTCAGCTGCCCCGCACTGAAAATTCAGAAAAAAGTTGGTATTTGGCCGAGAAACCCTCGATTCTTGTCGGTTCTGACCGTTCTGACCAAGTTGCGGATGAGACGTCAAATTGCAATGCGCGTTTGTTGAAATCGCAGACATTCAGGTCAGACCAGCAGAAAAATTGAGGAATCTTGACTTAGAGACAAGATAGCCAAAAATTCGACATTTTTCAACGAATCTCGGCTATTTATGAACCGATCCTGAAATTCTTGGGTGGGTTCGACAGGGCTCCAGACACTCAGCTGCCCCGCACTGAAAATTCAGAAAAAAGTTGGTATTTGGCCGAGAAACCCTCGATTCTTGTCGGTTCTGACCGTTCTGACCAAGTTGCGGATGAGACGTCAAATTGCAATGCGCGTTTGTCGAAATCGCAGACATTCAGGTCAGACCAGCAGAAAAATTGAGGAATCTTGACTTAGAGACAAGATAGCCAAAAATTCGACATTTTTCAACGAATCTCGGCTATTTATGAACCGATCCTGAAATTCTTGGGTGGGTTCGACAGGGCTCCAGACACTCAGCTGCCCCGCACCGAAAATTCAGAAAAAAGTTGGTATTTGGCCGAGAAACCCTCGATTCTTGTCGGTTCTGACCGTTCTGACCAAGTTGCGGATGAGACGTCAAATTGCAATGCGCGTTTGTCGAAATCGCAGACATTCAGGTCAGACCAGCAGAAAAATTGAGGAATCTTGACTTAGAGACAAGATAGCCAAAAATTCGACATTTTTCAACGAATCTCGGCTATTTATGAACCGATCCTGAAATTCTTGGGTGGGTTCGACAGGGCTCCAGACACTCAGCTGCCCCGCAACGAAAATTCAGAAAAAAGTTGGTATTTGGCCGAGAAACCCTCGATTCTTGTCGGTTCTGACCGTTCTGACCAAGTTGCGGATGAGACCTCAAATTGCAATGCGCGTTTGTCGAAATCGCAGACATTCAGGTCAGACCAGCAGAAAAATTGAGGAATCTTGACTTAGAGACAAGATAGCCAAAAATTCGACATTTTTCAACGAATCTCGGCTATTTATGAACCGATCCTGAAATTCTTGGGTGGGTTCGACAGGGCTCCAGACACTCAGCTGCCCCGCACTGAAAATTCAGAAAAAAGTTGGTATTTGGCCGAGAAACCCTCGATTCTTGTCGGTTCTGACCGTTCTGACCAAGTTGCGGATGAGACGTCAAATTGCAATGCGCGTTTGTCGAAATCGCAGACATTCAGGTCAGACCAGCAGAAAAATTGAGGAATCTTGACTTAGAGACAAGATAGCCAAAAATTCGACATTTTTCAACGAATCTCGGCTATTTATGAACCGATCCTGAAATTCTTGGGTGGGTTCGACAGGGCTCCAGACACTCAGCTGCCCCGCACCGAAAATTCAGAAAAAAGTTGGTATTTGGCCGAGAAACCCTCGATTCTTGTCGGTTCTGACCGTTCTGACCAAGTTGCGGATGAGACGTCAAATTGCAATGCGCGTTTGTCGAAATCGCAGACATTCAGGTCAGACCAGCAGAAAAATTGAGGAATCTTGACTTAGAGACAAGATAGCCAAAAATTCGACATTTTTCAACGAATCTCGGCTATTTATGAACCGATCCTGAAATTCTTGGGTGGGTTCGACAGGGCTCCAGACACTCAGCTGCCCCGCAACGAAAATTCAGAAAAAAGTTGGTATTTGGCCGAGAAACCCTCGATTCTTGTCGGTTCTGACCGTTCTGACCAAGTTGCGGATGAGACCTAAAATTGCAATGCGCGTTTGTCGAAATCGCAGACATTCAGGTCAGACCAGCAGAAAAATTGAGGAATCTTGACTTAGAGACAAGATAGCCAAAAATTCGACATTTTTCAACGATTCTCGGCTATTTATGAACCGATCCTGAAATTCTTGGGTGGGTTCGACAGGGCTCCAGACACTCAGCTGCCCCGCACCGAAAATTCAGAAAAAAGTTGGTATTTGGCCGAGAAACCCTCGATTCTTGTCGGTTCTGACCGTTCTGACCAAGTTGCGGATGAGACGTCAAATTGCAATGCGCGTTTGTCGAAATCGCAGACATTCAGGTCAGACCAGCAGAAAAATTGAGGAATCTTGACTTAGAGACAAGATAGCCAAAAATTCGACATTTTTCAACGAATCTCGGCTATTTATGAACCGATCCTGAAATTCTTGGGTGGGTTCGACAGGGCTCCAGACACTCAGCTGCCCCGCACCGAAAATTCAGAAAAAAGTTGGTATTTGGCCGAGAAACCCTCGATTCTTGTCGGTTCTGACCGTTCTGACCAAGTTGCGGATGAGACGTCAAATTGCAATGCGCGTTTGTCGAAATCGCAGACATTCAGGTCAGACCAGCAGAAAAATTGAGGAATCTTGACTTAGAGACAAGATAGCCAAAAATTCGACATTTTTCAACGAATCTCGGCTATTTATGAACCGATCCTGAAATTCTTGGGTGGGTTCGACAGGGCTCCAGACACTCAGCTGCCCCGCAACGAAAATTCAGAAAAAAGTTGGTATTTGGCCGAGAAACCCTCGATTCTTGTCGGTTCTGACCGTTCTGACCAAGTTGCGGATGAGACCTCAAATTGCAATGCGCGTTTGTCGAAATCGCAGACATTCAGGTCAGACCAGCAGAAAAATTGAGGAATCTTGACTTAGAGACAAGATAGCCAAAAATTCGACATTTTTCAACGAATCTCGGCTATTTATGAACCGATCCTGAAATTCTTGGGTGGGTTCGACAGGGCTCCAGACACTCAGCTGCCCCGCACCGAAAATTCAGAAAAAAGTTGGTATTTGGCCGAGAAACCCTCGATTCTTGTCGGTTCTGACCGTTCTGACCAAGTTGCGGATGAGACGTCAAATTGCAATGCGCGTTTGTCGAAATCGCAGACATTCAGGTCAGACCAGCAGAAAAATTGAGGAATCTTGACTTAGAGACAAGATAGCCAAAAATTCGACATTTTTCAACGAATCTCGGCTATTTATGAACCGATCCTGAAATTCTTGGGTGGGTTCGACAGGGCTCCAGACACTCAGCTGCCCCGCACCGAAAATTCAGAAAAAAGTTGGTATTTGGCCGAGAAACCCTCGATTCTTGTCGGTTCTGACCGTTCTGACCAAGTTGCGGATGAGACGTCAAATTGCAATGCGCGTTTGTCGAAATCGCAGACATTCAGGTCAGACCAACAGAAAAATTGAGGAATCTTGACTTAGAGACAAGATAGCCAAAAATTCGACATTTTTCAACGAATCTCGGCTATTTATGAACCGATCCTGAAATTCTTGGGTGGGTTCGACAGGGCTCCAGACACTCAGCTGCCCCGCACCGAAAATTCAGGAAAAAGTTGGTATTTGGCCGAGAAACCCTCGATTCTTGTCGGTTCTGACCGTTCTGACCAAGTTGCGGATGAGACGTCAAATTGCAATGCGCGTTTGTCGAAATCGCAGACATTCAGGTCAGACCAGCAGAAAAATTGAGGAATCTTGACTTAGAGACAAGTAAGCCAAAAATTCGACATTTTTCAACGAATCTCGGCTATTTATGAACCGATCCTGAAATTCTTGGGTGGGTTCGACAGGGCTCCAGACACTCAGCTGCCCCGCACCGAAAATTCAGAAAAAAGTTGGTATTTGGCCGAGAAACCCTCGATTCTTGTCGGTTCTGACCGTTCTGACCAAGTTGCGGATGAGACGTCAAATTGCGATGCGCGTTTGTCGAAATCGCAGACATTCAGGTCAGACCAGCAGAAAAATTGAGGAATCTTGACTTAGAGACAAGATAGCCAAAAATTCGACATTTTTCAACGAATCTCGGCTATTTATGAACCGATCCTGAAATTCTTGGGTGGGTTCGACAGGGCTCCAGACACTCAGCTGCCCCGCACCAAAAATTCAGAAAAAAGTTGGTATTTGGCCGAGAAACCCTCGATTTTTGTCGGTTCTGACCGTTCTGACCAAGTTGCGGATGAGACCTCAAATTGCAATGCGCGTTCGTCGAAATCGCAGACATTCAGGTCAGACCAGCAGAAAAATTGAGGAATCTTGACTTAGAGACAAGATAGCCAAAAATTCGACATTTTTCAACGAATCTCGGCTATTTATGAAGCGATCCTGAAATTCTTGGGTGGGTTCGACAGGGCTCCAGACACTCAGCTGCCCCGCAACGAAAATTCAGAAAAAAGTTGGTATCTGGCCGAGAAACCCTCGATTCTTGTCGGTTCTGACCGTTCTGACCAAGTTGCGGATGAGACCTCAAATTGCAATGCGCGTTTGTCGAAATCGCAGACATTCAGGTCAGACCAGCAGAAAAATTGAGGAATCTTGACTTAGAGACAAGATAGCCAAAAATTCGACATTTTTCAACGGATCTCGGCTATTTATGAACCGATCCTGAAATTCTTGGGTGGGTTCGACAGGGCTCCAGACACTCAGCTGCCCCGCACCGAAAATTCAGAAAAAAGTTGGTATTTGGCCGAGAAACCCTCGATTCTTGTCGGTTCTGACCGTTCTGACCAAGTTGCGGATGAGACGTCAAATTGCAATGCGCGTTTGTCGAAATCGCAGACATTCAGGTTAGACCAGCAGAAAAATTGAGGAATCTTGACTTAGAGACAAGATAGCCAAAAATTCGACATTTTTCAACGAATCTCGGCTATTTATGAACCGATCCTGAAATTCTTGGGTGGGTTCGACAGGGCTCCAGACACTCAGCTGCCCCGCACCAAAAATTCAGAAAAAAGTTGGTATTTGGCCGGGAAACCCTCGATTCTTGTCGGTTCTGACCGTTCTGACCAAGTTGCGGATGAGACCTCAAATTGCAATGCGCGTTCGTCGAAATCGCAGACATTCAGGTCAGACCAGCAGAAAAATTGAGGAATCTTGACTTAGAGACAAGATAGCCAAAAATTCGACATTTTTCAACGAATCTCGGCTATTTATGAACCGATCCTGAAATTCTTGGGTGGGTTCGACAGGGCTCCAGACACTCAGCTGCCCCGCAACGAAAATTCAGAAAAAAGTTGGTATCTGGCCGAGAAACCCTCGATTCTTGTCGGTTCTGACCGTTCTGACCAAGTTGCGGATGAGACCTCAAATTGCAATGCGCGTTTGTCGAAATCGCAGACATTCAGGTCAGACCAGCAGAAAAATTGAGGAATCTTGACTTAGAGACAAGATAGCCAAAAATTCGACATTTTTCAACGAATCTCGGCTATTTATGAACCGATCCTGAAATTCTTGGGTGGGTTCGACAGGGCTCCAGACACTCAGCTGCCCCGCACCGAAAATTCAGTAAAAAGTTGGTATTTGGCCGAGAAACCCTCGATTCTTGTCGGTTCTGACCGTTCTGACCAAGTTGCGGATGAGACGTCAAATTGCAATGCGCGTTTGTCGAAATCGCAGACATTCAGGTCAGACCAGCAGAAAAATTGAGGAATCTTGACTTAGAGACAAGATAGCCAAAAATTCGACATTTTTCAACGAATCTCGGCTATCTATGAACCGATCCTGAAATTCTTGGGTGGGTTCGACAGGGCTCCAGACACTCAGCTGCCCCGCACCGAAAATTCAGAAAAAAGTTGGTATTTGGCCGAGAAACCCTCGATTCTTGTCGGTTCTGACCGTTCTGACCAAGTTGCGGATGAGACGTCAAATTGCAATGCGCGTTTGTCGAAATCGCAGACATTCAGGTCAGACCAGCAGAAAAATTGAGGAATCTTGACTTAGAGACAAGATAGCCAAAAATTCGACATTTTTCAACGAATCTCGGCTATTTATGAACCGATCCTGAAATTCTTGGGTGGGTTCGACAGGGCTCCAGACACTCAGCTGCCCCGCAACGAAAATTCAGAAAAAAGTTGGTATTTGGCCGAGAAACCCTCGATTCTTGTCGGTTCTGACCGTTCTGACCAAGTTGCGGATGAGACCTCAAATTGCAATGCGCGTTTGTCGAAATCGCAGACATTCAGGTCAGACCAGCAGAAAAATTGAGGAATCTTGACTTAGAGACAAGATAGCCAAAAATTCGACATTTTTCAACGAATCTCGGCTATTTATGAACCGATCCTGAAATTCTTGGGTGGGTTCGACAGGGCTCCAGACACTCAGCTGCCCCGCACCGAAAATTCAGAAAAAAGTTGGTATTTGGCCGAGAAACCCTCGATTCTTGTCGGTTCTGACCGTTCTGACCAAGTTGCGGATGAGACGTCAAATTGCAATGCGCGTTTGTCGAAATCGCAGACATTCAGGTCAGACCAGCAGAAAAATTGAGGAATCTTGACTTAGAGACAAGATAGCCAAAAATTCGACATTTTTCAACGAATCTCGGCTATTTATGAACCGATCCTGAAATTCTTGGGTGGGTTCGACAGGGCTCCAGACACTCAGCTGCCCCGCACCGAAAATTCAGGAAAAAGTTGGTATTTGGCCGAGAAACCCTCGATTCTTGTCGGTTCTGACCGTTCTGACCAAGTTGCGGATGAGACGTCAATTTGCAATGCGCGTTTGTCGAAATCGCAGACATTCAGGTCAGACCAGCAGAAAAATTGAGGAATCTTGACTTAGAGACAAGTAAGCCAAAAATTCGACATTTTTCAACGAATCTCGGCTATTTATGAACCGATCCTGAAATTCTTGGGTGGGTTCGACAGGGCTCCAGACACTCAGCTGCCCCGCACTGAAAATTCAGAAAAAAGTTGGTATTTGGCCGAGAAACCCTCGATTCTTGTCGGTTCTGACCGTTCTGACCAAGTTGCGGATGAGACGTCAAATTGCAATGCGCGTTTGTCGAAATCGCAGACATTCAGGTCAGACCAGCAGAAAAATTGAGGAATCTTGACTTAGAGACAAGATAGCCAAAAATTCGACATTTTTCAACGAATCTCGGCTATTTATGAACCGATCCTGAAATTCTTGGGTGGGTTCGACAGGGCTCCAGACACTCAGCTGCCCCGCACCGAAAATTCAGAAAAAAGTTGGTATTTGGCCGAGAAACCCTCGATTCTTGTCGGTTCTGACCGTTCTGACCAAGTTGCGGATGAGACGTCAAATTGCAATGCGCGTTTGTCGAAATCGCAGACATTCAGGTCAGACCAGCAGAAAAATTGAGGAATCTTGACTTAGAGACAAGATAGCCAAAAATTCGACATTTTTCAACGAATCTCGGCTATTTATGAACCGATCCTGAAATTCTTGGGTGGGTTCGACAGGGCTCCAGACACTCAGCTGCCCCGCAACGAAAATTCAGAAAAAAGTTGGTATTTGGCCGAGAAACCCTCGATTCTTGTCGGTTCTGACCGTTCTGACCAAGTTGCGGATGAGACCTCAAATTGCAATGCGCGTTTGTCGAAATCGCAGACATTCAGGTCAGACCAGCAGAAAAATTGAGGAATCTTGACTTAGAGACAAGATAGCCAAAAATTCGACATTTTTCAACGAATCTCGGCTATTTATGAACCGATCCTGAAATTCTTGGGTGGGTTCGACAGGGCTCCAGACACTCAGCTGCCCCGCACCGAAAATTCAGAAAAAAGTTGGTATTTGGCCGAGAAACCCTCGATTCTTGTCGGTTCTGACCGTTCTGACCAAGTTGCGGATGAGACGTCAAATTGCGATGCGCGTTTGTCGAAATCGCAGACATTCAGGTCAGACCAGCAGAAAAATTGAGGAATCTTGACTTAGAGACAAGATAGCCAAAAATTCGACATTTTTCAACGAATCTCGGCTATTTATGAACCGATCCTGAAATTCTTGGGTGGGTTCGACAGGGCTCCAGACACTCAGCTGCCCCGCAACGAAAATTCAGAAAAAAGTTGGTATTTGGCCGAGAAACCCTCGATTCTTGTCGGTTCTGACCGTTCTGACCAAGTTGCGGATGAGACCTCAAATTGCAATGCGCGTTTGTCGAAATCGCAGACATTCAGGTCAGACCAGCAGAAAAATTGAGGAATCTTGACTTAGAGACAAGATAGCCAAAAATTCGACATTTTTCAACGAATCTCGGCTATTTATGAACCGATCCTGAAATTCTTGGGTGGATTCGACAGGGCTCCAGACACTCAGCTGCCCCGCACCGAAAATTCAGAAAAAAGTTGGTATTTGGCCGAGAAACCCTCGATTCTTGTCGGTTCTGACCGTTCTGACCAAGTTGCGGATGAGACGTCAAATTGCAATGCGCGTTTGTCGAAATCGCAGACATTCAGGTCAGACCAGCAGAAAAATTGAGGAATCTTGACTTAGAGACAAGATAGCCAAAAATTCGACATTTTTCAACGAATCTCGGCTATTTATGAACCGATCCTGAA
Organism: Diprion similis; assembly: GCF_021155765.1. Classification (NCBI taxonomy): domain Eukaryota; kingdom Metazoa; phylum Arthropoda; class Insecta; order Hymenoptera; family Diprionidae; genus Diprion; species Diprion similis. The sequence goes on along the minus strand of NC_060107.1, from coordinate 17,357,941 downwards.
ATTCTTGGGTGGGTTCGACAGGGCTCCAGAAACTCAGCTGCCCCGCACCAAAAATTCAGAAAAAAGTTGGTATTTGGCCGAGAAACCCTCGATTCTTGTCGGTTCTGACCGTTCTGACCAAGTTGCGGATGAGACGTCAAATTGCAATGCGCGTTTGTCGAAATCGCAGACATTCAGGTCAGACCAGCAGAAAAATTGAGGAATCTTGACTTAGAGACAAGATAGCCAAAAATTCGACATTTTTCAACGAATCTCGGCTATTTATGAACCGATCCTGAAATTCTTGGGTGGGTTCGACAGGGCTCCAGACACTCAGCTGCCCCGCACCGAAAATTCAGGAAAAAGTTGGTATTTGGCCGAGAAACCCTCGATTCTTGTCGGTTCTGACCGTTCTGACCAAGTTGCGGATGAGACGTCAATTTGCAATGCGCGTTTGTCGAAATCGCAGACATTCAGGTCAGACCAGCAGAAAAATTGAGGAATCTTGACTTAGAGACAAGTAAGCCAAAAATTCGACATTTTTCAACGAATCTCGGCTATTTATGAACCGATCCTGAAATTCTTGGGTGGGTTCGACAGGGCTCCAGACACTCAGCTGCCCCGCACTGAAAATTCAGAAAAAAGTTGGTATTTGGCCGAGAAACCCTCGATTCTTGTCGGTTCTGACCGTTCTGACCAAGTTGCGGATGAGACGTCAAATTGCAATGCGCGTTTGTCGAAATCGCAGACATTCAGGTCAGACCAGCAGAAAAATTGAGGAATCTTGACTTAGAGACAAGATAGCCAAAAATTCGACATTTTTCAACGAATCTCGGCTATTTATGAACCGATCCTGAAATTCTTGGGTGGGTTCGACAGGGCTCCAGACACTCAGCTGCCCCGCACCGAAAATTCAGAAAAAAGTTGGTATTTGGCCGAGAAACCCTCGATTCTTGTCGGTTCTGACCGTTCTGACCAAGTTGCGGATGAGACGTCAAATTGCAATGCGCGTTTGTCGAAATCGCAGACATTCAGGTCAGACCAGCAGAAAAATTGAGGAATCTTGACTTAGAGACAAGATAGCCAAAAATTCGACATTTTTCAACGAATCTCGGCTATTTATGAACCGATCCTGAAATTCTTGGGTGGGTTCGACAGGGCTCCAGACACTCAGCTGCCCCGCAACGAAAATTCAGAAAAAAGTTGGTATTTGGCGGAGAAACCCTCGATTCTTGTCGGTTCTGACCGTTCTGACCAAGTTGCGGATGAGACCTCAAATTGCAATGCGCGTTTGTCGAAATCGCAGACATTCAGGTCAGACCAGCAGAAAAATTGAGGAATCTTGACTTAGAGACAAGATAGCCAAAAATTCGACATTTTTCAACGAATCTCGGCTATTTATGAACCGATCCTGAAATTCTTGGGTGGGTTCGACAGGGCTCCAGACACTCAGCTGCCCCGCACCGAAAATTCAGAAAAAAGTTGGTATTTGGCCGAGAAACCCTCGATTCTTGTCGGTTCTGACCGTTCTGACCAAGTTGCGGATGAGACGTCAAATTGCAATGCGCGTTTGTCGAAATCGCAGACATTCAGGTCAGACCAGCAGAAAAATTGAGGAATCTTGACTTAGAGACAAGATAGCCAAAAATTCGACATTTTTCAACGAATCTCGGCTATTTATGAACCGATCCTGAAATTCTTGGGTGGGTTCGACAGGGCTCCAGACACTCAGCTGCCCCGCACCGAAAATTCAGAAAAAAGTTGGTATTTGGCCGAGAAACCCTCGATTCTTGTCGGTTCTGACCGTTCTGACCAAGTTGCGGATGAGACGTCAAATTGCAATGCGCGTTTGTCGAAATCGCAGACATTCAGGTCAGACCAGCAGAAAAATTGAGGAATCTTGACTTAGAGACAAGATAGCCAAAAATTCGACATTTTTCAACGAATCTCGGCTATTTATGAACCGATCCTGAAATTCTTGGGTGGGTTCGACAGGGCTCCAGACACTCAGCTGCCCCGCAACGAAAATTCAGAAAAAAGTTGGTATTTGGCCGAGAAACCCTCGATTCTTGTCGGTTCTGACCGTTCTGACCAAGTTGCGGATGAGACCTCAAATTGCAATGCGCGTTTGTCGAAATCGCAGACATTCAGGTCAGACCAGCAGAAAAATTGAGGAATCTTGACTTAGAGACAAGATAGCCAAAAATTCGACATTTTTCAACGAATCTCGGCTATTTATGAACCGATCCTGAAATTCTTGGGTGGGTTCGACAGGGCTCCAGACACTCAGCTGCCCCGCACCGAAAATTCAGAAAAAAGTTGGTATTTGGCCGAGAAACCCTCGATTCTTGTCGGTTCTGACCGTTCTGACCAAGTTGCGGATGAGACGTCAAATTGCAATGCGCGTTTGTCGAAATCGCAGACATTCAGGTCAGACCAGCAGAAAAATTGAGGAATCTTGACTTAGAGACAAGATAGCCAAAAATTCGACATTTTTCAACGAATCTCGGCTATTTATGAACCGATCCTGAAATTCTTGGGTGGGTTCGACAGGGCTCCAGACACTCAGCTGCCCCGCACCGAAAATTCAGAAAAAAGTTGGTATTTGGCCGAGAAACCCTCGATTCTTGTCGGTTCTGACCGTTCTGACCAAGTTGCGGATGAGACGTCAAATTGCAATGCGCGTTTGTCGAAATCGCAGACATTCAGGTCAGACCAGCAGAAAAATTGAGGAATCTTGACTTAGAGACAAGATAGCCAAAAATTCGACATTTTTCAACGAATCTCGGCTATTTATGAACCGATCCTGAAATTCTTGGGTGGGTTCGACAGGGCTCCAGACACTCAGCTGCCCCGCACCGAAAATTCAGGAAAAAGTTGGTATTTGGCCGAGAAACCCTCGATTCTTGTCGGTTCTGACCGTTCTGACCAAGTTGCGGATGAGACGTCAAATTGCAATGCGCGTTTGTCGAAATCGCAGACATTCAGGTCAGACCAGCAGAAAAATTGAGGAATCTTGACTTAGAGACAAGTAAGCCAAAAATTCGACATTTTTCAACGAATCTCGGCTATTTATGAACCGATCCTGAAATTCTTGGGTGGGTTCGACAGGGCTCCAGACACTCAGCTGCCCCGCACCGAAAATTCAGAAAAAAGTTGGTATTTGGCCGAGAAACCCTCGATTCTTGTCGGTTCTGACCGTTCTGACCAAGTTGCGGATGAGACGTCAAATTGCGATGCGCGTTTGTCGAAATCGCAGACATTCAGGTCAGACCAGCAGAAAAATTGAGGAATCTTGACTTAGAGACAAGATAGCCAAAAATTCGACATTTTTCAACGAATCTCGGCTATTTATGAACCGATCCTGAAATTCTTGGGTGGGTTCGACAGGGCTCCAGACACTCAGCTGCCCCGCACCAAAAATTCAGAAAAAAGTTGGTATTTGGCCGAGAAACCCTCGATTTTTGTCGGTTCTGACCGTTCTGACCAAGTTGCGGATGAGACCTCAAATTGCAATGCGCGTTCGTCGAAATCGCAGACATTCAGGTCAGACCAGCAGAAAAATTGAGGAATCTTGACTTAGAGACAAGATAGCCAAAAATTCGACATTTTTCAACGAATCTCGGCTATTTATGAAGCGATCCTGAAATTCTTGGGTGGGTTCGACAGGGCTCCAGACACTCAGCTGCCCCGCAACGAAAATTCAGAAAAAAGTTGGTATCTGGCCGAGAAACCCTCGATTCTTGTCGGTTCTGACCGTTCTGACCAAGTTGCGGATGAGACCTCAAATTGCAATGCGCGTTTGTCGAAATCGCAGACATTCAGGTCAGACCAGCAGAAAAATTGAGGAATCTTGACTTAGAGACAAGATAGCCAAAAATTCGACATTTTTCAACGGATCTCGGCTATTTATGAACCGATCCTGAAATTCTTGGGTGGGTTCGACAGGGCTCCAGACACTCAGCTGCCCCGCACCGAAAATTCAGAAAAAAGTTGGTATTTGGCCGAGAAACCCTCGATTCTTGTCGGTTCTGACCGTTCTGACCAAGTTGCGGATGAGACGTCAAATTGCAATGCGCGTTTGTCGAAATCGCAGACATTCAGGTTAGACCAGCAGAAAAATTGAGGAATCTTGACTTAGAGACAAGATAGCCAAAAATTCGACATTTTTCAACGAATCTCGGCTATTTATGAACCGATCCTGAAATTCTTGGGTGGGTTCGACAGGGCTCCAGACACTCAGCTGCCCCGCACTAAAAATTCAGAAAAAAGTTGGTATTTGGCCGAGAAACCCTCGATTCTTGTCGGTTCTGACCGTTCTGACCAAGTTGCGGATGAGACCTCAAATTGCAATGCGCGTTCGTCGAAATCGCAGACATTCAGGTCAGACCAGCAGAAAAATTGAGGAATCTTGACTTAGAGACAAGATAGCCAAAAATTCGACATTTTTCAACGAATCTCGGCTATTTATGAACCGATCCTGAAATTCTTGGGTGGGTTCGACAGGGCTCCAGACACTCAGCTGCCCCGCAACGAAAATTCAGAAAAAAGTTGGTATCTGGCCGAGAAACCCTCGATTCTTGTCGGTTCTGACCGTTCTGACCAAGTTGCGGATGAGACCTCAAATTGCAATGCGCGTTTGTCGAAATCGCAGACATTCAGGTCAGACCAGCAGAAAAATTGAGGAATCTTGACTTAGAGACAAGATAGCCAAAAATTCGACATTTTTCAACGAATCTCGGCTATTTATGAACCGATCCTGAAATTCTTGGGTGGGTTCGACAGGGCTCCAGACACTCAGCTGCCCCGCACCGAAAATTCAGTAAAAAGTTGGTATTTGGCCGAGAAACCCTCGATTCTTGTCGGTTCTGACCGTTCTGACCAAGTTGCGGATGAGACGTCAAATTGCAATGCGCGTTTGTCGAAATCGCAGACATTCAGGTCAGACCAGCAGAAAAATTGAGGAATCTTGACTTAGAGACAAGATAGCCAAAAATTCGACATTTTTCAACGAATCTCGGCTATCTATGAACCGATCCTGAAATTCTTGGGTGGGTTCGACAGGGCTCCAGACACTCAGCTGCCCCGCACCGAAAATTCAGAAAAAAGTTGGTATTTGGCCGAGAAACCCTCGATTCTTGTCGGTTCTGACCGTTCTGACCAAGTTGCGGATGAGACGTCAAATTGCAATGCGCGTTTGTCGAAATCGCAGACATTCAGGTCAGACCAGCAGAAAAATTGAGGAATCTTGACTTAGAGACAAGATAGCCAAAAATTCGACATTTTTCAACGAATCTCGGCTATTTATGAACCGATCCTGAAATTCTTGGGTGGGTTCGACAGGGCTCCAGACACTCAGCTGCCCCGCAACGAAAATTCAGAAAAAAGTTGGTATTTGGCCGAGAAACCCTCGATTCTTGTCGGTTCTGACCGTTCTGACCAAGTTGCGGATGAGACCTCAAATTGCAATGCGCGTTTGTCGAAATCGCAGACATTCAGGTCAGACCAGCAGAAAAATTGAGGAATCTTGACTTAGAGACAAGATAGCCAAAAATTCGACATTTTTCAACGAATCTCGGCTATTTATGAACCGATCCTGAAATTCTTGGGTGGGTTCGACAGGGCTCCAGACACTCAGCTGCCCCGCACCGAAAATTCAGAAAAAAGTTGGTATTTGGCCGAGAAACCCTCGATTCTTGTCGGTTCTGACCGTTCTGACCAAGTTGCGGATGAGACGTCAAATTGCAATGCGCGTTTGTCGAAATCGCAGACATTCAGGTCAGACCAGCAGAAAAATTGAGGAATCTTGACTTAGAGACAAGATAGCCAAAAATTCGACATTTTTCAACGAATCTCGGCTATTTATGAACCGATCCTGAAATTCTTGGGTGGGTTCGACAGGGCTCCAGACACTCAGCTGCCCCGCACCAAAAATTCAGAAAAAAGTTGGTATTTGGCCGAGAAACCCTCGATTCTTGTCGGTTCTGACCGTTCTGACCAAGTTGCGGATGAGACCTCAAATTGCAATGCGCGTTCGTCGAAATCGCAGACATTCAGGTCAGACCAGCAGAAAAATTGAGGAATCTTGACTTAGAGACAAGATAGCCAAAAATTCGACATTTTTCAACGAATCTCGGCTATTTATGAACCGATCCTGAAATTCTTGGGTGGGTTCGACAGGGCTCCAGACACTCAGCTGCCCCGCAACGAAAATTCAGAAAAAAGTTGGTATCTGGCCGAGAAACCCTCGATTCTTGTCGGTTCTGACCGTTCTGACCAAGTTGCGGATGAGACCTCAAATTGCAATGCGCGTTTGTCGAAATCGCAGACATTCAGGTCAGACCAGCAGAAAAATTGAGGAATCTTGACTTAGAGACAAGATAGCCAAAAATTCGACATTTTTCAACGAATCTCGGCTATTTATGAACCGATCCTGAAATTCTTGGGTGGGTTCGACAGGGCTCCAGACACTCAGCTGCCCCGCACCGAAAATTCAGTAAAAAGTTGGTATTTGGCCGAGAAACCCTCGATTCTTGTCGGTTCTGACCGTTCTGACCAAGTTGCGGATGAGACGTCAAATTGCAATGCGCGTTTGTCGAAATCGCAGACATTCAGGTCAGACCAGCAGAAAAATTGAGGAATCTTGACTTAGAGACAAGATAGCCAAAAATTCGACATTTTTCAACGAATCTCGGCTATCTATGAACCGATCCTGAAATTCTTGGGTGGGTTCGACAGGGCTCCAGACACTCAGCTGCCCCGCACCGAAAATTCAGAAAAAAGTTGGTATTTGGCCGAGAAACCCTCGATTCTTGTCGGTTCTGACCGTTCTGACCAAGTTGCGGATGAGACGTCAAATTGCAATGCGCGTTTGTCGAAATCGCAGACATTCAGGTCAGACCAGCAGAAAAATTGAGGAATCTTGACTTAGAGACAAGATAGCCAAAAATTCGACATTTTTCAACGAATCTCGGCTATTTATGAACCGATCCTGAAATTCTTGGGTGGGTTCGACAGGGCTCCAGACACTCAGCTGCCCCGCAACGAAAATTCAGAAAAAAGTTGGTATTTGGCCGAGAAACCCTCGATTCTTGTCGGTTCTGACCGTTCTGACCAAGTTGCGGATGAGACCTCAAATTGCAATGCGCGTTTGTCGAAATCGCAGACATTCAGGTCAGACCAGCAGAAAAATTGAGGAATCTTGACTTAGAGACAAGATAGCCAAAAATTCGACATTTTTCAACGAATCTCGGCTATTTATGAACCGATCCTGAAATTCTTGGGTGGGTTCGACAGGGCTCCAGACACTCAGCTGCCCCGCACCGAAAATTCAGAAAAAAGTTGGTATTTGGCCGAGAAACCCTCGATTCTTGTCGGTTCTGACCGTTCTGACCAAGTTGCGGATGAGACGTCAAATTGCAATGCGCGTTTGTCGAAATCGCAGACATTCAGGTCAGACCAGCAGAAAAATTGAGGAATCTTGACTTAGAGACAAGATAGCCAAAAATTCGACATTTTTCAACGAATCTCGGCTATTTATGAACCGATCCTGAAATTCTTGGGTGGGTTCGACAGGGCTCCAGACACTCAGCTGCCCCGCACCGAAAATTCAGAAAAAAGTTGGTATTTGGCCGAGAAACCCTCGATTCTTGTCGGTTCTGACCGTTCTGACCAAGTTGCGGATGAGACGTCAAATTGCAATGCGCGTTTGTCGAAATCGCAGACATTCAGGTCAGACCAGCAGAAAAATTGAGGAATCTTGACTTAGAGACAAGATAGCCAAAAATTCGACATTTTTCAACGAATCTCGGCTATTTATGAACCGATCCTGAAATTCTTGGGTGGGTTCGACAGGGCTCCAGACACTCAGCTGCCCCGCACCGAAAATTCAGGAAAAAGTTGGTATTTGGCCGAGAAACCCTCGATTCTTGTCGGTTCTGACCGTTCTGACCAAGTTGCGGATGAGACGTCAAATTGCAATGCGCGTTTGTCGAAATCGCAGACATTCAGGTCAGACCAGCAGAAAAATTGAGGAATCTTGACTTAGAGACAAGTAAGCCAAAAATTCGACATTTTTCAACGAATCTCGGCTATTTATGAACCGATCCTGAAATTCTTGGGTGGGTTCGACAGGGCTCCAGACACTCAGCTGCCCCGCACCGAAAATTCAGAAAAAAGTTGGTATTTGGCCGAGAAACCCTCGATTCTTGTCGGTTCTGACCGTTCTGACCAAGTTGCGGATGAGACGTCAAATTGCAATGCGCGTTTTTCGAAATCGCAGACATTCAGGTCAGACCAGCAGAAAAATTGAGGAATCTTGACTTAGAGACAAGATAGCCAAAAATTCGACATTTTTCAACGAATCTCGGCTATTTATGAACCGATCCTGAAATTCTTGGGTGGGTTCGACAGGGCTCCAGACACTCAGCTGCCCCCCACCAAAAATTCAGAAAAAAGTTGGTATTTGGCCGAGAAACCCTCGATTTTTGTCGGTTCTGACCGTTCTGACCAAGTTGCGGATGAGACCTCAAATTGCAATGCGCGTTCGTCGAAATCGCAGACATTCAGGTCAGACCAGCAGAAAAATTGAGGAATCTTGACTTAGAGACAAGATAGCCAAAAATTCGACATTTTTCAACGAATCTCGGCTATTTATGAAGCGATCCTGAAATTCTTGGGTGGGTTCGACAGGGCTCCAGACACTCAGCTGCCCCCCACCAAAAATTCAGAAAAAAGTTGGTATTTGGCCGAGAAACCCTCGATTTTTGTCGGTTCTGACCGTTCTGACCAAGTTGCGGATGAGACCTCAAATTGCAATGCGCGTTCGTCGAAATCGCAGACATTCAGGTCAGACCAGCAGAAAAATTGAGGAATCTTGACTTAGAGACAAGATAGCCAAAAATTCGACATTTTTCAACGAATCTCGGCTATCTATGAAGCGATCCTGAAATTCTTGGGTGGGTTCGACAGGGCTCCAGACACTCAGCTGCCCCGCAACGAAAATTCAGAAAAAAGTTGGTATCTGGCCGAGAAACCCTCGATTCTTGTCGGTTCTGACCGTTCTGACCAAGTTGCGGATGAGACCTCAAATTGCAATGCGCGTTTGTCGAAATCGCAGACATTCAGGTCAGACCAGCAGAAAAATTGAGGAATCTTGACTTAGAGACAAGATAGCCAAAAATTCGACATTTTTCAACGGATCTCGGCTATTTATGAACCGATCCTGAAATTCTTGGGTGGGTTCGACAGGGCTCCAGACACTCAGCTGCCCCGCACCGAAAATTCAGAAAAAAGTTGGTATTTGGCCGAGAAACCCTCGATTCTTGTCGGTTCTGACCGTTCTGACCAAGTTGCGGATGAGACGTCAAATTGCAATGCGCGTTTGTCGAAATCGCAGACATTCAGGTTAGACCAGCAGAAAAATTGAGGAATCTTGACTTAGAGACAAGATAGCCAAAAATTCGACATTTTTCAACGAATCTCGGCTATTTATGAACCGATCCTGAAATTCTTGGGTGGGTTCGACAGGGCTCCAGACACTCAGCTGCCCCGCACCAAAAATTCAGAAAAAAGTTGGTATTTGGCCGAGAAACCCTCGATTCTTGTCGGTTCTGACCGTTCTGACCAAGTTGCGGATGAGACCTCAAATTGCAATGCGCGTTCGTCGAAATCGCAGACATTCAGGTCAGACCAGCAGAAAAATTGAGGAATCTTGACTTAGAGACAAGATAGCCAAAAATTCGACATTTTTCAACGAATCTCGGCTATTTATGAACCGATCCTGAAATTCTTGGGTGGGTTCGACAGGGCTCCAGACACTCAGCTGCCCCGCAACGAAAATTCAGAAAAAAGTTGGTATCTGGCCGAGAAACCCTCGATTCTTGTCGGTTCTGACCGTTCTGACCAAGTTGCGGATGAGACCTCAAATTGCAATGCGCGTTTGTCGAAATCGCAGACATTCAGGTCAGACCAGCAGAAAAATTGAGGAATCTTGACTTAGAGACAAGATAGCCAAAAATTCGACATTTTTCAACGAATCTCGGCTATTTATGAACCGATCCTGAAATTCTTGGGTGGGTTCGACAGGGCTCCAGACACTCAGCTGCCCCGCACCGAAAATTCAGTAAAAAGTTGGTATTTGCCCGAGAAACCCTCGATTCTTGTCGGTTCTGACCGTTCTGACCAAGTTGCGGATGAGACGTCAAATTGCAATGCGCGTTTGTCGAAATCGCAGACATTCAGGTCAGACCAGCAGAAAAATTGAGGAATCTTGACTTAGAGACAAGATAGCCAAAAATTCGAAATTTTTCAACGAATCTCGGCTATTTATGAACCGATCCTGAAATTCTTGGGTGGGTTCGACAGGGCTCCAGACACTCAGCTGCCCCGCACCGAAAATTCAGAAAAAAGTTGGTATTTGGCCGAGAAACCCTCGATTCTTGTCGGTTCTGACCGTTCTGACCAAGTTGCGGATGAGACCTCAAATTGCAATGCGCGTTCGTCGAAATCGCAGACATTCAGGTCAGACCAGCAGAAAAATTGAGGAATCTTGACTTAGAGACAAGATAGCCAAAAATTCGACATTTTTCAACGAATCTCGGCTATTTATGAAGCGATCCTGAAATTCTTGGGTGGGTTCGACAGGGCTCCAGACACTCAGCTGCCCCGCAACGAAAATTCAGAAAAAAGTTGGTATCTGGCCGAGAAACCCTCGATTCTTGTCGGTTCTGACCGTTCTGACCAAGTTGCGGATGAGACCTCAAATTGCAATGCGCGTTTGTCGAAATCGCAGACATTCAGGTCAGACCAGCAGAAAAATTGAGGAATCTTGACTTAGAGACAAGATAGCCAAAAATTCGACATTTTTCAACGGATCTCGGCTATTTATGAACCGATCCTGAAATTCTTGGGTGGGTTCGACAGGGCTCCAGACACTCAGCTGCCCCGCACCGAAAATTCAGAAAAAAGTTGGTATTTGGCCGAGAAACCCTCGATTCTTGTCGGTTCTGACCGTTCTGACCAAGTTGCGGATGAGACGTCAAATTGCAATGCGCGTTTGTCGAAATCGCAGACATTCAGGTTAGACCAGCAGAAAAATTGAGGAATCTTGACTTAGAGACAAGATAGCCAAAAATTCGACATTTTTCAACGAATCTCGGCTATTTATGAACCGATCCTGAAATTCTTGGGTGGGTTCGACAGGGCTCCAGACACTCAGCTGCCCCGCACCAAAAATTCAGAAAAAAGTTGGTATTTGGCCGAGAAACCCTCGATTCTTGTCGGTTCTGACCGTTCTGACCAAGTTGCGGATGAGACCTCAAATTGCAATGCGCGTTCGTCGAAATCGCAGACATTCAGGTCAGACCAGCAGAAAAATTGAGGAATCTTGACTTAGAGACAAGATAGCCAAAAATTCGACATTTTTCAACGAATCTCGGCTATTTATGAACCGATCCTGAAATTCTTGGGTGGGTTCGACAGGGCTCCAGACACTCAGCTGCCCCGCAACGAAAATTCAGAAAAAAGTTGGTATCTGGCCGAGAAACCCTCGATTCTTGTCGGTTCTGACCGTTCTGACCAAGTTGCGGATGAGACCTCAAATTGCAATGCGCGTTTGTCGAAATCGCAGACATTCAGGTCAGACCAGCAGAAAAATTGAGGAATCTTGACTTAGAGACAAGATAGCCAAAAATTCGACATTTCTCAACGAATCTCGGCTATTTATGAACCGATCCTGAAATTCTTGGGTGGGTTCGACAGGGCTCCAGACACTCAGCTGCCCCGCACCGAAAATTCAGTAAAAAGTTGGTATTTGGCCGAGAAACCCTCGATTCTTGTCGGTTCTGACCGTTCTGACCAAGTTGCGGATGAGACGTCAAATTGCAATGCGCGTTTGTCGAAATCGCAGACATTCAGGTCAGACCAGCAGAAAAATTGAGGAATCTTGACTTAGAGACAAGATAGCCAAAAATTCGACATTTTTTAACGAATCTCGGCTATTTATGAACCGATCCTGAAATTCTTGGGTGGGTTCGACAGGGCTCCAGACACTCAGCTGCCCCGCACCGAAAATTCAGAAAAAAGTTGGTATTTGGCCGAGAAACCCTCGATTCTTGTCGGTTCTGACCGTTCTGACCAAGTTGCGGATGAGACGTCAAATTGCAATGCGCGTTTGTCGAAATCGCAGACATTCAGGTCAGACCAGCAGAAAAATTGAGGAATCTTGACTTAGAGACAAGATAGCCAAAAATTCGACATTTTTCAACGAATCTCGGCTATTTATGAACCGATCCTGAAATTCTTGGGTGGGTTCGACAGGGCTCCAGACACTCAGCTGCCCCGCAACGAAAATTCAGAAAAAAGTTGGTATTTGGCCGAGAAACCCTCGATTCTTGTCGGTTCTGACCGTTCTGACCAAGTTGCGGATGAGACCTCAAATTGCAATGCGCGTTTGTCGAAATCGCAGACATTCAGGTCAGACCAGCAGAAAAATTGAGGAATCTTGACTTAGAGACAAGATAGCCAAAAATTCGACATTTTTCAACGAATCTCGGCTATTTATGAACCGATCCTGAAATTCTTGGGTGGGTTCGACAGGGCTCCAGACACTCAGCTGCCCCGCACCGAAAATTCAGAAAAAAGTTGGTATTTGGCCGAGAAACCCTCGATTCTTGTCGGTTCTGACCGTTCTGACCAAGTTGCGGATGAGACGTCAAATTGCAATGCGCGTTTGTCGAAATCGCAGACATTCAGGTCAGACCAGCAGAAAAATTGAGGAATCTTGACTTAGAGACAAGATAGCCAAAAATTCGACATTTTTCAACGAATCTCGGCTATTTATGAACCGATCCTGAAATTCTTGGGTGGGTTCGACAGGGCTCCAGACACTCAGCTGCCCCGCAACGAAAATTCAGAAAAAAGTTGGTATTTGGCCGAGAAACCCTCGATTCTTGTCGGTTCTGACCGTTCTGACCAAGTTGCGGATGAGACCTCAAATTGCAATGCGCGTTTGTCGAAATCGCAGACATTCAGGTCAGACCAGCAGAAAAATTGAGGAATCTTGACTTAGAGACAAGATAGCCAAAAATTCGACATTTTTCAACGAATCTCGGCTATTTATGAACCGATCCTGAAATTCTTGGGTGGGTTCGACAGGGCTCCAGACACTCAGCTGCCCCGCACCGAAAATTCAGAAAAAAGTTGGTATTTGGCCGAGAAACCCTCGATTCTTGTCGGTTCTGACCGTTCTGACCAAGTTGCGGATGAGACGTCAAATTGCAATGCGCGTTTGTCGAAATCGCAGACATTCAGGTCAGACCAGCAGAAAAATTGAGGAATCTTGACTTAGAGACAAGTAAGCCAAAAATTCGACATTTTTCAACGAATCTCGGCTATTTATGAACCGATCCTGAAATTCTTGGGTGGGTTCGACAGGGCTCCAGACACTCAGCTGCCCCGCACCGAAAATTCAGAAAAAAGTTGGTATTTGGCCGAGAAACCCTCGATTCTTGTCGGTTCTGACCGTTCTGACCAAGTTGCGGATGAGACGTCAAATTGCAATGCGCGTTTGTCGAAATCGCAGACATTCAGGTCAGACCAGCAGAAAAATTGAGGAATCTTGACTTAGAGACAAGATAGCCAAAAATTCGACATTTTTCAACGAATCTCGGCTATTTATGAACCGATCCTGAAATTCTTGGGTGGGTTCGACAGGGCTCCAGACACTCAGCTGCCCCCCACCAAAAATTCAGAAAAAAGTTGGTATTTGGCCGAGAAACCCTCGATTTTTGTCGGTTCTGACCGTTCTGACCAAGTTGCGGATGAGACCTCAAATTGCAATGCGCGTTCGTCGAAATCGCAGACATTCAGGTCAGACCAGCAGAAAAATTGAGGAATCTTGACTTAGAGACAAGATAGCCAAAAATTCGACATTTTTCAACGAATCTCGGCTATTTATGAAGCGATCCTGAAATTCTTGGGTGGGTTCGACAGGGCTCCAGACACTCAGCTGCCCCGCAACGAAAATTCAGAAAAAAGTTGGTATCTGGCCGAGAAACCCTCGATTCTTGTCGGTTCTGACCGTTCTGACCAAGTTGCGGATGAGACGTCAAATTGCAATGCGCGTTTGTCGAAATCGCAGACATTCAGGTCAGACCAGCAGAAAAATTGAGGAATCTTGACTTAGAGACAAGTAAGCCAAAAATTCGACATTTTTCAACGAATCTCGGCTATTTATGAACCGATCCTGAAATTCTTGGGTGGGTTCGACAGGGCTCCAGACACTCAGCTGCCCCGCACCGAAAATTCAGAAAAAAGTTGGTATTTGGCCGAGAAACCCTCGATTCTTGTCGGTTCTGACCGTTCTGACCAAGTTGCGGATGAGACGTCAAATTGCAATGCGCGTTTGTCGAAATCGCAGACATTCAGGTCAGACCAGCAGAAAAATTGAGGAATCTTGACTTAGAGACAAGATAGCCAAAAATTCGACATTTTTCAACGAATCTCGGCTATTTATGAACCGATCCTGAAATTCTTGGGTGGGTTCGACAGGGCTCCAGACACTCAGCTGCCCCCCACCAAAAATTCAGAAAAAAGTTGGTATTTGGCCGAGAAACCCTCGATTTTTGTCGGTTCTGACCGTTCTGACCAAGTTGCGGATGAGACCTCAAATTGCAATGCGCGTTCGTCGAAATCGCAGACATTCAGGTCAGACCAGCAGAAAAATTGAGGAATCTTGACTTAGAGACAAGATAGCCAAAAATTCGACATTTTTCAACGAATCTCGGCTATTTATGAAGCGATCCTGAAATTCTTGGGTGGGTTCGACAGGGCTCCAGACACTCAGCTGCCCCGCAACGAAAATTCAGGAAAAAGTTGGTATCTGGCCGAGAAACCCTCGATTCTTGTCGGTTCTGACCGTTCTGACCAAGTTGCGGATGAGACCTCAAATTGCAATGCGCGTTTGTCGAAATCGCAGACATTCAGGTCAGACCAGCAGAAAAATTGAGGAATCTTGACTTAGAGACAAGATAGCCAAAAATTCGACATTTTTCAACGGATCTCGGCTATTTATGAACCGATCCTGAAATTCTTGGGTGGGTTCGACAGGGCTCCAGACACTTAGCTGCCCCGCACCGAAAATTCAGAAAAAAGTTGGTATTTGGCCGAGAAACCCTCGATTCTTGTCGGTTCTGACCGTTCTGACCAAGTTGCGGATGAGACGTCAAATTGCAATGCGCGTTTGTCGAAATCGCAGACATTCAGGTTAGACCAGCAGAAAAATTGAGGAATCTTGACTTAGAGACAAGATAGCCAAAAATTCGACATTTTTCAACGAATCTCGGCTATTTATGAACCGATCCTGAAATTCTTGGGTGGGTTCGACAGGGCTCCAGACACTCAGCTGCCCCGCACCAAAAATTCAGAAAAAAGTTGGTATTTGGCCGAGAAACCCTCGATTCTTGTCGGTTCTGACCGTTCTGACCAAGTTGCGGATGAGACCTCAAATTGCAATGCGCGTTCGTCGAAATCGCAGACATTCAGGTCAGACCAGCAGAAAAATTGAGGAATCTTGACTTAGAGACAAGATAGCCAAAAATTCGACATTTTTCAACGAATCTCGGCTATTTATGAACCGATCCTGAAATTCTTGGGTGGGTTCGACAGGGCTCCAGACACTCAGCTGCCCCGCAACGAAAATTCAGAAAAAAGTTGGTATCTGGCCGAGAAACCCTCGATTCTTGTCGGTTCTGACCGTTCTGACCAAGTTGCGGATGAGACCTCAAATTGCAATGCGCGTTTGTCGAAATCGCAGACATTCAGGTCAGACCAGCAAAAAAATTGAGGAATCTTGACTTAGAGACAAGATAGCCAAAAATTCGACATTTTTCAACGAATCTCGGCTATTTATGAACCGATCCTGAAATTCTTGGGTGGGTTCGACAGGGCTCCAGACACTCAGCTGCCCCGCACCGAAAATTCAGTAAAAAGTTGGTATTTGGCCGAGAAACCCTCGATTCTTGTCGGTTCTGACCGTTCTGACCAAGTTGCGGATGAGACGTCAAATTGCAATGCGCGTTTGTCGGAATCGCAGACATTCAGGTCAGACCAGCAGAAAAATTGAGGAATCTTGACTTAGAGACAAGATAGCCAAAAATTCGACATTTTTCAACGAATCTCGGCTATTTATGAACCGATCCTGAAATTCTTGGGTGGGTTCGACAGGGCTCCAGACACTCAGCTGCCCCGCACCGAAAATTCAGGAAAAAGTTGGTATTTGGCCGAGAAACCCTCGATTCTTGTCGGTTCTGACCGTTCTGACCAAGTTGCGGATGAGACGTCAAATTGCAATGCGCGTTTGTCGAAATCGCAGACATTCAGGTCAGACCAGCAGAAAAATTGAGGAATCTTGACTTAGAGACAAGTAAGCCAAAAATTCGACATTTTTCAACGAATCTCGGCTATTTATGAACCGATCCTGAAATTCTTGGGTGGGTTCGACAGGGCTCCAGACACTCAGCTGCCCCGCACCGAAAATTCAGAAAAAAGTTGGTATTTGGCCGAGAAACCCTCGATTCTTGTCGGTTCTGACCGTTCTGACCAAGTTGCGGATGAGACGTCAAATTGCAATGCGCGTTTGTCGAAATCGCAGACATTCAGGTCAGACCAGCAGAAAAATTGAGGAATCTTGACTTAGAGACAAGATAGCCAAAAATTCGACATTTTTCAACGAAACTCGGCTATTTATGAACCGATCCTGAAATTCTTGGGTGGGTTCGACAGGGCTCCAGACACTCAGCTGCCCCGCACCAAAAATTCAGAAAAAAGTTGGTATTTGGCCGAGAAACCCTCGATTTTTGTCGGTTCTGACCGTTCTGACCAAGTTGCGGATGAGACCTCAAATTGCAATGCGCGTTCGTCGAAATCGCAGACATTCAGGTCAGACCAGCAGAAAAATTGAGGAATCTTGACTTAGAGACAAGATAGCCAAAAATTCGACATTTTTCAACGAATCTCGGCTATTTATGAAGC
Source organism: Diprion similis (assembly GCF_021155765.1). Classification (NCBI taxonomy): domain Eukaryota; kingdom Metazoa; phylum Arthropoda; class Insecta; order Hymenoptera; family Diprionidae; genus Diprion; species Diprion similis. The sequence goes on along the minus strand of NC_060107.1, from coordinate 17,340,931 downwards.
GATCCTGAAATTCTTGGGTGGGTTCGACAGGGCTCCAGACACTCAGCTGCCCCGCAACGAAAATTCAGAAAAAAGTTGGTATCTGGCCGAGAAACCCTCGATTCTTGTCGGTTCTGACCGTTCTGACCAAGTTGCGGATGAGACCTCAAATTGCAATGCGCGTTTGTCGAAATCGCAGACATTCAGGTCAGACCAGCAGAAAAATTGAGGAATCTTGACTTAGAGACAAGATAGCCAAAAATTCGACATTTTTCAACGGATCTCGGCTATTTATGAACCGATCCTGAAATTCTTGGGTGGGTTCGACAGGGCTCCAGACACTCAGCTGCCCCGCACCGAAAATTCAGAAAAAAGTTGGTATTTGGCCGAGAAACCCTCGATTCTTGTCGGTTCTGACCGTTCTGACCAAGTTGCGGATGAGACGTCAAATTGCAATGCGCGTTTGTCGAAATCGCAGACATTCAGGTTAGACCAGCAGAAAAATTGAGGAATCTTGACTTAGAGACAAGATAGCCAAAAATTCGACATTTTTCAACGAATCTCGGCTATTTATGAACCGATCCTGAAATTCTTGGGTGGGTTCGACAGGGCTCCAGACACTCAGCTGCCCCGCACCAAAAATTCAGAAAAAAGTTGGTATTTGGCCGAGAAACCCTCGATTCTTGTCGGTTCTGACCGTTCTGACCAAGTTGCGGATGAGACCTCAAATTGCAATGCGCGTTCGTCGAAATCGCAGACATTCAGGTCAGACCAGCAGAAAAATTGAGGAATCTTGACTTAGAGACAAGATAGCCAAAAATTCGACATTTTTCAACGAATCTCGGCTATTTATGAACCGATCCTGAAATTCTTGGGTGGGTTCGACAGGGCTCCAGACACTCAGCTGCCCCGCAACGAAAATTCAGAAAAAAGTTGGTATCTGGCCGAGAAACCCTCGATTCTTGTCGGTTCTGACCGTTCTGACCAAGTTGCGGATGAGACCTCAAATTGCAATGCGCGTTTGTCGAAATCGCAGACATTCAGGTCAGACCAGCAGAAAAATTGAGGAATCTTGACTTAGAGACAAGATAGCCAAAAATTCGACATTTTTCAACGAATCTCGGCTATTTATGAACCGATCCTGAAATTCTTGACTGGGTTCGACAGGGCTCCAGACACTCAGCTGCCCCGCACCGAAAATTCAGTAAAAAGTTGGTATTTGGCCGAGAAACCCTCGATTCTTGTCGGTTCTGACCGTTCTGACCAAGTTGCGGATGAGACGTCAAATTGCAATGCGCGTTTGTCGAAATCGCAGACATTCAGGTCAGACCAGCAGAAAAATTGAGGAATCTTGACTTAGAGACAAGATAGCCAAAAATTCGACATTTTTCAACGAATCTCGGCTATTTATGAACCGATCCTGAAATTCTTGGGTGGGTTCGACAGGGCTCCAGACACTCGGCTGCCCCGCACCGAAAATTCAGAAAAAAGTTGGTATTTGGCCGAGAAACCCTCGATTCTTGTCGGTTCTGACCGTTCTGACCAAGTTGCGGATGAGACGTCAAATTGCAATGCGCGTTTGTCGAAATCGCAGACATTCAGGTCAGACCAGCAGAAAAATTGAGGAATCTTGACTTAGAGACAAGTAAGCCAAAAATTCGACATTTTTCAACGAATCTCGGCTATTTATGAACCGATCCTGAAATTCTTGGGTGGGTTCGACAGGGCTCCAGACACTCAGCTGCCCCGCACCAAAAATTCAGAAAAAAGTTGGTATTTGGCCGAGAAACCCTCGATTCTTGTCGGTTCTGACCGTTCTGACCAAGTTGCGGATGAGACCTCAAATTGCAATGCGCGTTCGTCGAAATCGCAGACATTCAGGTCAGACCAGCAGGAAAATTGAGGAATCTTGACTTAGAGACAAGATAGCCAAAAATTCGACATTTTTCAACGAATCTCGGCTACTTATCAACCGATCCTGAAATTCTTGGGTGGGTCCGACAGGGCTCCAGACACTCAGCTGCCCCGCACCGAAAATTCAGAAAAAAGTTGGTATTTGGCCGAGAAACCCTCGATTCTTGTCGGTTCTGACCGTTCTGACCAAGTTGCGGATGAGACCTCAAATTGCAATGCGCGTTTGTCGAAATCGCAGACATTCAGGTCAGACCAGCAGAAAAATTGAGGAATCTTGACTTAGAGACAAGATAGCCAAAAATTCGACATTTTTCAACGAATCTCGGCTATTCATGAACCGATCCTGAAATTCTTGGGTGGGTTCGACAGGGCTCCAGACACTCAGCTGCCCCGCACCGAAAATTCAGAAAAAAGTTGGTATTTGGCCGAGAAACCCTCGATTCTTGTCGGTTCTGACCGTTCTGACCAAGTTGCGGATGAGACGTCAAATTGCAATGCGCGTTTGTCGAAATCGCAGACATTCAGGTCAGACCAGCAGAAAAATTGGGGAATCTTGACTTAGAGACAAGATGGCCAAAAATTCGACATTTTTCAACGAATCTCGGCTATTTATGAACCGATCCTGAAATTCTTGGGTGGGTTCGACAGGGCTCCAGACACTCAGCTGCCCCGCACCGAAAATTCAGAAAAAAGTTGGTATTTGGCCGAGAAACCCTCGATTCTTGTCGGTTCTGACCGTTCTGACCAAGTTGCGGATGAGACGTCAAATTGCAATGCGCGTTTGTCGAAATTGCAGACATTCAGGTCAGACCAGCAGAAAAATTGAGGAATCTTGACTTAGAGACAAGATAGCCAAAAATTCGACATTTTTCAACGAATCTCGGCTATTTATGAACCGATCCTGAAATTCTTGGGTGGGTTCGACAGGGCTCCAGACACTCAGCTGCCCCGCACCGAAAATTCAGAAAAAAGTTGGTATTTGGCCGAGAAACCCTCGATTCTTGTCGGTTCTGACCGTTCTGACCAAGTTGCGGATGAGACGTCAAATTGCAATGCGCGTTTGTCGAAATCGCAGACATTCAGGTCAGACCAGCAGAAAAATTGAGGAATCTTGACTTAGAGACAAGATAGCCAAAAATTCGACATTTTTCAACGAATCTCGGCTATTTATGAACCGATCCTGAAATTCTTGGGTGGGTTCGACAGGGCTCCAGACACTCAGCTGCCCCGCAACGAAAATTCAGAAAAAAGTTGGTATTTGGCCGAGAAACCCTCGATTCTTGTCGGTTCTGACCGTTCTGACCAAGTTGCGGATGAGACCTCAAATTGCAATGCGCGTTTGTCGAAATCGCAGACATTCAGGTCAGACCAGCAGAAAAATTGAGGAATCTTGACTTAGAGACAAGATAGCCAAAAATTCGACATTTTTCAACGAATCTCGGCTATTTATGAACCGATCCTGAAATTCTTGGGTGGGTTCGACAGGGCTCCAGACACTCAGCTGCCCCGCACCGAAAATTCAGAAAAAAGTTGGTATTTGGCCGAGAAACCCTCGATTCTTGTCGGTTCTGACCGTTCTGACCAAGTTGCGGATGAGACGTCAAATTGCAATGCGCGTTTGTCGAAATCGCAGACATTCAGGTCAGACCAGCAGAAAAATTGAGGAATCTTGACTTAGAGACAAGATAGCCAAAAATTCGACATTTTTCAACGAATCTCGGCTATTTATGAACCGATCCTGAAATTCTTGGGTGGGTTCGACAGGGCTCCAGACACTCAGCTGCCCCGCACCGAAAATTCAGAAAAAAGTTGGTATTTGGCCGAGAAACCCTCGATTCTTGTCGGTTCTGACCGTTCTGACCAAGTTGCGGATGAGACGTCAAATTGCAATGCGCGTTTGTCGAAATCGCAGACATTCAGGTCAGACCAGCAGAAAAATTGAGGAATCTTGACTTAGAGACAAGATAGCCAAAAATTCGACATTTTTCAACGAATCTCGGCTATTCATGAACCGATCCTGAAATTCTTGGGTGGGTTCGACAGGGCTCCAGACACTCAGCTGCCCCGCACTGAAAATTCAGAAAAAAGTTGGTATTTGGCCGAGAAACCCTCGATTCTTGTCGGTTCTGACCGTTCTGACCAAGTTGCGGATGAGACCTCAAATTGCAATGCGCGTTTGTCGAAATCGCAGACATTCAGGTCAGACCAGCAGAAAAATTGAGGAATCTTGACTTAGAGACAAGATAGCCAAAAATTCGACATTTTTCAACGAATCTCGGCTACTTATGAACCGATCCTGAAATTCTTGGGTGGGTTCGAGAGGGCTCCAGACACTCAGCTGTCCGCACCGAAAATTCAGAAAAAAGTTGGTATTTGGCCGAGAAACCCTGGATTCTTGTCGGTTCTGATCGTTCTGACCAAGTTGCGGATGAGACGTCAAATTGCAATGCGCGTTTGTCGAAATCGCAGACATTCAGGTCAGACCAGCAGAAAAATTGAGGAATCTTGACTTAGAGACAAGATAGCCAAAAATTCGACATTTTTCAACGAATCTCGGCTACTTATGAACCGATCCTGAAATTCTTGGGTGGGTTCGACAGGGCTCCAGACACTCAGCTGCCCCGCACCGAAAATTCAGAAAAAAGTTGGTATTTGGCCGAGAAACCCTCGATTCTTGTCGGTTCTGACCGTTCTGACCAAGTTGCGTATGAGACGTCAAATTGCAATGCGCGTTTGTCGGAATCGCAGACATTCAGGTCAGACCAGCAGAAAAATTGAGGAATCTTGACTTAGAGACAAGATAGCCAAAAATTCGACATTTTTCAACGAATCTCGGCTATTTATGAACCGATCCTGAAATTCTTGGGTGGGTTCGACAGGGCTCCAGACACTCAGCTGCCCCGCACCGAAAATTCAGAAAAAAGTTGGTATTTGGCCGAGAAACCCTCGATTCTTGTCGGTTCTGACCGTTCTGACCAAGTTGCGGATGAGACGTCAAATTGCAATGCGCGTTTGTCAAAATCGCAGACATTCAGGTCAGACCAGCAGAAAAATTGAGGAATCTTGACTTAGAGACAAGATAGCCAAAAATTCGACATTTTTCAACGAATCTCGGCTATTTATGAACCGATCCTGAAATTCTTGGGTGGGTTCGACAGGGCTCCAGACACTCAGCTGCCCCGCACTGAAAATTCAGAAAAAAGTTGGTATTTGGCCGAGAAACCCTCGATTCTTGTCGGTTCTGACCGTTCTGACCAAGTTGCGGATGAGACCTCAAATTGCAATGCGCGTTTGTCGAAATCGCAGACATTCAGGTCAGACCAGCAGAAAAATTGAGGAATCTTGACTTAGAGACAAGATAGCCAAAAATTCGACATTTTTCAACGAATCTCGGCTACTTATGAACCGATCCTGAAATTCTTGGGTGGGTTCGACAGGGCTCCAGACACTCAGCTGCCCCGCACTGAAAATTCAGAAAAAAGTTGGTATTTGGCCGAGAAACCCTCGATTCTTGTCGGTTCTGACCGTTCTGACCAAGTTGCGGATGAGACCTCAAATTGCAATGCGCGTTTGTCGAAATCGCAGACATTCAGGTCAGACCAGCAGAAAAATTGAGGAATCTTGACTTAGAGACAAGATAGCCAAAAATTCGACATTTTTCAACGAATCTCGGCTATTCATGAACCGATCCTGAATTTCTTAGGTGGGTTCGACAGGGCTCCAGACACTCAGCTGCCCCGCACCGAAAATTCGGAAAAAAGTTGGTATTTGGCCGAGAAACCCTCGATTCTTGTCGGTTCTGACCGTTCTGACCAAGTTGCGGATGAGACGTCAAATTGCAATGCGCGTTTGTCGAAATCGCAGACATTCAGGTCAGACCAGCAGAAAAATTGAGGAATCTTGACTTAGAGACAAGATAGCCAAAAATTCGACATTTTTCAACGAATCTCGGCTATTTATGAACCGATCCTGAAATTCTTGGGTGGGTTCGACAGAGCTCCAGACACTCAGCTGCCCCGCACCGAAAATTCAGAAAAAAGTTGGTATTTGGCCGAGAAACCCTCGATTCTTGTCGGTTCTGACCGTTCTGACCAAGTTGCGGATGAGACGTCAAATTGCAATGCGCGTTTGTCGAAATCGCAGACATTCAGGTCAGACCAGCAGAAAAATTGAGGAATCTTGACTTAGAGACAAGATAGCCAAAAATTCGACATTTTTCAACGAATCTCGGCTATTTATGAACCGATCCTGAAATTCTTGGGTGGGTTCGACAGGGCTCCAGACACTCAGCTGCCCCCCACCAAAAATTCAGAAAAAAGTTGGTATTTGGCCGAGAAACCCTCGATTTTTGTCGGTTCTGACCGTTCTGACCAAGTTGCGGATGAGACCTCAAATTGCAATGCGCGTTCGTCGAAATCGCAGACATTCAGGTCAGACCAGCAGAAAAATTGAGGAATCTTGACTTAGAGACAAGATAGCCAAAAATTCGACATTTTTCAACGAATCTCGGCTATTTATGAAGCGATCCTGAAATTCTTGGGTGGGTTCGACAGGGCTCCAGACACTCAGCTGCCCCGCAACGAAAATTCAGAAAAAAGTTGGTATCTGGACGAGAAACCCTCGATTCTTGTCGGTTCTGACCGTTCTGACCAAGTTGCGGATGAGACGTCAAATTGCAATGCGCGTTTGTCGAAATCGCAGACATTCAGGTCAGACCAGCAGAAAAATTGAGGAATCTTGACTTAGAGACAAGTAAGCCAAAAATTCGACATTTTTCAACGAATCTCGGCTATTTATGAACCGATCCTGAAATTCTTGGGTGGGTTCGACAGGGCTCCAGACACTCAGCTGCCCCGCACCGAAAATTCAGAAAAAAGTTGGTATTTGGCCGAGAAACCCTCGATTCTTGTCGGTTCTGACCGTTCTGACCAAGTTGCGGATGAGACGTCAAATTGCAATGCGCGTTTGTCGAAATCGCAGACATTCAGGTCAGACCAGCAGAAAAATTGAGGAATCTTGACTTAGAGACAAGATAGCCAAAAATTCGACATTTTTCAACGAATCTCGGCTATTTATGAACCGATCCTGAAATTCTTGGGTGGGTTCGACAGGGCTCCAGACACTCAGCTGCCCCCCACCAAAAATTCAGAAAAAAGTTGGTATTTGGCCGAGAAACCCTCGATTTTTGTCGGTTCTGACCGTTCTGACCAAGTTGCGGATGAGACCTCAAATTGCAATGCGCGTTCGTCGAAATCGCAGACATTCAGGTCAGACCAGCAGAAAAATTGAGGAATCTTGACTTAGAGACAAGATAGCCAAAAATTCGACATTTTTCAACGAATCTCGGCTATTTATGAAGCGATCCTGAAATTCTTGGGTGGGTTCGACAGGGCTCCAGACACTCAGCTGCCCCGCAACGAAAATTCAGGAAAAAGTTGGTATCTGGCCGAGAAACCCTCGATTCTTGTCGGTTCTGACCGTTCTGACCAAGTTGCGGATGAGACCTCAAATTGCAATGCGCGTTTGTCGAAATCGCAGACATTCAGGTCAGACCAGCAGAAAAATTGAGGAATCTTGACTTAGAGACAAGATAGCCAAAAATTCGACATTTTTCAACGGATCTCGGCTATTTATGAACCGATCCTGAAATTCTTGGGTGGGTTCGACAGGGCTCCAGACACTCAGCTGCCCCGCACCGAAAATTCAGAAAAAAGTTGGTATTTGGCCGAGAAACCCTCGATTCTTGTCGGTTCTGACCGTTCTGACCAAGTTGCGGATGAGACGTCAAATTGCAATGCGCGTTTGTCGAAATCGCAGACATTCAGGTTAGACCAGCAGAAAAATTGAGGAATCTTGACTTAGAGACAAGATAGCCAAAAATTCGACATTTTTCAACGAATCTCGGCTATTTATGAACCGATCCTGAAATTCTTGGGTGGGTTCGACAGGGCTCCAGACACTCAGCTGCCCCGCACCAAAAATTCAGAAAAAAGTTGGTATTTGGCCGAGAAACCCTCGATTCTTGTCGGTTCTGACCGTTCTGACCAAGTTGCGGATGAGACCTCAAATTGCAATGCGCGTTCGTCGAAATCGCAGACATTCAGGTCAGACCAGCAGAAAAATTGAGGAATCTTGACTTAGAGACAAGATAGCCAAAAATTCGACATTTTTCAACGAATCTCGGCTATTTATGAACCGATCCTGAAATTCTTGGGTGGGTTCGACAGGGCTCCAGACACTCAGCTGCCCCGCAACGAAAATTCAGGAAAAAGTTGGTATCTGGCCGAGAAACCCTCGATTCTTGTCGGTTCTGACCGTTCTGACCAAGTTGCGGATGAGACCTCAAATTGCAATGCGCGTTTGTCGAAATCGCAGACATTCAGGTCAGACCAGCAGAAAAATTGAGGAATCTTGACTTAGAGACAAGATAGCCAAAAATTCGACATTTTTCAACGAATCTCGGCTATTTATGAACCGATCCTGAAATTCTTGGGTGGGTTCGACAGGGCTCCAGACACTCAGCTGCCCCGCACCGAAAATTCAGTAAAAAGTTGGTATTTGGCCGAGAAACCCTCGATTCTTGTCGGTTCTGACCGTTCTGACCAAGTTGCGGATGAGACGTCAAATTGCAATGCGCGTTTGTCGAAATCGCAGACATTCAGGTCAGACCAGCAGAAAAATTGAGGAATCTTGACTTAGAGACAAGATAGCCAAAAATTCGACATTTTTCAACGAATCTCGGCTATTTATGAACCGATCCTGAAATTCTTGGGTGGGTTCGACAGGGCTCCAGACACTCAGCTGCCCCGCACCGAAAATTCAGAAAAAAGTTGGTATTTGGCCGAGAAACCCTCGATTCTTGTCGGTTCTGACCGTTCTGACCAAGTTGCGGATGAGACGTCAAATTGCAATGCGCGTTTGTCGAAATCGCAGACATTCAGGTCAGACCAGCAGAAAAATTGAGGAATCTTGACTTAGAGACAAGATAGCCAAAAATTCGACATTTTTCAACGAATCTCGGCTATTTATGAACCGATCCTGAAATTCTTGGGTGGGTTCGACAGGGCTCCAGACACTCAGCTGCCCCGCACCAAAAATTCAGAAAAAAGTTGGTATTTGGCCGAGAAACCCTCGATTTTTGTCGGTTCTGACCGTTCTGACCAAGTTGCGGATGAGACCTCAAATTGCAATGCGCGTTCGTCGAAATCGCAGACATTCAGGTCAGACCAGCAGAAAAATTGAGGAATCTTGACTTAGAGACAAGATAGCCAAAAATTCGACATTTTTCAACGAATCTCGGCTATTTATGAAGCGATCCTGAAATTCTTGGGTGGGTTCGACAGGGCTCCAGACACTCAGCTGCCCCGCAACGAAAATTCAGAAAAAAGTTGGTATCTGGCCGAGAAACCCTCGATTCTTGTCGGTTCTGACCGTTCTGACCAAGTTGCGGATGAGACCTCAAATTGCAATGCGCGTTTGTCGAAATCGCAGACATTCAGGTCAGACCAGCAGAAAAATTGAGGAATCTTGACTTAGAGACAAGATAGCCAAAAATTCGACATTTTTCAACGGATCTCGGCTATTTATGAACCGATCCTGAAATTCTTGGGTGGGTTCGACAGGGCTCCAGACACTCAGCTGCCCCGCACCGAAAATTCAGAAAAAAGTTGGTATTTGGCCGAGAAACCCTCGATTCTTGTCGGTTCTGACCGTTCTGACCAAGTTGCGGATGAGACGTCAAATTGCAATGCGCGTTTGTCGAAATCGCAGACATTCAGGTTAGACCAGCAGAAAAATTGAGGAATCTTGACTTAGAGACAAGATAGCCAAAAATTCGACATTTTTCAACGAATCTCGGCTATTCATGAACCGATCCTGAAATTCTTGGGTGGGTTCGACAGGGCTCCAGACACTCAGCTGCCCCGCACCAAAAATTCAGAAAAAAGTTGGTATTTGGCCGAGAAACCCTCGATTCTTGTCGGTTCTGACCGTTCTGACCAAGTTGCGGATGAGACCTCAAATTGCAATGCGCGTTCGTCGAAATCGCAGACATTCAGGTCAGACCAGCAGAAAAATTGAGGAATCTTGACTTAGAGACAAGATAGCCAAAAATTCGACATTTTTCAACGAATCTCGGCTATTTATGAACCGATCCTGAAATTCTTGGGTGGGTTCGACAGGGCTCCAGACACTCAGCTGCCCCGCAACGAAAATTCAGAAAAAAGTTGGTATCTGGCCGAGAAACCCTCGATTCTTGTCGGTTCTGACCGTTCTGACCAAGTTGCGGATGAGACCTCAAATTGCAATGCGCGTTTGTCGAAATCGCAGACATTCAGGTCAGACCAGCAGAAAAATTGAGGAATCTTGACTTAGAGACAAGATAGCCAAAAATTCGACATTTTTCAACGAATCTCGGCTATTTATGAACCGATCCTGAAATTCTTGGGTGGGTTCGACAGGGCTCCAGACACTCAGCTGCCCCGCACCGAAAATTCAGAAAAAAGTTGGTATTTGGCCGAGAAACCCTCGATTCTTGTCGGTTCTGACCGTTCTGACCAAGTTGCGGATGAGACGTCAAATTGCAATGCGCGTTTGTCGAAATCGCAGACATTCAGGTCAGACCAGCAGAAAAATTGAGGAATCTTGACTTAGAGACAAGATAGCCAAAAATTCGACATTTTTCAACGAATCTCGGCTATTTATGAACCGATCCTGAAATTCTTGGGTGGGTTCGACAGGGCTCCAGACACTCAGCTGCCCCGCACCGAAAATTCAGAAAAAAGTTGGTATTTGGCCGAGAAACCCTCGATTCTTGTCGGTTCTGACCGTTCTGACCAAGTTGCGGATGAGACGTCAAATTGCAATGCGCGTTTGTCGAAATCGCAGACATTCAGGTCAGACCAGCAGAAAAATTGAGGAATCTTGACTTAGAGACAAGTAAGCCAAAAATTCGACATTTTTCAACGAATCTCGGCTATTTATGAACCGATCCTGAAATTCTTGGGTGGGTTCGACAGGGCTCCAGACACTCAGCTGCCCCGCACCAAAAATTCAGAAAAAAGTTGGTATTTGGCCGAGAAACCCTCGATTCTTGTCGGTTCTGACCGTTCTGACCAAGTTGCGGATGAGACCTCAAATTGCAATGCGCGTTCGTCGAAATCGCAGACATTCAGGTCAGACCAGCAGGAAAATTGAGGAATCTTGACTTAGAGACAAGATAGCCAAAAATTCGACATTTTTCAACGAATCTCGGCTACTTATCAACCGATCCTGAAATTCTTGGGTGGGTCCGACAGGGCTCCAGACACTCAGCTGCCCCGCACCGAAAATTCAGAAAAAAGTTGGTATTTGGCCGAGAAACCCTCGATTCTTGTCGGTTCTGACCGTTCTGACCAAGTTGCGGATGAGACCTCAAATTGCAATGCGCGTTTGTCGAAATCGCAGACATTCAGGTCAGACCAGCAGAAAAATTGAGGAATCTTGACTTAGAGACAAGATAGCCAAAAATTCGACATTTTTCAACGAATCTCGGCTATTCATGAACCGATCCTGAAATTCTTGGGTGGGTTCGACAGGGCTCCAGACACTCAGCTGCCCCGCACCGAAAATTCAGAAAAAAGTTGGTATTTGGCCGAGAAACCCTCGATTCTTGTCGGTTCTGACCGTTCTGACCAAGTTGCGGATGAGACGTCAAATTGCAATGCGCGTTTGTCGAAATCGCAGACATTCAGGTCAGACCAGCAGAAAAATTGGGGAATCTTGACTTAGAGACAAGATGGCCAAAAATTCGACATTTTTCAACGAATCTCGGCTATTTATGAACCGATCCTGAAATTCTTGGGTGGGTTCGACAGGGCTCCAGACACTCAGCTGCCCCGCACCGAAAATTCAGAAAAAAGTTGGTATTTGGCCGAGAAACCCTCGATTCTTGTCGGTTCTGACCGTTCTGACCAAGTTGCGGATGAGACGTCAAATTGCAATGCGCGTTTGTCGAAATCGCAGACATTCAGGTCAGACCAGCAGAAAAATTGAGGAATCTTGACTCAGAGACAAGATAGCCAAAAATTCGACATTTTTCAACGAATCTCGGCTATTTATGAACCGATCCTGAAATTCTTGGGTGGGTTCGACAGGGCTCCAGACACTCAGCTGCCCCGCACCGAAAATTCAGAAAAAAGTTGGTATTTGGCCGAGAAACCCTCGATTCTTGTCGGTTCTGACCGTTCTGACCAAGTTGCGGATGAGACGTCAAATTGCAATGCGCGTTTGTCGAAATCGCAGACATTCAGGTCAGACCAGCAGAAAAATTGAGGAATCTTGACTTAGAGACAAGATAGCCAAAAATTCGACATTTTTCAACGAATCTCGGCTATTTATGAACCGATCCTGAAATTCTTGGGTGGGTTCGACAGGGCTCCAGACACTCAGCTGCCCCGCAACGAAAATTCAGAAAAAAGTTGGTATTTGGCCGAGAAACCCTCGATTCTTGTCGGTTCTGACCGTTCTGACCAAGTTGCGGATGAGACCTCAAATTGCAATGCGCGTTTGTCGAAATCGCAGACATTCAGGTCAGACCAGCAGAAAAATTGAGGAATCTTGACTTAGAGACAAGATAATCAAAAATTCGACATTTTTCAACGAATCTCGGCTATTTATGAACCGATCCTGAAATTCTTGGGTGGGTTCGACAGGGCTCCAGACACTCAGCTGCCCCGCACCGAAAATTCAGAAAAAAGTTGGTATTTGGCCGAGAAACCCTCGATTCTTGTCGGTTCTGACCGTTCTGACCAAGTTGCGGATGAGACGTCAAATTGCAATGCGCGTTTGTCGAAATCGCAGACATTCAGGTCAGACCAGCAGAAAAATTGAGGAATCTTGACTTAGAGACAAGTAAGCCAAAAATTCGACATTTTTCAACGAATCTCGGCTATTTATGAACCGATCCTGAAATTCTTGGGTGGGTTCGACAGGGCTCCAGACACTCAGCTGCCCCGCACCAAAAATTCAGAAAAAAGTTGGTATTTGGCCGAGAAACCCTCGATTCTTGTCGGTTCTGACCGTTCTGACCAAGTTGCGGATGAGACCTCAAATTGCAATGCGCGTTCGTCGAAATCGCAGACATTCAGGTCAGACCAGCAGGAAAATTGAGGAATCTTGACTTAGAGACAAGATAGCCAAAAATTCGACATTTTTCAACGAATCTCGGCTACTTATCAACCGATCCTGAAATTCTTGGGTGGGTCCGACAGGGCTCCAGACACTCAGCTGCCCCGCACCGAAAATTCAGAAAAAAGTTGGTATTTGGCCGAGAAACCCTCGATTCTTGTCGGTTCTGACCGTTCTGACCAAGTTGCGGATGAGACCTCAAATTGCAATGCGCGTTTGTCGAAATCGCAGACATTCAGGTCAGACCAGCAGAAAAATTGAGGAATCTTGACTTAGAGACAAGATAGCCAAAAATTCGACATTTTTCAACGAATCTCGGCTATTCATGAACCGATCCTGAAATTCTTGGGTGGGTTCGACAGGGCTCCAGACACTCAGCTGCCCCGCACCGAAAATTCAGAAAAAAGTTGGTATTTGGCCGAGAAACCCTCGATTCTTGTCGGTTCTGACCGTTCTGACCAAGTTGCGGATGAGACGTCAAATTGCAATGCGCGTTTGTCGAAATCGCAGACATTCAGGTCAGACCAGCAGAAAAATTGGGGAATCTTGACTTAGAGACAAGATGGCCAAAAATTCGACATTTTTCAACGAATCTCGGCTATTTATGAACCGATCCTGAAATTCTTGGGTGGGTTCGACAGGGCTCCAGACACTCAGCTGCCCCGCACCGAAAATTCAGAAAAAAGTTGGTATTTGGCCGAGAAACCCTCGATTCTTGTCGGTTCTGACCGTTCTGACCAAGTTGCGGATGAGACGTCAAATTGCAATGCGCGTTTGTCGAAATCGCAGACATTCAGGTCAGACCAGCAGAAAAATTGAGGAATCTTGACTCAGAGACAAGATAGCCAAAAATTCGACATTTTTCAACGAATCTCGGCTATTTATGAACCGATCCTGAAATTCTTGGGTGGGTTCGACAGGGCTCCAGACACTCAGCTGCCCCGCACCGAAAATTCAGAAAAAAGTTGGTATTTGGCCGAGAAACCCTCGATTCTTGTCGGTTCTGACCGTTCTGACCAAGTTGCGGATGAGACGTCAAATTGCAATGCGCGTTTGTCGAAATCGCAGACATTCAGGTCAGACCAGCAGAAAAATTGAGGAATCTTGACTTAGAGACAAGATAGCCAAAAATTCGACATTTTTCAACGAATCTCGGCTATTTATGAACCGATCCTGAAATTCTTGGGTGGGTTCGACAGGGCTCCAGACACTCAGCTGCCCCGCAACGAAAATTCAGAAAAAAGTTGGTATTTGGCCGAGAAACCCTCGATTCTTGTCGGTTCTGACCGTTCTGACCAAGTTGCGGATGAGACCTCAAATTGCAATGCGCGTTTGTCGAAATCGCAGACATTCAGGTCAGACCAGCAGAAAAATTGAGGAATCTTGACTTAGAGACAAGATAGCCAAAAATTCGACATTTTTCAACGAATCTCGGCTATTTATGAACCGATCCTGAAATTCTTGGGTGGGTTCGACAGGGCTCCAGACACTCAGCTGCCCCGCACCGAAAATTCAGAAAAAAGTTGGTATTTGGCCGAGAAACCCTCGATTCTTGTCGGTTCTGACCGTTCTGACCAAGTTGCGGATGAGACGTCAAATTGCAATGCGCGTTTGTCGAAATCGCAGACATTCAGGTCAGACCAGCAGAAAAATTGAGGAATCTTGACTTAGAGACAAGATAGCCAAAAATTCGACATTTTTCAACGAATCTCGGCTATTTATGAACCGATCCTGAAATTCTTGGGTGGGTTCGACAGGGCTCCAGACACTCAGCTGCCCCGCACCGAAAATTCAGAAAAAAGTTGGTATTTGGCCGAGAAACCCTCGATTCTTGTCGGTTCTGACCGTTCTGACCAAGTTGCGGATGAGACGTCAAATTGCAATGCGCGTTTGTCGAAATCGCAGACATTCAGGTCAGACCAGCAGAAAAATTGAGGAATCTTGACTTAGAGACAAGATAGCCAAAAATTCGACATTTTTCAACGAATCTCGGCTATTCATGAACCGATCCTGAAATTCTTGGGTGGGTTCGACAGGGCTCCAGACACTCAGCTGCCCCGCACTGAAAATTCAGAAAAAAGTTGGTATTTGGCCGAGAAACCCTCGATTCTTGTCGGTTCTGACCGTTCTGACCAAGTTGCGGATGAGACCTCAAATTGCAATGCGCGTTTGTCGAAATCGCAGACATTCAGGTCAGACCAGCAGAAAAATTGAGGAATCTTGACTTAGAGACAAGATAGCCAAAAATTCGACATTTTTCAACGAATCTCGGCTATTTATGAACCGATCCTGAAATTCTTGGGTGGGTTCGACAGGGCTCCAGACACTCAGCTGCCCCGCACCGAAAATTCAGAAAAAAGTTGGTATTTGGCCGAGAAACCCTCGATTCTTGTCGGTTCTGACCGTTCTGACCAAGTTGCGGATGAGACGTCAAATTGCAATGCGCGTTTGTCGAAATCGCAGACATTCAGGTCAGACCAGCAGAAAAATTGAGGAATCTTGACTTAGAGACAAGATAGCCAAAAATTCGACATTTTTCAACGAATCTCGGCTATTCATGAACCGATCCTGAAATTCTTGGGTGGGTTCGACAGGGCTCCAGACACTCAGCTGCCCCGCACTGAAAATTCAGAAAAAAGTTGGTATTTGGCCGAGAAACCCTCGATTCTTGTCGGTTCTGACCGTTCTGACCAAGTTGCGGATGAGACCTCAAATTGCAATGCGCGTTTGTCGAAATCGCAGACATTCAGGTCAGACCAGCAGAAAAATTGAGGAATCTTGACTTAGAGACAAGATAGCCAAAAATTCGACATTTTTCAACGAATCTCGGCTACTTATGAACCGATCCTGAAATTCTTGGGTGGGTTCGAGAGGGCTCCAGACACTCAGCTGTCCGCACCGAATATTCAGAAAAAAGTTGGTATTTGGCCGAGAAACCCTGGATTCTTGTCGGTTCTGACCGTTCTGACCAAGTTGCGGATGAGACGTCAAATTGCAATGCGCGTTTGTCGAAATCGCAGACATTCAGGTCAGACCAGCAGAAAAATTGAGGAATCTTGACTTAGAGACAAGATAGCCAAAAATTCGACATTTTTCAACGAATCTCGGCTACTTATGAACCGATCCTGAAATTCTTGGGTGGGTTCGACAGGGCTCCAGACACTCAGCTGCCCCGCACCGAAAATTCAGAAAAAAGTTGGTATTTGGCCGAGAAACCCTCGATTCTTGTCGGTTCTGACCGTTCTGACCAAGTTGCGTATGAGACGTCAAATTGCAATGCGCGTTTGTCGGAATCGCAGACATTCAGGTCAGACCAGCAGAAAAATTGAGGAATCTTGACTTAGAGACAAGATAGCCAAAAATTCGACATTTTTCAACGAATCTCGGCTATTTATGAACCGATCCTGAAATTCTTGGGTGGGTTCGACAGGGCTCCAGACACTCAGCTGCCCCGCACCGAAAATTCAGAAAAAAGTTGGTATTTGGCCGAGAAACCCTCGATTCTTGTCGGTTCTGACCGTTCTGACCAAGTTGCGGATGAGACGTCAAATTGCAATGCGCGTTTGTCAAAATCGCAGACATTCAGGTCAGACCAGCAGAAAAATTGAGGAATCTTGACTTAGAGACAAGATAGCCAAAAATTCGACATTTTTCAACGAATCTCGGCTATTTATGAACCGATCCTGAAATTCTTGGGTGGGTTCGACAGGGCTCCAGACACTCAGCTGCCCCGCACTGAAAATTCAGAAAAAAGTTGGTATTTGGCCGAGAAACCCTCGATTCTTGTCGGTTCTGACCGTTCTGACCAAGTTGCGGATGAGACCTCAAATTGCAATGCGCGTTTGTCGAAATCGCAGACATTCAGGTCAGACCAGCAGGAAAATTGAGGAATCTTGACTTAGAGACAAGATAGCCAAAAATTCGACATTTTTCAACGAATCTCGGCTACTTATCAACCGATCCTGAAATTCTTGGGTGGGTTCGACAGGGCTCCAGACACTCAGCTGCCCCGCACCGAAAATTCAGAAAAAAGTTGGTATTTGGCCGAGAAACCCTCGATTCTTGTCGGTTCTGACCGTTCTGACCAAGTTGCGGATGAGACCTCAAATTGCAATGCGCGTTTGTCGAAATCGCAGACATTCAGGTCAGACCAGCAGAAAAATTGAGGAATCTTGACTTAGAGACAAGATAGCCAAAAATTCGACATTTTTCAACGAATCTCGGCTATTCATGAACCGATCCTGAAATTCTTGGGTGGGTTCGACAGGGCTCCAGACACTCAGCTGCCCCGCACCGAAAATTCAGAAAAAAGTTGGTATTTGGCCGAGAAACCCTCGATTCTTGTCGGTTCTGACCGTTCTGACCAAGTTGCGGATGAGACCTCAAATTGCAATGCGCGTTTGTCGAAATCGCAGACATTCAGGTCAGACCAGCAGAAAAATTGAGGAATCTTGACTTAGAGACAAGATAGCCAAAAATTCGACATTTTTCAACGAATCTCGGCTATTTATGAACCGATCCTGAAATTCTTGGGTGGGTTCGACAGGGCTCCAGACACTCAGCTGCCCCGCACCGAAAATTCAGAAAAAAGTTGGTATTTGGCCGAGAAACCCTCGATTCTTGTCGGTTCTGACCGTTCTGACCAAGTTGCGGATGAGACGTCAAATTGCAATGCGCGTTTGTCGAAATCGCAGACATTCAGGTCAGACCAGCAGAAAAATTGAGGAATCTTGACTTAGAGACAAGATAGCCAAAAATTCGACATTTTTCAACGAATCTCGGCTATTTATGAACCGATCCTGAAATTCTTGGGTGGGTTCGACAGGGCTCCAGACACTCAGCTGCCCCGCACCGAAAATTCAGAAAAAAGTTGGTATTTGGCCGAGAAACCCTCGATTCTTGTCGGTTCTGACCGTTCTGACCAAGTTGCGGATGAGACGTCAAATTGCAATGCGCGTTTGTCGAAATCGCAGACATTCAGGTCAGACCAGCAGAAAAATTGAGGAATCTTGACTTAGAGACAAGTAAGCCAAAAATTCGACATTTTTCAACGAATCTCGGCTATTTATGAACCGATCCTGAAATTCTTGGGTGGGTTCGACAGGGCTCCAGACACTCAGCTGCCCCGCACCAAAAATTCAGAAAAAAGTTGGTATTTGGCCGAGAAACCCTCGATTCTTGTCGGTTCTGACCGTTCTGACCAAGTTGCGGATGAGACCTCAAATTGCAATGCGCGTTCGTCGAAATCGCAGACATTCAGGTCAGACCAGCAGGAAAATTGAGGAATCTTGACTTAGAGACAAGATAGCCAAAAATTCGACATTTTTCAACGAATCTCGGCTACTTATCAACCGATCCTGAAATTCTTGGGTGGGTTCGACAGGGCTCAAGACACTCAGCTGCCCCGCACCGAAAATTCAGGAAAAAGTTGGTATTTGGCCGAGAAACCCTCGATTCTTGTCGGTTCTGACCGTTCTGACCAAGTTGCGGATGAGACCTCAAATTGCAATGCGCGTTTGTCGAAATCGCAGACATTCAGGTCAGACCAGCAGAAAAATTGAGGAATCTTGACTTAGAGACAAGATAGCCAAAAATTCGACATTTTTCAACGAATCTCGGCTATTCATGAACCGATCCTGAAATTCTTGGGTGGGTTCGACAGGGCTCCAGACACTCAGCTGCCCCGCACCGAAAATTCAGAAAAAAGTTGGTATTTGGCCGAGAAACCCTCGATTCTTGTCGGTTCTGACCGTTCTGACCAAGTTGCGGATGAGACGTCAAATTGCAATGCGCGTTTGTCGAAATCGCAGACATTCAGGTCAGACCAGCAGAAAAATTGGGGAATCTTGACTTAGAGACAAGATAGCCAAAAATTCGACATTTTTCAACGAATCTCGGCTATTTATGAACCGATCCTGAAATTCTTGGGTGGGTTCGACAGGGCTCCAGACACTCAGCTGCCCCGCACCGAAAACTCAGAAAAAAGTTGGTATTTGGCCGAGAAACCCTCGATTCTTGTCGGTTCTGACCGTTCTGACCAAGTTGCGGATGAGACGTCAAATTGCAATGCGCGTTTGTCGAAATCGCAGACATTCAGGTCAGACCAGCAGAAAAATTGAGGAATCTTGACTTAGAGACAAGATAGCCAAAAATTCGACATTTTTCAACGAATCTCGGCTATTTATGAACCGATCCTGAAATTCTTGGGTGGGTTCGACAGGGCTCCAGACACTCAGCTGCCCCGCACCGAAAATTCAGAAAAAAGTTGGTATTTGGCCGAGAAACCCTCGATTCTTGTCGGTTCTGACCGTTCTGACCAAGTTGCGGATGAGACGTCAAATTGCAATGCGCGTTTGTCGAAATCGCAGACATTCAGGTCAGACCAGCAGAAAAATTGAGGAATCTTGACTTAGAGACAAGATAGCCAAAAATTCGACATTTTTCAACGAATCTCGGCTATTTCCGAACCGATCCTGAAATTCTTGGGTGGGTTCGACAGGGCTCCAGACACTCAGCTGCCCCGCACCAAAAATTCAGAAAAAAGTTGGTATTTGGCCGAGAAACCCTCGATTCTTGTCGGTTCTGACCGTTCTGACCAAGTTGCGGATGAGACCTCAAATTGCAATGCGCGTTCGTCGAAATCGCAGACATTCAGGTCAGACCAGCAGAAAAATTGAGGAATCTTGACTTAGAGACAAGATAGCCAAAAATTCGACATTTTTCAACGAATCTCGGCTATTTATGAACCGATCCTGAAATTCTTGGGTGGGTTCGACAGGGCTCCAGACACTCAGCTGCCCCGCAACGAAAATTCAGAAAAAAGTTGGTATCTGGCCGAGAAACCCTCGATTCTTGTCGGTTCTGACCGTTCTGACCAAGTTGCGGATGAGACCTCAAATTGCAATGCGCGTTTGTCGAAATCGCAGACATTCAGGTCAGACCAGCAGAAAAATTGAGGAATCTTGACTTAGAGACAAGATAGCCAAAAATTCGACATTTTTCAACGAATCTCGGCTATTTATGAACCGATCCTGAAATTCTTGGGTGGGTTCGACAGGGCTCCAGACACTCAGCTGCCCCGCACCGAAAATTCAGAAAAAAGTTGGTATTTGGCCGAGAAACCCTCGATTCTTGTCGGTTCTGACCGTTCTGACCAAGTTGCGGATGAGACGTCAAATTGCAATGCGCGTTTGTCGAAATCGCAGACATTCAGGTCAGACCAGCAGAAAAATTGAGGAATCTTGACTTAGAGACAAGATAGCCAAAAATTCGACATTTTTCAACGAATCTCGGCTATTTATGAACCGATCCTGAAATTCTTGGGTGGGTTCGACAGGGCTCCAGACACTCAGCTGCCCCGCACCGAAAATTCAGAAAAAAGTTGGTATTTGGCCGAGAAACCCTCGATTCTTGTCGGTTCTGACCGTTCTGACCAAGTTGCGGATGAGACGTCAAATTGCAATGCGCGTTTGTCGAAATCGCAGACATTCAGGTCAGACCAGCAGAAAAATTGAGGAATCTTGACTTAGAGACAAGTAAGCCAAAAATTCGACATTTTTCAACGAATCTCGGCTATTTATGAACCGATCCTGAAATTCTTGGGTGGGTTCGACAGGGCTCCAGACACTCAGCTGCCCCGCACCAAAAATTCAGAAAAAAGTTGGTATTTGGACGAGAAACCCTCGATTCTTGTCGGTTCTGACCGTTCTGACCAAGTTGCGGATGAGACCTCAAATTGCAATGCGCGTTCGTCGAAATCGCAGACATTCAGGTCAGACCAGCAGGAAAATTGAGGAATCTTGACTTAGAGACAAGATAGCCAAAAATTCGACATTTTTCAACGAATCTCGGCTACTTATCAACCGATCCTGAAATTCTTGGGTGGGTTCGACAGGGCTCCAGACACTCAGCTGCCCCGCACCGAAAATTCAGAAAAAAGTTGGTATTTGGCCGAGAAACCCTCGATTCTTGTCGGTTCTGACCGTTCTGACCAAGTTGCGGATGAGACCTCAAATTGCAATGCGCGTTTGTCGAAATCGCAGACATTCAGGTCAGACCAGCAGAAAAATTGAGGAATCTTGACTTAGAGACAAGATAGCCAAAAATTCGACATTTTTCAACGAATCTCGGCTATTCATGGACCGATCCTGAAATTCTTGGGTGGGTTCGACAGGGCTCCAGACACTCAGCTGCCCCGCACCGAAAATTCAGAAAAAAGTTGGTATTTGGCCGAGAAACCCTCGATTCTTGTCGGTTCTGACCGTTCTGACCAAGTTGCGGATGAGACCTCAAATTGCAATGCGCGTTCGTCGAAATCGCAGACATTCAGGTCAGACCAGCAGAAAAATTGAGGAATCTTGACTTAGAGACAAGATAGCCAAAAATTCGACATTTTTCAACGAATCTCGGCTATTTATGAACCGATCCTGAAATTCTTGGGTGGGTTCGACAGGGCTCCAGACACTCAGCTGCCCCGCACCGAAAATTCAGAAAAAAGTTGGTATTTGGCCGAGAAACCCTCGATTCTTGTCGGTTTTGACCGTTCTGACCAAGTTGCGGATGAGACGTCAAATTGCAATGCGCGTTTGTCGAAATCGCAGACATTCAGGTCAGACCAGCAGAAAAATTGAGGAATCTTGACTTAGAGACAAGATAGCCAAAAATTCGACATTTTTCAACGAATCTCGGCTATTTATGAACCGATCCTGAAATTCTTGGGTGGGTTCGACAGGGCTCCAGACACTCAGCTGCCCCGCACCGAAAATTCAGAAAAAAGTTGGTATTTGGCCGAGAAACCCTCGATTCTTGTCGGTTCTGACCGTTCTGACCAAGTTGCGGATGAGACGTCAAATTGCAATGCGCGTTTGTCGAAATCGCAGACATTCAGGTCAGACCAGCAGAAAAATTGAGGAATCTTGACTTAGAGACAAGATAGCCAAAAATTCGACATTTTTCAACGAATCTCGGCTATTTATGAACCGATCCTGAAATTCTTGGGTGGGTTCGACAGGGCTCCAGACACTCAGCTGCCCCGCACCGAAAATTCAGAAAAAAGTTGGTATTTGGCCGAGAAACCCTCGATTCTTGTCGGTTCTGACCGTTCTGACCAAGTTGCGGATGAGACGTCAAATTGCAATGCGCGTTTGTCGAAATCGCAGACATTCAGGTCAGACCAGCAGAAAAATTGAGGAATCTTGACTTAGAGACAAGATAGCCAAAAATTCGACATTTTTCAACGAATCTCGGCTATTTATGAACCGATCCTGAAATTCTTGGGTGGGTTCGACAGGGCTCCAGACACTCAGCTGCCCCGCACCGAAAATTCAGAAAAAAGTTGGTATTTGGCCGAGAAACCCTCGATTCTTGTCGGTTCTGACCGTTCTGACCAAGTTGCGGATGAGACGTCAAATTGCAATGCGCGTTCGTCGAAATCGCAGACATTCAGGTCAGACCAGCAGAAAAATTGAGGAATCTTGACTTAGAGACAAGATAGCCAAAAATTCGACATTTTTCAACGAATCTCGGCTATTTATGAACCGATCCTGAAATTCTTGGGTGGGTTCGACAGGGCTCCAGACACTCAGCTGCCCCGCACCGAAAATTCAGAAAAAAGTTGGTATTTGGCCGAGAAACCCTCGATTCTTGTCGGTTCTGACCGTTCTGACCAAGTTGCGGATGAGACGTCAAATTGCAATGCGCGTTTGTCGAAATAGCAGACATTCAGGTCAGACCAGCAGAAAAATTGAGGAATCTTGACTTAGAGACAAGATAGCCAAAAATTCGACATTTTTCAACGAATCTCGTCTATTTATGAACCGATCCTGAAATTCTTGGGTGGGTTCGACAGGGCTCCAGACACTCAGCTGCCCCGCACCGAAAATTCAGAAAAAAGTTGGTATTTGGCCGAGAAACCCTCGATTCTTGTCGGTTCTGACCGTTCTGACCAAGTTGCGGATGAGACGTCAAATTGCAATGCGCGTTTGTCGAAATCGCAGACATTCAGGTCAGACCAGCAGAAAAATTGAGGAATCTTGACTTAGAGACAAGATAGCCAAAAATTCGACATTTTTCAACGAATCTCGGCTATTTATGAACCGATCCTGAAATTCTTGGGTGGGTTCGACAGGGCTCCAGACACTCAGCTGCCCCGCACCGAAAATTCAGAAAAAAGTTGGTATTTGGCCGAGAAACCCTCGATTCTTGTCGGTTCTGACCGTTCTGACCAAGTTGCGGATGAGACGTCAAATTGCAATGCGCGTTTGTCGAAATCGCAGACATTCAGGTCAGACCAGCAGAAAAATTGAGGAATCTTGACTTAGAGACAAGATAGCCAAAAATTCGACATTTTTCAACGAATCTCGGCTATTTATGAACCGATCCTGAAATTCTTGGGTGGGTTCGACAGGGCTCCAGACACTCAGCTGCCCCGCACCGAAAATTCAGAAAAAAGTTGGTATTTGGCCGAGAAACCCTCGATTCTTGTCGGTTCTGACCGTTCTGACCAAGTTGCGGATGAGACGTCAAATTGCAATGCGCGTTTGTCGAAATCGCAGACATTCAGGTCAGACCAGCAGAAAAATTGAGGAATCTTGACTCAGAGACAAGATAGCCAAAAATTCGACATTTTTCAACGAATCTCGGCTATTTATGAACCGATCCTGAAATTCTTGGGTGGGTTCGACAGGGCTCCAGACACTCAGCTGCAACGCACCGAAAATTCAGAAAAAAGTTGGTATTTGGCCGAGAAACCCTCGATTCTTGTCGGTTCTGACCGTTCTGACCAAGTTGCGGATGAGACGTCAAATTGCAATGCGCGTTTGTCGAAATCGCAGACATTCAGGTCAGACCAGCAGAAAAATTGAGGAATCTTGACTTAGAGACAAGATAGCCAAAAATTCGACATTTTTCAACGAATCTCGGCTATTTATGAACCGATCCTGAAATTCTTGGGTGGGTTCGACAGGGCTCCAGACACTCAGCTGCCCCGCACCGAAAATTCAGAAAAAAGTTGGTATTTGGCCGAGAAACCCTCGATTCTTGTCGGTTCTGACCGTTCTGACCAAGTTGCGGATGAGACGTCAAATTGCAATGCGCGTTTGTCGAAATCGCAGACATTCAGGTCAGACCAGCAGAAAAATTGAGGAATCTTGACTTAGAGACAAGATAGCCAAAAATTCGACATTTTTCAACGAATCTCGGCTATTTATGAACCGATCCTGAAATTCTTGGGTGGGTTCGACAGGGCTCCAGACACTCAGCTGCCCCGCACCGAAAATTCAGAAAAAAGTTGGTATTTGGCCGAGAAACCCTCGATTCTTGTCGGTTCTGACCGTTCTGACCAAGTTGCGGATGAGACGTCAAATTGCAATGCGCGTTTGTCGAAATCGCAGACATTCAGGTCAGACCAGCAGAAAAATTGAGGAATCTTGACTTAGAGACAAGATAGCCAAAAATTCGACATTTTTCAACGAATCTCGGCTATTTATGAACCGATCCTGAAATTCTTGGGTGGGTTCGACAGGGCTCCAGACACTCAGCTGCCCCGCAACGAAAATTCAGAAAAAAGTTGGTATCTGGCCGAGAAACCCTCGATTCTTGTCGGTTCTGACCGTTCTGACCAAGTTGCGGATGAGACCTCAAATTGCAATGCGCGTTTGTCGAAATCGCAGACATTCAGGTCAGACCAGCAGAAAAATTGAGGAATCTTGACTTAGAGACAAGATAGCCAAAAATTCGACATTTTTCAACGAATCTCGGCTATTTATGAACCGATCCTGAAATTCTTGGGTGGGTTCGACAGGGCTCCAGACACTCAGCTGCCCCGCACCGAAAATTCAGAAAAAAGTTGGTATTTGGCCGAGAAACCCTCGATTCTTGTCGGTTCTGACCGTTCTGACCAAGTTGCGGATGAGACGTCAAATTGCAATGCGCGTTTGTCGAAATCGCAGACATTCAGGTCAGACCAGCAGAAAAATTGAGGAATCTTGACTTAGAGACAAGATAGCCAAAAATTCGACATTTTTCAACGAATCTCGGCTATTTATGAACCGATCCTGAAATTCTTGGGTGGGTTCGACAGGGCTCCAGACACTCAGCTGCCCCGCACCGAAAATTCAGAAAAAAGTTGGTATTTGGCCGAGAAACCCTCGATTCTTGTCGGTTCTGACCGTTCTGACCAAGTTGCGGATGAGACGTCAAATTGCAATGCGCGTTTGTCGAAATCGCAGACATTCAGGTCAGACCAGCAGAAAAATTGAGGAATCTTGACTTAGAGACAAGATAGCCAAAAATTCGACATTTTTCAACGAATCTCGGCTATTTATGAACCGATCCTGAAATTCTTGGGTGGGTTCGACAGGGCTCCAGACACTCAGCTGCCCCGCACCGAAAATTCAGAAAAAAGTTGGTATTTGGCCGAGAAACCCTCGATTCTTGTCGGTTCTGACCGTTCTGACCAAGTTGCGGATGAGACCTCAAATTGCAATGCGCGTTCGTCGAAATCGCAGACATTCAGGTCAGACCAGCAGAAAAATTGAGGAATCTTGACTTAGAGACAAGATAGCCAAAAATTCGACATTTTTCAACGAATCTCGGCTATTTATGAACCGATCCTGAAATTTTTGGGTGGGTTCGACAGGGCTCCAGACACTCAGCTGCCCCGCAACGAAAATTCAGAAAAAAGTTGGTATCTGGCCGAGAAACCCTCGATTCTTGTCGGTTCTGACCGTTCTGACCAAGTTGCGGATGAGACCTCAAATTGCAATGCGCGTTTGTCGAAATCGCAGACATTCAGGTCAGACCAGCAGAAAAATTGAGGAATCTTGACTTAGAGACAAGATAGCCAAAAATTCGACATTTTTCAACGAATCTCGGCTATTTATGAACCGATCCTGAAATTCTTGGGTGGGTTCGACAGGGCTCCAGACACTCAGCTGCCCCGCACCGAAAATTCAGAAAAAAGTTGGTATTTGGCCGAGAAACCCTCGATTCTTGTCGGTTCTGACCGTTCTGACCAAGTTGCGGATGAGACGTCAAATTGCAATGCGCGTTTGTCGAAATCGCAGACATTCAGGTTAGACCAGCAGAAAAATTGAGGAATCTTGACTTAGAGACAAGATAGCCAAAAATTCGACATTTTTCAACGAATCTCGGCTATTTATGAACCGATCCTGAAATTCTTGGGTGGGTTCGACAGGGCTCCAGACACTCAGCTGCCCCGCACCAAAAATTCAAAAAAAAATTGGTATTTGGCCGAGAAACCCTTGATTCTTGTCGGTTCTGACCGTTCTGACCAAGTTGCGGATGAGACCTCAAATTGCAATGCGCGTTCGTCGAAATCGCAGACATTCAGGTCAGACCAGCAGAAAAATCGAGGAATCTTGACTTAGAGACAAGATAGCCAAAAATTCGACATTTTTCAACGAATCTCGGCTATTTATGAACCGATCCTGAAATTCTTGGGTGGGTTCGACAGGGCTCCAGACACTCAGCTGCCCCGCACCGAAAATTCAGAAAAAAGTTGGTATTTGGCCGAGAAACCCTCGATTCTTGTCGGTTCTGACCGTTCTGACCAAGTTGCGGATGAGACGTCAAATTGCAATGCGCGTTTGTCGAAATCGCAGACATTCAGGTCAGACCAGCAGAAAAATTGAGGAATCTTGACTTAGAGACAAGATAGCCAAAAATTCGACATTTTTCAACGAATCTCGGCTATTTATGAACCGATCCTGAAATTCTTGGGTGGGTTCGACAGGGCTCCAGACACTCAGCTGCCCCGCAACGAAAATTCAGAAAAAAGTTGGTATTTGGCCGAGAAACCCTCGATTCTTGTCGGTTCTGACCGTTCTGACCAAGTTGCGGATGAGACCTCAAATTGCAATGCGCGTTTGTCGAAATCGCAGACATTCAGGTCAGACCAGCAGAAAAATTGAGGAATCTTGACTTAGAGACAAGATAGCCAAAAATTCGACATTTTTCAACGAATCTCGGCTATTTATGAACCGATCCTGAAATTCTTGGGTGGGTTCGACAGGGCTCCAGACACTCAGCTGCCCCGCACCGAAAATTCAGAAAAAAGTTGGTATTTGGCCGAGAAACCCTCGATTCTTGTCGGTTCTGACCGTTCTGACCAAGTTGCGGATGAGACGTCTAATTGCAATGCGCGTTTGTCGAAATCGCAGACATTCAGGTCAGACCAGCAGAAAAATTGAGGAATCTTGACTTAGAGACAAGATAGCCAAAAATTCGACATTTTTCAACGAATCTCGGCTATTTATGAACCGATCCTGAAATTCTTGGGTGGGTTTGACAGGGCTCCAGACACTCAGCTGCCCCGCACCGAAAATTCAGAAAAAAGTTGGTATTTGGCCGAGAAACCCTCGATTCTTGTCGGTTCTGACCGTTCTGACCAAGTTGCGGATGAGACGTCAAATTGCAATGCGCGTTTGTCGAAATCGCAGACATTCAGGTCAGACCAGCAGAAAAATTGAGGAATCTTGACTTAGAGACAAGATAGCGAAAAATTCGACATTTTTCAACGAATCTCGGCTATTTATGAACCGATCCTGAAATTCTTGGGTGGGTTCGACAGGGCTCCAGACACTCAGCTGCCCCGCACCGAAAATTTAGAAAAAAGTTGGTATTTGGCCGAGAAACCCTCGATTCTTGTCGGTTCTGACCGTTCTGACCAAGTTGCGGATGAGACCTCAAATTGCAATGCGCGTTTGTCGAAATCGCAGACATTCAGGTCAGACCAGCAGAAAAATTGAGGAATCTTGACTTAGAGACAAGATAGCCAAAAATTCGACATTTTTCAACGAATCTCGGCTATTTATGAACCGATCCTGAAATTCTTGGGTGGGTTCGACAGGGCTCCAGACACTCAGCTGCCCCGCACTGAAAATTCAGAAAAAAGTTGGTATTTGGCCGAGAAACCCTCGATTCTTGTCGGTTCTGACCGTTCTGACCAAGTTGCGGATGAGACGTCAAATTGCAATGCGCGTTTGTCGAAATCGCAGACATTCAGGTCAGACCAGCAGAAAAATTGAGGAATCTTGACTTAGAGACAAGATAGCCAAAAATTCGACATTTTTCAACGAATCTCGGCTATTCATGAACCGATCCTGAAATTCTTGGGTGGGTTCGACAGGGCTCCAGACACTCAGCTGCCCCGCACCGAAAATTCAGAAAAAAGTTGGTATTTGGCCGAGAAACCCTCGATTCTTGTCGGTTCTGACCGTTCTGACCAAGTTGCGGATGAGACGTCAAATTGCAATGCGCGTTTGTCGAAATCGCAGACATTCAGGTCAGACCAGCAGAAAAATTGAGGAATCTTGACTCAGAGACAAGATAGCCAAAAATTCGACATTTTTCAACGAATCTCGGCTATTTATGAACCGATCCTGAAATTCTTGGGTGGGTTCGACAGGGCTCCAGACACTCAGCTGCAACGCACCGAAAATTCAGAAAAAAGTTGGTATTTGGCCGAGAAACCCTCGATTCTTGTCGGTTCTGACCGTTCTGACCAAGTTGCGGATGAGACGTCAAATTGCAATGCGCGTTTGTCGAAATCGCAGACATTCAGGTCAGACCAGCAGAAAAATTGAGGAATCTTGACTTAGAGACAAGATAGCCAAAAATTCGACATTTTTCAACGAATCTCGGCTATTTATGAACCGATCCTGAAATTCTTGGGTGGGTTCGACAGGGCTCCAGACACTCAGCTGCCCCGCACCGAAAATTCAGAAAAAAGTTGGTATTTGGCCGAGAAACCCTCGATTCTTGTCGGTTCTGACCGTTCTGACCAAGTTGCGGATGAGACGTCAAATTGCAATGCGCGTTTGTCGAAATCGCAGACATTCAGGTCAGACCAGCAGAAAAATTGAGGAATCTTGACTTAGAGACAAGATAGCCAAAAATTCGACATTTTTCAACGAATCTCGGCTATTTATGAACCGATCCTGAAATTCTTGGGTGGGTTCGACAGGGCTCCAGACACTCAGCTGCCCCGCACCGAAAATTCAGAAAAAAGTTGGTATTTGGCCGAGAAACCCTCGATTCTTGTCGGTTCTGACCGTTCTGACCAAGTTGCGGATGAGACGTCAAATTGCAATGCGCGTTTGTCGAAATCGCAGACATTCAGGTCAGACCAGCAGAAAAATTGAGGAATCTTGACTTAGAGACAAGATAGCCAAAAATTCGACATTTTTCAACGAATCTCGGCTATTTATGAACCGATCCTGAAATTCTTGGGTGGGTTCGACAGGGCTCCAGACACTCAGCTGCCCCGCACCGAAAATTCAGAAAAAAGTTGGTATTTGGCCGAGAAACCCTCGATTCTTGTCGGTTCTGACCGTTCTGACCAAGTTGCGGATGAGACCTCAAATTGCAATGCGCGTTCGTCGAAATCGCAGACATTCAGGTCAGACCAGCAGAAAAATTGAGGAATCTTGACTTAGAGACAAGATAGCCAAAAATTCGACATTTTTCAACGAATCTCGGCTATTTATGAACCGATCCTGAAATTTTTGGGTGGGTTCGACAGGGCTCCAGACACTCAGCTGCCCCGCAACGAAAATTCAGAAAAAAGTTGGTATCTGGCCGAGAAACCCTCGATTCTTGTGGGTTCTGACCGTTCTGACCAAGTTGCGGATGAGACCTCAAATTGCAATGCGCGTTTGTCGAAATCGCAGACATTCAGGTCAGACCAGCAGAAAAATTGAGGAATCTTGACTTAGAGACAAGATAGCCAAAAATTCGACATTTTTCAACGAATCTCGGCTATTTATGAACCGATCCTGAAATTCTTGGGTGGGTTCGAC
This sequence comes from Diprion similis, assembly GCF_021155765.1. Lineage (NCBI taxonomy): Eukaryota > Metazoa > Arthropoda > Insecta > Hymenoptera > Diprionidae > Diprion > Diprion similis. The sequence continues at coordinate 17,311,052 of NC_060107.1, read as the reverse complement.
AGGGCTCCAGACACTCAGCTGCCCCGCACCGAAAATTCAGAAAAAAGTTGGTATTTGGCCGAGAAACCCTCGATTCTTGTCGGTTCTGACCGTTCTGACCAAGTTGCGGATGAGACGTCAAATTGCAATGCGCGTTTGTCGAAATCGCAGACATTCAGGTTAGACCAGCAGAAAAATTGAGGAATCTTGACTTAGAGACAAGATAGCCAAAAATTCGACATTTTTCAACGAATCTCGGCTATTTATGAACCGATCCTGAAATTCTTGGGTGGGTTCGACAGGGCTCCAGACACTCAGCTGCCCCGCACCAAAAATTCAAAAAAAAATTGGTATTTGGCCGAGAAACCCTTGATTCTTGTCGGTTCTGACCGTTCTGACCAAGTTGCGGATGAGACCTCAAATTGCAATGCGCGTTCGTCGAAATCGCAGACATTCAGGTCAGACCAGCAGAAAAATTGAGGAATCTTGACTTAGAGACAAGATAGCCAAAAATTCGACATTTTTCAACGAATCTCGGCTATTTATGAACCGATCCTGAAATTCTTGGGTGGGTTCGACAGGGCTCCAGACACTCAGCTGCCCCGCACCGAAAATTCAGAAAAAAGTTGGTATTTGGCCGAGAAACCCTCGATTCTTGTCGGTTCTGACCGTTCTGACCAAGTTGCGGATGAGACGTCAAATTGCAATGCGCGTTTGTCGAAATCGCAGACATTCAGGTCAGACCAGCAGAAAAATTGAGGAATCTTGACTTAGAGACAAGATAGCCAAAAATTCGACATTTTTCAACGAATCTCGGCTATTTATGAACCGATCCTGAAATTCTTGGGTGGGTTCGACAGGGCTCCAGACACTCAGCTGCCCCGCAACGAAAATTCAGAAAAAAGTTGGTATTTGGCCGAGAAACCCTCGATTCTTGTCGGTTCTGACCGTTCTGACCAAGTTGCGGATGAGACCTCAAATTGCAATGCGCGTTTGTCGAAATCGCAGACATTCAGGTCAGACCAGCAGAAAAATTGAGGAATCTTGACTTAGAGACAAGATAGCCAAAAATTCGACATTTTTCAACGAATCTCGGCTATTTATGAACCGATCCTGAAATTCTTGGGTGGGTTCGACAGGGCTCCAGACACTCAGCTGCCCCGCACCGAAAATTCAGAAAAAAGTTGGTATTTGGCCGAGAAACCCTCGATTCTTGTCGGTTCTGACCGTTCTGACCAAGTTGCGGATGAGACGTCAAATTGCAATGCGCGTTTGTCGAAATCGCAGACATTCAGGTCAGACCAGCAGAAAAATTGAGGAATCTTGACTTAGAGACAAGATAGCCCAAAATTCGACATTTTTCAACGAATCTCGGCTATTTATGAACCGATCCTGAAATTCTTGGGTGGGTTTGACAGGGCTCCAGACACTCAGCTGCCCCGCACCGAAAATTCAGAAAAAAGTTGGTATTTGGCCGAGAAACCCTCGATTCTTGTCGGTTCTGACCGTTCTGACCAAGTTGCGGATGAGACGTCAAATTGCAATGCGCGTTTGTCGAAATCGCAGACATTCAGGTCAGACCAGCAGAAAAATTGAGGAATCTTGACTTAGAGACAAGATAGCCAAAAATTCGACATTTTTCAACGAATCTCGGCTATTTATGAACCGATCCTGAAATTCTTGGGTGGGTTCGACAGGGCTCCAGACACTCAGCTGCCCCGCACCAAAAATTCAGAAAAAAGTTGGTATTTGGCCGAGAAACCCTCGATTCTTGTCGGTTCTGACCGTTCTGACTAAGTTGCGGATGAGACCTCAAATTGCAATGCGCGTTCGTCGAAATCGCAGACATTCAGGTCAGACCAGCAGAAAAATTGAGGAATCTTGACTTAGAGACAAGATAGCCAAAAATTCGACATTTTTCAACGAATCTCGGCTATTTAGGAACCGATCCTGGAATTCTTGGGTGGGTTCGACAGGGCTCCAGACACTCAGCTGCCCCGCAACGAAAATTCAGAAAAAAGTTGGTATCTGGCCGAGAAACCCTCGATTCTTGTCGGTTCTGACCGTTCTGACCAAGTTGCGGATGAGACCTCAAATTGCAATGCGCGTTCGTCGAAATCGCAGACATTCAGGTCAGACCAGCAGAAAAATTGAGGAATCTTGACTTAGAGACAAGATAGCCAAAAATTCGACATTTTTCAACGAATCTCGGCTATTTATGAACCGATCCTGAAATTCTTGGGTGGGTTCGACAGGGCTCCAGACACTCAGCTGCCCCGCACCGAAAATTCAAAAAAAAGTTGGTATTTGGCCGAGAAACCCTCGATTCTTGTCGGTTCTGACCGTTCTGACCAAGTTGCGGATGAGACGTCAAATTGCAATGCGCGTTTGTCGAAATCGCAGACATTCAGGTCAGACCAGCAGAAAAATTGAGGAATCTTGACTTAGAGACAAGATAGCCAAAAATTCGACATTTTTCAATGAATCTCGGCTATTTATGAACCGATCCTAAAATTCTTGGGTGGGTTCGACAGGGCTCCAGACACTCAGCTGCCCCGCACCGGAAATTCAGAAAAAAGTTGGTATTTGGCCGAGAAACCCTCGATTCTTGTCGGTTCTGACCGTTCTGACCAAGTTGCGGATGAGACGTCAAATTGCAATGCGCGTTTGTCGAAATCGCAGACATTCAGGTCAGACCAGCAGAAAAATTGAGGAATCTTGACTTAGAGACAAGATAGCCAAAAATTCGACATTTTTCAACGAATCTCGGCTATTTATGAACCGATCCTGAAATTCTTCGGTGGGTTCGACAGGGCTCCAGACACTCAGCTGCCCCGCACCGAAAATTCAGAAAAAAGTTGGTATTTGGCCGAGAAACCCTCGATTCTTGTCGGTTCCGACCGTTCTGACCAAGTTGCGGATGAGACGTCAAATTGCAATGCGCGTTTGTCGAAATCGCGGACATTCAGGTCAGACCAGCAGAAAAATTGAGGAATCTTGACTTAGAGACAAGATAGCCAAAAATTCGACATTTTTCAACGAATCTCGGCTATTTATGAACCGATCCTGAAATTCTTAGGTGGGTTTGACAGGGCTCCAGACACTCAGCTGCCCCGCACCGAAAATTCAGAAAAAAGTTGGTATTTGGCCGAGAAACCCTCGATTCTTGTCGGTTCTGACCGTTCTGACCAAGTTGCGGATGAGACGTCAAATTGCAATGCGCATTTGTCGAAATCGCAGACATTCAGGTCAGACCAGCAGAAAAATTGAGGAATCTTGACTTAGAGAAAAGATAGCCAAAAATTCGACATTTTTCAACAAATCTCGGCTATTTATGAACCGATCCTGAAATTCTTGGGTGGGTTCGACAGGGCTCCAGACACTCAGCTGCCCCGCACTGAAAATTCAGAAAAAAGTTGGTATTTGGCCGAGAAACCCTCGATTCTTGTCGGTTCTGACCGTTCTGACCAAGTTGCGGATGAGACGTCAAATTGCAATGCGCGTTTGTCGGAATCGCAGACATTCAGGTCAGACCAGCAGAAAAATTGAGGAATCTTGACTTAGAGACAAGATAGCCAAAAATTCGACATTTTTCAACGAATCTCGGCTATTTATGAACCGATCCTGAAATTCTTGGGTGGGTTCGACAGGGCTCCAGACACTCAGCTGCCCCGCACCGAAAATTCAGAAAAAAGTTGGTATTTGGCCGAGAAACCCTCGATTCTTGTCGGTTCTGACCGTTCTGACCAAGTTGCGGATGAGACGTCAAATTGCAATGCGCGTTTGTCGAAATCGCAGACATTCAGGTCAGACCAGCAGAAAAATTGAGGAATCTTGACTTAGAGACAAGATAGCCAAAAATTCGACATTTTTCAACGAATCTCGGCTATTTATGAACCGATCCTGAAATTCTTGGGTGGGTTCGACAGGGCTCCAGACACTCAGCTGCCCCGCACCGAAAATTCAGAAAAAAGTTGGTATTTGGCCGAGAAACCCTCGATTCTTGTCGGTTCTGACCGTTCTGACCAAGTTGCGGATGAGACCTCAAATTGCAATGCGCGTTCGTCGAAATCGCAGACATTCAGGTCAGACCAGCAGAAAAATTGAGGAATCTTGACTTAGAGACAAGATAGCCAAAAATTCGACATTTTTCAACGAATCTCGGCTATTTATGAACCGATCCTGAAATTTTTGGGTGGGTTCGACAGGGCTCCAGACACTCAGCTGCCCCGCAACGAAAATTCAGAAAAAAGTTGGTATCTGGCCGAGAAACCCTCGATTCTTGTCGGTTCTGACCGTTCTGACCAAGTTGCGGATGAGACCTCAAATTGCAATGCGCGTTTGTCGAAATCGCAGACATTCAGGTCAGACCAGCAGAAAAATTGAGGAATCTTGACTTAGAGACAAGATAGCCAAAAATTCGACATTTTTCAACGAATCTCGGCTATTTATGAACCGATCCTGAAATTCTTGGGTGGGTTCGACAGGGCTCCAGACACTCAGCTGCCCCGCACCGAAAATTCAGAAAAAAGTTGGTATTTGGCCGAGAAACCCTCGATTCTTGTCGGTTCTGACCGTTCTGACCAAGTTGCGGATGAGACGTCAAATTGCAATGCGCGTTTGTCGAAATCGCAGACATTCAGGTTAGACCAGCAGAAAAATTGAGGAATCTTGACTTAGAGACAAGATAGCCAAAAATTCGACATTTTTCAACGAATCTCGGCTATTTATGAACCGATCCTGAAATTCTTGGGTGGGTTCGACAGGGCTCCAGACACTCAGCTGCCCCGCACCAAAAATTCAAAAAAAAATTGGTATTTGGCCGAGAAACCCTTGATTCTTGTCGTTTCTGACCGTTCTGACCAAGTTGCGGATGAGACCTCAAATTGCAATGCGCGTTCGTCGAAATCGCAGACATTCAGGTCAGACCAGCAGAAAAATTGAGGAATCTTGACTTAGAGACAAGATAGCCAAAAATTCGACATTTTTCAACGAATCTCGGCTATTTATAAACCGATCCTGAAATTCTTGGGTGGGTTCGACAGGGCTCCAGACACTCAGCTGCCCCGCACCGAAAATTCAGAAAAAAGTTGGTATTTGGCCGAGAAACCCTCGATTCTTGTCGGTTCTGACCGTTCTGACCAAGTTGCGGATGAGACGTCAAATTGCAATGCGCGTTTGTCGAAATCGCAGACATTCAGGTCAGACCAGCAGAAAAATTGAGGAATCTTGACTTAGAGACAAGATAGCCAAAAATTCGACATTTTTCAACGAATCTCGGCTATTTATGAACCGATCCTGAAATTCTTGGGTGGGTTCGACAGGGCTCCAGACACTCAGCTGCCCCGCAACGAAAATTCAGAAAAAAGTTGGTATTTGGCCGAGAAACCCTCGATTCTTGTCGGTTCTGACCGTTCTGACCAAGTTGCGGATGAGACCTCAAATTGCAATGCGCGTTTGTCGAAATCGCAGACATTCAGGTCAGACCAGCAGAAAAATTGAGGAATCTTGACTTAGAGACAAGATAGCCAAAAATTCGACATTTTTCAACGAATCTCGGCTATTTATGAACCGATCCTGAAATTCTTGGGTGGGTTCGACAGGGCTCCAGACACTCAGCTGCCCCGCACCGAAAATTCAGAAAAAAGTTGGTATTTGGCCGAGAAACCCTCGATTCTTGTCGGTTCTGACCGTTCTGACCAAGTTGCGGATGAGACGTCAAATTGCAATGCGCGTTTGTCGAAATCGCAGACATTCAGGTCAGACCAGCAGAAAAATTGAGGAATCTTGACTTAGAGACAAGATAGCCAAAAATTCGACATTTTTCAACGAATCTCGGCTATTTATGAACCGATCCTGAAATTCTTGGGTGGGTTTGACAGGGCTCCAGACACTCAGCTGCCCCGCACCGAAAATTCAGAAAAAAGTTGGTATTTGGCCGAGAAACCCTCGATTCTTGTCGGTTCTGACCGTTCTGACCAAGTTGCGGATGAGACGTCAAATTGCAATGCGCGTTTGTCGAAATCGCAGACATTCAGGTCAGACCAGCAGAAAAATTGAGGAATCTTGACTTAGAGACAAGATAGCCAAAAATTCGACATTTTTCAACGAATCTCGGCTATTTATGAACCGATCCTGAAATTCTTGGGTGGGTTCGACAGGGCTCCAGACACTCAGCTGCCCCGCACCAAAAATTCAGAAAAAAGTTGGTATTTGGCCGAGAAACCCTCGATTCTTGTCGGTTCTGACCGTTCTGACTAAGTTGCGGATGAGACCTCAAATTGCAATGCGCGTTCGTCGAAATCGCAGACATTCAGGTCAGACCAGCAGAAAAATTGAGGAATCTTGACTTAGAGACAAGATAGCCAAAAATTCGACATTTTTCAACGAATCTCGGCTATTTAGGAACCGATCCTGGAATTCTTGGGTGGGTTCGACAGGGCTCCAGACACTCAGCTGCCCCGCAACGAAAATTCAGAAAAAAGTCGGTATCTGGCCGAGAAACCCTCGATTCTTGTCGGTTCTGACCGTTCTGACCAAGTTGCGGATGAGACCTCAAATTGCAATGCGCGTTCGTCGAAATCGCAGACATTCAGGTCAGACCAGCAGAAAAATTGAGGAATCTTGACTTAGAGACAAGATAGCCAAAAATTCGACATTTTTCAACGAATCTCGGCTATTTATGAACCGATCCTGAAATTCTTGGGTGGGTTCGACAGGGCTCCAGACACTCAGCTGCCCCGCACCGAAAATTCAGAAAAAAGTTGGTATTTGGCCGAGAAACCCTCGATTCTTGTCGGTTCTGACCGTTCTGACCAAGTTGCGGATGAGACGTCAAATTGCAATGCGCGTTTGTCGAAATCGCAGACATTCAGGTCAGACCAGCAGAAAAATTGAGGAATCTTGACTTAGAGACAAGATAGCCAAAAATTCGACATTTTTCAATGAATCTCGGCTATTTATGAACCGATCCTAAAATTCTTGGGTGGGTTCGACAGGGCTCCAGACACTCAGCTGCCCCGCACCGGAAATTCAGAAAAAAGTTGGTATTTGGCCGAGAAACCCTCGATTCTTGTCGGTTCTGACCGTTCTGACCAAGTTGCGGATGAGACGTCAAATTGCAATGCGCGTTTGTCGAAATCGCAGACATTCAGGTCAGACCAGCAGAAAAATTGAGGAATCTTGACTTAGAGACAAGATAGCCAAAAATTCGACATTTTTCAACGAATCTCGGCTATTTATGAACCGATCCTGAAATTCTTGGGTGGGTTCGACAGGGCTCCAGACACTCAGCTGCCCCGCACCGAAAATTCAGAAAAAAGTTGGTATTTGGCCGAGAAACCCTCGATTCTTGTCGGTTCCGACCGTTCTGACCAAGTTGCGGATGAGACGTCAAATTGCAATGCGCGTTTGTCGAAATCGCGGACATTCAGGTCAGACCAGCAGAAAAATTGAGGAATCTTGACTTAGGGACAAGATAGCCAAAAATTCGACATTTTTCAACGAATCTCGGCTATTTATGAACCGATCCTGAAATTCTTAGGTGGGTTTGACAGGGCTCCAGACACTCAGCTGCCCCGCACCGAAAATTCAGAAAAAAGTTGGTATTTGGCCGAGAAACCCTCGATTCTTGTCGGTTCTGACCGTTCTGACCAAGTTGCGGATGAGACGTCAAATTGCAATGCGCATTTGTCGAAATCGCAGACATTCAGGTCGGACCAGCAGAAAAATTGAGGAATCTTGACTTAGAGACAAGACAGCCAAAAATTCGACATTTTTCAACGAATCTCGGCTATTTATGAACCGATCCTGAAATTCTTGGGTGGGTTCGACAGGGCTCCAGACACTCAGCTGCCCCGCACCGAAAATTCAGAAAAAAGTTGGTATTTGGCCGAGAAACCCTCGATTCTTGTCGGTTCTGACCGTTCTGACCAAGTTGCGGATGAGACGTCAAATTGCAATGCGCGTTTGTCGAAATCGCAGACATTCAGGTCAGACCAGCAGAAAAATTGAGGAATCTTGACTTAGAGACAAGATAGCCAAAAATTCGACATTTTTCAACGAATCTCGGCTATTTATGAACCGATCCTGAAATTCTTGGGTGGGTTCGACAGGGCTCCAGACACTCAGCTGCCCCGCACCGAAAATTTAGAAAAAAGTTGGTATTTGGCCGAGAAACCCTCGATTCTTGTCGGTTCTGACCGTTCTGACCAAGTTGCGGATGAGACCTCAAATTGCAATGCGCGTTTGTCGAAATCGCAGACATTCAGGTCAGACCAGCAGAAAAATTGAGGAATCTTGACTTAGAGACAAGATAGCCAAAAATTCGACATTTTTCAACGAATCTCGGCTATTTATGAACCGATCCTGAAATTCTTGGGTGGGTTCGACAGGGCTCCAGACACTCAGCTGCCCCGCACTGAAAATTCAGAAAAAAGTTGGTATTTGGCCGAGAAACCCTCGATTCTTGTCGGTTCTGACCGTTCTGACCAAGTTGCGGATGAGACCTCAAATTGCAATGCGCGTTTGTCGAAATCGCAGACATTCAGGTCAGACCAGCAGAAAAATTGAGGAATCTTGACTTAGAGACAAGATAGCCAAAAATTCGACATTTTTCAACGAATCTCGGCTATTTATGAACCGATCCTGAAATTCTTGGGTGGGTTCGACAGGGCTCCAGACACTCAGCTGCCCCGCACCGGAAATTCAGAAAAAAGTTGGTATTTGGCCGAGAAACCCTCGATTCTTGTCGGTTCTGACCGTTCTGACCAAGTTGCGGATGAGACGTCAAATTGCAATGCGCGTTTGTCGAAATCGCAGACATTCAGGTCAGACCAGCAGAAAAATTGAGGAATCTTGACTTAGAGACAAGATAGCCAAAAATTCGACATTTTTCAACGAATCTCGGCTATTTATGAACCGATCCTGAAATTCTTGGGTGGGTTCGACAGGGCTCCAGACACTCAGCTGCCCCGCACCGAAAATTCAGAAAAAAGTTGGTATTTGGCCGAGAAACCCTCGATTCTTGTCGGTTCTGACCGTTCTGACCAAGTTGCGGATGAGACGTCAAATTGCAATGCGCGTTTGTCGAAATCGCGGACATTCAGGTCAGACCAGCAGAAAAATTGAGGAATCTTGACTTAGAGACAAGATAGCCAAAAATTCGACATTTTTCAACAAATCTCGGCTATTTATGAACCGATCCTGAAATTCTTGGGTGGGTTTGACAGGGCTCCAGACACTCAGCTGCCCCGCACCGAAAATTCAGAAAAAAGTTGGTATTTGGCCGAGAAACCCTCGATTCTTGTCGGTTCCGACCGTTCTGACCAAGTTGCGGATGAGACGTCAAATTGCAATGCGCGTTTGTCGAAATCGCGGACATTCAGGTCAGACCAGCAGAAAAATTGAGGAATCTTGACTTAGAGACAAGATAGCCAAAAATTCGACATTTTTCAACGAATCTCGGCTATTTATGAACCGATCCTGGAATTCTTAGGTGGGTTTGACAGGGCTCCAGACACTCAGCTGCCCCGCACCGAAAATTCAGAAAAAAGTTGGTATTTGGCCGAGAAACCCTCGATTCTTGTCGGTTCTGACCGTTCTGACCAAGTTGCGGATGAGACGTCAAATTGCAATGCGCATTTGTCGAAATCGCAGACATTCAGGTCAGACCAGCAGAAAAATTGAGGAATCTTGACTTAGAGACAAGATAGCCAAAAATTCGACATTTTTCAACGAATCTCGGCTATTTATGAACCGATCCTGAAATTCTTGGGTGGGTTCGACAGGGCTCCAGACACTCAGCTGCCCCGCACTGAAAATTCAGAAAAAAGTTGGTATTTGGCCGAGAAACCCTCGATTCTTGTCGGTTCTGACCGTTCTGACCAAGTTGCGGATGAGACGTCAAATTGCAATGCGCGTTTGTCGGAATCGCAGACATTCAGGTCAGACCAGCAGAAAAATTGAGGAATCTTGACTTAGAGACAAGATAGCCAAAAATTCGACATTTTTCAACGAATCTCGGCTATTTATGAAACGATCCTGAAATTCTTGGGTGGGTTCGACAGGGCTCCAGACACTCAGCTGCTCCGCACCGAAAATTCAGAAAAAAGTTGGTATTTGGCCGAGAAACCCTCGATTCTTGTCGGTTCTGACCGTTCTGACCAAGTTGCGGATGAGACGTCAAATTGCAATGCGCGTTTGTCGAAATCGCAGACATTCAGGTCAGACCAGCAGAAAAATTGAGGAATCTTGACTTAGAGACAAGATAGCCAAAAATTCGACATTTTTCAACGAATCTCGGCTATTTATGAACCGATCCTGAAATTCTTGGGTGGGTTCGACAGGGCTCCAGACACTCAGCTGCCCCGCACCGAAAATTTAGAAAAAAGTTGGTATTTGGCCGAGAAACCCTCGATTCTTGTCGGTTCTGACCGTTCTGACCAAGTTGCGGATGAGACCTCAAATTGCAATGCGCGTTTGTCGAAATCGCAGACATTCAGGTCAGACCAGCAGAAAAATTGAGGAATCTTGACTTAGAGACAAGATAGCCAAAAATTCGACATTTTTCAACGAATCTCGGCTATTTATGAACCGATCCTGAAATTCTTGGGTGGGTTCGACAGGGCTCCAGACACTCAGCTGCCCCGCACTGAAAATTCAGAAAAAAGTTGGTATTTGGCCGAGAAACCCTCGATTCTTGTCGGTTCTGACCGTTCTGACCAAGTTGCGGATGAGACCTCAAATTGCAATGCGCGTTTGTCGAAATCGCAGACATTCAGGTCAGACCAGCAGAAAAATTGAGGAATCTTGACTTAGAGACAAGATAGCCAAAAATTCGACATTTTTCAACGAATCTCGGCTATTTATGAACCGATCCTGAAATTCTTGGGTGGGTTCGACAGGGCTCCAGACACTCAGCTGCCCCGCACCGGAAATTCAGAAAAAAGTTGGTATTTGGCCGAGAAACCCTCGATTCTTGTCGGTTCTGACCGTTCTGACCAAGTTGCGGATGAGACGTCAAATTGCAATGCGCGTTTGTCGAAATCGCAGACATTCAGGTCAGACCAGCAGAAAAATTGAGGAATCTTGACTTAGAGACAAGATAGCCAAAAATTCGACATTTTTCAACGAATCTCGGCTATTTATGAACCGATCCTGAAATTCTTGGGTGGGTTCGACAGGGCTCCAGACACTCAGCTGCCCCGCACCGAAAATTCAGAAAAAAGTTGGTATTTGGCCGAGAAACCCTCGATTCTTGTCGGTTCTGACCGTTCTGACCAAGTTGCGGATGAGACGTCAAATTGCAATGCGCGTTTGTCGAAATCGCGGACATTCAGGTCAGACCAGCAGAAAAATTGAGGAATCTTGACTTAGAGACAAGATAGCCAAAAATTCGACATTTTTCAACAAATCTCGGCTATTTATGAACCGATCCTGAAATTCTTGGGTGGGTTTGACAGGGCTCCAGACACTCAGCTGCCCCGCACCGAAAATTCAGAAAAAAGTTGGTATTTGGCCGAGAAACCCTCGATTCTTGTCGGTTCTGACCGTTCTGACCAAGTTGCGGATGAGACGTCAAATTGCAATGCGCGTTTGTCGAAATCGCAGACATTCAGGTCAGACCAGCAGAAAAATTGAGGAATCTTGACTTAGAGACAAGATAGCCAAAAATTCGACATTTTTCAACGAATCTCGGCTATTTATGAACCGATCCTGAAATTCTTGGGTGGGTTTGACAGGGCTCCAGACACTCAGCTGCCCCGCACTGAAAATTCAGAAAAAAGTTGGTATTTGGCCGAGAAACCCTCGATTCTTGTCGGTTCTGACCGTTCTGACCAAGTTGCGGATGAGACGTCAAATTGCAATGCGCGTTTGTCGGAATCGCAGACATTCAGGTCAGACCAGCAGAAAAATTGAGGAATCTTGACTTAGAGACAAGATAGCCAAAAATTCGACATTTTTCAACGAATCTCGGCTATTTATGAACCGATCCTGAAATTCTTGGGTGGGTTCGACAGGGCTCCAGACACTCAGCTGCCCCGCACCGAAAATTCAGAAAAAAGTTGGTATTTGGCCGAGAAACCCTCGATTCTTGTCGGTTCTGACCGTTCTGACCAAGTTGCGGATGAGACGTCAAATTGCAATGCGCGTTTGTCGAAATCGCAGACATTCAGGTCAGACCAGCAGAAAAATTGAGGAATCTTGACTTAGAGACAAGATAGCCAAAAATTCGACATTTTTCAACGAATCTCGGCTATTTATGAACCGATCCTGAAATTCTTGGGTGGGTTCGACAGGGCTCCAGACACTCAGCTGCCCCGCACCGAAAATTCAGAAAAAAGTTGGTATTTGGCCGAGAAACCCTCGATTCTTGTCGGTTCTGACCGTTCTGACCAAGTTGCGGATGAGACGTCAAATTGCAATGCGCGTTTGTCGAAATCGCGGACATTCAGGTCAGACCAGCAGAAAAATTGAGGAATCTTGACTTAGAGACAAGATAGCCAAAAATTCGACATTTTTCAACAAATCTCGGCTATTTATGAACCGATCCTGAAATTCTTGGGTGGGTTTGACAGGGCTCCAGACACTCAGCTGCCCCGCACCGAAAATTCAGAAAAAAGTTGGTATTTGGCCGAGAAACCCTCGATTCTTGTCGGTTCCGACCGTTCTGACCTAGTTGCGGATGAGACGTCAAATTGCAATGCGCGTTTGTCGAAATCGCGGACATTCAGGTCAGACCAGCAGAAAAATTGAGGAATCTTGACTTAGAGACAAGATAGCCAAAAATTCGACATTTTTCAACGAATCTCGGCTATTTATGAACCGATCCTGGAATTCTTAGGTGGGTTTGACAGGGCTCCAGACACTCAGCTGCCCCGCACCGAAAATTCAGAAAAAAGTTGGTATTTGGCCGAGAAACCCTCGATTCTTGTCGGTTCTGACCGTTCTGACCAAGTTGCGGATGAGACGTCAAATTGCAATGCGCATTTGTCGAAATCGCAGACATTCAGGTCAGACCAGCAGAAAAATTGAGGAATCTTGACTTAGAGACAAGATAGCCAAAAATTCGACATTTTTCAACGAATCTCGGCTATTTATGAACCGATCCTGAAATTCTTGGGTGGGTTCGACAGGGCTCCAGACACTCAGCTGCCCCGCACTGAAAATTCAGAAAAAAGTTGGTATTTGGCCGAGAAACCCTCGATTCTTGTCGGTTCTGACCGTTCTGACCAAGTTGCGGATGAGACGTCAAATTGCAATGCGCGTTTGTCGGAATCGCAGACATTCAGGTCAGACCAGCAGAAAAATTGAGGAATCTTGACTTAGAGACAAGATAGCCAAAAATTCGACATTTTTCAACGAATCTCGGCTATTTATGAAACGATCCTGAAATTCTTGGGTGGGTTCGACAGGGCTCCAGACACTCAGCTGCCCCGCACCGAAAATTCAGAAAAAAGTTGGTATTTGGCCGAGAAACCCTCGATTCTTGTCGGTTCTGACCGTTCTGACCAAGTTGCGGATGAGACGTCAAATTGCAATGCGCGTTTGTCGAAATCGCAGACATTCAGGTCAGACCAGCAGAAAAATTGAGGAATCTTGACTTAGAGACAAGATAGCCAAAAATTCGACATTTTTCAACGAATCTCGGCTATTTATGAACCGATCCTGAAATTCTTGGGTGGGTTCGACAGGGCTCCAGACACTCAGCTGCCCCGCACCGAAAATTTAGAAAAAAGTTGGTATTTGGCCGAGAAACCCTCGATTCTTGTCGTTTCTGACCGTTCTGACCAAGTTGCGGATGAGACCTCAAATTGCAATGCGCGTTTGTCGAAATCGCAGACATTCAGGTCAGACCAGCAGAAAAATTGAGGAATCTTGACTTAGAGACAAGATAGCCAAAAATTCGACATTTTTCAACGAATCTCGGCTATTTATGAACCGATCCTGAAATTCTTGGGTGGGTTCGACAGGGCTCCAGACACTCAGCTGCCCCGCACTGAAAATTCAGAAAAAAGTTGGTATTTGGCCGAGAAACCCTCGATTCTTGTCGGTTCTGACCGTTCTGACCAAGTTGCGGATGAGACCTCAAATTGCAATGCGCGTTTGTCGAAATCGCAGACATTCAGGTCAGACCAGCAGAAAAATTGAGGAATCTTGACTTAGAGACAAGATAGCCAAAAATTCGACATTTTTCAACGAATCTCGGCTATTTATGAACCGATCCTGAAATTCTTGGGTGGGTTCGACAGGGCTCCAGACACTCAGCTGCCCCGCACCGGAAATTCAGAAAAAAGTTGGTATTTGGCCGAGAAACCCTCGATTCTTGTCGGTTCTGACCGTTCTGACCAAGTTGCGGATGAGACGTCAAATTGCAATGCGCGTTTGTCGAAATCGCAGACATTCAGGTCAGACCAGCAGAAAAATTGAGGAATCTTGACTTAGAGACAAGATAGCCAAAAATTCGACATTTTTCAACGAATCTCGGCTATTTATGAACCGATCCTGAAATTCTTGGGTGGGTTCGACAGGGCTCCAGACACTCAGCTGCCCCGCACCGAAAATTCAGAAAAAAGTTGGTATTTGGCCGAGAAACCCTCGATTCTTGTCGGTTCTGACCGTTCTGACCAAGTTGCGGATGAGACGTCAAATTGCAATGCGCGTTTGTCGAAATCGCGGACATTCAGGTCAGACCAGCAGAAAAATTGAGGAATCTTGACTTAGAGACAAGATAGCCAAAAATTCGACATTTTTCAACAAATCTCGGCTATTTATGAACCGATCCTGAAATTCTTGGGTGGGTTTGACAGGGCTCCAGACACTCAGCTGCCCCGCACCGAAAATTCAGAAAAAAGTTGGTATTTGGCCGAGAAACCCTCGATTCTTGTCGGTTCTGACCGTTCTGACCAAGTTGCGGATGAGACGTCAAATTGCAATGCGCGTTTGTCGAAATCGCAGACATTCAGGTCAGACCAGCAGAAAAATTGAGGAATCTTGACTTAGAGACAAGATAGCCAAAAATTCGACATTTTTCAACGAATCTCGGCTATTTATGAACCGATCCTGAAATTCTTGGGTGGGTTTGACAGGGCTCCAGACACTCAGCTGCCCCGCACTGAAAATTCAGAAAAAAGTTGGTATTTGGCCGAGAAACCCTCGATTCTTGTCGGTTCTGACCGTTCTGACCAAGTTGCGGATGAGACGTCAAATTGCAATGCGCGTTTGTCGGAATCGCAGACATTCAGGTCAGACCAGCAGAAAAATTGAGGAATCTTGACTTAGAGACAAGATAGCCAAAAATTCGACATTTTTCAACGAATCTCGGCTATTTATGAACCGATCCTGAAATTCTTGGGTGGGTTCGACAGGGCTCCAGACACTCAGCTGCCCCGCACCGAAAATTCAGAAAAAAGTTGGTATTTGGCCGAGAAACCCTCGATTCTTGTCGGTTCTGACCGTTCTGACCAAGTTGCGGATGAGACGTCAAATTGCAATGCGCGTTTGTCGAAATCGCAGACATTCAGGTCAGACCAGCAGAAAAATTGAGGAATCTTGACTTAGAGACAAGATAGCCAAAAATTCGACATTTTTCAACGAATCTCGGCTATTTATGAACCGATCCTGAAATTCTTGGGTGGGTTCGACAGGGCTCCAGACACTCAGCTGCCCCGCACCGAAAATTCAGAAAAAAGTTGGTATTTGGCCGAGAAACCCTCGATTCTTGTCGGTTCTGACCGTTCTGACCAAGTTGCGGATGAGACGTCAAATTGCAATGCGCGTTTGTCGAAATCGCGGACATTCAGGTCAGACCAGCAGAAAAATTGAGGAATCTTGACTTAGAGACAAGATAGCCAAAAATTCGACATTTTTCAACAAATCTCGGCTATTTATGAACCGATCCTGAAATTCTTGGGTGGGTTTGACAGGGCTCCAGACACTCAGCTGCCCCGCACCGAAAATTCAGAAAAAAGTTGGTATTTGGCCGAGAAACCCTCGATTCTTGTCGGTTCTGACCGTTCTGACCAAGTTGCGGATGAGACGTCAAATTGCAATGCGCGTTTGTCGAAATCGCAGACATTCAGGTCAGACCAGCAGAAAAATTGAGGAATCTTGACTTAGAGACAAGATAGCCAAAAATTCGACATTTTTCAACGAATCTCGGCTATTTATGAACCGATCCTGAAATTCTTGGGTGGGTTCGACAGGGCTCCAGACACTCAGCTGCCCCGCACTGAAAATTCAGAAAAAAGTTGGTATTTGGCCGAGAAACCCTCGATTCTTGTCGGTTCTGACCGTTCTGACCAAGTTGCGGATGAGACGTCAAATTGCAATGCGCGTTTGTCGGAATCGCAGACATTCAGGTCAGACCAGCAGAAAAATTGAGGAATCTTGACTTAGAGACAAGATAGCCAAAAATTCGACATTTTTCAACGAATCTCGGCTATTTATGAACCGATCCTGAAATTCTTGGGTGGGTTCGACAGGGCTCCAGACACTCAGCTGCCCCGCACCGAAAATTCAGAAAAAAGTTGGTATTTGGCCGAGAAACCCTCGATTCTTGTCGGTTCTGACCGTTCTGACCAAGTTGCGGATGAGACGTCAAATTGCAATGCGCGTTTGTCGAAATCGCAGACATTCAGGTCAGACCAGCAGAAAAATTGAGGAATCTTGACTTAGAGACAAGATAGCCAAAAATTCGACATTTTTCAACGAATCTCGGCTATTTATGAACCGATCCTGAAATTCTTGGGTGGGTTCGACAGGGCTCCAGACACTCAGCTGCCCCGCACCGAAAATTTAGAAAAAAGTTGGTATTTGGCCGAGAAACCCTCGATTCTTGTCGGTTCTGACCGTTCTGACCAAGTTGCGGATGAGACCTCAAATTGCAATGCGCGTTTGTCGAAATCGCAGACATTCAGGTCAGACCAGCAGAAAAATTGAGGAATCTGGACTTAGAGACAAGATAGCCAAAAATTCGACATTTTTCAACGAATCTCGGCTATTTATGAACCGATCCTGAAATTCTTGGGTGGGTTCGACAGGGCTCCAGACACTCAGCTGCCCCGCACCGAAAATTCAGAAAAAAGTTGGTATTTGGCCGAGAAACCCTCGATTCTTGTCGGTTCTGACCGTTCTAACCAAGTTGCGGATGAGACGTCAAATTGCAATGCGCGTTTGTCGAAATCGCAGACATTCAGGTCAGACCAGCAGAAAAATTGAGAAATCTTGACTTAGAGACAAGATAGCCGAAAATTCGACATTTTTCAACGAATCTCGGCTATTTATGAACCGATCCTGAAATTCTTGGGTGGGTTCGACAGGGCTCCAGACACTCAGCTGCCCCGCTCCGAAAATTCAGAAAAAAGTTGGTATTTGGCCGAGAAACCCTCGATTTTTGTCGGTTCTGACCGTTCTGACCAAGTTGCGGATGAGACGTCAAATTGCAATGCGCGTTTGTCGAAATCGCAGACATTCAGGTCAGACCAGCAGAAAAATTGAGGAATCTTGACTTAGAGACAAGATAGCCAAAAATTCGACATTTTTCAACGAATCTCGGCTATTTATGAACCGATCCTGAAATTCTTGGGTGGGTTCGACAGGGCTCCAGACACTCAGCTGCCCCGCACCGAAAATTCAGAAAAAAGTTGGTATTTGGCCGAGAAACCCTCGATTCTTGTCGGTTCTGACCGTTCTGACCAAGTTGCGGATGAGACGTCAAATTGCAATGCGCGTTTGTCGAAATCGCAGACATTCAGGTCAGACCAGCAGAAAAATTGAGGAATCTTGACTTAGAGACAAGATAGCCAAAAATTCGACATTTTTCAACGAATCTCGGCTATTTATGAACCGATCCTGAAATTCTTGGGTGGGTTCGACAGGGCTCCAGACACTCAGCTGCCCCGCACCGAAAATTCAGAAAAAAGTTGGTATTTGGCCGAGAAACCCTCGATTCTTGTCGGTTCTGACCGTTCTGACCAAGTTGCGGATAAGACGTCAAATTGCGATGCGCGTTTGTCGAAATCGCAGACATTCAGGTCAGACCAGCAGAAAAATTGAGGAATCTTGACTTAGAGACAAGATAGCCAAGAATTTGACATTTTTCAACGAATCTCGGCTATTTATTAACCGATTCTGAAATTCTTGGGTGGGTTCGACAGGGCTCCAGACACTCAGCTGCCCCGCACCGAAAATTCAGAAAAAAGTTGGTATTTGGCCGAGAAACCCTCGATTCTTGTCGGTTCTGACCGTTCTGACCAAGTTGCGGATGAGACGTCAAATTGCGATGCGCGTTTGTCGAAATCGCAGACATTCAGGTCAGACCAGCAGAAAAATTGAGGAATCTTGACTTAGAGACAAGATAGCCAAAAATTCGACATTTTTTAACGAATCTCGGCTATTTATGAACCGATCCTGGAATTCTTGGGTGGGTTCGACAGGGCTCCAGACACTCAGCTGCCCCGCACTGAAAATTCAGAAAAAAGTTGGTATTTGGCCGAGAAACCCTCGATTCTTGTCGGTTCTGACCGTTCTGACCAAGTTGCGGATGAGACGTCAAATTGCAATGCGCGTTTGTCGAAATCGCAGACATTCAGGTCGGACCAGCAGAAAAATTGAGGAATCTTGACATAGAGACAAGATAGCCAAAAATTCGACATTTTTCAACGAATCTCGGCTATGTATGAACCGATCCTGAAATTCTTGGGTGGGTTCGACAGGACTCCAGACACTCAGCTGCCCCGCACCGAAAATTCAGAAAAAAGTTGGTATTTGGCCGAGAAACCCTCGATTCTTGTCGGTTCTGACCGTTCTGACCAAGTTGCGGATGAGACGTCAAATTGCAATGCGCGTTTGTCGAAATCGCAGACATTCAGGTCAGACCAGCAGAAAAATTGAGGAATCTTGACTTAGAGACAAGATAGCCAAAAATTCGACATTTTTCAACAAATCTCGGCTATTTATGAACCGATCCTGAAATTCTTGGGTGGGTTCGACAGGGCTCCAGACACTCAGCTGCCCCGCACCGAAAATTCAGAAAAAAATGGTATTTGGCCGAGAAACCCTCGATTCTTGTCGGTTCTGACCGTTCTGACCAAGTTGCGGATGAGACGTCAAATTGCAATGCGCGTTTGTCGAAATCGCAGACATTCAGGTCAGACCAGCAGAAAAATTGAGGAATCTGGACTTAGAGACAAGATAGCCAAAAATTCGACATTTTTCAACGAATCTCGGCTATTTATGAACCGATCCTGAAATTCTTGGGTGGGTTCGACAGGGCTCCAGACACTCAGCTGCCCCGCACCGAAAATTCAGAAAAAAGTTGGTATTTGGCCGAGAAACCCTCGATTCTTGTCGGTTCTGACCGTTCTAACCAAGTTGCGGATGAGACGTCAAATTGCAATGCGCGTTTGTCGAAATCGCAGACATTCAGGTCAGACCAGCAGAAAAATTGAGAAATCTTGACTTAGAGACAAGATAGCCGAAAATTCGACATTTTTCAACGAATCTCGGCTATTTATGAACCGATCCTGAAATTCTTGGGTGGGTTCGACAGGGCTCCAGACACTCAGCTGCCCCGCTCCGAAAATTCAGAAAAAAGTTGGTATTTGGCCGAGAAACCCTCGATTTTTGTCGGTTCTGACCGTTCTGACCAAGTTGCGGATGAGACGTCAAATTGCAATGCGCGTTTGTCGAAATCGCAGACATTCAGGTCAGACCAGCAGAAAAATTGAGGAATCTTGACTTAGAGACAAGATAGCCAAAAATTCGACATTTTTCAACGAATCTCGGCTATTTATGAACCGATCCTGAAATTCTTGGGTGGGTTCGACAGGGCTCCAGACACTCAGCTGCCCCGCACTGAAAATTCAGAAAAAAGTTGGTATTTGGCCGAGAAACCCTCGATTCTTGTCGGTTCTGACCGTTCTGACCAAGTTGCGGATGAGACGTCAAATTGCAATGCGCGTTTGTCGAAATCGCAGACATTCAGGTCAGACCAGCAGAAAAATTGGGGAATCTTGACTTAGAGACAAGATAGCCAAAAATTCGACATTTTTCAACGAATTTCGGCTATTTATGAACCGATCCTGAAATTCTTGGGTGGGTTCGACAGGGCTCCAGACACTCAGCGGCCCCGCACCGAAAATTCAGAGAAAAGTTGGTATTTGGCCGAGAAACCCTCGATTCTTGTCGGTTCTGACCGTTCTGACCAAGTTGCGGATGAGACGTCAAATTGCAATGCGCGTTTGTCGAAATCGCAGACATTCAGGTCAGACCAGCAGAAAAATTGAGGAATCTTGACTTAGAGACAAGATAGCCAAAAATTCGACATTTTTCAACGAATCTCGGCTATTTATGAACCGATCCTGAAATTCTTGGGTGGGTTTGACAGGGCTCCAGACACTCAGCGGCCCCGCACCGAAAATTCAGAGAAAAGTTGGTATTTGGCCGAGAAACCCTCGATTCTTGTCGGTTCTGACCGTTCTGACCAAGTTGCGGATGAGACGTCAAATTGCAATGCGCGTTTGTCGAAATCGCAGACATTCAGGTCAGACCAGCAGGAAAATTGAGGAATCTTGACTTAGAGACAAGATAGCCAAAAATTCGACATTTTTCAACGAATCTCGGCTATTTACGAACCGATCCTGAAATTCTTGGGTGGGTTTGACAGGGCTCCAGACACTCAGCTGCCCCGCACCGAAAATTCAGAAAAAAGTTGGTATTTGGCCGAGAAACCCTCGATTCTTGTCGGTTCTGACCGTTCTGACCAAGTTGCGGATGAGACGTCAAATTGCAATGCGCGTTTGTCGAAATCGCAGACATTCAGGTCGGACCAGCAGAAAAATTGAGGAATCTTGACTTAGAGACAAGATAGCCAAAAATTTGACATTTTTCAACGAATCTCGGCTATTTATGAACCGATCCTGAAATTCTTGGGTGGGTTCGACAGGGCTCCAGACACTCAGCTGCCCCGCACCGAAAATTCAGAAAAAAGTTGGTATTTGGCCGAGAAACCCTCGATTCTTGTCGGTTCTGACCGTTCTGACCAAGTTGCGGATGAGACCTCAAATTGCAATGCGCGTTTGTCGAAGTCGCAGACATTCAGGTCAGACCAGCAGAAAAATTGAGGAATCTTGACTTAGAGACAAGATAGCCAAAAATTCGACATTTTTCAACGAATCTCGGCTATTTATGAACCGATCCTGAAATTCTTGGGTGGGTTCGACAGGGCTCCAGACACTCAGCTGCCCCGCACCGAAAATTCAGAAAAAAGTTGGTATTTGGCCGAGAAACCCTCGATTCTTGTGGGCTCTGACCGTTCTGACCAAGTTGCGGATGAGACGTCAAATTGCAATGCGCGTTTGTCGAAATCGCAGACATTCAGGTCAGACCAGCAGAAAAATTGAGGAATCTTGACTTAGAGACAAGATAGCCAAAAATTCGACATTTTTCAACGGATCTCGGCTATTTATGAACCGATCCTGAAATTCTTGGGTGGGTTCGACAGGGCTCCAGACACTCAGCTGCCCCGCACCGAAAATTCAGAAAAAAGTTGGTATTTGGCCGAGAAACCCTCGATTCTTGTCGGTTCTGACCGTTCTGACCAAGTTGCGGATGAGACGTCAAATTGCAATGCGCGTTTGTCGAAATCGCAGACATTCAGGTCAGACCAGCAGAAAAATTGAGGAATCTTGACTTAGAGACAAGATAGCCAAAAATTCGACATTTTTCAACGAATCTCGGCTATTTATGAACCGATCCTGAAATTTTTGGGTGGGTTTGACAGGGCTCCAGACACTCAGCTGCCCCGCACTGAAAATTCAGAAAAAAGTTGGTATTTGGCCGAGAAACCCTCGATTCTTGTCGGTTCCGACCGTTCTGACCAAGTTGCGGATGAGACCTCAAATTGCAATGCGCGTTTGTCGAAATCGCAGACTTTCAGGTCAGACCAGCAGAAAAATTGAGGAATCTTGACTTAGAGACAAGATAGCCAAAAATTCGACATTTTTCAACGAATCTCGGCTATTTATGAACCGATCCTGAAATTCTTGGGTGGGTTCGACAGGGCTCCAGACACTCAGCTGCCCCGCACCGAAAATTCAGAAAAAAGTTGGTATTTGGACGAGAAACCCTCGATTCTTGTCGGTTCTGACCGTTCTGACCAAGTTGCGGATGAGACGTCAAATTGCAATGCGCGTTTGTCGAAATCGCAGACATTCAGGTCAGACCAGCAGAAAAATTGAGGAATCTTGACTTAGAGACAAGATAGCCAAAAATTCGACATTTTTCAACGAATCTCGGCTATTTATCAACCGATCCTGAAATTCTTGGGTGGGTTCGACAGGGCTCCAGACACTCAGCTGCCCCGCACCGAAAATTCAGAAAAAAGTTGGTATTTGGCCGAGAAACCCTCGATTCTTGTCGGTTCTGACCGTTCTAACCAAGTTGCGGATGAGACGTCAAATTGCAATGCGCGTTTGTCGAAATCGCAGACATTCAGGTCAGACCAGCAGAAAAATTGAGGAATCTTGACTTAGAGACAAGATAGCCGAAAATTCGACATTTTTCAACGAATCTCGGCTATTTATGAACCGATCCTGAAATTCTTGGGTGGGTTCGACAGGGCTCCAGACACTCAGCTGCCTCGCTCCGAAAATTCAGAAAAAAGTTGGTATTTGGCGGAGAAACCCTCGATTTTTGTCGGTTCTGACCGTTCTGACCAAGTTGCGGATGAGACGTCAAATTGCAATGCGCGTTTGTCGAAATCGCAGACATTCAGGTCAGACCAGCAGAAAAATTGAGGAATCTTGACTTAGAGACAAGATAGCCAAAAATTCGACATTTTTCAACGAATCTCGGCTATTTATGAACCGATCCTGAAATTCTTGGGTGGGTTCGACAGGGCTCCAGACACTCAGCTGCCCCGCACCGAAAATTCAGAAAAAAGTTGGTATTTGGCCGAGAAACCCTCGATTCTTGTCGGTTCTGACCGTTCTGACCAAGTTGCGGATGAGACGTCAAATTGCAATGCGCGTTTGTCGAAATCGCAGACATTCAGGTCGGACCAGCAGAAAAATTGAGGAATCTTGACTTAGAGACAAGATAGCCAAAAATTTGACATTTTTCAACGAATCTCGGCTATTTATGAACCGATCCTGAAATTCTTGGGTGGGTTCGACAGGGCTCCAGACACTCAGCTGCCCCGCACCGAAAATTCAGAAAAAAGTTGGTATTTGGCCGAGAAACCCTCGATTCTTGTCGGTTCTGACCGTTCTGACCAAGTTGCGGATGAGACCTCAAATTGCAATGCGCGTTTGTCGAAGTCGCAGACATTCAGGTCAGACCAGCAGAAAAATTGAGGAATCTTGACTTAGAGACAAGATAGCCAAAAATTCGACATTTTTCAACGAATCTCGGCTATTTATGAACCGATCCTGAAATTCTTGGGTGGGTTCGACAGGGCTCCAGACACTCAGCTGCCCCGCACCGAAAATTCAGAAAAAAGTTGGTATTTGGCCGAGAAACCCTCGATTCTTGTCGGTTCTGACCGTTCTGACCAAGTTGCGGATGAGACCTCAAATTGCAATGCGCGTTTGTCGAAATCGCAGACATTCAGGTCAGACCAGCAGAAAAATTGAGGAATCTGGACTTAGAGACAAGATAGCCAAAAATTCGACATTTTTCAACGAATCTCGGCTATTTATGAACCGATCCTGAAATTCTTGGGTGGGTTCGACAGGGCTCCAGACACTCAGCTGCCCCGCACCGAAAATTCAGAAAAAAGTTGGTATTTGGCCGAGAAACCCTCGATTCTTGTCGGTTCTGACCGTTCTAACCAAGTTGCGGATGAGACGTCAAATTGCAATGCGCGTTTGTCGAAATCGCAGACATTCAGGTCAGACCAGCAGAAAAATTGAGAAATCTTGACTTAGAGACAAGATAGCCGAAAATTCGACATTTTTCAACGAATCTCGGCTATTTATGAAGCGATCCTGAAATTCTTGGGTGGGTTCGACAGGGCTCCAGACACTCAGCTGCCCCGCTCCGAAAATTCAGAAAAAAGTTGGTATTTGGCCGAGAAACCCTCGATTTTTGTCGGTTCTGACCGTTCTGACCAAGTTGCGGATGAGACGTCAAATTGCAATGCGCGTTTGTCGAAATCGCAGACATTCAGGTCAGACCAGCAGAAAAATTGAGGAATCTTGACTTAGAGACAAGATAGCCAAAAATTCGACATTTTTCAACGAATCTCGGCTATTTATGAACCGATCCTGAAATTCTTGGGTGGGTTCGACAGGGCTCCAGACACTCAGCTGCCCCGCACCGAAAATTCAGAAAAAAGTTGGTATTTGGCCGAGAAACCCTCGATTCTTGTCGGTTCTGACCGTTCTGACCAAGTTGCGGATAAGACGTCAAATTGCGATGCGCGTTTGTCGAAATCGCAGACATTCAGGTCAGACCAGCAGAAAAATTGAGGAATCTTGACTTAGAGACAAGATAGCCAAAAATTTGACATTTTTCAACGAATCTCGGCTATTTATTAACCGATTCTGAAATTCTTGGGTGGGTTCGACAGGGCTCCAGACACTCAGCTGCCCCGCACCGAAAATTCAGAAAAAAGTTGGTATTTGGCCGAGAAACCCTCGATTCTTGTCGGTTCTGACCGTTCTGACCAAGTTGCGGATGAGACGTCAAATTGCGATGCGCGTTTGTCGAAATCGCAGACATTCAGGTCAGACCAGCAGAAAAATTGAGGAATCTTGACTTAGAGACAAGATAGCCAAAAATTCGACATTTTTTAACGAATCTCGGCTATTTATGAACCGATCCTGGAATTCTTGGGTGGGTTCGACAGGGCTCCAGACACTCAGCTGCCCCGCACTGAAAATTCAGAAAAAAGTTGGTATTTGGCCGAGAAACCCTCGATTCTTGTCGGTTCTGACCGTTCTGACCAAGTTGCGGATGAGACGTCAAATTGCAATGCGCGTTTGTCGAAATCGCAGACATTCAGGTCGGACCAGCAGAAAAATTGAGGAATCTTGACATAGAGACAAGATAGCCAAAAATTCGACATTTTTCAACGAATCTCGGCTATGTATGAACCGATCCTGAAATTCTTGGGTGGGTTCGACAGGGCTCCAGACACTCAGCTGCCCCGCACCGAAAATTCAGAAAAAAGTTGGTATTTGGCCGAGAAACCCTCGATTCTTGTCGGTTCTGACCGTTTTGACCAAGTTGCGGATGAGACGTCAAATTGCAATGCGCGTTTGTCGAAATCGCAGACATTCAGGTCAGACCAGCAGAAAAATTGAGGAATCTTGACTTAGAGACAAGATAGCCAAAAATTCGACATTTTTCAACAAATCTCGGCTATTTATGAACCGATCCTGAAATTCTTGGGTGGGTTCGACAGGGCTCCAGACACTCAGCTGCCCCGCACCGAAAATTCAGAAAAAAAATGGTATTTGGCCGAGAAACCCTCGATTCTTGTCGGTTCTGACCGTTCTGACCAAGTTGCGGATGAGACGTCAAATTGCAATGCGCGTTTGTCGAAATCGCAGACATTCAGGTCAGACCAGCAGAAAAATTGAGGAATCTGGACTTAGAGACAAGATAGCCAAAAATTCGACATTTTTCAACGAATCTCGGCTATTTATGAACCGATCCTGAAATTCTTGGGTGGGTTCGACAGGGCTCCAGACACTCAGCTGCCCCGCACCGAAAATTCAGAAAAAAGTTGGTATTTGGCCGAGAAACCCTCGATTCTTGTCGGTTCTGACCGTTCTAACCAAGTTGCGGATGAGACGTCAAATTGCAATGCGCGTTTGTCGAAATCGCAGACATTCAGGTCAGACCAGCAGAAAAATTGAGAAATCTTGACTTAGAGACAAGATAGCCGAAAATTCGACATTTTTCAACGAATCTCAGCTATTTATGAACCGATCCTGAAATTCTTGGGTGGGTTCGACAGGGCTCCAGACACTCAGCTGCCCCGCTCCGGAAATTCAGAAAAAAGTTGGTATTTGGCCGAGAAACCCTCGATTTTTGTCGGTTCTGACCGTTCTGACCAAGTTGCGGATGAGACGTCAAATTGCAATGCGCGTTTGTCGAAATCGCAGACATTCAGGTCAGACCAGCAGAAAAATTGAGGAATCTTGACTTAGAGACAAGATAGCCAAAAATTCGACATTTTTCAACGAATCTCGGCTATTTATGAACCGATCCTGAAATTCTTGGGTGGGTTCGACAGGGCTCCAGACACTCAGCTGCCCCGCACTGAAAATTCAGAAAAAAGTTGGTATTTGGCCGAGAAACCCTCGATTCTTGTCGGTTCTGACCGTTCTGACCAAGTTGCGGATGAGACGTCAAATTGCAATGCGCGTTTGTCGAAATCGCAGACATTCAGGTCAGACCAGCAGAAAAATTGGGGAATCTTGACTCAGAGACAAGATAGCCAAAAATTCGACATTTTTCAACGAATTTCGGCTATTTATGAACCGATCCTGAAATTCTTGGGTGGGTTCGACAGGGCTCCAGACACTCAGCGGCCCCGCACCGAAAATTCAGAGAAAAGTTGGTATTTGGCCGAGAAACCCTCGATTCTTGTCGGTTCTGACCGTTCTGACCAAGTTGCGGATGAGACGTCAAATTGCAATGCGCGTTTGTCGAAATCGCAGACATTCAGGTCAGACCAGCAGAAAAATTGAGGAATCTTGACTTAGAGACAAGATAGCCAAAAATTCGACATTTTTCAACGAATCTCGGCTATTTATGAACCGATCCTGAAATTCTTGGGTGGGTTTGACAGGGCTCCAGACACTCAGCGGCCCCGCACCGAAAATTCAGAGAAAAGTTGGTATTTGGCCGAGAAACCCTCGATTCTTGTCGGTTCTGACCGTTCTGACCAAGTTGCGGATGAGACGTCAAATTGCAATGCGCGTTTGTCGAAATCGCAGACATTCAGGTCAGACCAGCAGAAAAATTGAGGAATCTTGACTTAGAGACAAGATAGCCAAAAATTCGACATTTTTCAACGAATCTCGGCTATTTACGAACCGATCCTGAAATTCTTGGGTGGGTTTGACAGGGCTCCAGACACTCAGCTGCCCCGCACCGAAAATTCAGAAAAAAGTTGGTATTTGGCCGAGAAACCCACGATTCTTGTCGGTTCTGACCGTTCTGACCAAGTTGCGAATGAGACGTCAAATTGCAATGCGCGTTTGTCGAAATCGCAGACATTCAGGTCGGACCAGCAGAAAAATTGAGGAATCTTGACTTAGAGACAAGATAGCCAAAAATTTGACATTTTTCAACGAATCTCGGCTATTTATGAACCGATCCTGAAATTCTTGGGTGGGTTCGACAGGGCTCCAGACACTCAGCTGCCCCGCACCGAAAATTCAGAAAAAAGTTGGTATTTGGCCGAGAAACCCTCGATTCTTGTCGGTTCTGACCGTTCTGACCAAGTTGCGGATGAGACCTCAAATTGCAATGCGCGTTTGTCGAAGTCGCAGACATTCAGGTCAGACCAGCAGAAAAATTGAGGAATCTTGACTTAGAGACAAGATAGCCAAAAATTCGACATTTTTCAACGAATCTCGGCTATTTATGAACCGATCCTGAAATTCTTGGGTGGGTTCGACAGGGCTCCAGACACTCAGCTGCCCCGCACCAAAAATTCAGAAAAAAGTTGGTATTTGGCCGAGAAACCCTCGATTCTTGTGGGCTCTGACCGTTCTGACCAAGTTGCGGATGAGACGTCAAATTGCAATGCGCGTTTGTCGAAATCGCAGACATTCAGGTCAGACCAGCAGAAAAATTGAGGAATCTTGACTTAGAGACAAGATAGCCAAAAATTCGACATTTTTCAACGGATCTCGGCTATTTATGAACCGATCCTGAAATTCTTGGGTGGGTTCGACAGGGCTCCAGACACTCAGCTGCCCCGCACCGAAAATTCAGAAAAAAGTTGGTATTTGGCCGAGAAACCCTCGATTCTTGTCGGTTCTGACCGTTCTGACCAAGTTGCGGATGAGACGTCAAATTGCAATGCGCGTTTGTCGAAATCGCAGACATTCAGGTCAGACCAGCAGAAAAATTGAGGAATCTTGACTTAGAGACAAGATAGCCAAAAATTCGACATTTTTCAACGAATCTCGGCTATTTATGAACCGATCCTGAAATTTTTGGGTGGGTTTGACAGGGCTCCAGACACTCAGCTGCCCCGCACTGAAAATTCAGAAAAAAGTTGGTATTTGGCCGAGAAACCCTCGATTCTTGTCGGTTCCGACCGTTCTGACCAAGTTGCGGATGAGACCTCAAATTGCAATGCGCGTTTGTCGAAATCGCAGACTTTCAGGTCAGACCAGCAGAAAAATTGAGGAATCTTGACTTAGAGACAAGATAGCCAAAAATTCGACATTTTTCAACGAATCTCGGCTATTTATGAACCGATCCTGAAATTCTTGGGTGGGTTCGACAGGGCTCCAGACACTCAGCTGCCCCGCACCGAAAATTCAGAAAAAAGTTGGTATTTGGACGAGAAACCCTCGATTCTTGTCGGTTCTGACCGTTCTGACCAAGTTGCGGATGAGACGTCAAATTGCAATGCGCGTTTGTCGAAATCGCAGACATTCAGGTCAGACCAGCAGAAAAATTGAGGAATCTTGACTTAGAGACAAGATAGCCAAAAATTCGACATTTTTCAACGAATCTCGGCTATTTATCAACCGATCCTGAAATTCTTGGGTGGGTTCGACAGGGCTCCAGACACTCAGCTGCCCCGCACCGAAAATTCAGAAAAAAGTTGGTATTTGGCCGAGAAACCCTCGATTCTTGTCGGTTCTGACCGTTCTAACCAAGTTGCGGATGAGACGTCAAATTGCAATGCGCGTTTGTCGAAATCGCAGACATTCAGGTCAGACCAGCAGAAAAATTGAGGAATCTTGACTTAGAGACAAGATAGCCGAAAATTCGACATTTTTCAACGAATCTCGGCTATTTATGAACCGATCCTGAAATTCTTGGGTGGGTTCGACAGGGCTCCAGACACTCAGCTGCCTCGCTCCGAAAATTCAGAAAAAAGTTGGTATTTGGCGGAGAAACCCTCGATTTTTGTCGGTTCTGACCGTTCTGACCAAGTTGCGGATGAGACGTCAAATTGCAATGCGCGTTTGTCGAAATCGCAGACATTCAGGTCAGACCAGCAGAAAAATTGAGGAATCTTGACTTAGAGACAAGATAGCCAAAAATTCGACATTTTTCAACGAATCTCGGCTATTTATGAACCGATCCTGAAATTCTTGGGTGGGTTCGACAGGGCTCCAGACACTCAGCTGCCCCGCACCGAAAATTCAGAAAAAAGTTGGTATTTCGCCGAGAAACCCTCGATTCTTGTCGGTTCTGACCGTTCTGACCAAGTTGCGGATGAGACGTCAAATTGCAATGCGCGTTTGTCGAAATCGCAGACATTCAGGTCGGACCAGCAGAAAAATTGAGGAATCTTGACTTAGAGACAAGATAGCCAAAAATTTGACATTTTTCAACGAATCTCGGCTATTTATGAACCGATCCTGAAATTCTTGGGTGGGTTCGACAGGGCTCCAGACACTCAGCTGCCCCGCACCGAAAATTCAGAAAAAAGTTGGTATTTGGCCGAGAAACCCTCGATTCTTGTCGGTTCTGACCGTTCTGACCAAGTTGCGGATGAGACCTCAAATTGCAATGCGCGTTTGTCGAAGTCGCAGACATTCAGGTCAGACCAGCAGAAAAATTGAGGAATCTTGACTTAGAGACAAGATAGCCAAAAATTCGACATTTTTCAACGAATCTCGGCTATTTATGAACCGATCCTGAAATTCTTGGGTGGGTTCGACAGGGCTCCAGACACTCAGCTGCCCCGCACCGAAAATTCAGAAAAAAGTTGGTATTTGGCCGAGAAACCCTCGATTCTTGTCGGCTCTGACCGTTCTGACCAAGTTGCGGATGAGACGTCAAATTGCAATGCGCGTTTGTCGGAATCGCAGACATTCAGGTCAGACCAGCAGAAAAATTGAGGAATCTTGACTTAGAGACAAGATAGCCAAAAATTCGACATTTTTCAACGGATCTCGGCTATTTATGAACCGATCCTGAAATTCTTGGGTGGGTTCGACAGGGCTCCAGACACTCAGCTGCCCCGCACCGAAAATTCAGAAAAAAGTTGGTATTTGGCCGAGAAACCCTCGATTCTTGTCGGTTCTGACCGTTCTGACCAAGTTGCGGATGAGACGTCAAATTGCAATGCGCGTTTGTCGAAATCGCAGACATTCAGGTCAGACCAGCAGAAAAATTGAGGAATCTTGACTTAGAGACAAGATAGCCAAAAATTCGACATTTTTCAACGAATCTCGGCTATTTATGAACCGATCCTGAAATTTTTGGGTGGGTTTGACAGGGCTCCAGACACTCAGCTGCCCCGCACTGAAAATTCAGAAAAAAGTTGGTATTTGGCCGAGAAACCCTCGATTCTTGTCGGTTCCGACCGTTCTGACCAAGTTGCGGATGAGACCTCAAATTGCAATGCGCGTTTGTCGAAATCGCAGACTTTCAGGTCAGACCAGCAGAAAAATTGAGGAATCTTGACTTAGAGACAAGATAGCCAAAAATTCGACATTTTTCAACGAATCTCGGCTATTTATGAACCGATCCTGAAATTCTTGGGTGGGTTCCACAGGGCTCCAGACACTCAGCTGCCCCGCACCGAAAATTCAGAAAAAAGTTGGTATTTGGACGAGAAACCCTCGATTCTTGTCGGTTCTGACCGTTCTGACCAAGTTGCGGATGAGACGTCAAATTGCAATGCGCGTTTGTCGAAATCGCAGACATTCAGGTCAGACCAGCAGAAAAATTGAGGAATCTTGACTTAGAGACAAGATAGCCAAAAATTCGACATTTTTCAACGAATCTCGGCTATTTATCAACCGATCCTGAAATTCTTGGGTGGGTTCGACAGGGCTCCAGACACTCAGCTGCCCCGCACCGAAAATTCAGAAAAAAGTTGGTATTTGGCCGAGAAACCCTCGATTCTTGTCGGTTCTGACCGTTCTAACCAAGTTGCGGATGAGACGTCAAATTGCAATGCGCGTTTGTCGAAATCGCAGACATTCAGGTCAGACCAGCAGAAAAATTGAGGAATCTTGACTTAGAGACAAGATAGCCAAAAATTCGACATTTTTCAACGAATCTCGGCTATTTATGAACCGATCCTGAAATTCTTGGGTGGGTTCGACAGGGCTCCAGACACTCAGCTGCCTCGCTCCGAAAATTCAGAAAAAAGTTGGTATTTGGCCGAGAAACCCTCGATTTTTGTCGGTTCTGAGCGTTCTGACCAAGTTGCGGATGAGACGTCAAATTGCAATGCGCGTTTGTCGAAATCGCAGACATTCAGGTCAGACCAGCAGAAAAATTGAGGAATCTTGACTTAGAGACAAGATAGCCAAAAATTCGACATTTTTCAACGAATCTCGGCTATTTATGAACCGATCCTGAAATTCTTGGGTGGGTTCGACAGGGCTCCAGACACTCAGCTGCCCCGCACTGAAAATTCAGAAAAAAGTTGGTATTTGGCCGAGAAACCCTCGATTCTTGTCGGTTCTGACCGTTCTGACCAAGTTGCGGATGAGACGTCAAATTGCAATGCGCGTTTGTCGAAATCGCAGACATTCAGGTCAGACCAGCAGAAAAATTGAGGAATCTTGACTTAGAGACAAGATAGCCAAAAATTCGACATTTTTCAACGAATTTCGGCTATTTATGAACCGATCCTGAAATTCTTGGGTGGGTTCGACAGGGCTCCAGACACTCAGCTGCCCCGCACCGAAAGTTCAGAAAAAAGTTGGTATTTGGCCGAGAAACCCTCGATTCTTGTCGGTTCTGACCGTTCTGACCAAGTTGCGGATGAGACCTCAAATTGCAATGCGCGTTTGTCGAAATCGCCGACATTCAGGTCAGACCAGCAGAAAAATTGAGGAATCTTGACTTAGAGACAAGATAGCCAAAAATTCGACATTTTTCAACGAATCTCGGCTATTTATGAACCGATCCTGAAATTCTTGGGTGGGTTCGACAGGGCCCCAGACACTCAGCTGCCCCGCACCGAAAATTCAGAAAAAAGTTGGTATTTGGCCGAGAAACCCTCGATTCTTGTCGGTTCTGACCGTTCTGACCAAGTTGCGGATGAGACGTCAAATTGCAATGCGCGTTTGTCGAAATCGCAGACATTCAGGTCAGACCAGCAGAAAAATTGAGGAATCTTGACTTCGAGACAAGATAGCCAAAAATTCGACATTTTTCAACGAATCTCGGCTATTTATTAACCGATCCTGAAATTCTTGGGTGGGTTCGACAGGGCTCCAGACACTCAGCTGCCCCGCACCGAAAATTCAGAAAAAAGTTGGTATTTGGCCGAGAAACCCTCGATTCTTGTCGGTTCTGACCGTTCTGACCAAGTTGCGGATGAGACGTCAAATTGCAATGCGCGTTTGTCGAAATCGCAGACATTCAGGTCAGACCAGCAGAAAAATTGAGGAATCTTGACTTCGAGACAAGATAGCCAAAAATTTGACATTTTTCAACGAATCTCGGCTATTTATTAACCGATCCTGAAATTCTTGGGTGGGTTCGACAGGGCTCCAGACACTCAGCTGCCCCGCACCGAAAATTCAGAAAAAAGTTGGTATTTGGCCGAGAAACCCTCGATTCTTGTCGGTTCTGACCGTTCTGACCAAGTTGCGGATGAGACGTCAAATTGCGATGCGCGTTTGTCGAAATCGCAGACATTCAGGTCAGACCAGCAGAAAAATTGAGGAATCTTGACTTCGAGACAAGATAGCCAAAAATTTGACATTTTTCAACGAATCTCGGCTATTTATCAACCGATCCTGAAATTCTTGGGTGGGTTCGACAGGGCTCCAGACACTCAGCTGCCCCGCACCGAAAATTCAGAAAAAAGTTGGTATTTGGCCGAGAAACCCTCGATTCTTGTCGGTTCTGACCGTTCTGACCAAGTTGCGGATGAGACGTCAAATTGCGATGCGCGTTTGTCGAAATCGCAGACATTCAGGTCAGACCAGCAGAAAAATTGAGGAATCTTGACTTAGAGACAAGATAGCCAAAAATTCGACATTTTTCAACGAATCTCGGCTATTTATGAACCGATCCTGAAATTCTTGGGTGGGTTCGACAGGGCTCCAGACACTCAGCTGCCCCGCACCGAAAGTTCAGAAAAAAGTTCGTATTTGGCCGAGTAACCCTCGATTCTTGTCGGTTCTGACCGTTCTGACCAAGTTGCGTATGAGACGTCACATTGCAATGCGCGTTTGTCGAAATCGCAGACATTCAGGTCAGACCAGCAGAAAAATTGAGGAATCTTGACTCAGAGACAAGATAGCCAAAAATTCGACATTTTTCAACGAATCTCGGCTATTCATAAACCGATCCTAAATTCTTGGGTGGGTTTGACAGGGCTCCAGACACTCAGCTGCCCCGCACCGAAAATTGAGAAAAAAGTTGGTATTTGGCCGAGAAACCCTCGATTCTTGTCGGTTCTGACCGTTCTGACCAAGTTGCGGATGAGACGTCAAATTGCAATGCGCGTTTGTCGAAATCGCAGACATTCAGGTCGGACCAGCAGAAAAATTGAGGAATCTTGACTTGGAGACAAGATAGCCAAAAATTTGACATTTTTCAACGAATCTCGGCTATTTATGAACTGATCCTGAAATTCTTGGGTGGGTTCGACAGGGCTCCAGACACTCAGCTGCCCCGCACCGAAAATTCAGGAAAAAGTTGGTATTCGGCCGAGAAACCCTCGATTCTTGTCGGTTCTGACCGTTCTGACCAAGTTGCGGATGAGACGTCAAATTGCAATGCGCGTTTGTCGAAATCGCAGACATTCAGGTCAGACCGGCAGAAAAATTGAGGAATCTTGACTTAGAGACAAGATAGCCAAAAATTCGACATTTTTCAACGAATCTCGGCTATTTATAAACCGATCCTGAAATTCTTGGGTGGGTTCGACAGGGCTCCAGACACTCAGCTGCCCCGCACCGAAAATTCAGAAAAAAGGGCGTATTTGGCCGAGAAACCCTCGATTCTTGTCGGTTCTGACCGTTCTGACCAAGTTGCGGATGAGACGTCAAATTGCGATGCGCGTTTGTCGAAATCGCAGACATTCAGGTCAGACCAGCAGAAAAATTGAGGAATCTTGACTTCGAGACAAGATAGCCAAAAATTTGACATTTTTCAACGAATCTCGGCTATTTATTAACCGATCCTGAAATTCTTGGGTGGGTTCGACAGGGCTCCAGACACTCAGCTGCCCCGCACCGAAAATTCAGGAAAAAGTTGGTATTTGGCCGAGAAACCCTCGATTCTTGTCGGTTCTGACCGTTCTGACCAAGTTGCGGATGAGACGTCAAATTGCGATGCGCGTTTGTCGAAATCGCAGACATTCAGGTCAGACCAGCAGAAAAATTGAGGAATCTTGACTTAGAGACAAGATAGCCAAAAATTCGACATTTTTCAACGAATCTCGGCTATTTATGAACCGATCCTGAAATTCTTGGGTGGGTTCGACAGGGCTCCAGACACTCAGCTGCCCCGCACCGAAAGTTCAGAAAAAAGTTGGTATTTGGCCGAGAAACCCTCGATTCTTGTCGGTTCTGACCGTTCTGACCAAGTTGCGGATGAGACGTCAAATTGCAATGCGCGTTTGTCGAAATCGCAGACATTCAGGTCAGACCAGCAGAAAAATTGAGGAATTTTGACTTAGAGACAAGATAGCCAAAAATTCGACATTTTTCAACGAATCTCGGCTATTTATGAACCGATCCTGAAATTCTTGGGTGGGTTCGACAGGGCTCCAGACACTCAGCTGCCCCGCACCGAAAATTCAGAAAAAAGTTGGTATATCGCCGAGAAACCCTCGATTCTTGTCGGTTCTGACCGTTCTGACCAAGTTGCGGATGAGACGTCAAATTGCGATGCGCGTTTGTCGAAATCGCAGACATTCAGGTCAGACCAGCAGAAAAATTGAGGAATCTTGACTTCGAGACAAGATAGCCAAAAATTTGACATTTTTCAACGAATCTCGGCTATTCATTAACCGATCCTGAAATTCTTGGGTGGGTTCGACAGGGCTCCAGACACTCAGCTGCCCCGCACCGAAAATTCAGAAAAAAGTTGGTATTTGGCCGAGAAACCCTCGATTCTTGTCGGTTCTGACCGTTCTGACCAAGTTGCGGATGAGACGTCAAATTGCGATGCGCTTTTGTCGAAATCGCAGACATTCAAGTCAGACCAGCAGAAAAATTGAGGAATCTTGACTTAGAGACAAGATAGCCAAAAATTCGACATTTTTCAACGAATCTCGGCTATTTATGAACCGATCCTGAAATTCTTGGGTGGGTTCGACAGGGCTCCAGACACTCAGCTGCCCCGCACCGAAAGTTCAGAAAAAAGTTGGTATTTGGCCGAGAAACCCTCGATTCTTGTCGGTTCTGACCGTTCTGACCAAGTTGCGTATGAGACGTCAAATTGCAATGCGCGTTTGTCGAAATCGCAGACATTCAGGTCAGACCAGCAGAAAAATTGAGGAATCTTGACTTAGAGACAAGATAGCCAAAAATTCGACATTTTTCAACGAATCTCGGCTATTTATAAACCGATCCTGAAATTCTTGGGTGGGTTCGACAGGGCTCCAGACACTCAGCTGCCCCGCACCGAAAATTCAGAAAAAAGTTGGTATTTGGCCGAGAAACCCTCGATTCTTGTCGGTTCTGACCGTTCTGACCAAGTTGCGGATGAGACGTCAAATTGCAATGCGCGTTTGTCGAAATCGCAGACATTCAGGTCAGACCAGCAGAAAAATTGAGGAATCTTGACTTAGAGACAAGATAGCCAAAAATTCGACATTTTTCAACAAATCTCGGCTATTTATGAACCGATCCTGAAATTCTTGGGTGGGTTCGACAGGGCTCCAGACACTCAGCTGCCCCGCACCGAAAATTCAGAAAAAAAATGGTATTTGGCCGAGAAACCCTCGATTCTTGTCGGTTCTGACCGTTCTGACCAAGTTGCGGATGAGACGTCAAATTGCAATGCGCGTTTGTCGAAATCGCAGACATTCAGGTCAGACCAGCAGAAAAATTGAGGAATCTGGACTTAGAGACAAGATAGCCAAAAATTCGACATTTTCCAACGAATCTCGGCTATTTATGAACCGATCCTGAAATTCTTGGGTGGGTTCGACAGGGCTCCAGACACTCAGCTGCCCCGCACCGAAAATTCAGAGAAAAGTTGGTATTTGGCCGAGAAACCCTCGATTCTTGTCGGTTCTGACCGTTCTGACCAAGTTGCGGATGAGACGTCAAATTGCAATGCGCGTTTGTCGAAATCGCAGACATTCAGGTCAGACCAGCAGAAAAATTGAGAAATCTTGACTTAGAGACAAGATAGCCAAAAATTCGACATTTTTCAACGAATCTCGGCTATTTATGAACCGATCCTGAAATTCTTGGGTGGGTTCGACAGGGCTCCAGACACTCAGCTGCCCCGCTCCGAAAATTCAGAAAAAAGTTGGTATTTGGCCGAGAAACCCTCGATTTTTGTCGGTTCTGACCGTTCTGACCAAGTTGCGGATGAGACGTCAAATTGCAATGCGCGTTTGTCGAAATCGCAGACATTCAGGTCAGACCAGCAGAAAAATTGAGGAATCTTGTCTTAGAGACAAGATAGCCAAAAATTCGACATTTTTCAACGAATCTCGGCTATTTATGAACCGATCCTGAAATTCTTGGGTGGGTTCGACAGGGCTCCAGACACTCAGCTGCCCCGCACCGAAAGTTCAGAAAAAAGTTCGTATTTGGCCGAGTAACCCTCGATTCTTGTCGGTTCTGACCGTTCTGACCAAGTTGCGTATGAGACGTCAAATTGCAATGCGCGTTTGTCGAAATCGCAGACATTCAGGTCAGACCAGCAGAAAAATTGAGGAATCTTGACTCAGAGACAAGATAGCCAAAAATTCGACATTTTTCAACGAATCTCGGCTATTCATAAACCGATCCTAAATTCTTGGGTGGGTTTGACAGGGCTCCAGACACTCAGCTGCCCCGCACCGAAAATTGAGAAAAAAGTTGGTATTTGGCCGAGAAACCCTCGATTCTTGTCGGTTCTGACCGTTCTGACCAAGTTGCGGATGAGACGTCAAATTGCAATGCGCGTTTGTCGAAATCGCAGACATTCAGGTCGGACCAGCAGAAAAATTGAGGAATCTTGACTTGGAGACAAGATAGCCAAAAATTTGACATTTTTCAACGAATCTCGGCTATTTATGAACTGATCCTGAAATTCTTGGGTGGGTTCGACAGGGCTCCAGACACTCAGCTGCCCCGCACCGAAAATTCAGGAAAAAGTTGGTATTCGGCCGAGAAACCCTCGATTCTTGTCGGTTCTGACCGTTCTGACCAAGTTGCGGATGAGACGTCAAATTGCAATGCGCGTTTGTCGAAATCGCAGACATTCAGGTCAGACCGGCAGAAAAATTGAGGAATCTTGACTTAGAGACAAGATAGCCAAAAATTCGACATTTTTCAACGAATCTCGGCTATTTATAAACCGATCCTGAAATTCTTGGGTGGGTTCGACAGGGCTCCAGACACTCAGCTGCCCCGCACCGAAAATTCAGAAAAAAGGGCGTATTTGGCCGAGAAACCCTCGATTCTTGTCGGTTCTGACCGTTCTGACCAAGTTGCGGATGAGACGTCAAATTGCGATGCGCGTTTGTCGAAATCGCAGACATTCAGGTCAGACCAGCAGAAAAATTGAGGAATCTTGACTTCGAGACAAGATAGCCAAAAATTTGACATTTTTCAACGAATCTCGGCTATTTATTAACCGATCCTGAAATTCTTGGGTGGGTTCGACAGGGCTCCAGACACTCAGCTGCCCCGCACCGAAAATTCAGAAAAAAGTTGGTATTTGGCCGAGAAACCCTCGATTCTTGTCGGTTCTGACCGTTCTGACCAAGTTGCGGATGAGACGTCAAATTGCGATGCGCGTTTGTCGAAATCGCAGACATTCAGGTCAGACCAGCAGAAAAATTGAGGAATCTTGACTTAGAGACAAGATAGCCAAAAATTCGACATTTTTCAACGAATCTCGGCTATTTATGAACCGATCCTGAAATTCTTGGGTGGGTTCGACAGGGCTCCAGACACTCAGCTGCCCCGCACCGAAAGTTCAGAAAAAAGTTGGTATTTGGCCGAGAAACCCTCGATTCTTGTCGGTTCTGACCGTTCTGACCAAGTTGCGGATGAGACGTCAAATTGCAATGCGCGTTTGTCGAAATCGCAGACATTCAGGTCAGACCAGCAGAAAAATTGAGGAATCTTGACTTAGAGACAAGATAGCCAAAAATTCGACATTTTTCAACGAATCTCGGCTATTTATGAACCGATCCTGAAATTCTTGGGTGGGTTCGACAGGGCTCCAGACACTCAGCTGCCCCGCACCGAAAATTCAGAAAAAAGTTGGTATATCGCCGAGAAACCCTCGATTCTTGTCGGTTCTGACCGTTCTGACCAAGTTGCGGATGAGACGTCAAATTGCGATGCGCGTTTGTCGAAATCGCAGACATTCAGGTCAGACCAGCAGAAAAATTGAGGAATCTTGACTTCGAGACAAGATAGCCAAAAATTTGACATTTTTCAACGAATCTCGGCTATTTATTAACCGATCCTGAAATTCTTGGGTGGGTTCGACAGGGCTCCAGACACTCAGCTGCCCCGCACCGAAAATTCAGAAAAAAGTTGGTATTTGGCCGAGAAACCCTCGATTCTTGTCGGTTCTGACCGTTCTGACCAAGTTGCGGATGAGACGTCAAATTGCGATGCGCTTCTGTCGAAATCGCAGACATTCAGGTCAGACCAGCAGAAAAATTGAGGAATCTTGACTTAGAGACAAGATAGCCAAAAATTCGACATTTTTCAACGAATCTCGGCTATTTATGAACCGATCCTGAAATTCTTGGGTGGGTTCGACAGGGCTCCAGACACTCAGCTGCCCCGCACCGAAAGTTCAGAAAAAAGTTGGTATTTGGCCGAGAAACCCTCGATTCTTGTCGGTTCTGACCGTTCTGACCAAGTTGCGTATGAGACGTCAAATTGCAATGCGCGTTTGTCGAAATCGCAGACATTCAGGTCAGACCAGCAGAAAAATTGAGGAATCTTGACTTAGAGACAAGATAGCCAAAAATTCGACATTTTTCAACGAATCTCGGCTATTTATAAACCGATCCTGAAATTCTTGGGTGGGTTCGACAGGGCTCCAGACACTCAGCTGCCCCGCACCGAAAATTCAGAAAAAAGTTGGTATTTGGCCGAGAAACCCTCGATTCTTGTCGGTTCTGACCGTTCTGACCAAGTTGCGGATGAGACGTCAAATTGCAATGCGCGTTTGTCGAAATCGCAGACATTCAGGTCAGACCAGCAGAAAAATTGAGGAATCTTGACTTAGAGACAAGATAGCCAAAAATTCGACATTTTTCAACAAATCTCGGCTATTTATGAACCGATCCTGAAATTCTTGGGTGGGTTCGACAGGGCTCAAGACACTCAGCTGCCCCGCACCGAAAATTCAGAAAAAAAATGGTATTTGGCCGAGAAACCCTCGATTCTTGTCGGTTCTGACCGTTCTGACCAAGTTGCGGATGAGACGTCAAATTGCAATGCGCGTTTGTCGAAATCGCAGACATTCAGGTCAGACCAGCAGAAAAATTGAGGAATCTGGACTTAGAGACAAGATAGCCAAAAATTCGACATTTTCCAACGAATCTCGGCTATTTATGAACCGATCCTGAAATTCTTGGGTGGGTTCGACAGGGCTCCAGACACTCAGCTGCCCCGCACCGAAAATTCAGAGAAAAGTTGGTATTTGGCCGAGAAACCCTCGATTCTTGTCGGTTCTGACCGTTCTGACCAAGTTGCGGATGAGACGTCAAATTGCAATGCGCGTTTGTCGAAATCGCAGACATTCAGGTCAGACCAGCAGAAAAATTGAGAAATCTTGACTTAGAGACAAGATAGCCAAAAATTCGACATTTTTCAACGAATCTCGGCTATTTATGAACCGATCCTGAAATTCTTGGGTGGGTTCGACAGGGCTCCAGACACTCAGCTGCCCCGCTCCGAAAATTCAGAAAAAAGTTGGTATTTGGCCGAGAAACCCTCGATTTTTGTCGGTTCTGACCGTTCTGACCAAGTTGCGGATGAGACGTCAAATTGCAATGCGCGTTTGTCGAAATCGCAGACATTCAGGTCAGACCAGCAGAAAAATTGAGGAATCTTGTCTTAGAGACAAGATAGCCAAAAATTCGACATTTTTCAACGAATCTCGGCTATTTATGAACCGATCCTGAAATTCTTGGGTGGGTTCGACAGGGCTCCAGACACTCAGCTGCCCCGCACTGAAAATTCAGAAAAAAGTTGGTATTTGGCCGAGAAACCCTCGATTCTTGTCGGTTCTGACCGTTCTGACCAAGTTGCGGATGAGACGTCAAATTGCAATGCGCGTTTGTCGAAATCGCAGACATTCAGGTCAGACC
Organism: Diprion similis; assembly: GCF_021155765.1. Lineage (NCBI taxonomy): Eukaryota > Metazoa > Arthropoda > Insecta > Hymenoptera > Diprionidae > Diprion > Diprion similis. Next base: position 17,270,434 of record NC_060107.1, on the reverse strand, counting down.
AGCAGAAAAATTGAGGAATCTTGACTTAGAGACAAGATAGCCAAAAATTCGACATTTTTCAACGAATTTCGGCTATTTATGAACCGATCCTGAAATTCTTGGGTGGGTTCGACAGGGCTCCAGACACTCAGCGGCCCCGCACCGAAAATTCAGAAAAAAGTTGGTATTTGGCCGAGAAACCCTCGATTCTTGTCGGTTCTGACCGTTCTGACCAAGTTGCGGATGAGACGTCAAATTGCAATGCGCGTTTGTCGAAATCGCAGACATTCAGGTCAGACCAGCAGAAAAATTGAGGAATCTTGACTTAGAGACAAGATAGCCAAAAATTCGACATTTGTCAACGAATCTCGGCTATTTATGAACCGATCCTGAAATTCTTGGGTGGGTTTGACAGGGCTCCAGACACTCAGCTGCCCCGCACCGAAAATTCAGAAAAAAGTTGGTATTTGGCCGAGAAACCCTCGATTCTTGTCGGTTCTGACCGTTCTGACCAAGTTGCGGATGAGACGTCAAATTGCAATGCGCGTTTGTCGAAATCGCAGACATTCAGGTCGGACCAGCAGAAAAATTGAGGAATCTTGACTTAGAGACAAGATAGCCAAAAATTCGACATTTTTCAACGAATCTCGGCTATTTATGAACCGATCCTGAAATTCTTGGGTGGGTTCGACAGGGCTCCAGACACTCAGCTGCCCCGCACCGAAAATTCAGAAAAAAGTTGGTATTTGGCCGAGAAACCCTCGATTCTTGTCGGTTCTGACCGTTCTGACCAAGTTGCGGATGAGACGTCAAATTGCAATGCGCGTTTGTCGAAATCGCAGACATTCAGGTCAGACCAGCAGAAAAATTGAGGAATCTTGACTTCGAGACAAGATAGCCAAAAATTCGACATTTTTCAACGAATTTCGGCTATTTATTAACCGATCCTGAAATTCTTGGGTGGGTTCGACAGGGCTCCAGACACTCAGCTGCCCCGCACCGAAAATTCAGGAAAAAGTTGGTATTTGGCCGAGAAACCCTCGATTCTTGTCGGTTCTGACCGTTCTGACCAAGTTGCGGATGAGACGTCAAATTGCAATGCGCGTTTGTCGAAATCGCAGACATTCAGGTCAGACCAGCAGAAAAATTGAGGAATCTTGACTTAGAGACAAGATAGCCAAAAATTCGACATTTTTCAACGAATCTCGGCTATTTATGAACCGATCCTGAAATTCTTGGGTGGGTTCGACAGGGCTCCAGACACTCAGCTGCCCCGCACCGAAAGTTCAGAAAAAAGTTGGTATTTGGCCGAGAAACCCTCGATTCTTGTCGGTTCTGACCGTTCTGACCAAGTTGCGTATGAGACGTCAAATTGCAATGCGCGTTTGTCGAAATCGCAGACATTCAGGTCGGACCAGCAGAAAAATTGAGGAATCTTGACTTAGAGACAAGATAGCCAAAAATTCGACATTTTTCAACGAATCTCGGCTATTTATAAACCGATCCTGAAATTCTTGGGTGGGTTTGACAGGGCTCCGGACACTCAGCTGCCCCGCACCGAAAATTCAGAAAAAAGTTGGTATTTGGCCGAGAAACCCTCGATTCTTGTCGGTTCTGACCGTTCTGACCAAGTTGCGGATGAGACGTCAAATTGCAATGCGCGTTTGTCGAAATCGCAGACATTCAGGTCGGACCAGCAGAAAAATTGAGGAATCTTGACTCAGAGACAAGATAGCCAAAAATTTGACATTTTTCAACGAATCTCGGCTATTTATGAACCGATCCTGAAATTCTTGGGTGGGTTCGACAGGGCTCCAGACACTCAGCTGCCCCGCACCGAAAATTCAGAAAAAAGTTGGTATTTGGCCGAGAAACCCTCGATTCTTGTCGGTTCTGACCGTTCTGACCAAGTAGCGGATGAGACGTCAAATTGCAATGCGCGTTTGTCGAAATCGCAGACATTCAGGTCAGACCAGCAGAAAAATTGAGGAATCTTGACTTAGAGACAAGATAGCCAAAAATTCGACATTTTTCAACGAATCTCGGCTATTTATGAACCGATCCTGAAATTCTTGGGTGGGTTCGACAGGGCTCCAGACACTCAGCTGCCCCGCACCGGAAATTCAGAAAAAAGTTGGTATTTGGCCGAGAAACCCTCGATTCTTGTCGGTTCTGACCGTTCTGACCAAGTTGCGGATGAGACGTCAAATTGCGATGCGCGTTTGTCAAAATCGCAGACATTCAGGTCAGACCAGCAGAAAAATTGAGGAATCTTGACTTCGAGACAAGATAGCCAAAAATTTGACATTTTTCAACGAATCTCGGCTATTTATTAACCGATCCTGAAATTCTTGGGTGGGTTCGACAGGGCTCCAGACACTCAGCCGCCCCGCACCGAAAATTCAGAAAAAAGTTAGTATTTGGCCGAGAAACCCTCGATTCTTGTCGGTTCTGACCGTTCTGACCAAGTTGCGGATGAGACGTCAAATTGCGATGCGCGTTTGTCGAAATCGCAGACATTCAGGTCAGACCAGCAGAAAAATTGAGGAATCTTGACTTAGAGACAAGATAGCCAAAAATTCGACATTTTTCAACAAATCTCGGCTATTTATAAACCGATCCTGAAATTCTTGGGTGGGTTTGACAGGGCTCCAGACACTCAGCTGCCCCGCACCGAAAATTCAGAAAAAAGTTGGTATTTGGCCGAGAAACCCTCGATTCTTGTCGGTTCTGACCGTTCTGACCAAGTTGCGGATGAGACGTCAAATTGCAATGCGCGTTTGTCGAAATCGCAGACATTCAGGTCGGACCAGCAGAAAAATTGAGGAATCTTGACTCAGAGACAAGATAGCCAAAAATTTGACATTTTTCAACGAATCTCGGCTATTTATGAACCGATCCTGAAATTCTTGGGTGGGTTCGACAGGGCTCCAGACACTCAGCTGCCCCGCACCGAAAATTCAGAAAAAAGTTGGTATTTGGCCGAGAAACCCTCGATTCTTGTCGGTTTTGACCGTTCTGACCAAGTAGCGGATGAGACGTCAAATTGCAATGCGCGTTTGTCGAAATCGCAGACATTCAGGTCAGACCAGCAGAAAAATTGAGGAATCTTGACTTAGAGACAAGATAGCCAAAAATTCGACATTTTTCAACGAATCTCGGCTATTTATGAACCGATCCTGAAATTCTTGGGTGGGTTCGACAGGGCTCCAGACACTCAGCTGCCCCGCACCGAAAATTCAGAAAAAAGTTGGTATTTGGCCGAGAAACCCTCGATTCTTGTCGGTTCTGACCGTTCTGACCAAGTTGCGGATGAGACGTCAAATTGCGATGCGCGTTTGTCGAAATCGCAGACATTCAGGTCAGACCAGCAGAAAAATTGAGGAATCTTGACTTCGAGACAAGATAGCCAAAAATTTGACATTTTTCAACGAATCTCGGCTATTTATTAACCGATCCTGAAATTCTTGGGTGGGTTCGACAGGGCTCCAGACACTCAGCTGCCCCGCACCGAAAATTCAGAAAAAAGTTGGTATTTGGCCGAGAAACCCTCGATTCTTGTCGGTTCTGACCGTTCTGACCAAGTTGCGGATGAGACGTCAAATTGCGATGCGCGTTTGTCGAAATCGCAGACATTCAGGTCAGACCAGCAGAAAAATTGAGGAATCTTGACTTAGAGACAAGATAGCCAAAAATTCGACATTTTTCAACGAATCTCGGCTATTTATGAACCGATCCTGAAATTCTTGGGTGGGTTCGACAGGGCTCCAGACACTCAGCTGCCCCGCACCGAAAGTTCAGAAAAAAGTTGGTATTTGGCCGAGAAACCCTCGATTCTTGTCGGTTCTGACCGTTCTGACCAAGTTGCGTATGAGACGTCAAATTGCAATGCGCGTTTGTCGAAATCGCAGACATTCAGGTCAGACCAGCAGAAAAATTGAGGAATCTTGACTTAGAGACAAGATAGCCAAAAATTCGACATTTTTCAACGAATCTCGGCTATTTATAAACCGATCCTGAAATTCTTGGGTGGGTTCGACAGGGCTCCAGACACTCAGCTGCCCCGCACCGAAAATTCAGAAAAAAGTTGGTATTTGGCCGAGAAACCCTCGATTCTTGTCGGTTCTGACCGTTCTGACCAAGTTGCGGATGAGACGTCAAATTGCAATGCGCGTTTGTCGAAATCGCAGACATTCAGGTCAGACCAGCAGAAAAATTGAGGAATCTTGACTTCGAGACAAGATAGCCAAAAATTCGACATTTTTCAACGAATTTCGGCTATTTATTAACCGATCCTGAAATTCTTGGGTGGGTTCGACAGGGCTCCAGACACTCAGCTGCCCCGCACCGAAAATTCAGAAAAAAGTTGGTATTTGGCCGAGAAACCCTCGATTCTTGTCGGTTCTGACCGTTCTGACCAAGTAGCGGATGAGACGTCAAATTGCAATGCGCGTTTGTCGAAATCGCAGACATTCAGGTCAGACCAGCAGAAAAATTGAGGAATCTTGACTTAGAGACAAGATAGCCAAAAATTCGACATTTTTCAACGAATCTCGGCTATTTATGAACCGATTCTGAAATTCTTGGCTGGGTTCGACAGGGCTCCAGACACTCAGCTGCCCCGCACCGAAAATTCAGAAAAAAGTTGGTATTTGGCCGAGAAACCCTCGATTCTTGTCGGTTCTGACCGTTCTGACCAAGTTGCGGATGAGACGTCAAATTGCGATGCGCGTTTGTCGAAATCGCAGACATTCAGGTCAGACCAGCAGAAAAATTGAGGAATCTTGACTTCGAGACAAGATAGCCAAAAATTTGACATTTTTCAACGAATCTCGGCTATTTATTAACCGATCCTGAAATTCTTGGGTGGGTTCGACAGGGCTCCAGACACTCAGCTGCCCCGCACCGAAAATTCAGAAAAAAGTTGGTATTTGGCCGAGAAACCCTCGATTCTTGTCGGTTCTGACCGTTCTGACCAAGTTGCGGATGAGACGTCAAATTGCGATGCGCGTTTGTCGAAATCGCAGACATTCAGGTCAGACCAGCAGAAAAATTGAGGAATCTTGACTTAGAGACAAGATAGCCGAAAATTCGACATTTTTCAACGAATCTCGGCTATTTATAAACCGATCCTGAAATTCTTGGGTGGGTTTGACAGGGCTCCAGACACTCAGCTGCCCCGCACCGAAAATTCAGAAAAAAGTTGGTATTTGGCCGAGAAACCCTCGATTCTTGTCGGTTCTGACCGTTCTGACCAAGTTGCGGATGAGACGTCAAATTGCAATGCGCGTTTGTCGAAATCGCAGACATTCAGGTCGGACCAGCAGAAAAATTGAGGAATCTTGACTCAGAGACAAGATAGCCAAAAATTTGACATTTTTCAACGAATCTCGGCTATTTATGAACCGATCCTGAAATTCTTGGGTGGGTTCGACAGGGCTCCAGACACTCAGCTGCCCCGCACCGAAAATTCAGAAAAAAGTTGGTATTTGGCCGAGAAACCCTCGATTCTTGTCGGTTCTGACCGTTCTGACCAAGTTGCGGATGAGACGTCAAATTGCGATGCGCGTTTGTCGAAATCGCAGACATTCAGGTCAGACCAGCAGAAAAATTGAGGAATCTTGACTTAGAGACAAGATAGCCAAAAATTCGACATTTTTCAACGAATCTCGGCTATTTATAAACCGATCCTGAAATTCTTGGGTGGGTTTGACAGGGCTCCAGACACTCAGCTGCCCCGCACCGAAAATTCAGAAGAAAGTTGGTATTTGGCCGAGAAACCCTCGATTCTTGTCGGTTCTGACCGTTCTGACCAAGTTGCGGATGAGACGTCAAATTGCAATGCGCGTTTGTCGAAATCGCAGACATTCAGGTCGGACCAGCGGAAAAATTGAGGAATCTTGACTCAGAGACAAGATAGCCAAAAATTTGACATTTTTCAACGAATCTCGGCTATTTATGAACCGATCCTGAAATTCTTGGGTGGGTTCGACAGGGCTCCAGACACTCAGCTGCCCCGCACCGAAAATTCAGAAAAAAGTTGGTATTTGGCCGAGAAACCCTCGATTCTTGTCGGTTCTGACCGTTCTGACCAAGTTGCGGATGAGACGTCAAATTGCAATGCGCGTTTGTCGAAATCGCAGACATTCAGGTCAGACCAGCAGAAAAATTGAGGAATCTTGACTTAGAGACAAGATAGCCAAAAATTCGACATTTTTCAACGAATCTCGGCTATTTATGAACCGATCCTGAAATTCTTGGGTGGGTTCGACAGGGCTCCAGACACTCAGCTGCCCCGCACCGAAAATTCAGAAAAAAGTTGGTATTTGGCCGAGAAACCCTCGATTCTTGTCGGTTCTGACCGTTCTGACCAAGTTGCGGATGAGACGTCAAATTGCGATGCGCGTTTGTCGAAATCGCAGACATTCAGGTCAGACCAGCAGAAAAATTGCGGAATCTTGACTTCGAGACAAGATAGCCAAAAATTTGACATTTTTCAACGAATCTCGGCTATTTATTAACCGATCCTGAAATTCTTGGGTGGGTTCGACAGGGCTCCAGACACTCAGCTGCCCCGCACCGAAAATTCAGAAAAAAGTTGGTATTTGGCCGAGAAACCCTCGATTCTTGTCGGTTCTGACCGTTCTGACCAAGTTGCGGATGAGACGTCAAATTGCGATGCGCGTTTGTCGAAATCGCAGACATTCAGGTCAGACCAGCAGAAAAATTGAGGAATCTTGACTTAGAGACAAGATAGCCAAAAATTCGACATTTTTCAACGAATCTCGGCTATTTATGAACCGATCCTGAAATTCTTGGGTGGGTTCGACAGGGCTCCAGACACTCAGCTGCCCCGCACCGAAAGTTCAGAAAAAAGTTGGTATTTGGCCGAGAAACCCTCGATTCTTGTCGGTTCTGACCGTTCTGACCAAGTTGCGTATGAGACGTCAAATTGCAATGCGCGTTTGTCGAAATCGCAGACATTCAGGTCAGACCAGCAGAAAAATTGAGGAATCTTGACTTAGAGACAAGATAGCCAAAAATTCGACATTTTTCAACGAATCTCGGCTATTTATAAACCGATCCTGAAATTCTTGGGTGGGTTCGACAGGGCTCCAGACACTCAGCTGCCCCGCACCGAAAATTCAGAAAAAAGTTGGTATTTGGCCGAGAAACCCTCGATTCTTGTCGGTTCTGACCGTTCTGACCAAGTTGCGGATGAGACGTCAAATTGCAATGCGCGTTTGTCGAAATCGCAGACATTCAGGTCAGACCAGCAGAAAAATTGAGGAATCTTGACTTAGAGACAAGATAGCCAAAAATTCGACATTTTTCAACAAATCTCGGCTATTTATGAACCGATCCTGAAATTCTTGGGTGGGTTCGACAGGGCTCCAGACACTCAGCTGCCCCGCACCGAAAATTCAGAAAAAAAATGGTATTTGGCCGAGAAACCCTCGATTCTTGTCGGTTCTGACCGTTCTGACCAAGTTGCGGATGAGACGTCAAATTGCAATGCGCGTTTGTCGAAATCGCAGACATTCAGGTCAGACCAGCAGAAAAATTGAGGAATCTGGACTTAGAGACAAGATAGCCAAAAATTCGACATTTTCCAACGAATCTCGGCTATTTATGAACCGATCCTGAAATTCTTGGGTGGGTTTGACAGGGCTCCAGACACTCAGCTGCCCCGCACCGAAAATTCAGAGAAAAGTTGGTATTTGGCCGAGAAACCCTCGATTCTTGTCGGTTCTGACCGTTCTGACCAAGTTGCGGATGAGACGTCAAATTGCGATGCGCGTTTGTCGAAATCGCAGACATTCAGGTCAGACCAGCAGAAAAATTGAGGAATCTTGACTTAGAGACAAGATAGCCAAAAATTCGACATTTTTCAACGAATCTCGGCTATTTATGAACCGATCCTGAAATTCTTGGGTGGGTTCGACAGGGCTCCAGACACTCAGCTGCCCCGCACCGAAAATTCAGAAAAAAGTTGGTATTTGGCCGAGAAACCCTCGATTCTTGTCGGTTCTGACCGTTCTGACCAAGTTGCGGATGAGACGTCAAATTGCGATGCGCGTTTGTCGAAATCGCAGACATTCAGGTCAGACCAGCAGAAAAATTGAGGAATCTTGACTTAGAGAAAAGATAGCCGAAAATTCGACATTTTATAACGAATCTCGGCTATTTATGAACCGATCCTGAAATTCTTGGGTGGGTTTGACAGGGCTCCAGACACTCAGCTGCCCTGCACCGAAAATTCAGTAAAAAGTTGGTATTTGGCCGAGAAACCCTCGATTCTTGTCGGTTCTGACCGTTCTGACCAAGTTGCGGATGAGACGTCAAATTGCAATGCGCGTTTGTCGAAATCGCAGACATTCAGGTCAGACCAGCAGAAAAATTGAGGAATCTTGACTTAGAGACAAGATAGACAAAAATTCGACATTTTTCAACGAATCTCGGCTATTTATGAACCGATCCTGAAATTCTTGGGTGGGTTCGACAGGGCTCCAGACACTCAGCTGCCCCGCACTGAAAATTCAGAAAAAAGTTGGTATTTGGCCGAGAAACCCTCGATTCTTGTCGGTTCTGACCGTTCTGACCAAGTTGCGGATGAGACCTCAAATTGCAATGCGCGTTTGTCGAAATCGCAGACATTCAGGTCAGACCAGCAGAAAAATTGAGGAATCTTGACTTAGAGACAAGATAGCCAAAAATTCGACATTTTTCAACGAATCTCGGCTATTTATGAACCGATCCTGAAATTCTTGGGTGGGTTCGACAGGGCTCCAGACACTCAGCTGCCCCGCACCGAAAATTCAGAAAAAAGTTGGTATTTGGCCGAGAAACCCTCGATTCTTGTCGGTTCTGACCGTTCTGACCAAGTTGCGGATGAGACGTCAAATTGCAATGCGCGTTTGTCGAAATCGCAGACATTCAGGTCAGACCAGCAGAAAAATTGAGGAATCTTGACTTCGAGACAAGATAGCCAAAAATTTGACATTTTTCAACGAATCTCGGCTATTTATTAACCGATCCTGAAATTCTTGGGTGGGTTCGACAGGGCTCCAGACACTCAGCTGCCCCGCACCGAAAATTCAGAAAAAAGTTGGTATTTGGCCGAGAAACCCTCGATTCTTGTCGGTTCTGACCGTTCTGACCAAGTTGCGGATGAGACGTCAAATTGCGATGCGCGTTTGTCGAAATCGCAGACATTCAGGTCAGACCAGCAGAAAAATTGAGGAATCTTGACTTAGAGACAAGATAGCCAAAAATTCGACATTTTTCAACGAATCTCGGCTATTTATGAACCGATCCTGAAATTCTTGGGTGGGTTCGACAGGGCTCCAGACACTCAGCTGCCCCGCACCGAAAGTTCAGAAAAAAGTTGGTATTTGGCCGAGAAACCCTCGATTCTTGTCGGTTCTGACCGTTCTGACCAAGTTGCGTATGAGACGTCAAATTGCAATGCGCGTTTGTCGAAATCGCAGACATTCAGGTCAGACCAGCAGAAAAATTGAGGAATCTTGACTTAGAGACAAGATAGCCAAAAATTCGACATTTTTCAACGAATCTCGGCTATTTATAAACCGATCCTGAAATTCTTGGGTGGGTTCGACAGGGCTCCAGACACTCAGCGGCCCCGCACCGAAAATTCAGAAAAAAGTTGGTATTTGGCCGAGAAACCCTCGATTCTTGTCGGTTCTGACCGTTCTGACCAAGTTGCGGATGAGACGTCAAATTGCAATGCGCGTTTGTCGGAATCGCAGACATTCAGGTCAGACCAGCAGAAAAATTGAGGAATCTTGACTTAGAGACAAGATAGCCAAAAATTCGACATTTTTCAACAAATCTCGGCTATTTATGAACCGATCCTGAAATTCTTGGGTGGGTTCGACAGGGCTCCAGACACTCAGCTGCCCCGCACCGAAAATTCAGAAAAAAAATGGTATTTGGCCGAGAAACCCTCGATTCTTGTCGGTTCTGACCGTTCTGACCAAGTTGCGGATGAGACGTCAAATTGCAATGCGCGTTTGTCGAAATCGCAGACATTCAGGTCAGACCAGCAGAAAAATTGAGGAATCTGGACTTAGAGACAAGATAGCCAAAAATTCGACATTTTCCAACGAATCTCGGCTATTTATGAACCGATCCTGAAATTCTTGGGTGGGTTTGACAGGGCTCCAGACACTCAGCTGCCCCGCACCGAAAATTCAGAGAAAAGTTGGTATTTGGCCGAGAAACCCTCGATTCTTGTCGGTTCTGACCGTTCTGACCAAGTTGCGGATGAGACGTCAAATTGCGATGCGCGTTTGTCGAAATCGCAGACATTCAGGTCAGACCAGCAGAAAAATTGAGGAATCTTGACTTAGAGACAAGATAGCCAAAAATTCGACATTTTTCAACGAATCTCGGCTATTTATGAACCGATCCTGAAATTCTTGGGTGGGTTCGACAGGGCTCCAGACACTCAGCTGCCCCGCACCGAAAATTCAGAAAAAAGTTGGTATTTGGCCGAGAAACCCTCGATTCTTGTCGGTTCTGACCGTTCTGACCAAGTTGCGGATGAGACGTCAAATTGCGATGCGCGTTTGTCGAAATCGCAGACATTCAGGTCAGACCAGCAGAAAAATTGAGGAATCTTGACTTAGAGAAAAGATAGCCGAAAATTCGACATTTTATAACGAATCTCGGCTATTTATGAACCGATCCTGAAATTCTTGGGTGGGTTTGACAGGGCTCCAGACACTCAGCTGCCCCGCACCGAAAATTCAGAAAAAAAATGGTATTTGGCCGAGAAACCCTCGATTCTTGTCGGTTCTGACCGTTCTGACCAAGTTGCGGATGAGACGTCAAATTGCAATGCGCGTTTGTCGAAATCGCAGACATTCAGGTCAGACCAGCAGAAAAATTGAGGAATCTGGACTTAGAGACAAGATAGCCAAAAATTCGACATTTTCCAACGAATCTCGGCTATTTATGAACCGATCCTGAAATTCTTGGGTGGGTTTGACAGGGCTCCAGACACTCAGCTGCCCCGCACCGAAAATTCAGAGAAAAGTTGGTATTTGGCCGAGAAACCCTCGATTCTTGTCGGTTCTGACCGTTCTGACCAAGTTGCGGATGAGACGTCAAATTGCGATGCGCGTTTGTCGAAATCGCAGACATTCAGGTCAGACCAGCAGAAAAATTGAGGAATCTTGACTTAGAGACAAGATAGCCAAAAATTCGACATTTTTCAACGAATCTCGGCTATTTATGAACCGATCCTGAAATTCTTGGGTGGGTTCGACAGGGCTCCAGACACTCAGCTGCCCCGCACCGAAAATTCAGAAAAAAGTTGGTATTTGGCCGAGAAACCCTCGATTCTTGTCGGTTCTGACCGTTCTGACCAAGTTGCGGATGAGACGTCAAATTGCGATGCGCGTTTGTCGAAATCGCAGACATTCAGGTCAGACCAGCAGAAAAATTGAGGAATCTTGACTTAGAGAAAAGATAGCCGAAAATTCGACATTTTATAACGAATCTCGGCTATTTATGAACCGATCCTGAAATTCTTGGGTGGGTTTGACAGGGCTCCAGACACTCAGCTGCCCTGCACCGAAAATTCAGTAAAAAGTTGGTATTTGGCCGAGAAACCCTCGATTCTTGTCGGTTCTGACCGTTCTGACCAAGTTGCGGATGAGACGTCAAATTGCAATGCGCGTTTGTCGAAATCGCAGACATTCAGGTCAGACCAGCAGAAAAATTGAGGAATCTTGACTTAGAGACAAGATAGCCAAAAATTCGACATTTTTCAACGAATCTCGGCTATTTATGAACCGATCCTGAAATTCTTGGGTGGGTTCGACAGGGCTCCAGACACTCAGCTGCCCCGCACTGAAAATTCAGAAAAAAGTTGGTATTTGGCCGAGAAACCCTCGATTCTTGTCGGTTCTGACCGTTCTGACCAAGTTGCGGATGAGACCTCAAATTGCAATGCGCGTTTGTCGAAATCGCAGACATTCAGGTCAGACCAGCAGAAAAATTGAGGAATCTTGACTTAGAGACAAGATAGCCAAAAATTCGACATTTTTCAACGAATCTCGGCTATTTATGAACCGATCCTGAAATTCTTGGGTGGGTTCGACAGGGCTCCAGACACTCAGCTGCCCCGCACCGAAAATTCAGAAAAAAGTTGGTATTTGGCCGAGAAACCCTCGATTCTTGTCGGTTCTGACCGTTCTGACCAAGTTGCGGATGAGACGTCAAATTGCAATGCGCGTTTGTCGAAATCGCAGACATTCAGGTCAGACCAGCAGAAAAATTGAGGAATCTTGACTTCGAGACAAGATAGCCAAAAATTTGACATTTTTCAACGAATCTCGGCTATTTATTAACCGATCCTGAAATTCTTGGGTGGGTTCGACAGGGCTCCAGACACTCAGCTGCCCCGCACCGAAAATTCAGAAAAAAGTTGGTATTTGGCCGAGAAACCCTCGATTCTTGTCGGTTCTGACCGTTCTGACCAAGTTGCGGATGAGACGTCAAATTGCGATGCGCGTTTGTCGAAATCGCAGACATTCAGGTCAGACCAGCAGAAAAATTGAGGAATCTTGACTTAGAGACAAGATAGCCAAAAATTCGACATTTTTCAACGAATCTCGGCTATTTATGAACCGATCCTGAAATTCTTGGGTGGGTTCGACAGGGCTCCAGACACTCAGCTGCCCCGCACCGAAAGTTCAGAAAAAAGTTGGTATTTGGCCGAGAAACCCTCGATTCTTGTCGGTTCTGACCGTTCTGACCAAGTTGCGTATGAGACGTCAAATTGCAATGCGCGTTTGTCGAAATCGCAGACATTCAGGTCAGACCAGCAGAAAAATTGAGGAATCTTGACTTAGAGACAAGATAGCCAAAAATTCGACATTTTTCAACGAATCTCGGCTATTTATAAACCGATCCTGAAATTCTTGGGTGGGTTCGACAGGGCTCCAGACACTCAGCGGCCCCGCACCGAAAATTCAGAAAAAAGTTGGTATTTGGCCGAGAAACCCTCGATTCTTGTCGGTTCTGACCGTTCTGACCAAGTTGCGGATGAGACGTCAAATTGCAATGCGCGTTTGTCGAAATCGCAGACATTCAGGTCAGACCAGCAGAAAAATTGAGGAATCTTGACTTAGAGACAAGATAGCCAAAAATTCGACATTTTTCAACAAATCTCGGCTATTTATGAACCGATCCTGAAATTCTTGGGTGGGTTCGACAGGGCTCCAGACACTCAGCTGCCCCGCACCGAAAATTCAGAAAAAAAATGGTATTTGGCCGAGAAACCCTCGATTCTTGTCGGTTCTGACCGTTCTGACCAAGTTGCGGATGAGACGTCAAATTGCAATGCGCGTTTGTCGAAATCGCAGACATTCAGGTCAGACCAGCAGAAAAATTGAGGAATCTGGACTTAGAGACAAGATAGCCAAAAATTCGACATTTTCCAACGAATCTCGGCTATTTATGAACCGATCCTGAAATTCTTGGGTGGGTTTGACAGGGCTCCAGACACTCAGCTGCCCCGCACCGAAAATTCAGAGAAAAGTTGGTATTTGGCCGAGAAACCCTCGATTCTTGTCGGTTCTGACCGTTCTGACCAAGTTGCGGATGAGACGTCAAATTGCGATGCGCGTTTGTCGAAATCGCAGACATTCAGGTCAGACCAGCAGAAAAATTGAGGAATCTTGACTTAGAGACAAGATAGCCAAAAATTCGACATTTTTCAACGAATCTCGGCTATTTATGAACCGATCCTGAAATTCTTGGGTGGGTTCGACAGGGCTCCAGACACTCAGCTGCCCCGCACCGAAAATTCAGAAAAAAGTTGGTATTTGGCCGAGAAACCCTCGATTCTTGTCGGTTCTGACCGTTCTGACCAAGTTGCGGATGAGACGTCAAATTGCGATGCGCGTTTGTCGAAATCGCAGACATTCAGGTCAGACCAGCAGAAAAATTGAGGAATCTTGACTTAGAGAAAAGATAGCCGAAAATTCGACATTTTATAACGAATCTCGGCTATTTATGAACCGATCCTGAAATTCTTGGGTGGGTTTGACAGGGCTCCAGACACTCAGCTGCCCTGCACCGAAAATTCAGTAAAAAGTTGGTATTTGGCCGAGAAACCCTCGATTCTTGTCGGTTCTGACCGTTCTGACCAAGTTGCGGATGAGACGTCAAATTGCAATGCGCGTTTGTCGAAATCGCAGACATTCAGGTCAGACCAGCAGAAAAATTGAGGAATCTTGACTTAGAGACAAGATAGCCAAAAATTCGACATTTTTCAACGAATCTCGGCTATTTATGAACCGATCCTGAAATTCTTGGGTGGGTTCGACAGGGCTCCAGACACTCAGCTGCCCCGCACTGAAAATTCAGAAAAAAGTTGGTATTTGGCCGAGAAACCCTCGATTCTTGTCGGTTCTGACCGTTCTGACCAAGTTGCGGATGAGACCTCAAATTGCAATGCGCGTTTGTCGAAATCGCAGACATTCAGGTCAGACCAGCAGAAAAATTGAGGAATCTTGACTTAGAGACAAGATAGCCAAAAATTCGACATTTTTCAACGAATCTCGGCTATTTATGAACCGATCCTGAAATTCTTGGGTGGGTTCGACAGGGCTCCAGACACTCAGCTGCCCCGATCCGAAAATTCAGAAAAAAGTTGGTATTTGGCCGAGAAACCCTTGATTCTTGTCGGTTCTGACCGTTCTGACCAAGTTGCGGATGAGACGTCAAATTGCGATGCGCGTTTGTCGAAATCGCAGACATTCAGGTCAGACCAGCAGAAAAATTGAGGAATCTTGACTTCGAGACAAGATAGCCAAAAATTTGACATTTTTCAACGAATCTCGGCTATTTATTAACCGATCCTGAAATTCTTGGATGGGTTCGACAGGGCTCCAGACACTCAGCTGCCCCGCACCGAAAATTCAGAAAAAAGTTGGTATTTGGCCGAGAAACCCTCGATTCTTGTCGGTTCTGACCGTTCTGACCAAGTTGCGGATGAGACGTCAAATTGCGATGCGCGTTTGTCGAAATCGCAGACATTCAGGTCAGACCAGCAGAAAAATTGAGGAATCTTGACTTAGAGACAAGATAGCCAAAAATTCGACATTTTTCAACGAATCTCGGCTATTTATGAACCGATCCTGAAATTCTTGGGTGGGTTCGACAGGGCTCCAGACACTCAGCTGCCCCGCACCGAAAATTCAGAAAAAAGTTGGTATTTGGCCGAGAAACCCTCGATCCTTGTCGGTTCTGACCGTTCTGACCAAGTTGCGGATGAGACGTCAAATTGCGATGCGCGTTTGTCGAAATCGCAGACATTCAGGTCAGACCAGCAGAAAAATTGAGGAATCTTGACTTAGAGAAAAGATAGCCGAAAATTCGATATTTCATAACGAATCTCGGCTATTTATGAACCGATCCTGAAATTCTTGGGTGGGTTTGACAGGGCTCCAGACACTCAGCTGCCTTGCACCGAAAATTCAGAAAAAAGTTGGTATTTGGCCGAGAAACCCTCGATTCTTGTCGGTTCTGACCGTTCTGACCAAGTTGCGGATGAGACGTCAAATTGCAATGCGCGTTTGTCGAAATCGCAGACATTCAGGTCAGACCAGCAGAAAAATTGAGGAATCTTGACTTAGAGACAAGATAGCCAAAAATTCGACATTTTTCAACGAATCTCGGCTATTTATGAACCGATCCTGAAATTCTTGGGTGGGTTCGACAGGGCTCCAGACACTCAGCTGCCCCGCACCGAAAATTCAGAAAAAAGTTGGTATTTGGCCGAGAAACCCTCGATTCTTGTCGGTTCTGACCGTTCTGACCAAGTTGCGGATGAGACGTCAAATTGCAATGCGCGTTTGTCGAAATCGCAGACATTCAGGTCAGACCAGCAGAAAAATTGAGGAATCTTGACTTGGAAACAAGATAGCCAAAAATTCGACATTTTTCAACGAATCTCGGCTATTTATGAACCGATCCTGAAATTCTTGGGTGGGTTCGACAGGGCTCCAGACACTCAGCTGCCCCGCACCGAAAATTCAGAAAAAAGTTGGTATTTGGCCGAGAAACCCTCGATTCTTGTCGGTTCTGACCGTTCTGACCAAGTTGCGGATGAGACCTCAAATTGCAATGCGCGTTTGTCGAAATCGCAGACATTCAGGTCAGACCAGCAGAAAAATTGAGGAATCGTGACTTGAAGACAAGATAGCCAAAAATTCGACATTTTTCAACGAATCTCGGCTATTTATGAACCGATCCTGAAATTCTTGGGTGGGTTTGACAGGGCTCCAGACACTCAGCTGCCCCGCACCGAAAATTCAGAAAAAAGTTGGTATTTGGCCGAGAAACCCTCGATTCTTGTCGGTTCTGACCGTTCTGACCAAGTTGCGGATGAGACGTCAAATTGCAATGCGCGTTTGTCGAAATCGCAGACATTCAGGTCAGACCAGCAGAAAAATTGAGGAATCTTGACTTAGAGACAAGATAGCCAAAAATTCGACATTTTTCAACGAATCTCGGCTATTTATGAACCGATACTGAAATTCTTGGGTGGGTTCGACAGGGCTCCAGACACTCAGCTGCCCCGATCCGAAAATTCAGAAAAAAGTTGGTATTTGGCCGAGAAACCCTTGATTCTTGTCGGTTCTGACCGTTCTGACCAAGTTGCGGATGAGACGTCAAATTGCGATGCGCGTTTGTCGAAATCGCAGACATTCAGGTCAGACCAGCAGAAAAATTGAGGAATCTTGACTTCGAGACAAGATAGCCAAAAATTTGACATTTTTCAACGAATCTCGGCTATTTATTAACCGATCCTGAAATTCTTGGGTGGGTTCGACAGGGCTCCAGACACTCAGCTGCCCCGCACCGAAAATTCAGAAAAAAGTTGGTATTTGGCCGAGAAACCCTCGATTCTTGTCGGTTCTGACCGTTCTGACCAAGTTGCGGATGAGACGTCAAATTGCGATGCGCGTTTGTCGAAATCGCAGACATTCAGGTCAGACCAGCAGAAAAATTGAGGAATCTTGACTTAGAGACAAGATAGCCAAAAATTCGACATTTTTCAACGAATCTCGGCTATTTATGAACCGATCCTGAAATTCTTGGGTGGGTTCGACAGGGCTCCAGACACTCAGCTGCCCCGCACCGAAAATTCAGAAAAAAGTTGGTATTTGGCCGAGAAACCCTCGATTCTTGTCGGTTCTGACCGTTCTGACCAAGTTGCGGATGAGACGTCAAATTGCGATGCGCGTTTGTCGAAATCGCAGACATTCAGGTCAGACCAGCAGAAAAATTGAGGAATCTTGACTTAGAGAAAAGATAGCCGAAAATTCGATATTTCATAACGAATCTCGGCTATTTATGAACCGATCCTGAAATTCTTGGGTGGGTTTGACAGGGCTCCAGACACTCAGCTGCCTTGCACCGAAAATTCAGAAAAAAGTTGGTATTTGGCCGAGAAACCCTCGATTCTTGTCGGTTCTGACCGTTCTGACCAAGTTGCGGATGAGACGTCAAATTGCAATGCGCGTTTGTCGAAATCGCAGACATTCAGGTCAGACCAGCAGAAAAATTGAGGAATCTTGACTTAGAGACAAGATAGCCAAAAATTCGACATTTTTCAACGAATCTCGGCTATTTATGAACCGATCCTGAAATTCTTGGGTGGGTTCGACAGGGCTCCAGACACTCAGCTGCCCCGCACCGAAAATTCAGAAAAAAGTTGGTATTTGGCCGAGAAACCCTCGATTCTTGTCGGTTCTGACCGTTCTGACCAAGTTGCGGATGAGACGTCAAATTGCAATGCGCGTTTGTCGAAATCGCAGACATTCAGGTCAGACCAGCAGAAAAATTGAGGAATCTTGACTTGGAGACAAGATAGCCAAAAATTCGACATTTTTCAACGAATCTCGGCTATTTATGAACCGATCCTGAAATTCTTGGGTGGGTTCGACAGGGCTCCAGACACTCAGCTGCCCCGCACCGAAAATTCAGAAAAAAGTTGGTATTTGGCCGAGAAACCCTCCATTCTTGTCGGTTCTGACCGTTCTGACCAAGTTGCGGATGAGACCTCAAATTGCAATGCGCGTTTGTCGAAATCGCAGACATTCAGGTCAGACCAGCAGAAAAATTGAGGAATCGTGACTTGAAGACAAGATAGCCAAAAATTCGACATTTTTCAACGAATCTCGGCTATTTATGAACCGATCCTGAAATTCTTGGGTGGGTTTGACAGGGCTCCAGACACTCAGCTGCCCCGCACCGAAAATTCAGAAAAAAGTTGGTATTTGGCCGAGAAACCCTCGATTCTTGTCGGTTCTGACCGTTCTGACCAAGTTGCGGATGAGACGTCAAATTGCAATGCGCGTTTGTCGAAATCGCAGACATTCAGGTCAGACCAGCAGAAAAATTGAGGAATCTTGACTTAGAGACAAGATAGCCAAAAATTCGACATTTTTCAACGAATCTCGGCTATTTATGAACCGATACTGAAATTCTTGGGTGGGTTCGACAGGGCTCCAGACACTCAGCTGCCCCGCACCGAAAATTCAGAAAAAAGTTGGTATTTGGCCGAGAAACCCTCGATTCTTGTCGGTTCTGACCGTTCTGACCAAGTTGCGGATGAGACGTCAAATTGCGATGCGCGTTTGTCGAAATCGCAGACATTCAGGTCAGACCAGCAGAAAAATTGAGGAATCTTGACTTAGAGAAAAGATAGCCGAAAATTCGACATTTTATAACGAATCTCGGCTATTTATGAACCGATCCTGAAATTCTTGGGTGGGTTTGACAGGGCTCCAGACACTCAGCTGCCCCGCACCGAAAATTCAGAAAAAAGTTGGTATTTGGCCGAGAAACCCTCGATTCTTGTCGGTTCTGACCGTTCTGACCAAGTTGCGGATGAGACGTCAAATTGCAATGCGCGTTTGTCGAAATCGCAGACATTCAGGTCAGACCAGCAGAAAAATTGAGGAATCTTGACTTGGAGACAAGATAGCCAAAAATTCGACATTTTTCAACGAATCTCGGCTATTTATGAACCGATCCTGAAATTCTTGGGTGGGTTCGACAGGGCTCCAGACACTCAGCTGCCCCGCACCGAAAATTCAGAAAAAAGTTGGTATTTGGCCGAGAAACCCTCGATTCTTGTCGGTTCTGACCGTTCTGACCAAGTTGCGGATGAGACCTCAAATTGCAATGCGCGTTTGTCGAAATCGCAGACATTCAGGTCAGACCAGCAGAAAAATTGAGGAATCGTGACTTGAAGACAAGATAGCCTAAAATTCGACATTTTTCAACGAATCTCGGCTATTTATGAACCGATCCTGAAATTCTTGGGTGGGTTTGACAGGGCTCCAGACACTCAGCTGCCCCGCACCGAAAATTCGGAAAAAAGTTGGTATTTGGCCGAGAAACCCTCGATTCTTGTCGGTTCTGACCGTTCTGACCAAGTTGCGGATGAGACGTCAAATTGCAATGCGCGTTTGTCGAAATCGCAGACATTCAGGTCAGACCAGCAGAAAAATTGAGGAATCTTGACTGAGAGACAAGATAGCCAAAAATTCGACATTTTTCAACGAATCTCGGCTATTTATGAACCGATACTGAAATTCTTGGGTGGGTTCGACAGGGCTCCAGACACTCAGCTGCCCCGCACCGAAAATTCAGAAAAAAGTTGGTATTTGGCCGAGAAACCCTCGATTCTTGTCGGTTCTGACCGTTCTGACCAAGTTGCGGATGAGACCTCAAATTGCAATGCGCGTTTGTCGAAATCGCAGACATTCAGGTCAGACCAGCAGAAAAATTGAGGAATCTCGACTTGGAGACAAGATAGCCAAAAATTCGACATTTTTCAACGAATCTCGGCTATTTATGAACCGATCCTGAAATTCTTGGGTGGGTTCGACAGGGCTCCAGACACTCAGCTGCCCCGCACCGAAAATTCAGAAAAAAGTTGGTATTTGGCCGAGAAACCCTCGATTCTTGTCGGTTCTGACCGTTCTGACCAAGTTGCGGATGAGACCTCAAATTGCAATGCGCGTTTGTCGAAATCGCAGACATTCAGGACAGACCAGCAGAAAAATTGAGGAATCTTGACTTGGAGACAAGATGGCCAAAAATTCGACATTTTTCAACGAATCTCGGCTATTTATGAACCGATCCTGAAATTCTTGGGTGGGTTCGACAGGGCTCCAGACACTCAGCTGCCCCGCACCGAAAATTCAGAAAAAAGTTGGTATTTGGCCGAGAAACCCTCGATTCTTGTCGGTTCTGACCGTTCTGACCAAGTTGCGGATGAGACCTCAAATTGCAATGCGCGTTTGTCGAAATCGCAGACATTCAGGTCAGACCAGCAGAAAAATTGAGGAATCTTGACTTAGAGACAAGATAGCCAAAAATTCGACATTTTTCAACGAATCTCGGCTATTTATGAACCGATCCTGAAATTCTTGGGTGGGTTCGACAGGGCTCCAGACACTCAGCTGCCCCGCACCGAAAATTCAGAAAAAAGTTGGTATTTGGCCGAGAAACCCTCGATTCTTGTCGGTTCTGACCGTTCTGACCAAGTTGCGGATGAGACCTCAAATTGCAATGCGCGTTTGTCGAAATCGCAGACATTCAGGACAGACCAGCAGAAAAATTGAGGAATCTTGACTTGGAGACAAGATGGCCAAAAATTCGACATTTTTCAACGAATCTCGGCTATTTATGAACCGATCCTGAAATTCTTGGGTGGGTTCGACAGGGCTCCAGACACTCAGCTGCCCCGCACCGAAAATTCAGAAAAAAGTTGGTATTTGGCCGAGAAACCCTCGATTCTTGTCGGTTCTGACCGTTCTGACCAAGTTGCGGATGAGACCTCAAATTGCAATGCGCGTTTGTCGAAATCGCAGACATTCAGGTCAGACCAGCAGAAAAATTGAGGAATCGTGACTTGAAGACAAGATAGCCTAAAATTCGACATTTTTCAACGAATCTCGGCTATTTATGAACCGATCCTGAAATTCTTGGGTGGGTTTGACAGGGCTCCAGACACTCAGCTGCCCCGCACCGAAAATTCGGAAAAAAGTTGGTATTTGGCCGAGAAACCCTCGATTCTTGTCGGTTCTGACCGTTCTGACCAAGTTGCGGATGAGACGTCAAATTGCAATGCGCGTTTGTCGAAATCGCAGACATTCAGGTCAGACCAGCAGAAAAATTGAGGAATCTTGACTGAGAGACAAGATAGCCAAAAATTCGACATTTTTCAACGAATCTCGGCTATTTATGAACCGATACTGAAATTCTTGGGTGGGTTCGACAGGGCTCCAGACACTCAGCTGCCCCGCACCGAAAATTCAGAAAAAAGTTGGTATTTGGCCGAGAAACCCTCGATTCTTGTCGGTTCTGACCGTTCTGACCAAGTTGCGGATGAGACCTCAAATTGCAATGCGCGTTTGTCGAAATCGCAGACATTCAGGTCAGACCAGCAGAAAAATTGAGGAATCTCGACTTGGAGACAAGATAGCCAAAAATTCGACATTTTTCAACGAATCTCGGCTATTTATGAACCGATCCTGAAATTCTTGGGTGGGTTCGACAGGGCTCCAGACACTCAGCTGCCCCGCACCGAAAATTCAGAAAAAAGTTGGTATTTGGCCGAGAAACCCTCGATTCTTGTCGGTTCTGACCGTTCTGACCAAGTTGCGGATGAGACCTCAAATTGCAATGCGCGTTTGTCGAAATCGCAGACATTCAGGACAGACCAGCAGAAAAATTGAGGAATCTTGACTTGGAGACAAGATGGCCAAAAATTCGACATTTTTCAACGAATCTCGGCTATTTATGAACCGATCCTGAAATTCTTGGGTGGGTTCGACAGGGCTCCAGACACTCAGCTGCCCCGCACCGAAAATTCAGAAAAAAGTTGGTATTTGGCCGAGAAACCCTCGATTCTTGTCGGTTCTGACCGTTCTGACCAAGTTGCGGATGAGACCTCAAATTGCAATGCGCGTTTGTCGAAATCGCAGACATTCAGGTCAGACCAGCAGAAAAATTGAGGAATCTTGACTTAGAGACAAGATAGCCAAAAATTCGACATTTTTCAACGAATCTCGGCTATTTATGAACCGATCCTGAAATTCTTGGGTGGGTTCGACAGGGCTCCAGACACTCAGCTGCCCCGCACCGAAAATTCAGAAAAAAGTTGGTATTTGGCCGAGAAACCCTCGATTCTTGTCGGTTCTGACCGTTCTGACCAAGTTGCGGATGAGACGTCAAATTGCAATGCGCGTTTGTCGAAATCGCAGACATTCAGGTCAGACCAGCAGAAAAATTGAGGAATCTTGACTTGGAGACAAGATAGCCAAAAATTCGACATTTTTCAACAAATCTCGGCTATTTATGAACCGATCCTGAAATTCTTGGGTGGGTTCGACAGGGCTCCAGACACTCAGCTGCCCTGCACCGAAAATTCAGAAAAAAGTTGGTATTTGGCCGAGAAACCCTCGATTCTTGTCGGTTCTGACCGTTCTGACCAAGTTGCGGATAAGACGTTGAATTGCAATGCGCGTTTGTCGAAATCGCAGACATTCAGGTCAGACCAGCAGAAAAATTGAGGAATCTTGACTTAGAGACAAGATAGCCAAAAATTCGACATTTTTCAACGAATCTCGGCTATTTATGAACCGATCCTGAAATTCTTGGGTGGGTTCGACAGGGCTCCAGACACTCAGCTGCCCCGCACCGAAAATTCAGAAAAAAGTTGGTATTTGGCCGAGAAACCCTCGATTCTTGTCGGTTCTGACCGTTCTGACCAAGTTGCGGATGAGACGTCAAATTGCAATGCGCGTTTGTCGAAATCGCAGACATTCAGGTCAGACGAGCAGAAAAATTGGGGAATCTAGATTTGGAGACAAGATAGCCAGAAATTCGACATTTTTCAACGGATCTCGGCTATTTATGAACCGATCCTGAAATTCTTGGGTGGGTTCGACAGGGCTCCAGACACTCAGCTGCCCCGCACCGAAAATTCAGAAAAAAGTTGGTATTTGGCCGAGAAACCCTCGATTCTTGTCGGTTCTGACCGTTCTGACCAAGTTGCGGATGAGACCTCAAATTGCAATGCGCGTTTGTCGAAATCGCAGACATTTAGGTCAGACCAGCAGAAAAATTGAGGAATCTTGACTTGAAGACAAGATAGCCAAAAATTCGACATTTTTCAACGAATCTCGGCTATTTATGAACCGATCCTGAAATTCTTGGGTGGGTTCGACAGGGCTCCAGACACTCAGCGGCCCCGCACCGAAAATTCAGAAAAAAGTTGGTATTTGGCCGAGAAACCCTCGATTCTTGTCGGTTCTGACCGTTCTGACCAAGTTGCGGATGAGACGTCAAATTGCGATGCGCGTTTGTCGAAATCGCAGACATTCAGGTCAGACCAGCAGAAAAATTAAGGAATCTTGACTTAGAGACGAGATAGCCAAAAATTCGACATTTTTCAACGAATCTCGGCTATTTATGAACCGATCCTGAAATTCTTGGGTGGGTTCGACAGGGCTTCAGACACTCAGCTGCCCCGCACCGAAAATTCAGAAAAAAGTTGGTATTTGGCCGAGAAACCCTCGATTCTTGTCGGTTCTGACCGTTCTGACCAAGTTGCGGATGAGACGTCAAATTGCAATGCGCGTTTGTCGAAATCGCAGACATTCAGGTCAGACCAGCAGAAAAATTGAGGAATCTTGACTTAGAGACAAGATAGCCAAAAATTCGACATTTTTCAACGAATCTCGGCTATTTATGAACCGATCCTGAAATTCTTGGGTGGGTTTGACAGGGCTCCAGACACTCAGCTGCCCCGCACCGAAAATTCAGAAAAAAGTTGGTATTTGGCCGAGAAACCCTCGATTCTTGTCGGTTCTGACCGTTCTGACCAAGTTGCGGATGAGACGTCAAATTGCAATGCGCGTTTGTCGAAATCGCAGACATTCAGGTCAGACCAGCAGAAAAATTGAGGAATCTTGACTTAGAGACAAGATAGCCAAAAATTCGACATTTTTCAACGAATCTCGGCTATTTATGAACCGATCCTGAAATTCTTGGGTGGGTTCGACAGGGCTCCAGACACTCAGCTGCCCCGCACCGAAAATTCAGAAAAAAGTTGGTATTTGGCCGAGAAACCCTCGATTCTTGTCGGTTCTGACCGTTCTGACCAAGTTGCGGATGAGACGTCAAATTGCAATGCGCGTTTGTCGAAATCGCAGACATTCAGGTCAGACGAGCAGAAAAATTGGGGAATCTTGATTTGGAGACGAGATAGCCAGAAATTCGACATTTTTCAACGGATCTCGGCTATTTATGAACCGATCCTGAAATTCTTGGGTGGGTTCGACAGGGCTCCAGACACTCAGCTGCCCCGCACCGAAAATTCAGAAAAAAGTTGGTATTTGGCCGAGAAACCCTCGATTCTTGTCGGTTCTGACCGTTCTGACCAAGTTGCGGATGAGACCTCAAATTGCAATGCGCGTTCGTCGAAATCGCAGACATTCAGGTCAGACCAGCAGAAAAATTGAGGAATCTTGACTTGAAGACAAGATAGCCAAAAATTCGACATTTTTCAACGAATCTCGGCTATTTATGAACCGATCCTGAAATTCTTGGGTGGGTTCGACAGGGCTTCAGACACTCAGCGGCCCCGCACCGAAAATTCAGAAAAAAGTTGGTATTTGGCCGAGAAACCCTCGATTCTTGTCGGTTCTGACCGTTCTGACCAAGTTGCGGATGAGACGTCAAATTGCGATGCGCGTTTGTCGAAATTGCAGACATTCAGGTCAGACCAGCAGAAAAATTAAGGAATCTTGACTTAGAGACGAGATAGCCAAAAATTCGACATTTTTCAACGAATCTCGGCTATTTATGAACCGATCCTGAAATTCTTGGGTGGGTTCGACAGGGCTTCAGACACTCAGCTGCCCCGCACCGAAAATTCAGAAAAAAGTTGGTATTTGGCCGAGAAACCCTCGATTCTTGTCGGTTCTGACCGTTCTGACCAAGTTGCGGATGAGACGTCAAATTGCAATGCGCGTTCGTCGAAATCGCAGACATTCAGGTCAGACCAGCAGAAAAATTGAGGAATCTTGACTTAGAGACAAGATAGCCAAAAATTCGACATTTTTCAACGAATCTCGGCTATTTATGAACCGATCCTGAAATTCTTGGGTGGGTTCGACAGGGCTCCAGACACTCAGCTGCCCCGCACCGAAAATTCAGAAAAAAGTTGGTATTTGGCCGAGAAACCCTCGATTCTTGTCGGTTCTGACCGTTCTGACCAAGTTGCGGATGAGACGTCAAATTGCAATGCGCGTTTGTCGAAATCGCAGACATTCAGGTCAGACCAGCAGAAAAATTGAGGAATCTTGACTTAGAGACAAGATAGCCAAAAATTCGACATTTTTCAACGAATCTCGGCTATTTATGAACCGATCCTGAAATTCTTGGGTGGGTTTGACAGGGCTCCAGACACTCAGCTGCCCCGCACCGAAAATTCAGAAAAAAGTTGGTATTTGGCCGAGAAACCCTCGATTCTTGTCGGTTCTGACCGTTCTGACCAAGTTGCGGATGAGACGTCAAATTGCAATGCGCGTTTGTCGAAATCGCAGACATTCAGGTCAGACCAGCAGAAAAATTGAGGAATCTTGACTTAGAGACAAGATAGCCAAAAATTCGACATTTTTCAACGAATCTCGGCTATTTATGAACCGATACTGAAATTCTTGGGTGGGTTCGACAGGGCTCCAGACACTCAGCTGCCCCGCACCGAAAATTCAGAAAAAAGTTGGTATTTGGCCGAGAAACCCTCGATTCTTGTCGGTTCTGACCGTTCTGACCAAGTTGCGGATGAGACCTCAAATTGCAATGCGCGTTTGTCGAAATCGCAGACATTCAGGTCAGACCAGCAGAAAAATTAAGGAATCTTGACTTGGAGACAAGATAGCCAAAAATTCGACATTTTTCAACGAATCTCGGCTATTTATGAACCGATCCTGAAATTCTCGGGTGGGTTCGACGGGGCTCCAGACACTCAGCGGCCCCGCACCGAAAATTCAGAAAAAAGTTGGTATTTGGCCGAGAAACCCTTGATTCTTGTCGGTTCTGACCGTTCTGACCAAGTTGCGGATGAGACCTCCAATTGCAATGCGCGTTTGTCAAAATCGCAGACATTCAGGTCAGACCAGCAGAAAAATTGAGGAATCTTGACTTGGAGACAAGATAGCCAAAAATTCGACATTTTTCAACGAATCTCGGCTATTTATGAACCGATCCTGAAATTCTTGGGTGGGTTCGACAGGGCTCCAGACACTCAGCTGCCCCGCACCGAAAATTCAGAAAAAAGTTGGTATTTGGCCGAGAAACCCTCGATTCTTGTCGGTTCTGACCGTTCTGACCAAGTTGCGGATGAGACCTCAAATTGCAATGCGCGTTTGTCGAAATCGCAGACATTTAGAACAGACCAGCAGAAAAATTGAGGAATCTTGACTTGGAGACAAGATAGCCAAAAATTCGACATTTTTCAACGAATCTCGGCTATTTATGAACCGATCCTGAAATTCTTGGGTGGGTTCGACAGGGCTCCAGACACTCAGCTGCCCCGCACCGAAAATTCAGAAAAAAGTTGGTATATGGCCGAGAAACCCTCGATTCTCGTCGGTTCTGACCGTTCTGACCAAGTTGCGGATGAGACCTCAAATTGCAATGCGCGTTTGTCGAAATCGCAGACATTCAGGTCCGACCAGCAGAAAAATTGAGGAATCTTGACTTAGAGACAAGATAGCCAAAAATTCGACATTTTTCAACGAATCTCGGCTATTTATGAACCGATCCTGAAATTCTTGGGTGGGTTCGACAGGGCTCCAGACACTCAGCTGCCCCGCACCGAAAATTCAGAAAAAAGTTGGTATTTAACCGAGAAACCCTCGATTCTTGTCGGTTCTGACCGTTCTGACCAAGTTGCGGATGAGACGTCAAATTGCAATGCGCGTTTGTCGAAATCGCAGACATTCAGGTCAGACCAGCAGAAAAATTGAGGAATCTTGACTTAGATTCAAGATAGCCAAAAATTCGACATTTTTCAACGAATCTCGGCTATTTATGAACCGATCCTGAAATTCTTGGGTGGGTTCGACAGGGCTCCAGACACTCAGCGGCCCCGCACCGAAAATTCAGAAAAAAGTTGGTATTTGGCCGAGAAACCCTCGATTCTTGTCGGTTCTGACCGTTCTGACCAAGTTGCGGATGAGACGTCAAATTGCGATGCGCGTTTGTCGAAATCGCAGACATTCAGGTCAGACCAGCAGAAAAATTAAGGAATCTTGACTTAGAGACGAGATAGCCAAAAATTCGACATTTTTCAACGAATCTCGGCTATTTATGAACCGATCCTGAAATTCTTGGGTGGGTTCGACAGGGCTTCAGACACTCAGCTGCCCCGCACCGAAAATTCAGAAAAAAGTTGGTATTTGGCCGAGAAACCCTCGATTCTTGTCGGTTCTGACCGTTCTGACCAAGTTGCGGATGAGACGTCAAATTGCAATGCGCGTTTGTCGAAATCGCGGACATTCAGGTCAGACCAGCAGAAAAATTGAGGAATCTTGACTTAGAGACAAGATATCCAAAAATTCGACATTTTATAACGAATCTCGGCTATTTATGAACCGATCCTGAAATTCTTGGGTGGGTTTGACAGGGCTCCAGACACTCAGCTGCCCCGCACCGAAAATTCAGAAAAAAGTTGGTATTTGGCCGAGAAACCCTCGATTCTTGTCGGTTCTGACCGTCCTGACCAAGTTGCGGATGAGACGTCAAATTGCAATGCGCGTTTGTCGAAATCGCAGACATTCAGGTCAGACCAGCAGAAAAATTGAGGAATCTTGACTTAGAGACAAGATAGCCGAAAATTCGACATTTGTCAACGAATCTCGGCTATTTATGAACCGATCCTGAAATTCTTGGGTGGGTTCGACAGGGCTCCAGACACTCAGCTGCCCCGCACCGAAAATTCAGAAAAAAGTTGGTATTTGGCCGAGAAACCCTCGATTTTTGTCGGTTCTGACCGTTCTGACCAAGTTGCGGATGAGACGTCAAATTGCAATGCGCGTTTGTCGAAATCGCAGACATTCAGGTCAGACCAGCAGAAAAATTGAGGAATCTTGACTTAGAGACAAGATAGCCACAAATTCGACATTTTTCAACGAATCTCGGCTATTCATGAACCGATCCTGAAATTCTTGGGTGGGTTCGACAGGGCTCCAGACACTCAGCTGCCCCGCACCGAAAATTCAGAAAAAAGTTGGTATTTGGCCGAGAAACCCTCGATTCTTGTCGGTTCTGACCGTTCTGACCAAGTTGCGGATGAGACGTCAAATTGCAATGCGCGTTTGTCGAAATCGCAGACATTCAGGTCAGACCAGCAGAAAAATTGAGGAATCTTGACTTGAAGACAAGATAGCCAAAAATTCGACATTTTTCAACGAATCTCGGCTATTTATGAACCGATCCTGAAATTCTTGGGTGGGTTCGACAGGGCTCCAGACACTCAGCGGCCCCGCACCGAAAATTCAGAAAAAAGTTGGTATTTGGCCGAGAAACCCTCGATTCTTGTCGGTTCTGACCGTTCTGACCAAGTTGCGGATGAGACGTCAAATTGCGATGCGCGTTTGTCGAAATCGCAGACATTCAGGTCAGACCAGCAGAAAAATTAAGGAATCTTGACTTAGAGACGAGATAGCCAAAAATTCGACATTTTTCAACGAATCTCGGCTATTTATGAACCGATCCTGAAATTCTTGGGTGGGTTCGACAGGGCTTCAGACACTCAGCTGCCCCGCACCGAAAATTCAGAAAAAAGTTGGTATTTGGCCGAGAAACCCTCGATTCTTGTCGGTTCTGACCGTTCTGACCAAGTTGCGGATGAGACGTCAAATTGCAATGCGCGTTTGTCGAAATCGCAGACATTCAGGTCAGACCAGCAGAAAAATTGAGGAATCTTGACTTAGAGACAAGATAGCCAAAAATTCGACATTTTTCAACGAATCTCGGCTATTTATGAACCGATCCTGAAATTCTTGGGTGGGTTTGACAGGGCTCCAGACACTCAGCTGCCCCGCACCGAAAATTCAGAAAAAAGTTGGTATTTGGCCGAGAAACCCTCGATTCTTGTCGGTTCTGACCGTTCTGACCAAGTTGCGGATGAGACGTCAAATTGCAATGCGCGTTTGTCGAAATCGCAGACATTCAGGTCAGACCAGCAGAAAAATTGAGGAATCTTGACTTAGAGACAAGATAGCCAAAAATTCGACATTTTTCAACGAATCTCGGCTATTTATGAACCGATCCTGAAATTCTTGGGTGGGTTCGACAGGGCTCCAGACACTCAGCTGCCCCGCACCGAAAATTCAGAAAAAAGTTGGTATTTGGCCGAGAAACCCTCGATTCTTGTCGGTTCTGACCGTTCTGACCAAGTTGCGGATGAGACGTCAAATTGCAATGCGCGTTTGTCGAAATCGCAGACATTCAGGTCAGACGAGCAGAAAAATTGGGGAATCTTGATTTGGAGACGAGATAGCCAGAAATTCGACATTTTTCAACGGATCTCGGCTATTTATGAACCGATCCTGAAATTCTTGGGTGGGTTCGACAGGGCTCCAGACACTCAGCTGCCCCGCACCGAAAATTCAGAAAAAAGTTGGTATTTGGCCGAGAAACCCTCGATTCTTGTCGGTTCTGACCGTTCTGACCAAGTTGCGGATGAGACCTCAAATTGCAATGCGCGTTTGTCGAAATCGCAGACATTCAGGTCAGACCAGCAGAAAAATTGAGGAATCTTGACTTGAAGACAAGATAGCCAAAAATTCGACATTTTTCAACGAATCTCGGCTATTTATGAACCGATCCTGAA
This sequence comes from Diprion similis, assembly GCF_021155765.1. Classification (NCBI taxonomy): domain Eukaryota; kingdom Metazoa; phylum Arthropoda; class Insecta; order Hymenoptera; family Diprionidae; genus Diprion; species Diprion similis. The sequence continues at coordinate 17,240,487 of NC_060107.1, read as the reverse complement.
ATTCTTGGGTGGGTTCGACAGGGCTTCAGACACTCAGCGGCCCCGCACCGAAAATTCAGAAAAAAGTTGGTATTTGGCCGAGAAACCCTCGATTCTTGTCGGTTCTGACCGTTCTGACCAAGTTGCGGATGAGACGTCAAATTGCGATGCGCGTTTGTCGAAATTGCAGACATTCAGGTCAGACCAGCAGAAAAATTAAGGAATCTTGACTTAGAGACGAGATAGCCAAAAATTCGACATTTTTCAACGAATCTCGGCTATTTATGAACCGATCCTGAAATTCTTGGGTGGGTTCGACAGGGCTTCAGACACTCAGCTGCCCCGCACCGAAAATTCAGAAAAAAGTTGGTATTTGGCCGAGAAACCCTCGATTCTTGTCGGTTCTGACCGTTCTGACCAAGTTGCGGATGAGACGTCAAATTGCAATGCGCGTTCGTCGAAATCGCAGACATTCAGGTCAGACCAGCAGAAAAATTGAGGAATCTTGACTTAGAGACAAGATAGCCAAAAATTCGACATTTTTCAACGAATCTCGGCTATTTATGAACCGATCCTGAAATTCTTGGGTGGGTTCGACAGGGCTCCAGACACTCAGCTGCCCCGCACCGAAAATTCAGAAAAAAGTTGGTATTTGGCCGAGAAACCCTCGATTCTTGTCGGTTCTGACCGTTCTGACCAAGTTGCGGATGAGACGTCAAATTGCAATGCGCGTTTGTCGAAATCGCAGACATTCAGGTCAGACCAGCAGAAAAATTGAGGAATCTTGACTTAGAGACAAGATAGCCAAAAATTCGACATTTTTCAACGAATCTCGGCTATTTATGAACCGATCCTGAAATTCTTGGGTGGGTTTGACAGGGCTCCAGACACTCAGCTGCCCCGCACCGAAAATTCAGAAAAAAGTTGGTATTTGGCCGAGAAACCCTCGATTCTTGTCGGTTCTGACCGTTCTGACCAAGTTGCGGATGAGACGTCAAATTGCAATGCGCGTTTGTCGAAATCGCAGACATTCAGGTCAGACCAGCAGAAAAATTGAGGAATCTTGACTTAGAGACAAGATAGCCAAAAATTCGACATTTTTCAACGAATCTCGGCTATTTATGAACCGATACTGAAATTCTTGGGTGGGTTCGACAGGGCTCCAGACACTCAGCTGCCCCGCACCGAAAATTCAGAAAAAAGTTGGTATTTGGCCGAGAAACCCTCGATTCTTGTCGGTTCTGACCGTTCTGACCAAGTTGCGGATGAGACCTCAAATTGCAATGCGCGTTTGTCGAAATCGCAGACATTCAGGTCAGACCAGCAGAAAAATTAAGGAATCTTGACTTGGAGACAAGATAGCCAAAAATTCGACATTTTTCAACGAATCTCGGCTATTTATGAACCGATCCTGAAATTCTCGGGTGGGTTCGACGGGGCTCCAGACACTCAGCGGCCCCGCACCGAAAATTCAGAAAAAAGTTGGTATTTGGCCGAGAAACCCTTGATTCTTGTCGGTTCTGACCGTTCTGACCAAGTTGCGGATGAGACCTCCAATTGCAATGCGCGTTTGTCAAAATCGCAGACATTCAGGTCAGACCAGCAGAAAAATTGAGGAATCTTGACTTGGAGACAAGATAGCCAAAAATTCGACATTTTTCAACGAATCTCGGCTATTTATGAACCGATCCTGAAATTCTTGGGTGGGTTCGACAGGGCTCCAGACACTCAGCTGCCCCGCACCGAAAATTCAGAAAAAAGTTGGTATTTGGCCGAGAAACCCTCGATTCTTGTCGGTTCTGACCGTTCTGACCAAGTTGCGGATGAGACCTCAAATTGCAATGCGCGTTTGTCGAAATCGCAGACATTTAGAACAGACCAGCAGAAAAATTGAGGAATCTTGACTTGGAGACAAGATAGCCAAAAATTCGACATTTTTCAACGAATCTCGGCTATTTATGAACCGATCCTGAAATTCTTGGGTGGGTTCGACAGGGCTCCAGACACTCAGCTGCCCCGCACCGAAAATTCAGAAAAAAGTTGGTATTTGGCCGAGAAACCCTCGATTCTTGTCGGTTCTGACCGTTCTGACCAAGTTGCGGATGAGACCTCAAATTGCAATGCGCGTTTGTCGAAATCGCAGACATTCAGGTCCGACCAGCAGAAAAATTGAGGAATCTTGACTTAGAGACAAGATAGCCAAAAATTCGACATTTTTCAACGAATCTCGGCTATTTATGAACCGATCCTGAAATTCTTGGGTGGGTTCGACAGGGCTCCAGACACTCAGCTGCCCCGCACCGAAAATTCAGAAAAAAGTTGGTATTTAACCGAGAAACCCTCGATTCTTGTCGGTTCTGACCGTTCTGACCAAGTTGCGGATGAGACGTCAAATTGCAATGCGCGTTTGTCGAAATCGCAGACATTCAGGTCAGACCAGCAGAAAAATTGAGGAATCTTGACTTAGATTCAAGATAGCCAAAAATTCGACATTTTTCAACGAATCTCGGCTATTTATGAACCGATCCTGAAATTCTTGGGTGGGTTCGACAGGGCTCCAGACACTCAGCGGCCCCGCACCGAAAATTCAGAAAAAAGTTGGTATTTGGCCGAGAAACCCTCGATTCTTGTCGGTTCTGACCGTTCTGACCAAGTTGCGGATGAGACGTCAAATTGCGATGCGCGTTTGTCGAAATCGCAGACATTCAGGTCAGACCAGCAGAAAAATTAAGGAATCTTGACTTAGAGACGAGATAGCCAAAAATTCGACATTTTTCAACGAATCTCGGCTATTTATGAACCGATCCTGAAATTCTTGGGTGGGTTCGACAGGGCTTCAGACACTCAGCTGCCCCGCACCGAAAATTCAGAAAAAAGTTGGTATTTGGCCGAGAAACCCTTGATTCTTGTCGGTTCTGACCGTTCTGACCAAGTTGCGGATGAGACGTCAAATTGCAATGCGCGTTTGTCGAAATCGCGGACATTCAGGTCAGACCAGCAGAAAAATTGAGGAATCTTGACTTAGAGACAAGATATCCAAAAATTCGACATTTTATAACGAATCTCGGCTATTTATGAACCGATCCTGAAATTCTTGGGTGGGTTTGACAGGGCTCCAGACACTCAGCTGCCCCGCACCGAAAATTCAGAAAAAAGTTGGTATTTGGCCGAGAAACCCTCGATTCTTGTCGGTTCTGACCGTCCTGACCAAGTTGCGGATGAGACGTCAAATTGCAATGCGCGTTTGTCGAAATCGCAGACATTCAGGTCAGACCAGCAGAAAAATTGAGGAATCTTGACTTAGAGACAAGATAGCCGAAAATTCGACATTTGTCAACGAATCTCGGCTATTTATGAACCGATCCTGAAATTCTTGGGTGGGTTCGACAGGGCTCCAGACACTCAGCTGCCCCGCACCGAAAATTCAGAAAAAAGTTGGTATTTGGCCGAGAAACCCTCGATTTTTGTCGGTTCTGACCGTTCTGACCAAGTTGCGGATGAGACGTCAAATTGCAATGCGCGTTTGTCGAAATCGCAGACATTCAGGTCAGACCAGCAGAAAAATTGAGGAATCTTGACTTAGAGACAAGATAGCCACAAATTCGACATTTTTCAACGAATCTCGGCTATTCATGAACCGATCCTGAAATTCTTGGGTGGGTTCGACAGGGCTCCAGACACTCAGCTGCCCCGCACCGAAAATTCAGAAAAAAGTTGGTATTTGGCCGAGAAACCCTCGATTCTTGTCGGTTCTGACCGTTCTGACCAAGTTGCGGATGAGACGTCAAATTGCAATGCGCGTTTGTCGAAATCGCAGACATTCAGGTCAGACCAGCAGAAAAATTGAGGAATCTTGACTTAGAGACAAGATAGCCAAAAATTCGACATTTTTCAACGAATCTCGGCTATTTATGAACCGATACTGAAATTCTTGGGTGGGTTCGACAGGGCTCCAGACACTTAGCTGCCCCGCACCGAAAATTCAGAAAAAAGTTGGTATTTGGCCGAGAAACCCTCGATTCTTGTCGGTTCTGACCGTTCTGACCAAGTTGCGGATGAGACGTCAAATTGCAATGCGCGTTTGTCGAAATCGCAGACATTCAGGTCAGACGAGCAGAAAAATTGGGGAATCTTGATTTGGAGACAAGATAGCCAGAAATTCGACATTTTTCAACGGATCTCGGCTATTTATGAACCGATCCTGAAATTCTTGGGTGGGTTCGACAGGGCTCCAGACACTCAGCTGCCCCGCACCGAAAATTCAGAAAAAAGTTGGTATTTGGCCGAGAAACCCTCGATTCTTGTCGGTTCTGACCGTTCTGACCAAGTTGCGGATGAGACCTCAAATTGCAATGCGCGTTTGTCGAAATCGCAGACATTCAGGTCAGACCAGCAGAAAAATTGAGGAATCTTGACTTGAAGACAAGATAACCAAAAATTCGACATTTTTCAACGAATCTCGGCTATTTATGAACCGATCCTGAAATCCTTGGGCGGGTTCGACAGGGCTCCAGACACTCAGCGGCCCCGCACCGAAAATTCAGAAAAAAGTTGGTATTTGGCCGAGAAACCCTCGATTCTTGTCGGTTCTGACCGTTCTGACCAAGTTGCGGATGAGACGTCAAATTGCGATGCGCGTTTGTCGAAATCGCAGACATTCAGGTCAGACCAGCAGAAAAATTAAGGAATCTTGACTTAGAGACGAGATAGCCAAAAATTCGACATTTTTCAACGAATCTCGGCTATTTATGAACCGATCCTGAAATTCTTGGGTGGGTTCGACAGGGCTTCAGACACTCAGCTGCCCCGCACCGAAAATTCAGAAAAAAGTTGGTATTTGGCCGAGAAACCCTCGATTCTTGTCGGTTCTGACCGTTCTGACCAAGTTGCGGATGAGACGTCAAATTGCAATGCGCGTTTGTCGAAATCGCAGACATTCAGGTCAGACCAGCAGAAAAATTGAGGAATCTTGACTTAGAGACAAGATAGCCAAAAATTCGACATTTTTCAACGAATCTCGGCTATTTATGAACCGATCCTGAAATTCTTAGGTGGGTTTGACAGGGCTCCAGACACTCAGCTGCCCCGCACCGAAAATTCAGAAAAAAGTTGGTATTTGGCCGAGAAACCCTCGATTCTTGTCGGTTCTGACCGTTCTGACCAAGTTGCGGATGAGACGTCAAATTGCAATGCGCGTTTGTCGAAATCGCAGACATTCAGGTCAGACCAGCAGAAAAATTGAGGAATCTTGACTTAGAGACAAGATAGCCAAAAATTCGACATTTTTCAACGAATCTCGGCTATTTATGAACCGATACTGAAATTCTTGGGTGGGTTCGACAGGGCTCCAGACACTCAGCTGCCCCGCACCGAAAATTCAGAAAAAAGTTGGTATTTGGCCGAGAAACCCTCGATTCTTGTCGGTTCTGACCGTTCTGACCAAGTTGCGGATGAGACCTCAAATTGCAATGCGCGTTTGTCGAAATCGCAGACATTCAGGTCAGACCAGCAGAAAAATTGAGGAATCTTGACTTGGAGACAAGATAGCCAAAAATTCGACATTTTTCAACGAATCTCGGCTATTTATGAACCGATCCTGAAATTCTTGGGTGGGTTCGACAGGGCTCCAGACACTCAGCGGCCCCGCACCGAAAATTCAGAAAAAAGTTGGTATTTGGCCGAGAAACCCTCGATTCTTGTCGGTTCTGACCGTTCTGACCAAGTTGCGGATGAGACCTCAAATTGCAATGCGCGTTTGTCAAAATCGCAGACATTCAGGTCAGACCAGCAGAAAAATTGAGGAATCTTGTCTTGGAGACAAGATAGCCAAAAATTCGACATTTTTCAACGAATCTCGGCTATTTATGAACCGATCCTGAAATTCTTGGGTGGGTTCGACAGGGCTCCAGACACTCAGCTGCCCCGCACCGAAAATTCAGAAAAAAGTTGGTATTTCGCCGAGAAACCCTCGATTCTTGTCGGTTCTGACCGTTCTGACCAAGTTGCGGATAAGACCTCAAATTGCAATGCGCGTTTGTCGAAATCGCAGACATTCAGGTCAGACCAGCAGAAAAATTGAGGAATCTTGACTTAGAGACAAGATAGCCAAAAATTCGACATTTTTCAACGAATCTCGGCTATTTATGAACCGATCCTGAAATTCTTGGGTGGGTTCGACAGGGCTCCAGACACTCAGCTGCCCCGCACCGAAAATTCAGAAAAAAGTTGGTATTTGGCCGAGAAACCCTCGATTCTTGTCGGTTCTGACCGTTCTGACCAAGTTGCGGATGAGACGTCAAATTGCAATGCGCGTTTGTCGAAATCGCAGACATTCAGGTCAGACCAGCAGAAAAATTGAGGAATCTTGACTTAGATTCAAGATAGCCAAAAATTCGACATTTTTCAACGAATCTCGGCTATTTATGAACCGATCCTGAAATTCTTGGGTGGGTTCGACAGGGCTCCAGACACTCAGCTGCCCCGCACCGAAAATTCAGAAAAAAGTTGGTATTTGGCCGAGAAACCCTCGATTCTTGTCGGTTCTGACCGTTCTGACCAAGTTGCGGATGAGACGTCAAATTGCAATGCGCGTTTGTCGAAATCGCAGACATTCAGGTCAGACCAGCAGAAAAATTGAGGAATCTTGACTTAGAGACAAGATAGCCAAAAATTCGACATTTTTCAACGAATCTCGGCTATTTATGAACCGATCCTGAAATTCTTGGGTGGGTTCGACAGGGCTCCAGACACTCAGCTGCCCCGCACCGAAAATTCAGAAAAAAGTTGGTATTTGGCCGAGAAACCCTCGATTCTTGTCGGTTCTGACCGTTCTGACCAAGTTGCGGATGAGACGTCAAATTGCAATGCGCGTTTGTCGAAATCGCAGACATTCAGGTCAGACGAGCAGAAAAATTGGGGAATCTTGATTTGGAGACAAAATAGCCAGAAATTCGACATTTTTCAACGGATCTCGGCTATTTATGAACCGATCCTGAAATTCTTGGGTGGGTTCGACAGGGCTCCAGACACTCAGCTGCCCCGCACCGAAAATTCAGAAAAAAGTTGGTATTTGGCCGAGAAACCCTCGATTCTTGTCGGTTCTGACCGTTCTGACCAAGTTGCGGATGAGACCTCAAATTGCAATGCGCGTTTGTCGAAATCGCAGACATTCAGGTCAGACCAGCAGAAAAATTGAGGAATCTTGACTTGAAGACAAGATAGCCAAAAATTCGACATTTTTCAACGAATCTCGGCTATTTATGAACCGATCCTGAAATTCTTGGGTGGGTTCGACAGGGCTCCAGACACTCAGCGGCCCCGCACCGAAAATTCAGAAAAAAGTTGGTATTTGGCCGAGAAACCCTCGATTCTTGTCGGTTCTGACCGTTCTGACCAAGTTGCGGATGAGACGTCAAATTGCGATGCGCGTTTGTCGAAATCGCAGACATTCAGGTCAGACCAGCAGAAAAATTAAGGAATCTTGACTTAGAGACGAGATAGCCAAAAATTCGACATTTTTCAACGAATCTCGGCTATTTATGAACCGATCCTGAAATTCTTGGGTGGGTTCGACAGGGCTTCAGACACTCAGCTGCCCCGCACCGAAAATTCAGAAAAAAGTTGGTATTTGGCCGAGAAACCCTCGATTCTTGTCGGTTCTGACCGTTCTGACCAAGTTGCGGACGAGACGTCAAATTGCAATGCGCGTTTGTCGAAATCGCAGACATTCAGGTCAGACCAGCAGAAAAATTGAGGAATCTTGACTTAGAGACAAGATAGCCAAAAATTCGACATTTTTCAACGAATCTCGGCTATTTATGAACCGATCCTGAAATTCTTGGGTGGGTTCGACAGGGCTCCAGACACTCAGCTGCCCCGCGCCGAAAATTCAGAAAAAAGTTGGTATTTGGCCGAGAAACCCTCGATTTTTGTCGGTTCTGACCGTTCTGACCAAGTTGCGGATGAGACGTCAAATTGCGATGCGCGTTTGTCGAAATCGCAGACATTCAGGTCAGACCAGCAGAAAAATTGAGGAATCTTGACTTAGAGACAAGATAGCCAAAAATTCGACATTTTTCAACGAATCTCGGCTATTTATGAACCGATCCTGAAATTCTTGGGTGGGTTCGACAGGGCTCCAGACACTCAGCTGCCCCGCGCCGAAAATTCAGAAAAAAGTTGGTATTTGGCCGAGAAACCCTCGATTTTTGTCGGTTCTGACCGTTCTGACCAAGTTGCGGATGAGACGTCAAATTGCGATGCGCGTTTGTCGAAATCGCAGACATTCAGGTCAGACCAGCAGAAAAATTGAGGAATCTTGACTTAGAGACAAGATAGCCACAAATTCGACATTTTTCAACGAATCTCGGCTATTCATGAACCGATCCTGAAATTCTTGGGTGGGTTCGACAGGGCTCCAGACACTCAGCTGCCCCGCACCGAAAATTCAGAAAAAAGTTGGTATTTGGCCGAGAAACCCTCGATTTTTGTCGGTTCTGACCGTTCTGACCAAGTTGCGGATGAGACGTCAAATTGCAATGCGCGTTTGTCGAAATCGCAGACATTCAGGTCAGACCAGCAGAAAAATTGAGGAATCTTGACTTAGAGACAAGATAGCCACAAATTCGACATTTTTCAACGAATCTCGGCTATTCATGAACCGATCCTGAAATTCTTGGGTGGGTTCGACAGGGCTCCAGACACTCAGCTGCCCCGCGCCGAAAATTCAGAAAAAAGTTGGTATTTGGCCGAGAAACCCTCGATTTTTGTCGGTTCTGACCGTTCTGACCAAGTTGCGGATGAGACGTCAAATTGCGATGCGCGTTTGTCGAAATCGCAGACATTCAGGTCAGACCAGCAGAAAAATTAAGGAATCTTGACTTAGAGACAAGATAGCCAAAAATTCGACATTTTTCAACGAATCTCGGCTATTTATGAACCGATCCTGAAATTCTTGGGTGGGTTCGACAGGGCTTCAGACACTCAGCTGCCCCGCACCGAAAATTCAGAAAAAAGTTGGTATTTGGCCGAGAAACCCTCGATTCTTGTCGGTTCTGACCGTTCTGACCAAGTTGCGGATGAGACGTCAAATTGCAATGCGCGTTTGTCGAAATCGCAGACATTCAGGTCAGACCAGCAGAAAAATTGAGGAATCTTGACTTAGAGACAAGATATCCAAAAATTCGACATTTTATAACGAATCTCGGCTATTTATGAACCGATCCTGAAATTCTTGGGTGGGTTTGACAGGGCTCCAGACACTCAGCTGCCCCGCACCGAAAATTCAGAAAAAAGTTGGTATTTGGCCGAGAAACCCTCGATTCTTGTCGGTTCTGACCGTTCTGACCAAGTTGCGGATGAGACGTCAAATTGCAATGCGCGTTTGTCGAAATCGCAGACATTCAGGTCAGACCAGCAGAAAAATTGAGGAATCTTGACTTAGAGACAAGATAGCCAAAAATTCGACATTTTCCAACGAATCTCGGCTATTTATGAACCGATCCTGAAATTCTTGGGTGGGTTCGACAGGGCTCCAGACACTCAGCTGCCCCGCTCCGAAAATTCAGAAAAAAGTTGGTATTTGGCCGAGAAACCCTCGATTCTTGTCGGTTCTGACCGTTCTGACCAAGTTGCGGATGAGACGTCAAATTGCAATGCGCGTTTGTCGAAATCGCAGACATTCAGGTCAGACGAGCAGAAAAATTGGGGAATCTTGATTTGGAGACAAGATAGCCAGAAATTCGACATTTTTCAACGGATCTCGGCTATTTATGAACCGATCCTGAAATTCTTGGGTGGGTTCGACAGGGCTCCAGACACTCAGCTGCCCCGCACCGAAAATTCAGAAAAAAGTTGGTATTTGGCCGAGAAACCCTCGATTCTTGTCGGTTCTGACCGTTCTGACCAAGTTGCGGATGAGACCTCAAATTGCAATGCGCGTTTGTCGAAATCGCAGACATTCAGGTCAGACCAGCAGAAAAATTGAGGAATCTTGACTTGAAGACAAGATAGCCAAAAATTCGACATTTTTCAACGAATCTCGGCTATTTATGAACCGATCCTGAAATTCTTGGGTGGGTTCGACAGGGCTCCAGACACTCAGCGGCCCCGCACCGAAAATTCAGAAAAAAGTTGGTTTTTGGCCGAGAAACCCTCGATTCTTGTCGGTTCTGACCGTTCTGAACAAGTTGCGGATGAGACGTCAAATTGCGATGCGCGTTTGTCGGAATCGCAGACATTCAGGTCAGACCAGCAGAAAAATTGAGGAATCTTGACTTAGAGACAAGATAGCCAAAAATTCGACATTTTTCAACGAATCTCGGCTATTTATGAACCGATCCTGAAATTCTTGGGTGGGTTCGACAGGGCTCCAGACACTCAGCTGCCCCGCACCGAAAATTCAGAAAAAAGTTGGTATTTGGCCGAGAAACCCTCGATTCTTGTCGGTTCTGACCGTTCTGACCAAGTTGCGGATGAGACGTCAAATTGCAATGCGCGTTTGTCGAAATCGCAGACATTCAGGTCAGACCAGCAGAAAAATTGAGGAATCTTGACTTAGAGACAAGATAGCCAAAAATTCGACATTTTTCAACGAATCTCGGCTATTTATGAACCGATCCTGAAATTCTTGGGTGGGTTCGACAGGGCTCCAGACACTCAGCTGCCCCGCACCGAAAATTCAGAAAAAAGTTGGTATTTGGCCGAGAAACCCTCGATTCTTGTCGGTTCTGACCGTTCGGACCTAGTTGCGGATGAGACGTCAAATTGCAATGCGCGTTTGTCGAAATCGCAGACATTCAGGTCAGACCAGCAGAAAAATTGAGGAATCTTGACTTAGAGACAAGATAGCCAAAAATTCGACATTTTTCAACGAATCTCGGCTATTTATGAACCGATCCTGAAATTCTTGGGTGGGTTCGACAGGGCTTCAGACACTCAGCTGCCCCGCACCGAAAATTCAGAAAAAAGTTGGTATTTGGCCGAGAAACCCTCGATTCTTGTTGGTTCTGACCGTTCTGACCAAGTTGCGGATGAGACGTCAAATTGCAATGCGCGTTCGTCGAAATCGCAGACATTCAGGTCAGACCAGCAGAAAAATTGAGGAATCCTGACTTAGAGACAAGATATCCAAAAATTCGACATTTTATAACGAATCTCGGCTATTTATGAACCGATCCTGGAATTCTTGGGTGGGTTTGACAGGGCTCCAGACACTCAGCTGCCCCGCACCGAAAATTCAGAAAAAAGTTGGTATTTGGCCGAGAAACCCTCGATTCTTGTCGGTTCTGACCGTTCTGACGAAGTTGCGGATGAGACGTCAAATTGCAATGCGCGTTTGTCGAAATCGCAGACATTCAGGTTAGACCAGCAGAAAAATTGAGGAATCTTGACTTAGAGACAAGATAGCCAAAAATTCGACATTTTTCAACGAATCTCGGCTATTTATGAACCGATCCTGAAATTCTTGGGTGGGTTCGACAGGGCTCCAGACACTCAGCTGCCCCGCACCGAAAATTCAGAAAAAAGTTGGTATTTGGCCGAGAAACCCTCGATTTTTGTCGGTTCTGACCGTTCTGACCAAGTTGCGGATGAGACGTCAAATTGCAATGCGCGTTTGTCGAAATCGCAGACATTCAGGTCAGACCAGCAGAAAAATTGAGGAATCTTGACTTAGAGACAGGATAGCCAAAAATTCGACATTTTTCAACGAATCTCGGCTATTTATGAACCGATCCTGAAATTCTTGGGTGGGTTCGACAGGGCTCCAGACACTCAGCTGCCCCGCACCGAAAATTCAGAAAAAAGTTGGTATTTGGCCGAGAAACCCTCGATTCTTGTCGGTTCTGACCGTTCTGACCAAGTTGCGGATGAGACGTCAAATTGCAATGCGCGTTTGTCGAAATCGCAGACATTCAGGTCAGACCAGCAGAAAAATTGAGGAATCTTGACTTGGAGACAAGATAGCCAAAAATTCGACATTTTTCAACGAATCTCGGCTATTTATGAACCGATCCTGAAATTCTTGGGTGGGTTCGACAGGGCTCCAGACACTCAGCGGCCCCGCACCGAAAATTCAGAAAAAAGTTGGTTTTTGGCCGAGAAACCCTCGATTCTTGTCGGTTCTGACCGTTCTGACCAAGTTGCGGATGAGACGTCAAATTGCGATGCGCGTTTGTCGAAATCGCAGACATTCAGGTCAGACCAGCAGAAAAATTAAGGAATCTTGACTTAGAGACAAGATAGCCAAAAATTCGACATTTTTCCAACGAATCTCGGCTATTTATGAACCGATCCTGAAATTCTTGGGTGGGTTCGACAGGGCTTCAGACACTCAGCTGCCCCGCACCGAAAATTCAGAAAAAAGTTGGTATTTGGCCGAGAAACCCTCGATTCTTGTCGGTTCTGACCGTTCTGACCAAGTTGCGGATGAGACGTCAAATTGCAATGCGCGTTTGTCGAAATCGCAGACATTCAGGTCAGACCAGCAGAAAAATTGAGGAATCTTGACTTAGAGACAAGATATCCAAAAATTCGACATTTTATAACGAATCTCGGCTATTTATGAACCGATCCTGAAATTCTTGGGTGGGTTTGACAGGGCTCCAGACACTCAGCTGCCCCGCACCGAAAATTCAGAAAAAAGTTGGTATTTGGCCGAGAAACCCTCGATTCTTGTCGGTTCTGACTGTTCTGACCAAGTTGCGGATGAGACGTCAAATTGCAATGCGCGTTTGTCAAAATCGCAGACATTCAGGTCAGACCAGCAGAAAAATTGAGGAATCTTGACTTAGAGACAAGATAGCCAAAAATTCGACATTTTTCAACGAATCTCGGCTATTTATGAACCGATCCTGAAATTCTTGGGTGGGTTCGACAGGGCTCCAGACACTCAGCGGCCCCGCACCGAAAATTCGCAAAAAAGTTGGTATTTGGCCGAGAAACCCTCGATTCTTGTCGGTTCTGACCGTTCTGACCAAGTTGCGGATGAGTCGTCAAATTGCAATGCGCGTTTGTCGAAATCGCGGACATTCAGGTCAGACCAGCAGAAAAATTGAGGAATCTTGACTTAGAGACAAGATAGCCAAAAATTCGACATTTTTCAACGAATCTCGGCTATTTATGAACCGATCCTGAAATTCTTGGGTGGGTTCGACAGGGCTCCAGACACTCAGCTGCCCCGCACCGAAAATTCGAAAAAAAGTTCGTATTTGGCCGAGAAACCCTCGATTCGTGTCGGTTCTGACCGTTCTGACCAAGTTGCGGATGAGACGTCAAATTGCAATGCTCGTTTGTCGAAATCGCAGACATTCAGGTCAGACCAGCAGAAAAATTGAGGAATCTTGACTTGGAGACAAGATAGCCAAAAATTTGACATTTTTCAACGAATCTCGGCTATTTATGAACCGATCCTGAAATTCTTGGGTGGGTTCGACAGGGCTCCAGACACTCAGCTGCCCCGCACCGAAAATTCAGAAAAAAGTTGGTATTTGGCCGAGAAACCCTCGAATCTTGTCGGTTCTGACCGTTCTGACCAAGTTGCGGATGAGACGTCAAATTGCAATGCGCGTTTGTCGAAATCGCAGACATTCAGGTCAGACCAGCAGAAAAATTGAGGAATCTTGACTTAGAGACAAGATAGCCAAAAATTCGACATTTTTCAACGAATCTCGGCTATTTATGAACCGATCCTGAAATTCTTGGGTGGGTTCGACAGGGCTCCAGACACTCAGCTGCCCCGCACCGAAAATTCAGAAAAAAGTTGGTATTTGGCCGAGAAACCCTCGATTCTTGTCGGTTCTGACCGTTCTGACCAAGTTGCGGATGAGACGTCAAATTGCAATGCGCGTTCGTCGAAATCGCAGACATTCAGGTCAGACGAGCAGAAAAATTGGAGAATCTTGATTTGGAGACAAGATAGCCAGAAATTCGACATTTTTCAACGGATCTCGGCTATTTATGAACCGATCCTGAAATTCTTGGGTGGGTTCGACAGGGCTCCAGACGCACAGCTGCCCCGCACCGAAAATTCAGAAAAAAGTTGGTATTTGGCCGAGAAACCCTCGATTCTTGTCGGTTCTGACCGTTCTGACCAAGTTGCGGATGAGACGTCAAATTGCAATGCGCGTTTGTCGAAATCGCAGACATTCAGGTCAGACCAGCAGAAGAATTGAGGAATCTTGACTTAGAGACAAGATAGCCAAAAATTCGACATTTTTCAACGAATCTCGGCTATTTATGAACCGATCCTGAAATTCTTGGGTGGGTTCGACAGGGCTCCAGACACTCAGCGGCCCCGCACCGAAAATTCAGAAAAAAGTTGGTATTTGGCCGAGAAACCCTCGATTCTTGTCGGTTCTGACCGTTCTGACCAAGTTGCGGATGAGACGTCAAATTGCAATGCGCGTTTGTCGAAATCGCAGACATTCAGGTCAGACCAGCAGAAAATTGAGGAATCTTGACTTAGAGACAAGATAGTCAAAAATTCGACATTTTTCAACGAATCTCGGCTATTTATGAACCGATCCTGAAATTCTTGGGTGGGTTCGACAGGGCTCCAGACACTCAGCTGCCCCGCACCGAAAATTCAGAAAAAAGTTGGTATTTGGCCGAGAAACCCTCGATTCTTGTCGGTTCTGACCGTTCTGACCAAGTTGCGGATGAGACCTCAAATTGCAATGCGCGTTTGTCGAAATCGCAGACATTCAGGTCAGACCAGCAGAAAAATTGAGGAATCTTGACTTAGAGACAAGATAGCCAAAAATTCGACATCTTATAACGAATCTCGGCTATTTATGAACCGATCCTGAAATTCTTGGGTGGGTTTGACAGGGCTCCAGACACTCAGCTGCCCCGCACCGAAAATTCAGGAAAAAGTTGGTATTTGGCCGAGAAACCCTCGATTCTTGTCGGTTCTGACCGTTCTGACCAAGTTGCGGATGAGACGTCAAATTGCAATGCGCGTTTGTCGAAATCGCAGACATTCAGGTCAGACCAGCAGAAAAATTGAGGAATCTTGACTTAGAGACAAGATGGCCAAAAATTCGACATTTTTCAACGAATCTCGGCTATTTATGAACCGATCCTGAAATTCTTGGGTGGGTTCGACAGGGCTCCAGACACTCAGCTGCCCCGCACCGAAAATTCAGAAAAAAGTTGGTATTTGGCCGAGAAACCCTCGAATCTTGTCGGTTCTGACCGTTCTGACCAAGTTGCGGATGAGACGTCAAATTGCAATGCTCGTTTGTCGAAATCGCAGACATTCAGGTCAGACCAGCAGAAAAATTGAGGAATCTTGACTTAGAGACAAGATAGCCAAAAATTCGACATTTTTCAACGAATCTCGGCTATTTATGAACCGATCCTGAAATTCTTGGGTGGGTTCGACAGGGCTCCAGACACTCAGCTGCCCCGCACCGAAAATTCAGAAAAAAGTTGGTATTTGGCCGAGAAACCCTCGATTCTTGTCGGTTCTGACCGTTCTGACCAAGTTGCGGATGAGACGTCAAATTGCAATGCGCGTTCGTCGAAATCGCAGACATTCAGGTCAGACGAGCAGAAAAATTGGGGAATCTTGATTTGGAGACAAGATAGCCAGAAATTCGACATTTTTCAACGGATCTCGGCTATTTATGAACCGATCCTGAAATTCTTGGGTGGGTTCGACAGGGCTCCAGACGCACAGCTGCCCCGCACCGAAAATTCAGAAAAAAGTTGGTATTTGGCCGAGAAACCCTCGATTCTTGTCGGTTCTGACCGTTCTGACCAAGTTGCGGATGAGACGTCAAATTGCAATGCGCGTTTGTCGAAATCGCAGACATTCAGGTCAGACCAGCAGAAGAATTGAGGAATCTTGACTTAGAGACAAGATAGCCAAAAATTCGACATTTTTCAACGAATCTCGGCTATTTATGAACCGATCCTGAAATTCTTGGGTGGGTTCGACAGGGCTCCAGACACTCAGCGGCCCCGCACCGAAAATTCAGAAAAAAGTTGGTATTTGGCCGAGAAACCCTCGATTCTTGTCGGTTCTGACCGTTCTGACCAAGTTGCGGATGAGACGTCAAATTGCAATGCGCGTTTGTCGAAATCGCAGACATTCAGGTCAGACCAGCAGAAAATTGAGGAATCTTGACTTAGAGACAAGATAGTCAAAAATTCGACATTTTTCAACGAATCTCGGCTATTTATGAACCGATCCTGAAATTCTTGGGTGGGTTCGACAGGGCTCCAGACACTCAGCTGCCCCGCACCGAAAATTCAGAAAAAAGTTGGTATTTGGCCGAGAAACCCTCGATTCTTGTCGGTTCTGACCGTTCTGACCAAGTTGCGGATGAGACCTCAAATTGCAATGCGCGTTTGTCGAAATCGCAGACATTCAGGTCAGACCAGCAGAAAAATTGAGGAATCTTGACTTAGAGACAAGATAGCCAAAAATTCGACATTTTATAACGAATCTCGGCTATTTATGAACCGATCCTGAAATTCTTGGGTGGGTTTGACAGGGCTCCAGACACTCAGCTGCCCCGCACCGAAAATTCAGGAAAAAGTTGGTATTTGGCCGAGAAACCCTCGATT
The DNA here is from genome assembly GCF_021155765.1 of Diprion similis. Lineage (NCBI taxonomy): Eukaryota > Metazoa > Arthropoda > Insecta > Hymenoptera > Diprionidae > Diprion > Diprion similis. Next base: position 17,223,933 of record NC_060107.1, on the reverse strand, counting down.
CTTGTCGGTTCTGACCGTTCTGACCAAGTTGCGGATGAGACGTCAAATTGCAATGCGCGTTTGTCGAAATCGCAGACATTCAGGTCAGACCAGCAGAAAAATTGAGGAATCTTGACTTAGAGACAAGATGGCCAAAAATTCGACATTTTTCAACGAATCTCGGCTATTTATGAACCGATCCTGAAATTCTTGGGTGGGTTCGACAGGGCTCCAGACACTCAGCTGCCCCGCACCGAAAATTCAGAAAAAAGTTGGTATTTGGCCGAGAAACCCTCGATTCTTGTCGGTTCTGACCGTTCCGACCAAGTTGCGGATGAGACCTCAAATTGCAATGCGCGTTTGTCGAAATCGCAGACATTCAGGTCAGACCAGCAGAAAAATTGAGGAATCTTGACTTGGAGACAAGATAGCCAAAAATTCGACATTTTTCAACGAATCTCGGCTATTTATGAACCGATCCTGAAATTCTTGGGTGGGTTCGACAGGGCTCCAGACACTCAGCGGCCCCGCACCGAAAATTCAGAAAAAAGTTGGTATTTGGCCGAGAAACCCTCGATTCTTGTCGGTTCTGACCGTTCTGACCAAGTTGCGGATGAGACCTCAAATTGCAATGCGCGTTTGTCAAAATCGCAGACATTCAGGTCAGACCAGCAGAAAAATTGAGGAATCTTGACTTGGAGACAAGATAGCCAAAAATTCGACATTTTTCAACGAATCTCGGCTATTTATAAAATGATCCTGAAATTCTTGGGTGGGTACGACAGGGCTCCAGACACTCAGCTGCCCCGCACCGAAAATTCGGAAAAAAGTTGGTATTTGGCCGAGAAACCCTCGATTCTTGTCGGTTCTGACCGTTCTGACCAAGTTGCGGATGAGACGTCAAATTGCAATGCGCGTTTGTCGGAATCGCGGACATTCAGGTCAGACCAGCAGAAAAATTGAGGAATCTTGACTTAGAGACAAGATAGCCAAAAATGCGACATTTTTCAACGAATCTCGGCTATTTATGAACCGATCCTGAAATTCTTGGGTGGGTTCGACAGGGCTCCAGACACTCAGCGGCCCCGCACCGAAAATTCAGAAAAAAGTTGGTATTTGGCCGAGAAACCCTCGATTCTTGTCGGTTCTGACCGTTCTGACCAAGTTGCGGATGAGACGTCAAATTGCAATGCGCGTTTGTCGAAATCGCAGACATTCAGGTCAGACCAGCAGAAGAATTGAGGAATCTTGACTTAGAGACAAGATAGCCAAAAATTCGACATTTTTCAACGAATCTCGGCTATTTATGAACCGATCCTGAAATTCTTGGGTGGGTTCGACAGGGCTCCAGACACTCAGCGGCCCCGCACCGAAAATTCAGAAAAAAGTTGGTATTTGGCCGAGAAACCCTCGATTCTTGTCGGTTCTGACCGTTCTGACCAAGTTGCGGATGAGACGTCAAATTGCAATGCGCGTTTGTCGAAATCGCAGACATTCAGGTCAGACCAGCAGAAAATTGAGGAATCTTGACTTAGAGACAAGATAGTCAAAAATTCGACATTTTTCAACGAATCTCGGCTATTTATGAACCGATCCTGAAATTCTTGGGTGGGTTCGACAGGGCTCCAGACACTCAGCTGCCCCGCACCGAAAATTCAGAAAAAAGTTGGTATTTGGCCGAGAAACCCTCGATTCTTGTCGGTTCTGACCGTTCTGACCAAGTTGCGGATGAGACCTCAAATTGCAATGCGCGTTTGTCGAAATCGCAGACATTCAGGTCAGACCAGCAGAAAAATTGAGGAATCTTGACTTAGAGACAAGATAGCCAAAAATTCGACATTTTATAACGAATCTCGGCTATTTATGAACCGATCCTGAAATTCTTGGGTGGGTTTGACAGGGCTCCAGACACTCAGCTGCCCCGCACCGAAAATTCAGGAAAAAGTTGGTATTTGGCCGAGAAACCGTCGATTCTTGTCGGTTCTGACCGTTCTGACCAAGTTGCGGATGAGACGTCAAATTGCAATGCGCGTTTGTCGAAATCGCAGACATTCAGGTCAGACCAGCAGAAAAATTGAGGAATCTTGACTTAGAGACAAGATGGCCAAAAATTCGACATTTTTCAACGAATCTCGGCTATTTATGAACCGATCCTGAAATTCTTGGGTGGGTTCGACAGGGCTCCAGACACTCAGCTGCCCCGCACCGAAAATTCAGAAAAAAGTTGGTATTTGGCCGAGAAACCCTCGATTCTTGTCGGTTCTGACCGTTCCGACCAAGTTGCGGATGAGACCTCAAATTGCAATGCGCGTTTGTCGAAATCGCAGACATTCAGGTCAGACCAGCAGAAAAATTGAGGAATCTTGACTTGGAGACAAGATAGCCAAAAATTCGACATTTTTCAACGAATCTCGGCTATTTATGAACCGATCCTGAAATTCTTGGGTGGGTTCGACAGGGCTCCAGACACTCAGCGGCCCCGCACCGAAAATTCAGAAAAAAGTTGGTATTTGGCCGAGAAACCCTCGATTCTTGTCGGTTCTGACCGTTCTGACCAAGTTGCGGATGAGACCTCAAATTGCAATGCGCGTTTGTCAAAATCGCAGACATTCAGGTCAGACCAGCAGAAAAATTGAGGAATCTTGACTTGGAGACAAGATAGCCAAAAATTCGACATTTTTCAACGAATCTCGGCTATTTATAAAATGATCCTGAAATTCTTGGGTGGGTACGACAGGGCTCCAGACACTCAGCTGCCCCGCACCGAAAATTCGGAAAAAAGTTGGTATTTGGCCGAGAAACCCTCGATTCTTGTCGGTTCTGACCGTTCTGACCAAGTTGCGGATGAGACGTCAAATTGCAATGCGCGTTTGTCGGAATCGCGGACATTCAGGTCAGACCAGCAGAAAAATTGAGGAATCTTGACTTAGAGACAAGATAGCCAAAAATGCGACATTTTTCAACGAATCTCGGCTATTTATGAACCGATCCTGAAATTCTTGGGTGGGTTCGACAGGGCTCCAGACACTCAGCTGCCCCGCACCGAAAATTCAAAAAAAAGTTCGTATTTGGCCGAGAAACCCTCGATTCGTGTCGGTTCTGACCGTTCTGACCAAGTTGCGGATGAGACGTCAAATTGCAATGCTCGTTTGTCGAAATCGCAGACATTCAGGTCAGACCAGCAGAAAAATTGAGGAATCTTGACTTGGAGACAAGATAGCCAAAAATTTGACATTTTTCAACGAATCTCGGCTATTTATGAACCGATCCTGAAATTCTTGGGTGGGTTTGACAGGGCTCCAGACACTTAGCTGCCCCGCACCGAAAATTCAGAAAAAAGTTGGTATTTGGCCGAGAAACCCTCGATTCTTGTCGGTTCTGACCGTTCTGACCAAGTTGCGGATGAGACGTCAAATTGCAATGCGCGTTCGTCGAAATCGCAGACATTCAGGTCAGACCAGCAGAAAAATTGAGGAATCTTGACTTAGAGACAAGATAGCCAAAAATTCGACATTTTTCAACGAATCTCGGCTATTTATGAACCGATCCTGAAATTCTTGGGTGGGTTCGACAGGGCTCCAGACACTCAGCTGCGCCGCACCGAAAATTCAGAAAAAAGTTGGTATTTGGCCGAGAAACCCTCGATTTTTGTCGGTTCTGACCGTTCTGACCAAGTTGCGGATGAGACGTCAAATTGCAATGCGCGTTTGTCGAAATCGCAGACATTCAGGTCAGACCAGCAGAAAAATTGAGGAATCTTGACTTAGAGACAAGATAGCCAAAAATTCGACATTTTTCAACGAATCTCGGCTATTTATGAACCGATCCTGAAATTCTTGGGTGGGTTCGACAGGGCTTCAGACACTCAGCTGCCCCGCACCGAAAATTCAGAAAAACGTTCGTATTTGGCCGAGAAACCCTCGATTTTTGTCGGTTCTGACCGTTCTGACCAAGTTGCGGATGAGACGTCAAATTGCAATGCGCGTTTGTCGGAATCGCAGACATTCAGGTCAGACCAGCAGAAAAATTGAGGAATCTTGACTTAGAGACAAGATAGCCAAAAATTCGACATTTTTCAACGAATCTCGGCTATTTATGAACCGATCCTGAAATTCTTGGGTGGGTTCGACAGGGCTCCAGACACTCAGCTGCCCCGCACCGAAAATTCAGAAAAAAGTTGGTATTTGGCCGAGAAACCCTCGATTCTTGTCGGTTCTGACCGTTCTGACCAAGTTGCGGATGAGACGTCAAATTGCAATGCGCGTTTGTCGAAATCACAGACATTCAGGTCAGACCAGCAAAAAAATTGAGGAATCTTGACTTAGAGACAAGATAGCCAAAAATTCGACATTTTTCAACGAATCTTGGCTATTTATGAACCGATCCTGAAATTCTTGGGTGGGTTTGACAGGGCTCCAGACTCTCAGCTGCCCCGCACCGAAAATTCAGAAAAAAGTTGGTATTTGGCCGAGAAACCCTCGATTCTTGTCGGTTCTGACCGTTCTGACCAAGTTGCGGATGAGACATCAAATTGCAATGCGCGTTTGTCGAAATCGCAGACATTCAGGTCGGACCAGCAGAAAAATTGAGGAATCTTGACTTAGAGACAAGATAGCCAAAAATTCGACATTTTTCAACGAATCTCGGCTATTTATGAACCGATCCTGAAATTCTTGGGTGGGTTCGACAGGGCTCCAGACACTCAGCTGCCCCGCACCGAAAATTCAGAAAAAAGTTGGTATTTGGCCGAGAAACCCTCGATTCTTGTCGGTTCTGACCGTTCTGACCAAGTTGCGGATGAGACGTCAAATTGCAATGCGCGTTCGTCGAAATCGCAGACATTCAGGTCAGACCAGCAGAAGAATTGAGGAATCTTGACTTAGAGACAAGATAGCCAAAAATTCGACATTTTTCAACGAATCTCGGCTATTTATGAACCGATCCTGAAATTCTTGCGTGGGTTCGACAGGGCTCCAGACACTCAGCGGCCCCGCACCGAAAATTCAGAAAAAAGTTTATATTTGGCCGAGAAACCCTCGATTCTTGTCGGTTCTGACCGTTCTGACCAAGTTGCGGATGAGACGTCAAATTGCAATGCGCGTTTGTCGAAATCGCAGACATTCAGGTCAGACCAGCAGAAAAATTGAGGAATCTTGACTTAGAGACAAGATAGCCAAAAATTCGACATTTTTCAACGAATCTCGGCTATTTATGAACCGATCCTGAAATTCTTGGGTGGGTCCGACAGGGCTCCAGACACTCAGCTGCCCCGCACCGAAAATTCAGAAAAAAGTTGGTATTTGGCCGAGAAACCCTCGATTCTTGTCGGTTCTGACCGTTCTGACCAAGTTGCGGATGAGACGTCAAATTGCAATGCGCGTTTGTCGAAATCGCAGACACTCAGGTCAGACGAGCAGAAAAATTGGGGAATCTTGATTTGGAGACAAGATAGCCAGAAATTCGACATTTTTCAACGGATCTCGGCTATTTATGAACCGATCCTGAAATTCTTGGGTGGGTTCGACAGGGCTCCAGACACACAGCTGCCCCGCACCGAAAATTCAGAAAAAAGTTGGTATTTGGCCGAGAAACCCTCGATTCTTGTCGGTTCTGACCGTTCTGACCAAGTTGCGGATGAGACCTCAAATTGCAATGCGCGTTTGTCGAAATCGCAGACATTCAGGTCAGACCAGCAGAAAAATTGGGGAATCTTGACTTGAAGACAAGATAGCTAAAAATTCGACATTTTTCAACGAATCTCGGCTATTTATGAACCGATCCTGAAATTCTTGGGTGGGTTCGACAGGGCTCGAGACACTCAGCGGCCCCGCACCGAAAATTCAGAAAAAAGTTGGTATTTGGCCGAGAAACCCTCGATTCTTGTCGGTTCTGACCGTTCTGACCAAGTTGCGGATGAGACGTCAAATTGCGATGCGCGTTTGTCGAACCCGCAGACATTCAGGTCAGACCAGCAGAAAAATTAAGGAATCTTGACTTAGAGACAAGATAGCCAAAAATTCGACATTTTTCAACGAATCTCGGCTATTTATGAACCGATCCTGAAATTCTTGGGTGGGTTCGACAGGGCTTCAGACACTCAGCTGCCCCGCACCGAAAATCCAGAAAAAAGTTGGTATTTGGCCGAGAAACCCTCGATTCTTGTCGGTTCTGACCGTTCTGACCAAGTTGCGGATGAGACGTCAAATTGCAATGCGCGTTTGTCGAAATCGCAGACATTCAGGTCAGACCAGCAGAAAAATTGAGGAATCTTGACTTAGAGACAAGATATCCAAAAATTCGACATTTTATAACGAATCTCGGCTATTTATGAACCGATCCTGAAATTCTTGGGTGGGTTTGACAGGGCTCCAGACACTCAGCTGCCCCGCACCGAAAATTCAGAAAAAAGTTGGTATTTGGCCGAGAAACCCTCGATTCTTGTCGGTTCTGACCGTTCTGACCAAGTTGCGGATGAGACGTCAAATTGCGATGCGCGTTTGTCGAAATCGCAGACATTCAGGTCAGACCAGCAGAAAAATTGAGGAATCTTGACTTAGAGACAAGATAGCCAAAAATTCGACATTTTTCAACGAATCTCGGCTATTTATGAACCGATCCTGAAATTCTTGGGTGGGTTCGACAGGGCTTCAGACACTCAGCTGCCCCGCACCGAAAATTCAGAAAAAAATTGGTATTTGGCCGAGAAACCCTCGATTTTTGTCGGTTCTGACCGTTCTGACCAAGTTGCGGATGAGACGTCAAATTGCAATGCGCGTTTGTCGAAATCGCGGACATTCAGGTCAGACCAGCAGAAAAATTGAGGAATCTTGACTTAGAGACAAGATAGCCGAAAATTCGACATTTTTCAACGAATCTCGGCTATTTATGAACCGATCCTGAAATTCTTGGGTGGGTTCGACAGGGCTCCAGACACTCAGCTGCCCCGCACCGAAAATTCAGAAAAAAGTTGGTATTTGGCCGAGAAACCCTCGATTCTTGTCGGTTCTGACCGTTCTGACCAAGTTGCGGATGAGACGTCAAATTGCAATGCGCGTTTGTCGAAATCGCAGACATTCAGGTCAGACCAGCAGAAAAATTGAGGAATCTTGACTTAGAGACAAGATAGCCGAAAATTCGACATTTTTCAACGAATCTCGGCTATTTATGAACCGATCCTGAAATTCTTGGGTGGGTTCGACAGGGCTCCAGACACTCAGCTGCCCCGCACCGAAAATTCAGAAAAAAGTTGGTATTTGGCCGAGAAACCCTCGATTCTTGTCGGTTCTGACCGTTCTGACCAAGTTGCGGATGAGACCTCAAATTGCAATGCGCGTTTGTCGAAATCGCAGACATTCAGGTCAGACCAGCAGAAAAATTGAGGAATCTTGACTTAGAGACAAGATAGCCAAAAATTCGACATTTTTCAACGAATCTCGGCTATTTATGAACCGATCCTGAAATTCTTGGGTGGGTTCGACAGGGCTTCAGACACTCAGCTGCCCCGCACCGAAAATTCAGAAAAACGTTCGTATTTGGCCGAGAAACCCTCGATTTTTGTCGGTTCTGACCGTTCTGACCAAGTTGCGGATGGGACGTCAAATTGCAATGCGCGTTTGTCGGAATCGCAGACATTCAGGTCAGACCAGCAGAAAAATTGAGGAATCTTGACTTAGAGACAAGATAGCCAAAAATTCGACATTTTTCAACGAATCTCGGCTATTTATGAACCGATCCTGAAATTCTTGGGTGGGTTCGACAGGGCTCCAGACACTCAGCTGCCCCGCACCGAAAATTCAGAAAAAAGTTTTTATTTGGCCGAGGAACCCTCGATTCTTGTCGGTTCTGACCGTTCTGACCAAGTTGCGGATGAGACGTCAAATTGCAATGCGCGTTTGTCGAAATCGCAGACATTCAGGTCAGACCAGCAGAAAAATTGAGGAATCTTGACTTAGAGACAAGATAGCCAAAAATTCGACATTTTTCAACGAATCTCGGCTATTTATGAACCGATCCTGAAATTTTCGGGTGGGTTCGACAGGGCTCCAGACACTCAGCGGCCCCGCACCGAAAATTCAGAAAAAAGTTGGTATTTGGCCGAGAAACCCTCGATTCTTGTCGGTTCTGACCGTTCTGACCAAGTTGCGGATGAGACGTCAAATTGCAATGCGCGTTTGTCGAAATCACAGACATTCAGGTCAGACCAGCAAAAAAATTGAGGAATCTTGACTTAGAGACAAGATAGCCAAAAATTCGACATTTTTCAACGAATCTCGGCTATTTATGAACCGATCCTGAAATTCTTGGGTGGGTTTGACAGGGCTCCAGACTCTCAGCTGCCCCGCACCGAAAATTCAGAAAAAAGTTGGTATTTGGCCGAGAAAACCCTCGATTCTTGTCGGTTCTGACCGTTCTGACCAAGTTGCGGATGAGACATCAAATTGCAATGCGCGTTTGTCGAAATCGCAGACATTCAGGTCGGACCAGCAGAAAAATTGAGGAATCTTGACTTAGAGACAAGATAGCCAAAAATTCGACATTTTTCAACGAATCTCGGCTATTTATGAACCGATCCTGAAATTCTTGGGTGGGTTCGACAGGGCTCCAGACACTCAGCTGCCCCGCACCGAAAATTCAGAAAAAAGTTGGTATTTGGCCGAGAAACCCTCGATTCTTGTCGGTTCTGACCGTTCTGACCAAGTTGCGGATGAGACGTCAAATTGCAATGCGCGTTCGTCGAAATCGCAGACATTCAGGTCAGACCAGCAGAAGAATTGAGGAATCTTGACTTAGAGACAAGATAGCCAAAAATTCGACATTTTTCAACGAATCTCGGCTATTTATGAACCGATCCTGAAATTCTTGCGTGGGTTCGACAGGGCTCCAGACACTCAGCGGCCCCGCACCGAAAATTCAGAAAAAAGTTTATATTTGGCCGAGAAACCCTCGATTCTTGTCGGTTCTGACCGTTCTGACCAAGTTGCGGATGAGACGTCAAATTGCAATGCGCGTTTGTCGAAATCGCAGACATTCAGGTCAGACCAGCAGAAAAATTGAGGAATCTTGACTTAGAGACAAGATAGCCAAAAATTCGACATTTTTCAACGAATCTCGGCTATTTATGAACCGATCCTGAAATTCTTGGGTGGGTCCGACAGGGCTCCAGACACTCAGCTGCCCCGCACCGAAAATTCAGAAAAAAGTTGGTATTTGGCCGAGAAACCCTCGATTCTTGTCGGTTCTGACCGTTCTGACCAAGTTGCGGATGAGACGTCAAATTGCAATGCGCGTTTGTCGAAATCGCAGACACTCAGGTCAGACGAGCAGAAAAATTGGGGAATCTTGATTTGGAGACAAGATAGCCAGAAATTCGACATTTTTCAACGGATCTCGGCTATTTATGAACCGATCCTGAAATTCTTGGGTGGGTTCGACAGGGCTCCAGACACACAGCTGCCCCGCACCGAAAATTCAGAAAAAAGTTGGTATTTGGCCGAGAAACCCTCGATTCTTGTCGGTTCTGACCGTTCTGACCAAGTTGCGGATGAGACCTCAAATTGCAATGCGCGTTTGTCGAAATCGCAGACATTCAGGTCAGACCAGCAGAAAAATTGGGGAATCTTGACTTGAAGACAAGATAGCTAAAAATTCGACATTTTTCAACGAATCTCGGCTATTTATGAACCGATCCTGAAATTCTTGGGTGGGTTCGACAGGGCTCTAGACACTCAGCGGCCCCGCACCGAAAATTCAGAAAAAAGTTGGTATTTGGCCGAGAAACCCTCGATTCTTGTCGGTTCTGACCGTTCTGACCAAGTTGCGGATGAGACGTCAAATTGCGATGCGCGTTTGTCGAACCCGCAGACATTCAGGTCAGACCAGCAGAAAAATTAAGGAATCTTGACTTAGAGACAAGATAGCCAAAAATTCGACATTTTTCAACGAATCTCGGCTATTTATGAACCGATCCTGAAATTCTTGGGTGGGTTCGACAGGGCTTCAGACACTCAGCTGCCCCGCACCGAAAATCCAGAAAAAAGTTGGTATTTGGCCGAGAAACCCTCGATTCTTGTCGGTTCTGACCGTTCTGACCAAGTTGCGGATGAGACGTCAAATTGCAATGCGCGTTTGTCGAAATCGCAGACATTCAGGTCAGACCAGCAGAAAAATTGAGGAATCTTGACTTAGAGACAAGATATCCAAAAATTCGACATTTTATAACGAATCTCGGCTATTTATGAACCGATCCTGAAATTCTTGGGTGGGTTTGACAGGGCTCCAGACACTCAGCTGCCCCGCACCGAAAATTCAGAAAAAAGTTGGTATTTGGCCGAGAAACCCTCGATTCTTGTCGGTTCTGACCGTTCTGACCAAGTTGCGGATGAGACGTCAAATTGCGATGCGCGTTTGTCGAAATCGCAGACATTCAGGTCAGACCAGCAGAAAAATTGAGGAATCTTGACTTAGAGACAAGATAGCCAAAAATTCGACATTTTTCAACGAATCTCGGCTATTTATGAACCGATCCTGAAATTCTTGGGTGGGTTCGACAGGGCTTCAGACACTCAGCTGCCCCGCACCGAATATTCAGAAAAAAATTGGTATTTGGCCGAGAAACCCTCGATTTTTGTCGGTTCTGACCGTTCTGACCAAGTTGCGGATGAGACGTCAAATTGCAATGCGCGTTTGTCGAAATCGCAGACGTTCAGGTCAGACCAGCAGAAAAATTGAGGAATCTTGACTTAGAGACAAGATAGCCGAAAATTCGACATTTTTCAACGAATCTCGGCTATTTATGAACCGATCCTGAAATTCTTGGGTGGGTTCGACAGGGCTCCAGACACTCAGCTGCCCCGCACCGAAAATTCAGAAAAAAGTTGGTATTTGGCCGAGAAACCCTCGATTCTTGTCGGTTCTGACCGTTCTGACCAAGTTGCGGATGAGACCTCAAATTGCAATGCGCGTTTGTCGAAATCGCAGACATTCAGGTCAGACCAGCAGAAAAATTGAGGAATCTTGACTTGAAGACAAGATAGCCAAAAATTTGACATTTTTCAACGAATCTCGGCTATTTATGAACCGATCCTGAAATTCTTGGGTGGGTTCGACAGGGCTCCAGACACTCAGCGGCCCCGCACCGAAAATTCAGAAAAAAGTTGGTATTTGGCCGAGAAACCCTCGATTCTTGTCGGTTCTGACCGTTCTGACCAAGTTGCGGATGAGACGTCAAATTGCAATGCGCGTTTGTCGAAATCGCAGACATTCAGGTCAGACCAGCAGAAAAATTGCGGAATCTTGACTTAGAGACAAGATAGCCAAAAATTCGACATTTTTCAACGAATCTCGGCTATTTATGAACCGATCCTGAAATTTTCGGGTGGGTTCGACAGGGCTCCAGACACTCAGCGGCCCCGCACCGAAAATTTAGAAAAAAGTTGGTATTTGGCCGAGAAACCCTCGATTCTTGTCGGTTCTGACCGTTCTGACCAAGTTGCGGATGAGACGTCAAATTGCAATGCGCGTTTGTCGAAATCACAGACATTCAGGTCAGACCAGCAAAAAAATTGAGGAATCTTGACTTAGAGACAAGATAGCCAAAAATTCGACATTTTTCAACGAATCTCGGCTATTTATGAACCGATCCTGAAATTCTTGGGTGGGTTTGACAGGGCTCCAGACTCTCAGCTGCCCCGCACCGAAAATTCAGAAAAAAGTTGGTATTTGGCCGAGAAACCCTCGATTCTTGTCGGTTCTGACCGTTCTGACCAAGTTGCGGATGAGACATCAAATTGCAATGCGCGTTTGTCGAAATCGCAGACATTCAGGTCGGACCAGCAGAAAAATTGAGGAATCTTGACTTAGAGACAAGATAGCCAAAAATTCGACATTTTTCAACGAATCTCGGCTATTTATGAACCGATCCTGAAATTCTTGGGTGGGTTCGACAGGGCTCCAGACACTCAGCTGCCCCGCACCGAAAATTCAGAAAAAAGTTGGTATTTGGCCGAGAAACCCTCGATTCTTGTCGGTTCTGACCGTTCTGACCAAGTTGCGGATGAGACGTCAAATTGCAATGCGCGTTCGTCGAAATCGCAGACATTCAGGTCAGACCAGCAGAAGAATTGAGGAATCTTGACTTAGAGACAAGATAGCCAAAAATTCGACATTTTTCAACGAATCTCGGCTATTTATGAACCGATCCTGAAATTCTTGCGTGGGTTCGACAGGGCTCCAGACACTCAGCGGCCCCGCACCGAAAATTCAGAAAAAAGTTTATATTTGGCCGAGAAACCCTCGATTCTTGTCGGTTCTGACCGTTCTGACCAAGTTGCGGATGAGACGTCGAATTGCAATGCGCGTTTGTCGAAAACGCAGACACTCAGGTCAGACGAGCAGAAAAATTGGGGAATCTTGATTTGGAGACAAGATAGCCAGAAATTCGACATTTTTCAACGAATCTCGGCTATTTATGAACCGATCCTGAAATTCTTGGGTGGGTTCGACAGGGCTCTAGACACTCAGCGGCCCCGCACCGAAAATTCAGAAAAAAGTTGGTATTTGGCCGAGAAACCCTCGATTCTTATCGGTTCTGACCGTTCTGACCAAGTTGCGGATGAGACGTCAAATTGCGATGCGAAATTCTTGGGTGGGTTCGACAGGGCTCCAGACACTCAGCTGCCCCGCACCGAAAATTCAGAAAAAAGTTGGTATTTGGCCGAGAAACCCTCGATTCTTGTCGGTTCTGACCGTTCTGACCAAGTTGCGGATGAGACGTCAAATTGCAATGCGCGTTCGTCGAAATCGCAGACATTCAGGTCAGACCAGCAGAAGAATTGAGGAATCTTGACTTAGAGACAAGATAGCCAAAAATTCGACATTTTTCAACGAATCTCGGCTATTTATGAACCGATCCTGAAATTCTTGCGTGGGTTCGACAGGGCTCCAGACACTCAGCGGCCCCGCACCGAAAATTCAGAAAAAAGTTTATATTTGGCCGAGAAACCCTCGATTCTTGTCGGTTCTGACCGTTCTGACCAAGTTGCGGATGAGACGTCAAATTGCAATGCGCGTTTGTCGAAATCGCAGACATTCAGGTCGGACCAGCAGAAAAATTGAGGAATCTTGACTTAGAGACAAGATAGCCAAAAATTCGACATTTTTCAACGAATCTCGGCTATTTATGAACCGATCCTGAAATTCTTGGGTGGGTTCGACAGGGCTCCAGACACTCAGCTGCCCCGCACCGAAAATTCAGAAAAAAGTTGGTATTTGGCCGAGAAACCCTCGATTCTTGTCGGTTCTGACCGTTCTGACCAAGTTGCGGATGAGACGTCAAATTGCAATGCGCGTTTGTCGAAATCGCAGACATTCAGGTCAGACCAGCAGAAAAATTGAGGAATCTTGACTTAGAGACAAGATATCCAAAAATTCGACATTTTATAACGAATCTCGGCTATTTATGAACCGATCCTGAAATTCTTGGGTGGGTTTGACAGGGCTCCAGACACTCAGCTGCCCCGCACCGAAAATTCAGAAAAAAGTTGGTATTTGGCCGAGAAACCCTCGATTCTTGTCGGTTCTGACCGTTCTGACCAAGTTGCGGATGAGACGTCAAATTGCGATGCGCGTTTGTCGAAATCGCAGACATTCAGGTCAGACCAGCAGAAAAATTGAGGAATCTTGACTTAGAGACAAGATAGCCAAAAATTCGACATTTTTCAACGAATCTCGGCTATTTATGAACCGATCCTGAAATTCTTGGGTGGGTTCGACAGGGCTTCAGACACTCAGCTGCCCCGCACCGAATATTCAGAAAAAAATTGGTATTTGGCCGAGAAACCCTCGATTTTTGTCGGTTCTGACCGTTCTGACCAAGTTGCGGATGAGACGTCAAATTGCAATGCGCGTTTGTCGAAATCGCAGACGTTCAGGTCAGACCAGCAGAAAAATTGAGGAATCTTGACTTAGAGACAAGATAGCCGAAAATTCGACATTTTTCAACGAATCTCGGCTATTTATGAACCGATCCTGAAATTCTTGGGTGGGTTCGACAGGGCTCCAGACACTCAGCTGCCCCGCACCGAAAATTCAGAAAAAAGTTGGTATTTGGCCGAGAAACCCTCGATTCTTGTCGGTTCTGACCGTTCTGACCAAGTTGCGGATGAGACCTCAAATTGCAATGCGCGTTTGTCGAAATCGCAGACATTCAGGTCAGACCAGCAGAAAAATTGAGGAATCTTGACTTGAAGACAAGATAGCCAAAAATTTGACATTTTTCAACGAATCTCGGCTATTTATGAACCGATCCTGAAATTCTTGGGTGGGTTCGACAGGGCTCCAGACACTCAGCGGCCCCGCACCGAAAATTCAGAAAAAAGTTGGTATTTGGCCGAGAAACCCTCGATTCTTGTCGGTTCTGACCGTTCTGACCAAGTTGCGGATGAGACGTCAAATTGCAATGCGCGTTTGTCGAAATCGCAGACATTCAGGTCAGACCAGCAGAAAAATTGCGGAATCTTGACTTAGAGACAAGATAGCCAAAAATTCGACATTTTTCAACGAATCTCGGCTATTTATGAACCGATCCTGAAATTTTCGGGTGGGTTCGACAGGGCTCCAGACACTCAGCGGCCCCGCACCGAAAATTTAGAAAAAAGTTGGTATTTGGCCGAGAAACCCTCGATTCTTGTCGGTTCTGACCGTTCTGACCAAGTTGCGGATGAGACGTCAAATTGCAATGCGCGTTTGTCGAAATCACAGACATTCAGGTCAGACCAGCAAAAAAATTGAGGAATCTTGACTTAGAGACAAGATAGCCAAAAATTCGACATTTTTCAACGAATCTCGGCTATTTATGAACCGATCCTGAAATTCTTGGGTGGGTTTGACAGGGCTCCAGACTCTCAGCTGCCCCGCACCGAAAATTCAGAAAAAAGTTGGTATTTGGCCGAGAAACCCTCGATTCTTGTCGGTTCTGACCGTTCTGACCAAGTTGCGGATGAGACATCAAATTGCAATGCGCGTTTGTCGAAATCGCAGACATTCAGGTCGGACCAGCAGAAAAATTGAGGAATCTTGACTTAGAGACAAGATAGCCAAAAATTCGACATTTTTCAACGAATCTCGGCTATTTATGAACCGATCCTGAAATTCTTGGGTGGGTTCGACAGGGCTCCAGACACTCAGCTGCCCCGCACCGAAAATTCAGAAAAAAGTTGGTATTTGGCCGAGAAACCCTCGATTCTTGTCGGTTCTGACCGTTCTGACCAAGTTGCGGATGAGACGTCAAATTGCAATGCGCGTTCGTCGAAATCGCAGACATTCAGGTCAGACCAGCAGAAGAATTGAGGAATCTTGACTTAGAGACAAGATAGCCAAAAATTCGACATTTTTCAACGAATCTCGGCTATTTATGAACCGATCCTGAAATTCTTGCGTGGGTTCGACAGGGCTCCAGACACTCAGCGGCCCCGCACCGAAAATTCAGAAAAAAGTTTATATTTGGCCGAGAAACCCTCGATTCTTGTCGGTTCTGACCGTTCTGACCAAGTTGCGGATGAGACGTCGAATTGCAATGCGCGTTTGTCGAAAACGCAGACACTCAGGTCAGACGAGCAGAAAAATTGGGGAATCTTGATTTGGAGACAAGATAGCCAGAAATTCGACATTTTTCAACGAATCTCGGCTATTTATGAACCGATCCTGAAATTCTTGGGTGGGTTCGACAGGGCTCTAGACACTCAGCGGCCCCGCACCGAAAATTCAGAAAAAAGTTGGTATTTGGCCGAGAAACCCTCGATTCTTATCGGTTCTGACCGTTCTGACCAAGTTGCGGATGAGACGTCAAATTGCGATGCGAAATTCTTGGGTGGGTTCGACAGGGCTCCAGACACTCAGCTGCCCCGCACCGAAAATTCAGAAAAAAGTTGGTATTTGGCCGAGAAACCCTCGATTCTTGTCGGTTCTGACCGTTCTGACCAAGTTGCGGATGAGACGTCAAATTGCAATGCGCGTTCGTCGAAATCGCAGACATTCAGGTCAGACCAGCAGAAGAATTGAGGAATCTTGACTTAGAGACAAGATAGCCAAAAATTCGACATTTTTCAACGAATCTCGGCTATTTATGAACCGATCCTGAAATTCTTGCGTGGGTTCGACAGGGCTCCAGACACTCAGCGGCCCCGCACCGAAAATTCAGAAAAAAGTTTATATTTGGCCGAGAAACCCTCGATTCTTGTCGGTTCTGACCGTTCTGACCAAGTTGCGGATGAGACGTCAAATTGCAATGCGCGTTTGTCGAAATCGCAGACATTCAGGTCGGACCAGCAGAAAAATTGAGGAATCTTGACTTAGAGACAAGATAGCCAAAAATTCGACATTTTTCAACGAATCTCGGCTATTTATGAACCGATCCTGAAATTCTTGGGTGGGTTTGACAGGGCTCCAGACTCTCAGCTGCCCCGCACCGAAAATTCAGAAAAAAGTTGGTATTTGGCCGAGAAACCCTCGATTCTTGTCGGTTCTGACCGTTCTGACCAAGTTGCGGATGAGACGTCAAATTGCAATGCGCGTTCGTCGAAATCGCAGACATTCAGGTCAGACCAGCAGAAGAATTGAGGAATCTTGACTTAGAGACAAGATAGCCAAAAATTCGACATTTTCCAACGAATCTCGGCTATTTATGAACCGATCCTGAAATTCTTGCGTGGGTTCGACAGGGCTCCAGACACTCAGCGGCCCCGCACCGAAAATTCAGAAAAAAGTTTATATTTGGCCGAGAAACCCTCGATTCTTGTCGGTTCTGACCGTTCTGACCAAGTTGCGGATGAGACGTCAAATTGCAATGCGCGTTTGTCGAAATCGCAGACATTCAGGTCGGACCAGCAGAAAAATTGAGGAATCTTGACTTAGAGACAAGATACCCAAAAATTCGACATTTTTCAACGAATCTCGGCTATTTATGAACCGATCCTGAAATTCTTGGGTGGGTTCGACAGGGCTCCAGACACTCAGCGGCCCCGCACCGAAAATTCAGAAAAAAGTTGGTATTTGGCCGAGAAACCCTCGATTCTTGTCGGTTCTGACCGTTCTGACCAAGTTGCGGATGAGACCTCAAATTGCAATGCGCGTTTGTCGAAATCGCAGACATTCGGGTCAGACCAGCAGAAAAATTGAGGAATCTTGACTTGAAGACAAGATAGCCAAGAATTCGACATTTTTCAACGAATCTCGGCTATTTCTGAACCGATCCTGAAATTCTTGGGTGGGTTCGACAGGGCTCCAGACACTCAGCGGCCCCGCACCGAAAATTCAGAAAAAAGTTGGTATTTGGCCGAGAAACCCTCGATTCTTGTCGGTTCTGACCGTTCTGACCAAGTTGCGGATGAGACGTCAAATTGCGATGCGCGTTTGTCGAAATCGCAGACATTCAGGTCAGACCAGCAGAAAAATTGAGGAATCTTGACTTAGAGACAAGATAGCCAAAAATTCGACATTTTTCAACGAATCTCGGCTATTTATGAACCGATCCTGAAATTCTTGGGTGGGTTCGACAGGGCTTCAGACACTCAGCTGCCCCGCACCGAATATTCAGGAAAAAATTAGTATTTGGCCGAGAAACCCTCGATTTTTGTCGGTTCTGACCGTTCTGACCAAGTTGCGGATGAGACGTCAAATTGCAATGCGCGTTTGTCGAAATCGCAGACATTCAGGTCAGACCAGCAGAAAAATTGAGGAATCTTGACTTAGAGACAAGATAGCCGAAAATTCGACATTTTTCAACGAATCTCGGCTATTTATGAACCGATCCTGAAATTCTTGGGTGGGTTCGACAGGGCTCCAGACACTCAGCTGCCCCGCACTGAAAATTCAGAAAAAAGTTGGTATTTGGCCGAGAAACCCTCGATTTTTGTCGGTTCTGACCGTTCTGACCAAGTTGCGGATGAGACGTCAAATTGCAACGCGCGTTTGTCGAAATCGCAGACATTCAGGTCAGACCAGCAGAAAAATTGAGGAATCTTGACTTAGAGACAAGATAGCCAAAAATTCGACATTTTTCAACGAATCTCGGCTATTTATGAACCGATCCTGAAATTCTTGGGTGGGTTCGACAGGGCTCCAGACACTCAGCTGCCCCGCACCGAAAATTCAGAAAAAAGTTTTTATTTGGCCGAGAAACCCTCGATTCTTGTCGGTTCTGACCGTTCTGACCAAGTTGCGGATGAGACGTCAAATTGCAATGCGCGTTTGTCGAAATCGCAGACATTCAGGTCAGACCAGCAGAAAAATTGAGGAATCTTGACTTAGAGACAAGATAGCCAAAAATTCGACATTTTTCAACGAATCTCGGCTATTTATGAACCGATCCTGAAATTCTTGGGTGGGTTCGACAGGGCTCCAGACACTCAGCGGCCCCGCACCGAAAATTCAGGAAAAAGTTGGTATTTGGCCGAGAAACCCTCGATTCTTGTCGGTTCTGACCGTTCTGACCAAGTTGCGGATGAGACGTCGAATTGCAATGCGCGTTTGTCGAAAACGCAGACACTCAGGTCAGACGAGCAGAAAAATTGGGGAATCTTGATTTGGAGACAAGATAGCCAGAAATTCGACATTTTTCAACGAATCTCAGCTATTTATGAACCGATCCTGAAATTCTTGGGTGGGTTCGACAGGGCTCTAGACACTCAGCGGCCCCGCACCGAAAATTCAGAAAAAAGTTGGTATTTGGCCGAGAAACCCTCGATTCTTGTCGGTTCTGACCGTTCTGACCAAGTTGCGGATGAGACGTCAAATTGCGATGCGAAATTCTTGGGTGGGTTCGACAGGGCTCCAGACACTCAGCTGCCCCGCACCGAAAATTCAGAAAAAAGTTGGTATTTGGCCGAGAAACCCTCGATTCTTGTCGGTTCTGACCGTTCTGACCAAGTTGCGGATGAGACGTCAAATTGCAATGCGCGTTCGTCGAAATCGCAGACATTCAGGTCAGACCAGCAGAAGAATTGAGGAATCTTGACTTAGAGACAAGATAGCCAAAAATTCGACATTTTTCAACGAATCTCGGCTATTTATGAACCGATCCTGAAATTCTTGCGTGGGTTCGACAGGGCTCCAGACACTCAGCGGCCCCGCACCGAAAATTCAGAAAAAAGTTTATATTTGGCCGAGAAACCCTCGATTCTTGTCGGTTCTGACCGTTCTGACCAAGTTGCGGATGAGACGTCAAATTGCAATGCGCGTTTGTCGAAATCGCAGACATTCAGGTCGGACCAGCAGAAAAATTGAGGAATCTTGACTTAGAGACAAGATAGCCAAAAATTCGACATTTTTCAACGAATCTCGGCTATTTATGAACCGATCCTGAAATTCTTGGGTGGGTTTGACAGGGCTCCAGACTCTCAGCTGCCCCGCACCGAAAATTCAGAAAAAAGTTGGTATTTGGCCGAGAAACCCTCGATTCTTGTCGGTTCTGACCGTTCTGACCAAGTTGCGGATGAGACATCAAATTGCAATGCGCGTTTGTCGAAATCGCAGACATTCAGGTCGGACCAGCAGAAAAATTGAGGAATCTTGACTTAGAGACAAGATAGCCAAAAATTCGACATTTTTCAACGAATCTCGGCTATTTATGAACCGATCCTGAAATTCTTGGGTGGGTTCGACAGGGCTCCAGACACTCAGCTGCCCCGCACCGAAAATTCAGAAAAAAGTTGGTATTTGGCCGAGAAACCCTCGATTCTTGTCGGTTCTGACCGTTCTGACCAAGTTGCGGATGAGACGTCAAATTGCAATGCGCGTTCGTCGAAATCGCAGACATTCAGGTCAGACCAGCAGAAGAATTGAGGAATCTTGACTTAGAGACAAGATAGCCAAAAATTCGACATTTTCCAACGAATCTCGGCTATTTATGAACCGATCCTGAAATTCTTGCGTGGGTTCGACAGGGCTCCAGACACTCAGCGGCCCCGCACCGAAAATTCAGAAAAAAGTTTATATTTGGCCGAGAAACCCTCGATTCTTGTCGGTTCTGACCGTTCTGACCAAGTTGCGGATGAGACGTCAAATTGCAATGCGCGTTTGTCGAAATCGCAGACATTCAGGTCGGACCAGCAGAAAAATTGAGGAATCTTGACTTAGAGACAAGATAGCCAAAAATTCGACATTTTTCAACGAATCTCGGCTATTTATGAACCGATCCTGAAATTCTTGGGTGGGTTCGACAGGGCTCCAGACACTCAGCGGCCCCGCACCGAAAATTCAGAAAAAAGTTGCTATTTGGCCGAGAAACCCTCGATTCTTGTCGGTTCTGACCGTTCTGACCAAGTTGCGGATGAGACCTCGAATTGCAATGCGCGTTTGTCGAAATCGCAGACATTCGGGTCAGACCAGCAGAAAAATTGAGGAATCTTGACTTGAAGACAAGATAGCCAAGAATTCGACATTTTTCAACGAATCTCGGCTATTTCTGAACCGATCCTGAAATTCTTGGGTGGGTTCGACAGGGCTCCAGACACTCAGCGGCCCCGCACCGAAAATTCAGAAAAAAGTTGGTATTTGGCCGAGAAACCCTCGATTCTTGTCGGTTCTGACCGTTCTGACCAAGTTGCGGATGAGACGTCAAATTGCGATGCGCGTTTGTCGAAATCGCAGACATTCAGGTCAGACCAGCAGAAAAATTGAGGAATCTTGACTTAGAGACAAGATAGCCAAAAATTCGACATTTTTCAACGAATCTCGGCTATTTATGAACCGATCCTGAAATTCTTGGGTGGGTTCGACAGGGCTTCAGACACTCAGCTGCCCCGCACCGAATATTCAGGAAAAAATTAGTATTTGGCCGAGAAACCCTCGATTTTTGTCGGTTCTGACCGTTCTGACCAAGTTGCGGATGAGACGTCAAATTGCAATGCGCGTTTGTCGAAATCGCAGACATTCAGGTCAGACCAGCAGAAAAATTGAGGAATCTTGACTTAGAGACAAGATAGCCGAAAATTCGACATTTTTCAACGAATCTCGGCTATTTATGAACCGATCCTGAAATTCTTGGGTGGGTTCGACAGGGCTCCAGACACTCAGCTGCCCCGCACTGAAAATTCAGAAAAAAGTTGGTATTTGGCCGAGAAACCCTCGATTTTTGTCGGTTCTGACCGTTCTGACCAAGTTGCGGATGAGACGTCAAATTGCAACGCGCGTTTGTCGAAATCGCAGACATTCAGGTCAGACCAGCAGAAAAATTGAGGAATCTTGACTTAGAGACAAGATAGCCAAAAATTCGACATTTTTCAACGAATCTCGGCTATTTATGAACCGATCCTGAAATTCTTGGGTGGGTTCGACAGGGCTCCAGACACTCAGCTGCCCCGCACCGAAAATTCAGAAAAAAGTTTTTATTTGGCCGAGAAACCCTCGATTCTTGTCGGTTCTGACCGTTCTGACCAAGTTGCGGATGAGACGTCAAATTGCAATGCGCGTTTGTCGAAATCGCAGACATTCAGGTCAGACCAGCAGAAAAATTGAGGAATCTTGACTTAGAGACAAGATAGCCAAAAATTCGACATTTTTCAACGAATCTCGGCTATTTATGAACCGATCCTGAAATTCTTGGGTGGGTTCGACAGGGCTCCAGACACTCAGCGGCCCCGCACCGAAAATTCAGGAAAAAGTTGGTATTTGGCCGAGAAACCCTCGATTCTTGTCGGTTCTGACCGTTCTGACCAAGTTGCGGATGAGACGTCGAATTGCAATGCGCGTTTGTCGAAAACGCAGACACTCAGGTCAGACGAGCAGAAAAATTGGGGAATCTTGATTTGGAGACAAGATAGCCAGAAATTCGACATTTTTCAACGGATCTCGGCTATTTATGAACCGATCCTGAAATTCTTGGGTGGGTTCGACAGGGCTCCGGACACACAGCTGCCCCGCACCGAAAATTCAGAAAAAAGTTGGTATTTGGCCGAGAAACCCTCGATTCTTGTCGGTTCTGACCGTTCTGACCAAGTTGCGGATGAGACCTCAAATTGCAATGCGCGTTTGTCGAAATCGCAGACATTCAGGTCAGACCAGCGGAAAAATTGAGGAATCTTGACTTGAAGACAAGATAGCTAAAAATTCGACATTTTTCAACGAATCTCGGCTATTTATGAACCGATCCTGAAATTCTTGGGTGGGTTCGACAGGGCTCTAGACACTCAGCGGCCCCGCACCGAAAATTCAGAAAAAAGTTGGTATTTGGCCGAGAAACCCTCGATTCTTGTCGGTTCTGACCGTTCTGACCAAGTTGCGGATGAGACGTCAAATTGCAATGCGCGTTTGTCGAAATCGCAGACATTCAGGTCAGACCAGCAGAAAAATTGAGGAATCTTGACTTAGAGACAAGATATCCAAAAATTCGACATTTTATAACGATTCTCGGCTATTTATGAACCGATCCTGAAATTCTTGGGTGGGTTTGACAGGGCTCCAGACACTCAGCTGCCCCGCACCGAAAATTCAGGAAAAAGTTGGTATTTGGCCGAGAAACCCTCGATTCTTGTCGGTTCTGACCGTTCTGACCAAGTTGCGGATGAGACGTCAAATTGCGATGCGCGTTTGTCGAAATCGCAGACATTCAGGTCAGACCAGCAGAAAAATTGAGGAATCTTGACTTAGAGACAAGACAGCCAAAAATTCGACATTTTTCAACGAATCTCGGCTATTTATGAACCGATCCTGAAATTCTTGGGTGGGTTCGACAGGGCTTCAGACACTCAGCTGCCCCGCACCGAATATTCAGAAAAAAATTGGTATTCGGCCGAGAAACCCTCGATTTTTGTCGGTTCTGACCGTTCTGACCAAGTTGCGGATGAGACGTCAAATTGCAATGCGCGTTTGTCGAAATCGCAGACATTCAGGTCAGACCAGCAGAAAAATTGAGGAATCTTGACTTAGAGACAAGATAGCCGAAAATTCGACATTTTTCAACGAATCTCGGCTATTTATGAACCGATCCTGAAATTCTTGGGTGGGTTCGACAGGGCTCCAGACACTCAGCTGCCCCGCACCGAAAATTCAGAAAAAAGTTGGTATTCGGCCGAGAAACCCTCGATTCTTGTCGGTTCTGACCGTTCTGACCAAGTTGCGGATGAGACGTCAAATTGCGATGCGAAATTCTTGGGTGGGTTCGACAGGGCTCCAGACACTCAGCTGCCCCGCACCGAAAATTCAGAAAAAAGTTGGTATTTGGCCGAGAAACCCTCGATTCTTGTCGGTTCTGACCGTTCTGACCAAGTTGCGGATGAGACGTCAAATTGCAATGCGCGTTCGTCGAAATCGCAGACATTCAGGTCAGACCAGCAGAAGAATTGAGGAATCTTGACTTAGAGACAAGATAGCCAAAAATTCGACATTTTTCAACGAATCTCGGCTATTTATGAACCGATCCTGAAATTCTTGCGTGGGTTCGACAGGGCTCCAGACACTCAGCGGCCCCGCACCGAAAATTCAGAAAAAAGTTTATATTTGGCCGAGAAACCCTCGATTCTTGTCGGTTCTGACCGTTCTGACCAAGTTGCGGATGAGACGTCAAATTGCAATGCGCGTTTGTCGAAATCGCAGACATTCAGGTCGGACCAGCAGAAAAATTGAGGAATCTTGACTTAGAGACAAGATAGCCAAAAATTCGACATTTTTCAACGAATCTCGGCTATTTATGAACCGATCCTGAAATTCTTGGGTGGGTTTGACAGGGCTCCAGACTCTCAGCTGCCCCGCACCGAAAATTCAGAAAAAAGTTGGTATTTGGCCGAGAAACCCTCGATTCTTGTCGGTTCTGACCGTTCTGACCAAGTTGCGGATGAGACATCAAATTGCAATGCGCGTTTGTCGAAATCGCAGACATTCAGGTCGGACCAGCAGAAAAATTGAGGAATCTTGACTTAGAGACAAGATAGCCAAAAATTCGACATTTTTCAACGAATCTCGGCTATTTATGAACCGATCCTGAAATTCTTGGGTGGGTTCGACAGGGCTCCAGACACTCAGCTGCCCCGCACCGAAAATTCAGAAAAAAGTTGGTATTTGGCCGAGAAACCCTCGATTCTTGTCGGTTCTGACCGTTCTGACCAAGTTGCGGATGAGACGTCAAATTGCAATGCGCGTTCGTCGAAATCGCAGACATTCAGGTCAGACCAGCAGAAGAATTGAGGAATCTTGACTTAGAGACAAGATAGCCAAAAATTCGACATTTTCCAACGAATCTCGGCTATTTATGAACCGATCCTGAAATTCTTGCGTGGGTTCGACAGGGCTCCAGACACTCAGCGGCCCCGCACCGAAAATTCAGAAAAAAGTTTATATTTGGCCGAGAAACCCTCGATTCTTGTCGGTTCTGACCGTTCTGACCAAGTTGCGGATGAGACGTCAAATTGCAATGCGCGTTTGTCGAAATCGCAGACATTCAGGTCGGACCAGCAGAAAAATTGAGGAATCTTGACTTAGAGACAAGATAGCCAAAAATTCGACATTTTTCAACGAATCTCGGCTATTTATGAACCGATCCTGAAATTCTTGGGTGGGTTCGACAGGGCTCCAGACACTCAGCGGCCCCGCACCGAGAATTCAGAAAAAAGTTGCTATTTGGCCGAGAAACCCTCGATTCTTGTCGGTTCTGACCGTTCTGACCAAGTTGCGGATGAGACCTCGAATTGCAATGCGCGTTTGTCGAAATCGCAGACATTCGGGTCAGACCAGCAGAAAAATTGAGGAATCTTGACTTGAAGACAAGATAGCCAAGAATTCGACATTTTTCAACGAATCTCGGCTATTTCTGAACCGATCCTGAAATTCTTGGGTGGGTTCGACAGGGCTCCAGACACTCAGCGGCCCCGCACCGAAAATTCAGAAAAAAGTTGGTATTTGGCCGAGAAACCCTCGATTCTTGTCGGTTCTGACCGTTCTGACCAAGTTGCGGATGAGACGTCAAATTGCGATGCGCGTTTGTCGAAATCGCAGACATTCAGGTCAGACCAGCAGAAAAATTGAGGAATCTTGACTTAGAGACAAGATAGCCAAAAATTCGACATTTTTCAACGAATCTCGGCTATTTATGAACCGATCCTGAAATTCTTGGGTGGGTTCGACAGGGCTTCAGACACTCAGCTGCCCCGCACCGAATATTCAGGAAAAAATTAGTATTTGGCCGAGAAACCCTCGATTTTTGTCGGTTCTGACCGTTCTGACCAAGTTGCGGATGAGACGTCAAATTGCAATGCGCGTTTGTCGAAATCGCAGACATTCAGGTCAGACCAGCAGAAAAATTGAGGAATCTTGACTTAGAGACAAGATAGCCGAAAATTCGACATTTTTCAACGAATCTCGGCTATTTATGAACCGATCCTGAAATTCTTGGGTGGGTTCGACAGGGCTCCAGACACTCAGCTGCCCCGCACTGAAAATTCAGAAAAAAGTTGGTATTTGGCCGAGAAACCCTCGATTTTTGTCGGTTCTGACCGTTCTGACCAAGTTGCGGATGAGACGTCAAATTGCAACGCGCGTTTGTCGAAATCGCAGACATTCAGGTCAGACCAGCAGAAAAATTGAGGAATCTTGACTTAGAGACAAGATAGCCAAAAATTCGACATTTTTCAACGAATCTCGGCTATTTATGAACCGATCCTGAAATTCTTGGGTGGGTTCGACAGGGCTCCAGACACTCAGCTGCCCCGCACCGAAAATTCAGAAAAAAGTTTTTATTTGGCCGAGAAACCCTCGATTCTTGTCGGTTCTGACCGTTCTGACCAAGTTGCGGATGAGACGTCAAATTGCAATGCGCGTTTGTCGAAATCGCAGACATTCAGGTCAGACCAGCAGAAAAATTGAGGAATCTTGACTTAGAGACAAGATAGCCAAAAATTCGACATTTTTCAACGAATCTCGGCTATTTATGAACCGATCCTGAAATTCTTGGGTGGGTTCGACAGGGCTCCAGACACTCAGCGGCCCCGCACCGAAAATTCAGGAAAAAGTTGGTATTTGGCCGAGAAACCCTCGATTCTTGTCGGTTCTGACCGTTCTGACCAAGTTGCGGATGAGACGTCGAATTGCAATGCGCGTTTGTCGAAAACGCAGACACTCAGGTCAGACGAGCAGAAAAATTGGGGAATCTTGATTTGGAGACAAGATAGCCAGAAATTCGACATTTTTCAACGGATCTCGGCTATTTATGAACCGATCCTGAAATTCTTGGGTGGGTTCGACAGGGCTCCGGACACACAGCTGCCCCGCACCGAAAATTCAGAAAAAAGTTGGTATTTGGCCGAGAAACCCTCGATTCTTGTCGGTTCTGACCGTTCTGACCAAGTTGCGGATGAGACCTCAAATTGCAATGCGCGTTTGTCGAAATCGCAGACATTCAGGTCAGACCAGCGGAAAAATTGAGGAATCTTGACTTGAAGACAAGATAGCTAAAAATTCGACATTTTTCAACGAATCTCGGCTATTTATGAACCGATCCTGAAATTCTTGGGTGGGTTCGACAGGGCTCTAGACACTCAGCGGCCCCGCACCGAAAATTCAGAAAAAAGTTGGTATTTGGCCGAGAAACCCTCGATTCTTGTCGGTTCTGACCGTTCTGACCAAGTTGCGGATGAGACGTCAAATTGCAATGCGCGTTTGTCGAAATCGCAGACATTCAGGTCAGACCAGCAGAAAAATTGAGGAATCTTGACTTAGAGACAAGATATCCAAAAATTCGACATTTTATAACGATTCTCGGCTATTTATGAACCGATCCTGAAATTCTTGGGTGGGTTTGACAGGGCTCCAGACACTCAGCTGCCCCGCACCGAAAATTCAGAAAAAAGTTGGTATTTGGCCGAGAAACCCTCGATTCTTGTCGGTTCTGACCGTTCTGACCAAGTTGCGGATGAGACGTCAAATTGCGATGCGCGTTTGTCGAAATCGCAGACATTCAGGTCAGACCAGCAGAAAAATTGAGGAATCTTGACTTAGAGACAAGACAGCCAAAAATTCGACATTTTTCAACGAATCTCGGCTATTTATGAACCGATCCTGAAATTCTTGGGTGGGTTCGACAGGGCTTCAGACACTCAGCTGCCCCGCACCGAATATTCAGAAAAAAATTGGTATTCGGCCGAGAAACCCTCGATTTTTGTCGGTTCTGACCGTTCTGACCAAGTTGCGGATGAGACGTCAAATTGCAATGCGCGTTTGTCGAAATCGCAGACATTCAGGTCAGACCAGCAGAAAAATTGAGGAATCTTGACTTAGAGACAAGATAGCCGAAAATTCGACATTTTTCAACGAATCTCGGCTATTTATGAACCGATCCTGAAATTCTTGGGTGGGTTCGACAGGGCTCCAGACACTCAGCTGCCCCGCACCGAAAATTCAGAAAAAAGTTGGTATTCGGCCGAGAAACCCTCGATTCTTGTCGGTTCTGACCGTTCTGACCAAGTTGCGGATGAGACCTCAAATTGCAATGCGCGTTTGTCGAAATCGCAGACATTCAGGTCAGACCAGCAGAAAAATTGAGGAATCTTGACTTGAAGACAAGATAGCCAAAAATTTGACATTTTTCAACGAATCTCGGCTATTTATGAACCGATCCTGAAATTCTTGGGTGGGTTCGACAGGGCTCCAGACACTCAGCGGCCCCGCACCGAAAATTCAGAAAAAAGTTGGTATTTGGCCGAGAAACCCTCGATTCTTGTCGGTTCTGACCGTTCTGACCAAGTTGCGGATAAGACGTCAAATTGCGATGCGCGTTTGTCGAAATCGCAGACATTCAGGTCAGACCAGCAGAAAAATTGAGGAATCTTGACTTAGAGACAAGATAGCCAAAAATTCGACATTTTTCAACGAATCTCCGCTATTTATGAACCGATCCTGAAATTCTTGGGTGGGTTCGACAGGGCTTCAGACACTCAGCTGCCCCGCACCGAAAATTCAGAAAAACGTTCGTATTTGGCCGAGAAACCCTCGATTTTTGTCGGTTCTGACCGTTCTGACCAAGTTGCGGATGAGACGTCAAATTGCAATGCGCGTTTGTCGAAATCGCAGACATTCAGGTCAGACCAGCAGAAAAATTGAGGAATCTTGACTTAGAGACAAGATAGCCAAAAATTCGACATTTTTCAACGAATCTCGGCTATTTATGAACCGATCCTGAAATTCTTGGGTGGGTTCGACAGGGCTCCAGACACTCAGCTGCCCCGCACCGAAAATTCAGAAAAAAGTTCTTATTTGGCCGAGAAACCCTCGATTCTTGTCGGTTCTGACCGTTCTGACCAAGTTGCGGATGAGACGTCAAATTGCAATGCGCGTTTGTCGAAATCGCAGACATTCAGGTCAGACCAGCAGAAAAATTGAGGAATCTTGACTCAGAGACAAGATAGCCAAAAATTCGACATTTTTCAACGAATCTCGGCTATTTATGAACCGATCCTGAAATTTTCGGGTGGGTTCGACAGGGCTCCAGACACTCAGCGGCCCCGCACCGAAAATTCAGAAAAAAGTTGGTATTTGGCCGAGAAACCCTCGATTCTTGTCGGTTCTGACCGTTCTGACCAAGTTGCGGATGAGACGTCAAATTGCAATGCGCGTTTGTCGAAATCACAGACATTCAGGTCAGACCAGCAGAAAAATTGAGGAATCTTGACTTAGAGACAAGATAGCCAAAAATTCGACATTTTTCAACGAATCTCGGCTATTTATGAACCGATCCTGAAATTCTTGGGTGGGTTTGACAGGGCTCCAGACTCTCAGCTGCCCCGCAGCGAAAATTCAGAAAAAAGTTGGTATTTGGCCGAGAAACCCTCGATTCTTGTCGGTTCTGACCGTTCTGACCAAGTTGCGGATGAGACATCAAATTGCAATGCGCGTTTGTCGAAATCGCAGACATTCAGGTCGGACCAGCAGAAAAATTGAGGAATCTTGACTTAGAGACAAGATAGCCAAAAATTCGACATTTTTCAACGAATCTCGGCTATTTATGAACCGATCCTGAAATTCTTGGGTGGGTTCGACAGGGCTCCAGACACTCAGCTGCCCCGCACCGAAAATTCAGAAAAAAGTTGGTATTTGGCCGAGAAACCCCCGATTCTTGTCGGTTCTGACCGTTCTGACCAAGTTGCGGATGAGACGTCAAATTGCAATGCGCGTTCGTCGAAATCGCAGACATTCAGGTCAGACCAGCAGAAGAATTGAGGAATCTTGACTTAGAGACAAGATAGCCAAAAATTCGACATTTTTCAACGAATCTCGGCTATTTATGAACCGATCCTGAAATTCTTGCGTGGGTTCGACAGGGCTCCAGACACTCAGCGGCCCCGCACCGAAAATTCAGAAAAAAGTTGGTATTTGGCCGAGAAACCCTCGATTCTTGTCGGTTCTGACCGTTCTGACCAAGTTGCGGATAAGACGTCAAATTGCGATGCGCGTTTGTCGAAATCGCAGACATTCAGGTCAGACCAGCAGAAAAATTGAGGAATCTTGACTTAGAGACAAGATAGCCAAAAATTCGACATTTTTCAACGAATCTCGGCTATTTATGAACCGATCCTGAAATTCTTGGGTGGGTTCGACAGGGCTTCAGACACTCAGCTGCCCCGCACCGAAAATTCAGAAAAACGTTCGTATTTGGCCGAGAAACCCTCGATTTTTGTCGGTTCTGACCGTTCTGACCAAGTTGCGGATGAGACGTCAAATTGCAATGCGCGTTTGTCGAAATCGCAGACATTTAGGTCAGACCAGCAGAAAAATTGAGGAATCTTGACTTAGAGACAAGATAGCCAAAAATTCGACATTTTTCAACGAATCTCGGCTATTTATGAACCGATCCTGAAATTCTTGGGTGGGTTCGACAGGGCTCCAGACACTCAGCTGCCCCGCACCGAAAATTCAGAAAAAAGTTCTTATTTGGCCGAGAAACCCTCGATTCTTGTCGGTTCTGACCGTTCTGACCAAGTTGCGGATGAGACGTCAAATTGCAATGCGCGTTTGTCGAAATCGCAGACATTCAGGTCAGACCAGCAGAAAAATTGAGGAATCTTGACTTAGAGACAAGATAGCCAAAAATTCGACATTTTTCAACGAATCTCGGCTATTTATGAACCGATCCTGAAATTTTCGGGTGGGTTCGACAGGGCTCCAGACACTCAGCGGCCCCGCTTCGAAAATTCAGAAAAAAGTTGGTATTTGGCCGAGAAACCCTCGATTCTTGTCGGTTCTGACCGTTCTGACCAAGTTGCGGATGAGACGTCAAATTGCAATGCGCGTTTGTCGAAATCACAGACATTCAGGTCAGACCAGCAGAAAAATTGAGGAATCTTGACTTAGAGACAAGATAGCCAAAAATTCGACATTTTTCAACGAATCTCGGCTATTTATGAACCGATCCTGAAATTCTTGGGTGGGTTTGACAGGGCTCCAGACTCTCAGCTGCCCCGCAGCGAAAATTCAGAAAAAAGTTGGTATTTGGCCGAGAAACCCTCGATTCTTGTCGGTTCTGACCGTTCTGACCAAGTTGCGGATGAGACATCAAATTGCAATGCGCGTTTGTCGAAATCGCAGACATTCAGGTCGGACCAGCAGAAAAATTGAGGAATCTTGACTTAGAGACAAGATAGCCAAAAATTCGACATTTTTCAACGAATCTCGGCTATTTATGAACCGATCCTGAAATTTTCGGGTGGGTTCGACAGGGCTCCAGACACTCAGCGGCCCCGCACCGAAAATTCAGAAAAAAGTTGGTATTTGGCCGAGAAACCCTCGATTCTTGTCGGTTCTGACCGTTCTGACCAAGTTGCGGATGAGACGTCAAATTGCAATGCGCGTTTGTCGAAATCACAGACATTCAGGTCAGACCAGCAGAAAAATTGAGGAATCTTGACTTAGAGACAAGATAGCCAAAAATTCGACATTTTTCAACGAATCTCGGCTATTTATGAACCGATCCTGAAATTCTTGGGTGGGTTCGACAGGGCTCCAGACACTCAGCTGCCCCGCACCGAAAATTCAGAAAAAAGTTCTTATTTGGCCGAGAAACCCTCGATTCTTGTCGGTTCTGACCGTTCTGACCAAGTTGCGGATGAGACGTCAAATTGCAATGCGCGTTTGTCGAAATCGCAGACATTCAGGTCAGACCAGCAGAAAAATTGAGGAATCTTGACTCAGAGACAAGATAGCCAAAAATTCGACATTTTTCAACGAATCTCGGCTATTTATGAACCGATCCTGAAATTTTCGGGTGGGTTCGACAGGGCTCCAGACACTCAGCGGCCCCGCACCGAAAATTCAGAAAAAAGTTGGTATTTGGCCGAGAAACCCTCGATTCTTGTCGGTTCTGACCGTTCTGACCAAGTTGCGGATGAGACGTCAAATTGCAATGCGCGTTTGTCGAAATCACAGACATTCAGGTCAGACCAGCAGAAAAATTGAGGAATCTTGACTTAGAGACAAGATAGCCAAAAATTCGACATTTTTCAACGAATCTCGGCTATTTATGAACCGATCCTGAAATTCTTGGGTGGGTTTGACAGGGCTCCAGACTCTCAGCTGCCCCGCAGCGAAAATTCAGAAAAAAGTTGGTATTTGGCCGAGAAACCCTCGATTCTTGTCGGTTCTGACCGTTCTGACCAAGTTGCGGATGAGACATCAAATTGCAATGCGCGTTTGTCGAAATCGCAGACATTCAGGTCGGACCAGCAGAAAAATTGAGGAATCTTGACTTAGAGACAAGATAGCCAAAAATTCGACATTTTTCAACGAATCTCGGCTATTTATGAACCGATCCTGAAATTCTTGGGTGGGTTCGACAGGGCTCCAGACACTCAGCTGCCCCGCACCGAAAATTCAGAAAAAAGTTGGTATTTGGCCGAGAAACCCTCGATTCTTGTCGGTTCTGACCGTTCTGACCAAGTTGCGGATGAGACGTCAAATTGCAATGCGCGTTCGTCGAAATCGCAGACATTCAGGTCAGACCAGCAGAAGAATTGAGGAATCTTGACTTAGAGACAAGATAGCCAAAAATTCGACATTTTTCAACGAATCTCGGCTATTTATGAACCGATCCTGAAATTCTTGCGTGGGTTCGACAGGGCTCCAGACACTCAGCGGCCCCGCACCGAAAATTCAGAAAAAAGTTGGTATTTGGCCGAGAAACCCTCGATTCTTGTCGGTTCTGACCGTTCTGACCAAGTTGCGGATAAGACGTCAAATTGCGATGCGCGTTTGTCGAAATCGCAGACATTCAGGTCAGACCAGCAGAAAAATTGAGGAATCTTGACTTAGAGACAAGATAGCCAAAAATTCGACATTTTTCAACGAATCTCGGCTATTTATGAACCGATCCTGAAATTCTTGGGTGGGTTCGACAGGGCTTCAGACACTCAGCTGCCCCGCACCGAAAATTCAGAAAAACGTTCGTATTTGGCCGAGAAACCCTCGATTTTTGTCGGTTCTGACCGTTCTGACCAAGTTGCGGATGAGACGTCAAATTGCAATGCGCGTTTGTCGAAATCGCAGACATTCAGGTCAGACCAGCAGAAAAATTGAGGAATCTTGACTTAGAGACAAGATAGCCAAAAATTCGACATTTTTCAACGAATCTCGGCTATTTATGAACCGATCCTGAAATTCTTGGGTGGGTTCGACAGGGCTCCAGACACTCAGCTGCCCCGCACCGAAAATTCAGAAAAAAGTTCTTATTTGGCCGAGAAACCCTCGATTCTTGTCGGTTCTGACCGTTCTGACCAAGTTGCGGATGAGACGTCAAATTGCAATGCGCGTTTGTCGAAATCGCAGACATTCAGGTCAGACCAGCAGAAAAATTGAGGAATCTTGACTTAGAGACAAGATAGCCAAAAATTCGACATTTTTCAACGAATCTCGGCTATTTATGAACCGATCCTGAAATTTTCGGGTGGGTTCGACAGGGCTCCAGACACTCAGCGGCCCCGCACCGAAAATTCAGAAAAAAGTTGGTATTTGGCCGAGAAACCCTCGATTCTTGTCGGTTCTGACCGTTCTGACCAAGTTGCGGATGAGACATCAAATTGCAATGCGCGTTTGTCGAAATCGCAGACATTCAGGTCGGACCAGCAGAAAAATTGAGGAATCTTGACTTAGAGACAAGATAGCCAAAAATTCGACATTTTTCAACGAATCTCGGCTATTTATGAACCGATCCTGAAATTCTTGGGTGGGTTCGACAGGGCTCCAGACACTCAGCGGCCCCGCACCGAAAATTCAGAAAAAAGTTGGTATATGGCCGAGAAACCCTCGATTCTTGTCGGTTCTGACCGTTCTGACCAAGTTGCGGATGAGACGTCAAATTGCGATGCGCGTTTGTCGAAATCGCAGACATTCAGGTCAGACCAGCAGAAAAATTGAGGAATCTTGACTTAAAGACAAGATAGCCAAAAATTCGACATTTTTCAACGAATCTCGGCTATTTATGAACCGATCCTGAAATTCTTGGGTGGGTTCGACAGGGCTCCAGACACTCAGCGGCCCCGCACCGAAAATTCAGAAAAAAGTTGGTATTTGGCCGAGAAACCCTCGATTCTTGTCGGTTCTGACCGTTCTGACCAAGTTGCGGATGAGACGTCAAATTGCAATGCGCGTTTGTCGAAATCGCAGACATTCAGGTCAGACCAGCAGAAAAATTGAGGAATCTTGACTTAGAGACAAGATAGCCAAAAATTCGACATTTTTCAACGAATCTCGGCTATTTATGAACCGATCCTGAAATTCTTGGGTGGGTTCGACAGGGCTCCAGACACTCAGCTGCCCCGCACCGAAAATTCAGAAAAAAGTTTTTATTTGGCCGAGAAACCCTCGATTCTTGTCGGTTCTGACCGTTCTGACCAAGTTGCGGATGAGACGTCAAATTGCAATGCGCGTTTGTCGAAATCGCAGACATTCAGGTCAGACCAGCAGAAAAATTGAGGAATCTTGACTTAGAGACAAGATAGCCAAAAATTCGACATTTTTCAACGAATCTCGGCTATTTATGAACCGATCCTGAAATTCTTGGGTGGGTTCGACAGGGCTCCAGACACTTAGCGGCCCCGCACCGAAAATTCAGGAAAAAGTTGGTATTTGGCCGAGAAACCCTCGATTCTTGTCGGTTCTGACCGTTCTGACCAAGTTGCGGATGAGACGTCAAATTGCAATGCGCGTTTGTCGAAATCACAGACATTCAGGTCAGACCAGCAGAAAAATCGAGGAATCTTGACTTAGAGACAAGATAGCCAAAAATTCGACATTTTTCAACGAATCTCGGCTATTTGTGAACCGATCCTGAAATTCTTGGGTGGGTTTGACAGGGCTCCAGACTCTCAGCTGCCCCGCACCGAAAATTCAGGAAAAAGTTGGTATTTGGCCGAGAAACCCTCGATTCTTGTCGGTTCTGACCGTTCTGACCAAGTTGCGGATAAGACGTCAAATTGCGATGCGCGTTTGTCGAAATCGCAGACATTCAGGTCAGACCAGCAGAAAAATTGAGGAATCTTGACTTAGAGACAAGATAGCCAAAAATTCGACATTTTTCAACGAATCACGGCTATTTATGAACCGATCCTGAAATTCTTGGGTGGGTTCGACAGGGCTCCAGACACTCAGCTGCCCCGCACCGAAAATTCAGAAAAAAGTTTTTATTTGGCCGAGAAACCCTCGATTCTTGTCGGTTCTGACCGTTCTGACCAAGTTGCGGATGAGACGTCAAATTGCACTGCGCGTTTGTCGAAATCGCAGACATTCAGGTCAGACCAGCAGAAAAATTGAGGAATCTTGACTTAGAGACAAGATAGCCAAAAATTCGACATTTTTCAACGAATCTCGGCTATTTATGAACCGATCCTGAAATTCTTGGGTGGGTTCGACAGGGCTCCAGACACTCAGCTGCCCCGCACCGAAAATTCAGAAAAAAGTTGGTATTTGGCCGAGAAACCCTCGATTCTTGTCGGTTCTGACCGTTCTGACCAAGTTGCGGATGAGACGTCAAATTGCAATGCGCGTTTGTCGAAATCGCAGACATTCAGGTCAGACCAGCAGAAGAATTGAGGAATCTTGACTAAGAGACAAGATAGCCAAAAATTCGACATTTTTCAACGAATCTCGGCTATTTATGAACCGATCCTGAAATTCTTGGGTGGGTTCGACAGGGCTCCAGACACTCAGCGGCCCCGCACCGAAAATTCAGAAAAAAGTTGGTATTTGGCCGAGAAACCCTCGATTCTTGTCGGTTCTGACCGTTCTGACCAAGTTGCGGATGAGACGTCAAATTGCAATGCGCGTTTGTCGAAATCGCAGACATTCAGGTCGGACCAGCAGAAAAATTGAGGAATCTTGACTTAGAGACAAGATAGCCAAAAATTCGACATTTTTCAACGAATCTCGGCTATTTATGAACCGATCCTGAAATTCTTGGGTGGGTTCGACAGGGCTCCAGACACTCAGCGGCCCCGCACCGAAAATTCAGAAAAAAGTTGGTATTTGGCCGAGAAACCCTCGATTTTTGTCGGTTCTGACCGTTCTGACCAAGTTGCGGATGAGACGTCAAATTGCATTGCGCGTTTGTCGAAATCGCAGACATTCAGGTCAGACCAGCAGAAAAATTGAGGAATCTTGACTTAGACACAAGATAGCCAAAAATTCGACATTTTTCAACGAATCTCGGCTATTTATGAACCGATCCTGAAATTCTTGGGTGGGTTCGACAGGGCTCCAGACACTCAGCTGCCCCGCACCGAAAATTCAGAAAAAAGTTTTTATTTGGCCGAGAAACCCTCGATTCTTGTCGGTTCTGACCGTTCTGACCAAGTTGCGGATGAGACGTCAAATTGCAATGCGCGTTTGTCGAAATCGCAGACATTCAGGTCAGACCAGCAGAAAAATTGAGGAATCTTGACTTAGAGACAAGATAGCCAAAAATTCGACATTTTTCAACGAATCTCGGCTATTTATGAACCGATCCTGAAATTCTTGGGTGGGTTCGACAGGGCTCCAGACACTCAGCGGCCCCGCACCGAAAATTCAGAAAAAAGTTGGTATTTGGCCGAGAAACCCTCGATTCTTGTCGGTTCTGACCGTTCTGACCAAGTTGCGGATGAGACGTCAAATTGCAATGCGCGTTTGTCGAAATCACAGACATTCAGGTCAGACCAGCAGAAAAATTGAGGAATCTTGACTTAGAGACAAGATAGCCAAAAATTCGACATTTTTCAACGAATCTCGGCTATTTATGAACCGATCCTGAAATTCTTGGGTGGGTTTGACAGGGCTCCAGACTCTCAGCTGCCCCGCACCGAAAATTCAGGAAAAAGTTGGTATTTGGCCGAGAAACCCTCGATTCTTGTCGGTTCTGACCGTTCTGACCAAGTTGCGGATGAGACATCAAATTGCAATGCGCGTTTGTCGAAATCGCAGACATTCAGGTCGGACCAGCAGAAAAATTGAGGAATCTTGACTTAGAGACAAGATAGCCAAAAATTCGACATTTTTCAACGAATCTCGGCTATTTATAAACCGATCCTGAAATTCTTGGGTGGGTTCGACAGGGCTCCAGACACTCAGCTGCCCCGCACTGAAAATTCAAAAAAAAGTTGGTATTTGGCCGAGAAACCCTCGATTCTTGTCGGTTCTGACCGTTCTGACCAAGTTGCGGATGAGACGTCAAATTGCAATGCGCGTTTGTCGAAATCGCAGACATTCAGGTCAGACCAGCAGAAGAATCGAGGAATCTTGACTTAGAGACAAGATAGCCAAGAATTCAACATTTTTCAACGAATCTCGGCTATTTATGAACCGATCCTGAAATTCTTGGGTGGGTTCGACAGGGCTCCAGACACTCAGCGGCCCCGCACCGAAAATTCAGAAAAAAGTTGGTATTTGGCCGAGAAACCCTCGATTCTTGTCGGTTCTGACCGTTCTGACCAAGTTGCGGATGAGACGTCAAATTGCAATGCGCGTTTGTCGAAATCGCAGACATTCAGGTCGGACCAGCAGAAAAATTGAGGAATCTTGACTTAGAGACAAGATAGCCAAAAATTCGACATTTTTCAACGAATCTCGGCTATTTATGAACCGATCCTGAAATTCTTGGGTGGGTTCGACAGGGCTCCAGACACTCAGCGGCCCCGCACCGAAAATTCAGAAAAAAGTTGGTATTTGGCCGAGAAACCCTCGATTCTTGTCGGTTCTGACCGTTCTGACCAAGTTGCGGATGAGACGTCAAATTCGCAATGCGCGTTTGTCGAAATCACAGACATTCAGGTCAGACCAGCAGAAAAATTGAGGAATCTTGACTTAGAGACAAGATAGCCAAAAATTCGACATTTTTCAACGAATCTCGGCTATTTATGAACCGATCCTGAAATTCTTGGGTGGGTTTGACAGGGCTCCAGACTCTCAGCTGCCCCGCACCGAAAATTCAGGAAAAAGTTGGTATTTGGCCGAGAAACCCTCGATTCTTGTCGGTTCTGACCGTTCTGACCAAGTTGCGGATGAGACATCAAATTGCAATGCGCGTTTGTCGAAATCGCAGACATTCAGGTCGGACCAGCAGAAAAATTGAGGAATCTTGACTTAGAGACAAGATAGCCAAAAATTCGACATTTTTCAACGAATCTCGGCTATTTATGAACCGATCCTGAAATTCTTGGGTGGGTTCGACAGGGCTCCAGACACTCAGCTGCCCCGCACTGAAAATTCAGAAAAAAGTTGGTATTTGGCCGAGAAACCCTCGATTCTTGTCGGTTCTGACCGTTCTGACCAAGTTGCGGATGAGACGTCAAATTGCAATGCGCGTTTGTCGAAATCGCAGACATTCAGGTCAGACCAGCAGAAGAATTGAGGAATCTTGATTTAGAGACAAGATAGCCAAAAATTCAACATTTTTCAACAAATCTCGGCTATTTATGAACCGATCCTGAAATTCTTGGGTGGGTTCGACAGGGCTCCAGACACTCAGCGGCCCCGCACCGAAAATTCAGAAAAAAGTTGGTATTTGGCCGAGAAACCCTCGATTCTTGTCGGTTCTGACCGTTCTGACCAAGTTGCGGATGAGACGTCAAATTGCAATGCGCGTTTGTCGAAATCGCAGACATTCAGGTCGGACCAGCAGAAAAATTGAGGAATCTTGACTTAGAGACAAGATAGCCAAAAATTCGACATTTTTCAACGAATCTCGGCTATTGATGAACCGATCCTGAAATTCTTGGGTGGGTTCGACAGGGCTCCAGACACTCAGCGGCCCCGCACCGAAAATTCAGAAAAAAGTTGGTATTTGGCCGAGAAACCCTCGATTCTTGTCGGTTCTGAACGTTCTGACCAAGTTGCGGATAAGACGTCAAATTGCGATGCGCGGATGTCGAAATCGCAGACATTCAGGTCAGACCAGCAGAAAAATTGAGGAATCTTGACTTAGAGACAAGATAGCCAAAAATTCGACATTTTTCAACGAATCTCGGCTATTTATGAACCGATCCTGAAATTCTTGGGTGGGTTCGACAGGGCTTCAGACACTCAGCTGCCCCGCACCGAAAATTCAGAAAAAAGTTGGTATTTGGCCGAGAAACCCTCGATTTTTGTCGGTTCTGACCGTTCTGACCAAGTTGCGGATGAGACGTTAAATTGCAATGCGCGTTTGTCGAAATCGCAGACATTCAGGTCAGACCAGCAGAAAAATTGAGGAATCTTGACTTAGAGACAAGATAGCCAAAAATTCGACATTTTTCAACGAATCTCGGCTATTTATGAACCGATCCTGAATTTCTTGGGTGGGTTCGACGGGGCTCCAGACACTCAGCTGCCCCGCACCGAAAATTCAGAAAAAAGTTTTTATTTGGCCGAGAAACCCTCGATTCTTGTCGGTTCTGACCGTTCTGACCAAGTTGCGGATGAGACGTCAAATTGCAATGCGCGTTTGTCGAAATCGCAGACATTCAGGTCAGACCAGCAGAAAAATTGAGGAATCTTGACTCAGAGACAAGATAGCCAAAAATTCGACATTTTTCAACGAATCTCGGCTATTTATGAACCGATCCTGAAATTTTCGGGTGGGTTCGACAGGGCTCCAGACACTCAGCGGCCCCGCACCGAAAATTCAGAAAAAAGTTGGTATTTGGCCGAGAAACCCTCGATTCTTGTCGGTTCTGACCGTTCTGACCAAGTTGCGGATGAGACGTCAAATTGCAATGCGCGTTTGTCGAAATCACAGACATTCAGGTCAGACCAGCAGAAAAATTGAGGAATCTTGACTTAGAGACAAGATAGCCAAAAATTCGACATTTTTCAACGAATCTCGGCTATTTATGAACCGATCCTGAAATTCTTGGGTGGGTTTGACAGGGCTCCAGACTCTCAGCTGCCCCGCAGCGAAAATTCAGAAAAAAGTTGGTATTTGGCCGAGAAACCCTCGATTCTTGTCGGTTCTGACCGTTCTGACCAAGTTGCGGATGAGACATCAAATTGCAATGCGCGTTTGTCGAAATCGCAGACATTCAGGTCGGACCAGCAGAAAAATTGAGGAATCTTGACTTAGAGACAAGATAGCCAAAAATTCGACATTTTTCAACGAATCTCGGCTATTTATGAACCGATCCTGAAATTCTTGGGTGGGTTCGACAGGGCTCCAGACACTCAGCTGCCCCGCACCGAAAATTCAGAAAAAAGTTGGTATTTGGCCGAGAAACCCTCGATTCTTGTCGGTTCTGACCGTTCTGACCAAGTTGCGGATGAGACGTCAAATTGCAATGCGCGTTCGTCGAAATCGCAGACATTCAGGTCAGACCAGCAGAAGAATTGAGGAATCTTGACTTAGAGACAAGATAGCCAAAAATTCGACATTTTTCAACGAATCTCGGCTATTTATGAACCGATCCTGAAATTCTTGCGTGGGTTCGACAGGGCTCCAGACACTCAGCGGCCCCGCACCGAAAATTCAGAAAAAAGTTGGTATTTGGCCGAGAAACCCTCGATTCTTGTCGGTTCTGACCGTTCTGACCAAGTTGCGGATAAGACGTCAAATTGCGATGCGCGTTTGTCGAAATCGCAGACATTCAGGTCAGACCAGCAGAAAAATTGAGGAATCTTGACTTAGAGACAAGATAGCCAAAAATTCGACATTTTTCAACGAATCTCGGCTATTTATGAACCGATCCCGAAATTCTTGGGTGGGTTCGACAGGGCTTCAGACACTCAGCTGCCCCGCACCGAAAATTCAGAAAAACGTTCGTATTTGGCCGAGAAACCCTCGATTTTTGTCGGTTCTGACCGTTCTGACCAAGTTGCGGATGAGACGTCAAATTGCAATGCGCGTTTGTCGAAATCGCAGACATTCAGGTCAGACCAGCAGAAAAATTGAGGAATCTTGACTTAGAGACAAGATAGCCAAAAATTCGACATTTTTCAACGAATCTCGGCTATTTATGAACCGATCCTGAAATTCTTGGGTGGGTTCGACAGGGCTCCAGACACTCAGCTGCCCCGCACCGAAAATTCAGAAAAAAGTTCTTATTTGGCCGAGAAACCCTCGATTCTTGTCGGTTCTGACCGTTCTGACCAAGTTGCGGATGAGACGTCAAATTGCAATGCGCGTTTGTCGAAATCGCAGACATTCAGGTCAGACCAGCAGAAAAATTGAGGAATCTTGACTTAGAGACAAGATAGCCAAAAATTCGACATTTTTCAACGAATCTCGGCTATTTATGAACCGATCCTGAAATTTTCGGGTGGGTTCGACAGGGCTCCAGACACTCAGCGGCCCCGCACCGAAAATTCAGAAAAAAGTTGGTATTTGGCCGAGAAACCCTCGATTCTTGTCGGTTCTGACCGTTCTGACCAAGTTGCGGATGAGACATCAAATTGCAATGCGCGTTTGTCGAAATCGCAGACATTCAGGTCGGACCAGCAGAAAAATTGAGGAATCTTGACTTAGAGACAAGATAGCCAAAAATTCGACATTTTTCAACGAATCTCGGCTATTTATGAACCGATCCTGAAATTCTTGGGTGGGTTCGACAGGGCTCCAGACACTCAGCGGCCCCGCACCGAAAATTCAGAAAAAAGTTGGTATATGGCCGAGAAACCCTCGATTCTTGTCGGTTCTGACCGTTCTGACCAAGTTGCGGATGAGACGTCAAATTGCGATGCGCGTTTGTCGAAATCGCAGACATTCAGGTCAGACCAGCAGAAAAATTGAGGAATCTTGACTTAAAGACAAGATAGCCAAAAATTCGACATTTTTCAACGAATCTCGGCTATTTATGAACCGATCCTGAAATTCTTGGGTGGGTTCGACAGGGCTCCAGACACTCAGCGGCCCCGCACCGAAAATTCAGAAAAAAGTTGGTATTTGGCCGAGAAACCCTCGATTCTTGTCGGTTCTGACCGTTCTGACCAAGTTGCGGATGAGACGTCAAATTGCAATGCGCGTTTGTCGAAATCGCAGACATTCAGGTCAGACCAGCAGAAAAATTGAGGAATCTTGACTTAGAGACAAGATAGCCAAAAATTCGACATTTTTCAACGAATCTCGGCTATTTATGAACCGATCCTGAAATTCTTGGGTGGGTTCGACAGGGCTCCAGACACTCAGCTGCCCCGCACCGAAAATTCAGAAAAAAGTTTTTATTTGGCCGAGAAACCCTCGATTCTTGTCGGTTCTGACCGTTCTGACCAAGTTGCGGATGAGACGTCAAATTGCAATGCGCGTTTGTCGAAATCGCAGACATTCAGGTCAGACCAGCAGAAAAATTGAGGAATCTTGACTTAGAGACAAGATAGCCAAAAATTCGACATTTTTCAACGAATCTCGGCTATTTATGAACCGATCCTGAAATTCTTGGGTGGGTTCGACAGGGCTCCAGACACTCAGCGGCCCCGCACCGAAAATTCAGGAAAAAGTTGGTATTTGGCCGAGAAACCCTCGATTCTTGTCGGTTCTGACCGTTCTGACCAAGTTGCGGATGAGACGTCAAATTGCAATGCGCGTTTGTCGAAATCACAGACATTCAGGTCAGACCAGCAGAAAAATTGAGGAATCTTGACTTAGAGACAAGATAGCCAAAAATTCGACATTTTTCAACGAATCTCGGCTATTTACGAACCGATCCTGAAATTCTTGGGTGGGTTTGACAGGGCTCCAGACTCTCAGCTGCCCCGCACCGAAAATTCAGGAAAAAGTTGGTATTTGGCCGAGAAACCCTCGATTCTTGTCGGTTCTGACCGTTCTGACCAAGTTGCGGATAAGACGTCAAATTGCGATGCGCGTTTGTCGAAATCGCAGACATTCAGGTCAGACCAGCAGAAAAATTGAGGAATCTTGACTTAGAGACAAGATAGCCAAAAATTCGACATTTTTCAACGAATCACGGCTATTTATGAACCGATCCTGAAATTCTTGGGTGGGTTCGACAGGGCTCCAGACACTCAGCTGCCCCGCACCGAAAATTCAGAAAAAAGTTTTTATTTGGCCGAGAAACCCTCGATTCTTGTCGGTTCTGACCGTTCTGACCAAGTTGCGGATGAGACGTCAAATTGCACTGCGCGTTTGTCGAAATCGCAGACATTCAGGTCAGACCAGCAGAAAAATTGAGGAATCTTGACTTAGAGACAAGATAGCCAAAAATTCGACATTTTTCAACGAATCTCGGCTATTTATGAACCGATCCTGAAATTCTTGGGTGGGTTCGACAGGGCTCCAGACACTCAGCTGCCCCGCACCGAAAATTCAGAAAAAAGTTGGTATTTGGCCGAGAAACCCTCGATTCTTGTCGGTTCTGACCGTTCTGACCAAGTTGCGGATGAGACGTCAAATTGCAATGCGCGTTTGTCGAAATCGCAGACATTCAGGTCAGACCAGCAGAAGAATTGAGGAATCTTGACTAAGAGACAAGATAGCCAAAAATTCGACATTTTTCAACGAATCTCGGCTATTTATGAACCGATCCTGAAATTCTTGGGTGGGTTCGACAGGGCTCCAGACACTCAGCGGCCCCGCACCGAAAATTCAGAAAAAAGTTGGTATTTGGCCGAGAAACCCTCGATTCTTGTCGGTTCTGACCGTTCTGACCAAGTTGCGGATGAGACGTCAAATTGCAATGCGCGTTTGTCGAAATCGCAGACATTCAGGTCGGACCAGCAGAAAAATTGAGGAATCTTGACTTAGAGACAAGATAGCCAAAAATTCGACATTTTTCAACGAATCTCGGCTATTTATGAACCGATCCTGAAATTCTTGGGTGGGTTCGACAGGGCTCCAGACACTCAGCGGCCCCGCACCGAAAATTCAGAAAAAAGTTGGTATTTGGCCGAGAAACCCTCGATTTTTGTCGGTTCTGACCGTTCTGACCAAGTTGCGGATGAGACGTCAAATTGCATTGCGCGTTTGTCGAAATCGCAGACATTCAGGTCAGACCAGCAGAAAAATTGAGGAATCTTGACTTAGACACAAGATAGCCAAAAATTCGACATTTTTCAACGAATCTCGGCTATTTATGAACCGATCCTGAAATTCTTGGGTGGGTTCGACAGGGCTCCAGACACTCAGCTGCCCCGCACCGAAAA
This sequence comes from Diprion similis, assembly GCF_021155765.1. Classification (NCBI taxonomy): domain Eukaryota; kingdom Metazoa; phylum Arthropoda; class Insecta; order Hymenoptera; family Diprionidae; genus Diprion; species Diprion similis. The sequence goes on along the minus strand of NC_060107.1, from coordinate 17,180,394 downwards.
TTCAGAAAAAAGTTTTTATTTGGCCGAGAAACCCTCGATTCTTGTCGGTTCTGACCGTTCTGACCAAGTTGGGGATGAGACGTCAAATTGCAATGCGCGTTTGTCGAAATCGCAGACATTCAGGTCAGACCAGCAGAAAAATTGAGGAATCTTGACTTAGAGACAAGATAGCCAAAAATTCGACATTTTTCAACGAATCTCGGCTATTTATGAACCGATCCTGAAATTCTTGGGTGGGTTCGACAGGGCTCCAGACACTCAGCGGCCCCGCACCGAAAATTCAGAAAAAAGTTGGTATTTGGCCGAGAAACCCTCGATTCTTGTCGGTTCTGACCGTTCTGACCAAGTTGCGGATGAGACGTCAAATTGCAATGCGCGTTTGTCGAAATCACAGACATTCAGGTCAGACCAGCAGAAAAATTGAGGAATCTTGACTTAGAGACAAGATAGCCAAAAATTCGACATTTTTCAACGAATCTCGGCTATTTATGAACCGATCCTGAAATTCTTGGGTGGGTTTGACAGGGCTCCAGACTCTCAGCTGCCCCGCACCGAAAATTCAGGAAAAAGTTGGTATTTGGCCGAGAAACCCTCGATTCTTGTCGGTTCTGACCGTTCTGACCAAGTTGCGGATGAGACATCAAATTGCAATGCGCGTTTGTCGAAATCGCAGACATTCAGGTCGGACCAGCAGAAAAATTGAGGAATCTTGACTTAGAGACAAGATAGCCAAAAATTCGACATTTTTCAACGAATCTCGGCTATTTATAAACCGATCCTGAAATTCTTGGGTGGGTTCGACAGGGCTCCAGACACTCAGCTGCCCCGCACTGAAAATTCAAAAAAAAGTTGGTATTTGGCCGAGAAACCCTCGATTCTTGTCGGTTCTGACCGTTCTGACCAAGTTGCGGATGAGACGTCAAATTGCAATGCGCGTTTGTCGAAATCGCAGACATTCAGGTCAGACCAGCAGAAGAATCGAGGAATCTTGACTTAGAGACAAGATAGCCAAAAATTCAACATTTTTCAACGAATCTCGGCTATTTATGAACCGATCCTGAAATTCTTGGGTGGGTTCGACAGGGCTCCAGACACTCAGCGGCCCCGCACCGAAAATTCAGAAAAAAGTTGGTATTTGGCCGAGAAACCCTCGATTCTTGTCGGTTCTGACCGTTCTGACCAAGTTGCGGATGAGACGTCAAATTGCAATGCGCGTTTGTCGAAATCGCAGACATTCAGGTCGGACCAGCAGAAAAATTGAGGAATCTTGACTTAGAGACAAGATAGCCAAAAATTCGACATTTTTCAACGAATCTCGGCTATTTATGAACCGATCCTGAAATTCTTGGGTGGGTTCGACAGGGCTCCAGACACTCAGCGGCCCCGCACCGAAAATTCAGAAAAAAGTTGGTATTTGGCCGAGAAACCCTCGATTCTTGTCGGTTCTGACCGTTCTGACCAAGTTGCGGATGAGACGTCAAATTGCAATGCGCGTTTGTCGAAATCACAGACATTCAGGTCAGACCAGCAGAAAAATTGAGGAATCTTGACTTAGAGACAAGATAGCCAAAAATTCGACATTTTTCAACGAATCTCGGCTATTTATGAACCGATCCTGAAATTCTTGGGTGGGTTTGACAGGGCTCCAGACTCTCAGCTGCCCCGCACCGAAAATTCAGGAGAAAGTTGGTATTTGGCCGAGAAACCCTCGATTCTTGTCGGTTCTGACCGTTCTGACCAAGTTGCGGATGAGACATCAAATTGCAATGCGCGTTTGTCGAAATCGCAGACATTCAGGTCGGACCAGCAGAAAAATTGAGGAATCTTGACTTAGAGACAAGATAGCCAAAAATTCGACATTTTTCAACGAATCTCGGCTATTTATGAACCGATCCTGAAATTCTTGGGTGGGTTCGACAGGGCTCCAGACACTCAGCTGCCCCGCACTGAAAATTCAGAAAAAAGTTGGTATTTGGCCGAGAAACCCTCGATTCTTGTCGGTTCTGACCGTTCTGACCAAGTTGCGGATGAGACGTCAAATTGCAATGCGCGTTTGTCGAAATCGCAGACATTCAGGTCAGACCAGCAGAAGAATTGAGGAATCTTGATTTAGAGACAAGATAGCCAAAAATTCAACATTTTTCAACAAATCTCGGCTATTTATGAACCGATCCTGAAATTCTTGGGTGGGTTCGACAGGGCTCCAGACACTCAGCGGCCCCGCACCGAAAATTCAGAAAAAAGTTGGTATTTGGCCGAGAAACCCTCGATTCTTGTCGGTTCTGACCGTTCTGACCAAGTTGCGGATGAGACGTCAAATTGCAATGCGCGTTTGTCGAAATCGCAGACATTCAGGTCGGACCAGCAGAAAAATTGAGGAATCTTGACTTAGAGACAAGATAGCCAAAAATTCGACATTTTTCAACGAATCTCGGCTATTGATGAACCGATCCTGAAATTCTTGGGTGGGTTCGACAGGGCTCCAGACACTCAGCGGCCCCGCACCGAAAATTCAGAAAAAAGTTGGTATTTGGCCGAGAAACCCTCGATTCTTGTCGGTTCTGAACGTTCTGACCAAGTTGCGGATAAGACGTCAAATTGCGATGCGCGGATGTCGAAATCGCAGACATTCAGGTCAGACCAGCAGAAAAATTGAGGAATCTTGACTTAGAGACAAGATAGCCAAAAATTCGACATTTTTCAACGAATCTCGGCTATTTATGAACCGATCCTGAAATTCTTGGGTGGGTTCGACAGGGCTTCAGACACTCAGCTGCCCCGCACCGAAAATTCAGAAAAAAGTTGGTATTTGGCCGAGAAACCCTCGATTTTTGTCGGTTCTGACCGTTCTGACCAAGTTGCGGATGAGACGTTAAATTGCAATGCGCGTTTGTCGAAATCGCAGACATTCAGGTCAGACCAGCAGAAAAATTGAGGAATCTTGACTTAGAGACAAGATAGCCAAAAATTCGACATTTTTCAACGAATCTCGGCTATTTATGAACCGATCCTGAATTTCTTGGGTGGGTTCGACGGGGCTCCAGACACTCAGCTGCCCCGCACCGAAAATTCAGAAAAAAGTTTTTATTTGGCCGAGAAACCCTCGATTCTTGTCGGTTCTGACCGTTCTGACCAAGTTGCGGATGAGACGTCAAATTGCAATGCGCGTTTGTCGAAATCGCAGACATTCAGGTCAGACCAGCAGAAAAATTGAGGAATCTTGACTTAGAGACAAGATAGCCAAAAATTCGACATTTTTCAACGAATCTCGGCTATTTATGAACCGATCCTGAAATTCTTGGGTGGGTTCGACAGGGCTCCAGACACTCAGCGGCCCCGCACCGAAAATTCAGAAAAAAGTTGGTATTTGGCCGAGAAACCCTCGATTCTTGTCGGTTCTGACCGTTCTGACCAAGTTGCGGATGAGACGTCAAATTGCAATGCGCGTTTGTCAAAATCACAGACATTCAGGTCAGACCAGCAGAAAAATTAAGGAATCTTGACTTAGAGACAAGATAGCCAAAAATTCGACATTTTTCAACGAATCTCGGCTATTTATGAACCGATCCTGAAATTCTTGGGTGGGTTTGACAGGGCTCCAGACTCTCAGCTGCCCCGCACCGAAAATTCAGAAAAAAGTTGGTATTTGGCCGAGAAACCCTCGATTCTTGTCGGTTCTGACCGTTCTGACCAAGTTGCGGAGGAGACATCAAATTGCAATGCGCGTTTGTCGAAATCGCAGACATTCAGGTCGGACCAGCAGAAAAATTGAGGAATCTTGACTTAGAGACAAGATAGCCAAAAATTCGACATTTTTCAACGAATCTCGGCTATTTATGAACCGATCCTGAAATTCTTGGGTGGGTTCGACAGGGCTCCAGACACTCAGCTGCCCCGCACCGAAAATTCAGAAAAAAGTTGGTATTTGGCCGAGAAACCCTCGATTCTTGTCGGTTCTGACCGTTCTGACCAAGTTGCGGATGAGACGTCAAATTGCAATGCGCGTTTGTCGAAATCGCAGACATTCAGGTCAGACCAGCAGAAGAATTGAGGAATCTTGACTTAGAGACAAGATAGCCAAAAATTTGACATTTTTCAACGAATCTCGGCTATTTATGAACTGATCCTGAAATTCTTGGGTGGGTTCGACAGGGCTCCAGACACTCAGCGGCCCCGCACCGAAAATTCAGGAAAAAGTTGGTATTTGGCCGAGAAACCCTCGATTCTTGTCGGTTCTGACCGTTCTGACCAAGTTGCGGATGAGACGTCAAATTGCAATGCGCGTTTGTCGAAATCGCAGACATTCAGGTCGGACCAGCAGAAAGATTGAGGAATCTTGACTTAGAGACAAGATAGCCAAAAATTCGACATTTTTCAACGAATCTCGGCTATTTATGAACCGATCCTGAAATTCTTGGGTGGGTTCGACAGGGCTCCAGACACTCAGCGGCCCCGCACCGAAAATTCAGAAAAAAGTCGGTTTTTGGCCGAGAAACCCTCGATTCTTGTCGGTTCTGACCGTTCTGACCAAGTTGCGGATGAGACGTCAAATTGCAATGCGCGTTTGTCGAAATCGCAGACATTCAGGTCGGACCAGCAGAAAAATTGAGGAATCTTGACTTAGAGACAAGATAGCCGAAAATTCGACATTTTTCAACGAATCTCGGCTATTTATGAACCGATCCTGAAATTCTTGGGTGGGTTCGACAGGGCTCCAGACACTCAGCTGCCCCGCACCGAAAATTCAGAAAAAAGTTGGTATTTGGCCGAGAAACCCTCGATTCTTGTCGGTTCTGACCGTTCTGACCAAGTTGCGGATGAGACGTCAAATTGCGATGCGCGTTCGTCGAAATCGCAGACATTCAGGTCAGACCAGCAGAAAAATTGAGGAATCTTGACTTCGAGACAAGATAGCCAAAAATTCGACATTTTTCAACGAATCTCGGCTATTTATGAACCGATCCTGGAATTCTTGGGTGGGTTCGACAGGGCTTCAGACACTCAGCTGCCCCGCACCGAAAATTCAGAAAAAAGTTGGTATTTGGCCGAGAAACCCTCGATTTTTGTCGGTTCTGACCGTTCTGACCAAGTTGCGGATGAGACGTCAAATTGCAATGCGCGTTTGTCGAAATCGCAGACATTCAGGTCAGACCAGCAGAAAAATTGAGGAATCTTGACTCAGAGACAAGATAGCCAAAAATTCGACATTTTTCAACGAATCTCGGCTATTTATGAACCGATCCCGAAATTCTTGGGTGGGTTCGACAGGGCTCGAGACACTCAGCTGCCCCGCACCGGAAATTCAGAAAAAAGTTTTTATTTGGCCGAGAAACCCTCGATTCTTGTCGGTTCTGACCGTTCTGACCAAGTTGCGGATGAGACGTCAAATTGCAATGCGCGTTTGTCGAAATCGCAGACATTCAGGTCGGACCAGCAGAAAAATTGAGGAATCTTGACTTAGAGACAAGATAGCCAAAAATTCGACATTTTTCGCCGAATCTCGGCTATTTATGAACCGATCCTGAAATTCTTAGGTGGGTTCAACAGGGCTCCAGAAACTCAGCGGCCCCGCACCGAAAATTCAGAAAAAAGTTGGTATTTGGCCGAGAAACCCTCGATTCTTGTCGGTTCTGACCGTTCTGACCAAGTTGCGGATGAGACGTTAAATTGCAATGCGCGTTTGTCGAAATCGCAGACATTCAGGTCGGACCAGCAGAAAAATTGAGGAATCTTGACTTAGAGACAAGATAGCCAAAAATTCGACATTTTTCAACGAATCTCGGCTATTTATGAACCGATCCTCAAATTCTTGGGTGGGTTCGACAGGGCTCCAGACACTCAGCTGCCCCGCACCGAAAATTCAGAAAAAAGTTGGTATTTGGCCGAGAAACCCTCGATTCTTGTCGGTTCTGACCGTTCTGACCAAGTTGCGGATGAGACGTCAAATTGCAATGCGCGTTTGTCGAAATCGCAGACATTCAGGTCAGACCAGCAGTAGAATTGAGGAATCTTGACTTACAGACAAGATAGCCCAAAATTCGACGTTTTTCAACGAATCTCGGCTATTTATGAACCGATCCTGAAATTCTTGGGTGGGTTCGACAGGGCTCCAGACACTTAGCGGCCCCGCACCGAAAATTCGGAAAAAAGTTGGTATTTGGCCGAGAAACCCTCGATTCTTGTCGGTTCTGACCGTTCTGACCAAGTTGCGGATGAGACGTCAAATTGCGATGCGCGTTTGTCGAAATCGCAGACATTCAGGTCAGACCAGCAGAAAAATTGAGGAATCTTGACTTAGAGACAAGATAGCCAAAAATTCGACATTTTTCAACGAATCTCGGCTATTTATGAACCGATCCTGAAATTCTTGGGTGGGTTCGACAGGGCTCCAGACACTCAGCTGCCCCGCACCGAAAATTCAGGAAAAAGTTGGTATTTGGCCGAGAAACCCTCGATTCTTGTCGGTTCTGACCGTTCTGACCAAGTTGCGGATGAGACGTCAAATTGCAATGCGCGTTTGTCGAAATCGCGGACATTCAGGTCAGACCAGCAGAAAAATTGGAGAATCTTGACTTAGAGACAAGATAGCCAAAAATTCGACATTTTTTAACGAATCTCGGCTATTTATGAACCGATCCTGAAATTCTTGGGTGGGTTCGACAGGGCTCCAGACACTCAGCTGCCCCGCACCGAAAATTCAGAAAAAAGTTGGTATTAGGCCGAGAAACCCTCGATTCTTGTCGGTTCTGACCGTTCTGACCAAGTTGCGGATGAGACGTCAAATTGCGATGCGCGTTTGTCGAAATCGCAGACATTCAGGTCAGACCAGCAGAAAAATTGAGGAATCTTGACTTAGAGACAAGATAGCCAAAAATTCGACATTTTTCAACGAATCTCGGCTATTTATGAACCGATCCTGAAATTCTTGGGTGGGTTCGACAGGGCTCCAGACACTCAGCTGCCCCGCACCGAAAATTCAGGAAAAAGTTGGTATTTGGCCGAGAAACCCTCGATTCTTGTCGGTTCTGACCGTTCTGACCAAGTTGCGGATGAGACGTCAAATTGCAATGCGCGTTTGTCGAAATCGCGGACATTCAGGTCAGACCAGCAGAAAAATTGGAGAATCTTGACTTAGAGACAAGATAGCCAAAAATTCGACATTTTTTAACGAATCTCGGCTATTTATGAACCGATCCTGAAATTCTTGGGTGGGTTCGACAGGGCTCCAGACACTCAGCTGCCCCGCACCGAAAATTCAGAAAAAAGTTGGTATTAGGCCGAGAAACCCTCGATTCTTGTCGGTTCTGACCGTTCTGACCAAGTTGCGGATGAGACGTCAAATTGCAATGCGCGTTTGTCGAAATCGCAGACATTCAGGTCGGACCAGCAGAAAAATTGAGGAATCTTGACTTAGAGACAAGATAGCCAAAAATTCGACATTTTTCAACGAATCTCGGCTATTTATGAACCGATCCTGAAATTCTTGGGTGGGTTCGACAGGGCTCCAGACACTCAGCGGCCCCGCACCGGAAATTCAGAAAAAAGTTGGTATTTGGCCGAGAAACCCTCGATTCTTGTCGGTTCTGACCGTTCTGACCAAGTTGCGAATGAGACGTCAAATTGCAATGCGCGTTTGTCGAAATCGCAGACATTCAGGTCAGACCAGCAGAAAAATTGAGGAATCTTGACTTAGAGACAAGATAGCCAAAAATTCGACATTTTTCAACGAATCTCGGCTATTTATGAACCGATCCTGAAATTCTTGGGTGGGTTCGACAGGGCTCCAGACACTCAGCTGCCCCGCACTGAAAATTCAGAAAAAAGTTGGTATTTGGCCGAGAAACCCTCGATTCTTGTCGGTTCTGACCGTTCTGACCAAGTTGCGGATGAGACCTCAAATTGCAATGCGCGTTTGTCGAAATCGCAGACATTCAGGTCAGACCAGCAGAAAAATTAAGGAATCTTGACTTAGAGAAAAGATAGCCAAAAATTCGACATTTTTTAACGAATCTCGGCTATTTATGAACCGATCCTGAAATTCTTGGGTGGGTTCGACAGGGCTCCAGACACTCAGCTGCCCCGCACCGAAAATTCAGAAAAAAGTTGGTATTAGGCCGAGAAACCCTCGATTCTTGTCGGTTCTGACCGTTCTGACCAAGTTGCGGATGAGACGTCAAATTGCAATGCGCGTTTGTCGAAATCGCAGACATTCAGGTCAGACCAGCAGAAAAATTGAGGAATCTTGACTTAGAGACAAGATAGCCGAAAATTCGACATTTTTCAACGAATCTCGGCTATTTATTAACCGATCCTGAAATTCTTGGGTGGGTTCGACAGGGCTCCAGACACTCAGCGGCCCCGCACCGGAAATTCAGAAAAAAGTTGGTATTTGGCCGAGAGACCCTCGATTCTTGTCGGTTCTGACCGTTCTGACCAAGTTGCGAATGAGACGTCAAATTGCAATGCGCGTTTGTCGAAATCGCAGACATTCAGGTCAGACCAGCAGAAAAATTGAGGAATCTTGACTTAGAGACAAGATAGCCAAAAATTCGACATTTTTCAACGAATCTCGGCTATTTATGAACCGATCCTGAAATTCTTGGGTGGGTTCGACAGGGCTCCAGACACTCAGCTGCCCCGCACCGAAAATTCAGAAAAAAGTTGGTATTTGGCTGAGAAACCCTCGATTCTGGTCGGTTCTGACCGTTCTGACCAAGTTACCGATGAGACCTTAAATTGCAATGCGCGTTCGTCAGAATCCCAGACATTCAGGTTAGACAAGCAGAAAAATCAGGTAATCTTGATTCAGAGACAAGATAGCCAGGAATTCGACATTTTTCAACGAATCTCGGCTGTTTATGAACCGATCCTGAAATTGTTGGGTGGGTTCGACAGAGCTCCACACACTCAGCTGCCCCGCACCGAAAATTCAGAAAAAAGTTAGTATTTGGCTGAGAAACCCTCGATTCTCGACGGTTCCGACCGTTCTGACCAAGTTACGGATGAGACCTCAAATTGCAATGCGCGTTCGTCAGAATCGCAGACATTCAGGTCAGACCAGCAGAAAAATTGTGGAATCTTGATTTAGGGACGAGATAGCCAGAAATTCGACAACTTTCAACAAATCTCGGCTGTTTATAAACCGATCCTGAAATTCTTGGGTGGGTTCGACAGGGCTCCAGACACTCAGCTGCCCCGCACCGAAAATTCAGAAAAAAGTTGGTATTTGGCCGGGAAACCCTCAATTCTTGTCGGTTCTGACCGTTCTGACCAAGTTGCGGATGAGACGTCGAATTGCAATGCGCGTTTGTCGAAATCGCAGACATTCAGGTCAGACCAGCAGAAAAATTGAGGAATCTTGATTTAGCGACAAGATAGCCGGAAATTCGACATTTTTCAACAAATCTCGGCTATTTATGAACCGATCCTGAAATTTCCGGGTGGGTTCGACACAGCTCCAGACACTCAGCTGCCTCGCACCAAAAAATTCAGTAAAAAGTTGGTATTTGGCTGAGAAACCCTCGATTCTCGTCGGTTCTGACCGTTCTGACCAAGTTACGGATGAGACCTCAAATTGCAATGCGCGTTCGTCAGAATCGCAGACATTCAGGTCGAACCAGCAGAAAAATTGTAGAATCTTGATTTAGAGACAAGATAGCCAGAAATTCGACATTTTTCAACAAATCTCGGCCATTTATAAACCGATCCTGAAATTCTTGGGTGGGTTTGACCGAGCTCCAGACACTCAGCTGCCCCGCATCAAGAATTCAGAAAAAAGTTGGTATTTGGCTGAGAAACCCTCGATTCTGGTCGGTTCTGACCGTTCTGACCAAGTTACGGATGAGACCTCAAATTGCACCGCGCGTTCGTCAGAATCCCAGACATTCAGGTTAGACAAGCAGGAAAATTAGGGAATCTTGATTCAGAGACAAGATAGCCAGGAATTCGACATTTTTCAACGAATCTTGGCTGTTTATGAACCGATCCTGAAATTGTTGGGTGGGTTCGACAGAGCTCCAGACACTCAGCTGCCTCGCACCAAAAAATTCAGTAAAAAGTTGGTATTTGGCTGAGAAACCCTCGATTCTCGTCGGTTCTGACCGTTCTGACCAAGTTACGGATGAGACCTCAAATTGCAATGCGCGTTCGTCAGAATCGCAGACATTCAGGTCGAACCAGCAGAAAAATTGTAGAATCTTGATTTAGAGACAAGATAGCCAGAAATTCGACATTTTTCAACAAATGTCGGCCATTTATAAACCGATCCTGAAATTCTTGGGTGGGTTCGACCGAGCTCCAGACACTCAGCTGCCCCGCATCGAGAATTCAGGAAAAAGTTAGTATTTGGCTGAGAAACCCTCGATTCTGGTCGGTTCTGACCGTTCTGACCAAGTTACGGATGAGACCTCAAATTGCACCGCGCGTTCGTCAGAATCGCAGACATTCAGGTCAAACCAGCAGAAAAATTGTAGAATCTTGATTTAGAGACAAGATAGCCAGAAATTCGACATTTTTCAACAAATGTCGGCCATTTATAAACCGATCCTGAAATTCTTGGGTGGGTTCGACCGAGCTCCAGACACTCAGCTGCCCCGCATCGAGAATTCAGAAAAAAGTTGGTATTTGGCTGAGAAACCCTCGATTCTGGTCGGTTCTGACCGTTCTGACCAAGTTACGGATGAGACCTCAAATTGCACCGCGCGTTCGTCAGAATCCCAGACATTCAGGTTAGACAAGCAGGAAAATTAGGGAATCTTGATTCAGAGACAAGATAGCCAGGAATTCGACATTTTTCAACGAATCTCGGCCATTTGTACACGGATCCTGAAATTCTTGGGTGGGTTCGACCGAGCTCCAGACACTCAGCTGCCCCGCACCTAGAATTCAGAGAAAAGTTGGTATTTGGCTGAGAAACCCTCGGTTCTCGGCGGTTCTGACCGTTCTGACCAAATTACGGATGAGACCTCAAATTGCGATGCGCGTTCGTCAGAATCGCAGATATTCAGGTCGAACCAGCAGAAAAATTGTAGAATCTTGATTTAGAGACAAGATAGCCAGAAATTCGACATTTTTCAACAAATCTCGGCTGTTCATAAACCGATCCTGAAATTGTTGGGTGGGTTTGACAGAGCTCCAGACACTTAGCTGCCCCGCACCGGAAATTTAGAAGAAAGTTGGTATTTGGCTGAGAAACCCTCGATTCTCGTCGGTTCTGACCGTTCTGACCAAGTTACGGATGAGACGTCGAATTGCAATGCGCGTTTGTCATAATCGCAGACATTCAGGTTAGACCAGCAGAAAAATTGTAGAATCTTGATTTAGAGACAAGATAGCCAGAAATTCGACATTTTTCAACAAATGTCGGCCATTTATAAACCGATCCTGAAATTCTTGGGTGGGTTCGACCGAGCTCCAGACACTCAGCTGCCCCGCATCGAGAATTCAGAAAAAAGTTGGTATTTGGCTGAGAAACCCTCGATTCTTGTCGGTTCTGACCGTTCTGACCAAGTTACGGATGAGACCTCAAATAGCAATGCGCGTTCGTCGGAATCGCAGACATTCAGGTCGAACCAGCAGAAAAATTGTAGAATCTCGATTTAGAGACAAAATAGCCAGAAATTCGACATTTTTCAACAAATCTCGGGCATTTATAAACCGATCCTGAAATTCTTGGGTGGGTTTGACCAAGCCTCAGACACTTAGCTGCCCCGCATCGAGAATTCAGAAAAAAGTTGGTATTTGGCTGAGAAACCCTCGGTTCTCGTCGGTTCTGACCGTTCTGACCAAATTACGGATGAGACCTCAAATTGCGATGCGCGTTCGTCAGAATCGCAGACATTCAGGTCAGACCAGCAGAAAAATTGTAGAATCTTGATTTGGAGACAAGATAGCCATAAATTCGACATTTTTCAACAAATTTTGGCCATTTGTACACGGATCCTGAAATTCTTGGGTGGGTTCGACCGAGCTCCAGACACTCAGCTGCCCCGCACCGAAAATTCAGAAAGAAGTTGGTATTTGGCTGAGAAACCCTCGATTCTCGTCGGTACTGACCGTTCTGACCAAGTTACGGATGAGACGTCGAATTGCAATGCGCGTTTGTCAGAATCGCAGACATTCAGGTTAGACCAGCAGGAAAAGTGAGGAATCTTGATTCAGAGATGAGATAGCCAGAAATTCGACATTTTTCAACAAATCTCGGCTGTTTATGAACCGATCCTAAAATTGTTGGGTGGGTTCAACAGAGCTCCAGACACTCAGCTGCCCCGCACCAAAAATTCAAAAAAAAGTTGGTATTTGGCTGAGAAACCCTCGATTCTGGTCGGTTCTGACCGTTCTGACCAAGTTACCGATGAGACCTTAAATTGCAATGCGCGTTCGTCAGAATCCCAGACATTCAGGTTAGACAAGCAGAAAAATCAGGTAATCTTGATTCAGAGACAAGATAGCCAGGAATTCGACATTTTTCAACGAATCTCGGCTGTTTATGAACCGATCCTGAAATTGTTGGGTGGGTTCGACAGAGCTCCAGACACTCAGCTGCCCCGCACCGAAAATTCAGAAAAAAGTTAGTATTTGGCTGAGAAACCCTCGATTCTCGACGGTTCCGACCGTTCTGACCAAGTTACGGATGAGACCTCAAATTGCAATGCGCGTTCGTCAGAATCGCAGACATTCAGGTCAGACCAGCAGAAAAATTGTGGAATCTTGATTTAGGGACGAGATAGCCAGAAATTCGACATTTTTCAACAAATCTCGGCTGTTTATAAACCGATCCTGAAATTGTTGGGTGGGTTTGACAGAGCTCCAGACACTCAGCTGCCCCGCACCAAAAATTCAGAAAAAAGTTGATATTTGGCTGAGAAACCCTCGGTTCTCGTCAGTTCTGACCGTTCTGACCAAGTTACGGATGAGACCTTAAATTGCAATGCGCGTTTGTCAGAATCGCGGACATTCAGGTTTGACCAGCAGAAAAATTGAGGAATCTTGATTCAGAGACAAGATAGCCATAAATTCGACATTTTTCAACAAATCTCGGCTGTTTATAAACCGATCCTGAAATTGTTGGGTGGGTTTGACAGAGCTCCAGACACTTAGCTGCCCCGCACCGAAAATTTAGAAGAAAGTTGGTATTTGGCTGAGAAACCCTCGATTCTCATCGGTTCTGACCGTTCTGACCAAGTTACGGATGAGACGTCGAATTGCAATGCATGTTTGTCAGAATCGCAGACATTCAGGTTAGGCCAGCAGAAAAAGTGAGGAATCTTGATTCAGAGACAAGATAGCCAGAAATTCGACATTTTTCAACAAATCTCGGCTATTTATAAACCGATCCTGAAAATTTCGGGTGGGTTTGACAGAGCTCTAGACACTCAGCTGCCCCGCACCAAAAATTCAGTAAAAAGTTGGTATTTGGCTGAGAAACCCTCGATTCTCGTCGGTTCTGACCGTTCTGACCAAGTTACGGATGAGACCTCAAATAGCAATGAGCGTTCGTCGGAATCGCAGACATTCAGGTCGAACCAGCAGAAAAATTGTAGTATCTTGATTTGGAGACAAGATAGCCAGAAATTCGACATTTTTCAACAAATCTCGGCCATTTATAAACCGATCCTGAAATTCTTGGGTGGGTTCGACCGAGCTCCAGACACTCAGCTGCCCCGCACCTAGAATTCAGAGAAAAGTTGGTATTTGGCTGAGAAACCCTCGGTTCTCGTCGGTTCTGACCGTTCTGACCAAGTTACGGATGAGACTTTAAATTGCAATGCGCGTTTGTCAGAATCGCGAAAATTCAGGTTTGACCAGCAGAAAAATTGAGGAATCTTGATTCAGAGACAAGATAGCCATAAATTCGACATTCTTCAACAAATCTCGGCTGTTTATAAACCGATCCTGAAATTGTTGGGTGGGTTTGACAGAGCTCCAGACACTCAGCTGCCCCGCACCGAAAATTTAGAAGAAAGTTGGTATTTGGCTGAGAAACCCCCGATTCTCGTCGGTTCTGACCGTTCTGACCATGTTACGGATGAGACGTCAAATTGCAATGCATGTTTGTCAGAATCGCAGACTTTCAGGTTAGGCCAGCAGAAGAAGTGAGGAATCTTGATTCAGAGACAAGATAGCCGGAAATTCGACATTTTTCAACAAATCTCGGCTATTTATGAACCGATCCTGAAATTTTCGGGTGGGTTCGACAGAGCTCTAGACACTCAGCTGCCCCGCACCAAAAATTCAGTAAAAAGTTGGTATTTGGCTGAGAAACCCTCGATTCTCGTCGGTTCTGACCGTTCTGACCAAGTTACGGATGAGACCTCAAATAGCAATGCGCGTTCGTCGGAATCGCAGACATTCAGGTCGAACCAGCAGAAAAATTGTAGTATCTTGATTTGGAGACAAGATAGCCAGAAATTCGACATTCTTCAACGAATCTCGGCCATTTATAAACCGATCCTGAAATTCTTGGGTGGGTTCGACCGAGCTCCAGACACTCAGCTGCCCCGCACCTAGAATTCAGAGAAAAGTTGGTGTTTGGCTGAGAAACCCTCGGTTCTCGTCGGTTCTGACCGTTCTGACCAAATTACGGATGAGACCTCAAATTGCAATGCGCGTTCGTCAGAATCGCAGACATTCAGGTCGAACCAGCAGAAAAATTGTAGAATCTTGATTTAGAGACAAGATAGCCATAAATTCGACATTTTCCAACAAATCTCGGCCATTTGTACACGGATCCTGAAATTCTTGGTCGGGTTCGACCGAGCTCCAGACACTCAGCTGCCCCGCACCGAAAATTCAGAAAGAAGTTGGTATTTGGCTGAGAAACCCTCGATTCTCGTCGGTACTGACCGTTCTGACCAAGTTACGGATGAGACGTCGAATTGCAATGCGCGTTTGTCAGAATCGCAGACATTCAGGTTAGACCAGCAGAAAAAGTGAGGAATCTTGATTCAGAGATAAGATAGCCAGAAATTCGACATTTTTCAACAAATCTCGGCTGTTTATGAACCGATCCTAAAATTGTTGGTTGGGTTCAACAGAGCTCCAGACACTCAGCTGCCCCGCACCGAAAATTCAGAAAAAAGTTGGTATTTGGCTGAGAAACCCTCGATTCTGGTCGGTTCTGACCGTTCTGACCAAGTTACCGATGAGACCTTAAATTGCAATGCGCGTTCGTCAGAATCCCAGAC
The DNA here is from genome assembly GCF_021155765.1 of Diprion similis. NCBI lineage: Eukaryota > Metazoa > Arthropoda > Insecta > Hymenoptera > Diprionidae > Diprion > Diprion similis. Next base: position 17,165,209 of record NC_060107.1, on the reverse strand, counting down.
ATTCAGGTTAGACAAGCAGAAAAATCAGGTAATCTTGATTCAGAGACAAGATAGCCAGGAATTCGACATTTTTCAACGAATCTCGGCTGTTTATGAACCGATCCTGAAATTGTTGGGTGGGTTCGACAGAGCTCCAGACACTCAGCTGCCCCGCACCGAAAATTCAGAAAAAAGTTAGTATTTGGCTGAGAAACCCTCGATTCTCGACGGTTCCGACCGTTCTGACCAAGTTACGGATGAGACCTCAAATTGCAATGCGCGTTCGTCAGAATCGCAGACATTCAGGTCAGACCAGCAGAAAAATTGTGGAATCTTGATTTAGGGACGAGATAGCCAGAAATTCGACATTTTTCAACAAATCTCGGCTGTTTATAAACCGATCCTGAAATTGTTGGGTGGGTTTGACAGAGCTCCAGACACTCAGCTGCCCCGCACAAAAAATTCAGAAAAAAGTTGATATTTGGCTGAGAAACCCTCGGTTCTCGTCGGTTCTGACCGTTCTGACCAAGTTACGGATGAGACTTTAAATTGCAATGCGCGTTTGTCAGAATCGCGAAAATTCAGGTTTGACCAGCAGAAAAATTGAGGAATCTTGATTCAGAGACAAGTTAGCCATAAATTCGACATTTTTCAACAAATCTCGGCTGTTTATAAACCGATCCTGAAATTGTTGGGTGGGTTTGACAGAGCTCCAGACACTCAGCTGCCCCGCACCGAAAATTTAGAAGAAAGTTGGTATTTGGCTGAGAAACCCTCGATTCTCGGCGGTTCTGACCGTTCTGACCATGTTACGGATGAGACGTCAAATTGCAATGCATGTTTGTCGGAGTCGCAGACTTTCAGATTAGGCCAGCAGAAGAAGTGAGGAATCTTGATTCAGAGACAAGATAGCCGGAAATTCGACATTTTTCAACAAATCTCGGCTATTTATGAACCGATCCTGAAATTTTCGGGTGGGTTCGACAGAGCTCTAGACACTCAGCTGCCCTGCACCAAAAATTCAGTAAAAAGTTGGTATTTGGCTGAGAAACCCTCGATTCTTGTCGGTTCTGACCGTTCTGACCAAGTTACGGATGAGACCTCAAATAGCAATGCGCGTTCGTCGGAATCGCAGACATTCAGGTCGAACCAGCAGAAAAATTGTAGAATCTTGATTTAGAGACAAGATAGCCAGAAATTCGACATTTTTCAACAAATCTCGGCCATTTATAAACCGATCCTGAAATTCTTGGGTGGGTTCGACCGAGCTCCAGACACTCAGCTGCCCCGCATCGAGAATTCAGAAAAAAGTTGGTATTTGGCTGAGAAACCCTTGATTCTCGTCGGTTCTGACCGTTCTGACCAAATTACGGATGAGACCTTAAATTGCAATGCGCGTTCGTCAGAATCGCGGACATTCAGGTTTGACCGGCAGAAAAATTGGGGAATCTTGATTCAGAGACAAGATAGCCATAAATTCGACATTTTTCAACAAATCTCGGCTGTTTATGAACCGATCCTGAAATTGTTGGGTGGGTTTGACAGAGCTCCAGACACTCAGCTGCCCCGCACCGAAAATTTAAAAAAAAGTTGGTATTTGGCTGAGAAACCCTCGATTCTCGTCGGTTCTGACCGTTCTGACCAAGTTACGGATGAGACGTCGAATTGCAATGCGCGTTTGTCAGAATCGCAGACATTCAGGTGAGGCCAGCAGAAAAAGTGAGGAATCTTGATTCAGAGACAAGATAGCCAGAAATTCGACATTTTTCAACAAATCTCGGCTATTTATAAACCGATCCTGAAATTTTCGGGTGGGTTTGACAGAGCTCTAGACACTCAGCTGCCCCGCACCAAAAATTCAGTAAAAAGTTGGTATTCGGCTGAGAAACCCTCGATTCTTGTCGGTTCTGACCGTTCTGGCCAAGTTACGGATGAGACCTCAAATAGCAATGCGCGTTCGTCGAAATCGCAGACATTCAGGTCGAACCAGCAGAAAAATTGTAGAATCTCGATTTAGAGACAAAATAGCCAGAAATTCGACATTTTTTAACAAATCTCGGCCATTTATAAACCGATCCTGAAATTCTTGGGTGGGTTTGACCAAGCCTCAGACACTCAGCTGCCCCGCATCGAGAATTCAGTGAAAAGTTGGTATTTGGCTGAGAAACCCTCGGTTCTCGTCGGTTCTGACCGTTCTGACCAAATTACGGATGAGACCTCAAATTGCAATGCGCGTTCGTCAGAATCGCAGACATTCAGGTCGAACCAGCAGAAAAATTGTAGAATCTTGATTTAGAGACAAGATAGCCATAAATTCGACATTTTTCAACAAATTTTGGCCATTTGTACACGGATCCTGAAATTCTTGGGTGGGTTCGACCGAGCTCCAGACACTCAGCTGCCCCGCACCGAAAATTCAGAAAGAAGTTGGTATTTGGCTGAGAAACCCTCGATTCTCGTCGGTACTGACCGTTCTGACCAAGTTACGGATGAGAAGTCGAATTGCAATGCGCGTTTGTCAGAATCGCAGACATTCAGGTTAGACCAGCAGAAAAAGTGAGGAATCTTGATTCAGAGATAAGATAGCCAGAAATTCGACATTTTTCAACAAATCTCGGCTGTTTATAAACCGATCCTAAAATTGTTGGGTGGGTTCAACAGAGCTCCAGACACTCAGCTGCCCCGCACCGAAAATTCAGAAAAAAGTTGGTATTTGGCTGAGAAACCCTCGATTCTGGTCGGTTCTGACCGTTCTGACCAAGTTACCGATGAGACCTTAAATTGCAATGCGCGTTCGTCAGAATCCCAGACATTCAGGTTAGACAAGCAGAAAAATCAGGTAATCTTGATTCAGAGACAAGATAGCCAGGAATTCGACATTTTTCAACGAATCTCGGCTGTTTATGAACCGATCCTGAAATTGTTGGGTGGGTTCGACAGAGCTCCACACACTTAGCTGCCCCGCACCGAAAATTCAGAAAAAAGTTAGTATTTGGCTGAGAAACCCTCGATTCTCGACGGTTCCGACCGTTCTGACCAAGTTACGGATGAGACCTCAAATTGCAATGCGCGTTCGTCAGAATCGCAGACATTCAGGTCAGACCAGCAGAAAAATTGTGGAATCTTGATTTAGGGACGAGATAGCCAGAAATTCGACAACTTTCAACAAATCTCGGCTGTTTATAAACCGATCCTGAAATTGTTGGGTGGGTTTGACAGAGCTCCAGACACTCAGCTGCCCCGCACCAAAAATTCAGAAAAAAGTTGATATTCGGCTGAGGAACCCTCGGTTCTCGTCAGTTCTGACCGTTCTGACCAAGTTACGGATGAGACCTTAAATTGCAATGCGCGTTTGTCAGAATCGCGGACATTCAGGTTTGACCAGCAGAAAAATTGAGGAATCTTGATTCAGAGACAAGATAGCCATAAATTCGACATTTTTCAACAAATCTCGGCTGTTTATAAACCGATCCTGAAATTGTTGGGTGGGTTTGACAGAGCTCCAGACACTTAGCTGCCCCGCACCGAAAATTTAGAAGAAAGTTGGTATTTGGCTGAGAAACCCTCGATTCTCGTCGGTTCTGACCGTTCTGACCAAGTTACGGATGAGACGTCGAATTGCAATGCATGTTTGTCAGAATCGCAGACATTCAGGTTAGGCCAGCAGAAAAAGTGAGGAATCTTGATTCAGAGACAAGATAGCCAGAATTTCGACATTTTTCAACAAATCTCGGCTATTTATAAACCGATCCTGAAATTTTCGGGTGGGTTTGACAGAGCTCTAGACACTCAGCTGCCCCGCACCAAAAATTCAGTAAAAAGTTGGTATTTGGCTGAGAAACCCTCGATTCTCGTCGGTTCTGACCGTTCTGACCAAGTTACGGATGAGACCTCAAATAGCAATGCGCGTTCGTCGGAATCGCAGACATTCAGGTCGAACCAGCAGAAAAATTGTAGAATCTTGATTTAGAGACAAGATAGCCAGAAATTCGACATTTTTCAACAAATTTCGGCCATTTATAACCCGATCCTGAAATTCTTGGGTGGGTTCGACCGAGCTCCAGACACTCAGCTGCCCCGCATCGAGAATTCAGAAAAAAGTTGGTATTTGGCTGAGAAACCCTCGGTTCTCGTCGGTTCTGACCGTTCTGACCAAATTACGGATGAGACCTCAAATTGCAATGCGCGTTCGTCAGAATCGCAGACATTCAGGTCGAACCAGCAGAAAAATTGTAGAATCTTGATTTAGAGACAAGATAGCCAGAAATTCGACATTTTTCAACAAATCTCGGCCATTTATAAACCGATCCTGAAATTCTTGGGTGGGTCCGACCGAGCTCCAGACACTCAGCTGCCCCGAACCGAAAATTCAGAAAAAAGTTGATATTTGGCTGAGAAACCCTCGGTTCTCGTCGGTTCTGACCGTTCTGACCAAATTACGGATGAGACCTCAAATTGCGATGCGCGTTCGTCAGAATCGCAGATATTCAGGTCGAACCAGCAGAAAAATTGTAGAATCTTGATTTAGAGACAAGATAGCCAGGAATTCGACATTTTTCAACGAATCTCGGCTGTTTATGAACCGATCCTGAAATTGTTGGGTGGGTTCGACAGAGCTCCAGACACTCAGCTGCCCCGCACCAAAAATTCAGTAAAAAGTTGGTATTCGGCTGAGAAACCCTCGATTCTTGTCGGTTCTGACCGTTCTGGCCAAGTTGCGGATGAGACCTCGAATAGCAATGCGCGTTCGTCGGAATCGCGGACATTCAGGTCGAACCAGCAGAAAAATTGTAGAATCTCGATTTAGAGACAAAATAGCCAGAAATTCGACATTTTTCAACAAATCTCGGCCATTTATAAACCGATCCTGAAATTCTTGGGTGGGTTTGACCAAGCCTCAGACACTCAGCTGCCCCGCATCGAGAATTCAGAAAAAAGTTGGTATTTGGCTGAGAAACCCTCGGTTCTCGTCGGTTCTGACCGTTCTGACCAAATTACGGATGAGACCTCAAATTGCAATGCGCGTTCGTCAGAATCGCAGACATTCAGGTCGAACCAGCAGAAAAATTGTAGAATCTTGATTTAGAGACAAGATAGCCATAAGTTCGACATTTTTCAACAAATTTTGGCCATTTGTACACGGATCCTGAAATTCTTGGGTGGGTTCGACCGAGCTCCAGACACTCAGCTGCCCCGCACCGAAAATTCAGAAAGAAGTTGGTATTTGGCTGAGAAACCCTCGATTCTCGTCGGTACTGACCGTTCTGACCAAGTTACGGATGAGACGTCGAATTGCAATGCGCGTTTGTCAGAATCGCAGACATTCAGGTTAGACCAGCAGAAAAAGTGAGGAATCTTGATTCAGAGATAAGATAGCCAGAAATTCGACATTTTTCAACAAATCTCGGCTGTTTATGAACCGATCCTAAAATTGTTGGGTGGGTTCAACAGAGCTCCAGACACTCAGCTGCCCCGCACCGAAAATTCAGAAAAAAGTTGGTATTTGGCTGAGAAACCCTCGATTCTGGTCGGTTCTGACCGTTCTGACCAAGTTACCGATGAGACCTTAAATTGCAATGCGCGTTCGTAAGAATCCCAGACATTCAGGTTAGACAAGCAGAAAAATCAGGTAATCTTGATTCAGAGACAAGATAGCCAGGAATTCGACATTTTTCAACGAATCTCGGCTGTTTATGAACCGATCCTGAAATTGTTGGGTGGGTTCGACAGAGCTCAAGACACTCAGCTGCCCCGCACCGAAAATTCAGAAAAAAGTTAGTATTTGGCTGAGAAACCCTCGATTCTCGACGGTTCCGACCGTTCTGACCAAGTTACGGATGAGACCTCAAATTGCAATGCGCGTTCGTCAGAATCGCAGACATTCAGGTCAGACCAGCAGAAAAATTGTGGAATCTTGATTTAGGGACGAGATAGCCAGAAATTCGACATTTTTCAACAAATCTCGGCTGTTTATAAACCGATCCTGAAATTGTTGGGTGGGTTTGACAGAGCTCCAGACACTCAGCTGCCCCGCACCAAAAATTCAGAGAAAAGTTGATATTTGGCTGAGAAACCCTCGGTTCTCGTCAGTTCTGACCGTTCTGACCAAGTTACGGATGAGACCTTAAATTGCAATGCGCGTTTGTCCGAATCGCGGACATTCAGGTTTGACCAGCAGAAAAATTGAGGAATCTTGATTCAGAGACAAGATAGCCATAAATTCGACATTTTTCAACAAATCTCGGCTGTTTATAAACCGATCCTGAAATTGTTGGGTGGGTTTGACAGAGCTCCAGACACTCAGCTGCCCCGCACCTAGAATTCAGAGAAAAGTTGGTATTTGGCTGAGAAACCCTCGGTTCTCGGCGGTTCTGACCGTTCTGACCAAATTACGGATGAGACCTCAAATTGCGATGCGCGTTCGTCAGAATCGCAGATATTCAGGTCGAACCAGCAGAAAAATTGTAGAATCTTGATTTAGAGACAAGATAGCCAGAAATTCGACATTTTTCAACAAATCTCGGCTGTTCATAAACCGATCCTGAAATTGTTGGGTGGGTTTGACAGAGCTCCAGACACTTAGCTGCCCCGCACCGGAAATTTAGAAGAAAGTTGGTATTTGGCTGAGAAACCCTCGATTCTCGTCGGTTCTGACCGTTCTGACCAAGTTACGGATGAGACGTCGAATTGCAATGCGCGTTTGTCATAATCGCAGACATTCAGGTTAGACCAGCAGAAAAATTGTAGAATCTTGATTTAGAGACAAGATAGCCAGAAATTCGACATTTTTCAACAAATGTCGGCCATTTATAAACCGATCCTGAAATTCTTGGGTGGGTTCGACCGAGCTCCAGACACTCAGCTGCCCCGCATCGAGAATTCAGAAAAAAGTTGGTATTTGGCTGAGAAACCCTCGATTCTTGTCGGTTCTGACCGTTCTGACCAAGTTACGGATGAGACCTCAAATAGCAATGCGCGTTCGTCGGAATCGCAGACATTCAGGTCGAACCAGCAGAAAAATTGTAGAATCTCGATTTAGAGACAAAATAGCCAGAAATTCGACATTTTTCAACAAATCTCGGGCATTTATAAACCGATCCTGAAATTCTTGGGTGGGTTTGACCAAGCCTCAGACACTCAGCTGCCCCGCATCGAGAATTCAGAAAAAAGTTGGTATTTGGCTGAGAAACCCTCGGTTCTCGTCGGTTCTGACCGTTCTGACCAAATTACGGATGAGACCTCAAATTGCGATGCGCGTTCGTCAGAATCGCAGACATTCAGGTCAGACCAGCAGAAAAATTGTAGAATCTTGATTTGGAGACAAGATAGCCATAAATTCGACATTTTTCAACAAATTTTGGCCATTTGTACACGGATCCTGAAATTCTTGGGTGGGTTCGACCGAGCTCCAGACACTCAGCTGCCCCGCACCGAAAATTCAGAAAGAAGTTGGTATTTGGCTGAGAAACCCTCGATTCTCGTCGGTACTGACCGTTCTGACCAAGTTACGGATGAGACGTCGAATTGCAATGCGCGTTTGTCAGAATCGCAGACATTCAGGTTAGACCAGCAGGAAAAGTGAGGAATCTTGATTCAGAGATGAGATAGCCAGAAATTCGACATTTTTCAACAAATCTCGGCTGTTTATGAACCGATCCTAAAATTGTTGGGTGGGTTCAACAGAGCTCCAGACACTCAGCTGCCCCGCACCAAAAATTCAAAAAAAAGTTGGTATTTGGCTGAGAAACCCTCGATTCTGGTCGGTTCTGACCGTTCTGACCAAGTTACCGATGAGACCTTAAATTGCAATGCGCGTTCGTCAGAATCCCAGACATTCAGGTTAGACAAGCAGAAAAATCAGGTAATCTTGATTCAGAGACAAGATAGCCAGGAATTCGACATTTTTCAACGAATCTCGGCTGTTTATGAACCGATCCTGAAATTGTTGGGTGGGTTCGACAGAGCTCCAGACACTCAGCTGCCCCGCACCGAAAATTCAGAAAAAAGTTAGTATTTGGCTGAGAAACCCTCGATTCTCGACGGTTCCGACCGTTCTGACCAAGTTACGGATGAGACCTCAAATTGCAATGCGCGTTCGTCAGAATCGCAGACATTCAGGTCAGACCAGCAGAAAAATTGTGGAATCTTGATTTAGGGACGAGATAGCCAGAAATTCGACATTTTTCAACAAATCTCGGCTGTTTATAAACCGATCCTGAAATTGTTGGGTGGGTTTGACAGAGCTCCAGACACTCAGCTGCCCCGCACCAAAAATTCAGAAAAAAGTTGATATTTGGCTGAGAAACCCTCGGTTCTCGTCAGTTCTGACCGTTCTGACCAAGTTACGGATGAGACCTTAAATTGCAATGCGCGTTTGTCAGAATCGCGGACATTCAGGTTTGACCAGCAGAAAAATTGAGGAATCTTGATTCAGAGACAAGATAGCCATAAATTCGACATTTTTCAACAAATCTCGGCTGTTTATAAACCGATCCTGAAATTGTTAGGTGGGTTTGACAGAGCTCCAGACACTTAGCTGCCCCGCACCGAAAATTTAGAAGAAAGTTGGTATTTGGCTGAGAAACCCTCGATTCTCATCGGTTCTGACCGTTCTGACCAAGTTACGGATGAGACGTCGAATTGCAATGCATGTTTGTCAGAATCGCAGACATTCAGGTTAGGCCAGCAGAAAAAGTGAGGAATCTTGATTCAGAGACAAGATAGCCAGAAATTCGACATTTTTCAACAAATCTCGGCTATTTATAAACCGATCCTGAAAATTTCGGGTGGGTTTGACAGAGCTCTAGACACTCAGCTGCCCCGCACCAAAAATTCAGTAAAAAGTTGGTATTTGGCTGAGAAACCCTCGATTCTCGTCGGTTCTGACCGTTCTGACCAAGTTACGGATGAGACCTCAAATAGCAATGAGCGTTCGTCGGAATCGCAGACATTCAGGTCGAACCAGCAGAAAAATTGTAGTATCTTGATTTGGAGACAAGATAGCCAGAAATTCGACATTTTTCAACAAATCTCGGCCATTTATAAACCGATCCTGAAATTCTTGGGTGGGTTCGACCGAGCTCCAGACACTCAGCTGCCCCGCACCTAGAATTCAGAGAAAAGTTGGTATTTGGCTGAGAAACCCTCGGTTCTCGTCGGTTCTGACCGTTCTGACCAAGTTACGGATGAGACTTTAAATTGCAATGCGCGTTTGTCAGAATCGCGAAAATTCAGGTTTGACCAGCAGAAAAATTGAGGAATCTTGATTCAGAGACAAGATAGCCATAAATTCGACATTCTTCAACAAATCTCGGCTGTTTATAAACCGATCCTGAAATTGTTGGGTGGGTTTGACAGAGCTCCAGACACTCAGCTGCCCCGCACCGAAAATTTAGAAGAAAGTTGGTATTTGGCTGAGAAACCCCCGATTCTCGTCGGTTCTGACCGTTCTGACCATGTTACGGATGAGACGTCAAATTGCAATGCATGTTTGTCAGAATCGCAGACTTTCAGGTTAGGCCAGCAGAAGAAGTGAGGAATCTTGATTCAGAGACAAGATAGCCGGAAATTCGACATTTTTCAACAAATCTCGGCTATTTATGAACCGATCCTGAAATTTTCGGGTGGGTTCGACAGAGCTCTAGACACTCAGCTGCCCCGCACCAAAAATTCAGTAAAAAGTTGGTATTTGGCTGAGAAACCCTCGATTCTCGTCGGTTCTGACCGTTCTGACCAAGTTACGGATGAGACCTCAAATAGCAATGCGCGTTCGTCGGAATCGCAGACATTCAGGTCGAACCAGCAGAAAAATTGTAGTATCTTGATTTGGAGACAAGATAGCCAGAAATTCGACATTTTTCAACGAATCTCGGCCATTTATAAACCGATCCTGAAATTCTTGGGTGGGTTCGACCGAGCTCCAGACACTCAGCTGCCCCGCACCTAGAATTCAGAGAAAAGTTGGTGTTTGGCTGAGAAACCCTCGGTTCTCGTCGGTTCTGACCGTTCTGACCAAATTACGGATGAGACCTCAAATTGCAATGCGCGTTCGTCAGAATCGCAGACATTCAGGTCGAACCAGCAGAAAAATTGTAGAATCTTGATTTAGAGACAAGATAGCCATAAATTCGACATTTTCCAACAAATCTCGGCCATTTGTACACGGATCCTGAAATTCTTGGTCGGGTTCGACCGAGCTCCAGACACTCAGCTGCCCCGCACCGAAAATTCAGAAAGAAGTTGGTATTTGGCTGAGAAACCCTCGATTCTCGTCGGTACTGACCGTTCTGACCAAGTTACGGATGAGACGTCGAATTGCAATGCGCGTTTGTCAGAATCGCAGACATTCAGGTTAGACCAGCAGAAAAAGTGAGGAATCTTGATTCAGAGATAAGATAGCCAGAAATTCGACATTTTTCAACAAATCTCGGCTGTTTATGAACCGATCCTAAAATTGTTGGTTGGGTTCAACAGAGCTCCAGACACTCAGCTGCCCCGCACCGAAAATTCAGAAAAAAGTTGGTATTTGGCTGAGAAACCCTCGATTCTGGTCGGTTCTGACCGTTCTGACCAAGTTACCGATGAGACCTTAAATTGCAATGCGCGTTCGTCAGAATCCCAGACATTCAGGTTAGACAAGCAGAAAAATCAGGTAATCTTGATTCAGAGACAAGATAGCCAGGAATTCGACATTTTTCAACGAATCTCGGCTGTTTATGAACCGATCCTGAAATTGTTGGGTGGGTTCGACAGAGCTCCAGACACTCAGCTGCCCCGCACCGAAAATTCAGAAAAAAGTTAGTATTTGGCTGAGAAACCCTCGATTCTCGACGGTTCCGACCGTTCTGACCAAGTTACGGATGAGACCTCAAATTGCAATGCGCGTTCGTCAGAATCGCAGACATTCAGGTCAGACCAGCAGAAAAATTGTGGAATCTTGATTTAGGGACGAGATAGCCAGAAATTCGACATTTTTCAACAAATCTCGGCTGTTTATAAACCGATCCTGAAATTGTTGGGTGGGTTTGACAGAGCTCCAGACACTCAGCTGCCCCGCACAAAAAATTCAGAAAAAAGTTGATATTTGGCTGAGAAACCCTCGGTTCTCGTCGGTTCTGACCGTTCTGACCAAGTTACGGATGAGACTTTAAATTGCAATGCGCGTTTGTCAGAATCGCGAAAATTCAGGTTTGACCAGCAGAAAAATTGAGGAATCTTGATTCAGAGACAAGTTAGCCATAAATTCGACATTTTTCAACAAATCTCGGCTGTTTATAAACCGATCCTGAAATTGTTGGGTGGGTTTGACAGAGCTCCAGACACTCAGCTGCCCCGCACCGAAAATTTAGAAGAAAGTTGGTATTTGGCTGAGAAACCCTCGATTCTCGGCGGTTCTGACCGTTCTGACCATGTTACGGATGAGACGTCAAATTGCAATGCATGTTTGTCGGAATCGCAGACTTTCAGATTAGGCCAGCAGAAGAAGTGAGGAATCTTGATTCAGAGACAAGATAGCCGGAAATTCGACATTTTTCAACAAATCTCGGCTATTTATGAACCGATCCTGAAATTTTCGGGTGGGTTCGACAGAGCTCTAGACACTCAGCTGCCCTGCACCAAAAATTCAGTAAAAAGTTGGTATTTGGCTGAGAAACCCTCGATTCTTGTCGGTTCTGACCGTTCTGACCAAGTTACGGATGAGACCTCAAATAGCAATGCGCGTTCGTCGGAATCGCAGACATTCAGGTCGAACCAGCAGAAAAATTGTAGAATCTTGATTTAGAGACAAGATAGCCAGAAATTCGACATTTTTCAACAAATCTCGGCCATTTATAAACCGATCCTGAAATTCTTGGGTGGGTTCGACCGAGCTCCAGACACTCAGCTGCCCCGCATCGAGAATTCAGAAAAAAGTTGGTATTTGGCTGAGAAACCCTTGATTCTCGTCGGTTCTGACCGTTCTGACCAAATTACGGATGAGACCTTAAATTGCAATGCGCGTTCGTCAGAATCGCGGACATTCAGGTTTGACCGGCAGAAAAATTGGGGAATCTTGATTCAGAGACAAGATAGCCATAAATTCGACATTTTTCAACAAATCTCGGCTGTTTATGAACCGATCCTGAAATTGTTGGGTGGGTTTGACAGAGCTCCAGACACTCAGCTGCCCCGCACCGAAAATTTAAAAAAAAGTTGGTATTTGGCTGAGAAACCCTCGATTCTCGTCGGTTCTGACCGTTCTGACCAAGTTACGGATGAGACGTCGAATTGCAATGCGCGTTTGTCAGAATCGCAGACATTCAGGTGAGGCCAGCAGAAAAAGTGAGGAATCTTGATTCAGAGACAAGATAGCCAGAAATTCGACATTTTTCAACAAATCTCGGCTATTTATAAACCGATCCTGAAATTTTCGGGTGGGTTTGACAGAGCTCTAGACACTCAGCTGCCCCGCACCAAAAATTCAGTAAAAAGTTGGTATTCGGCTGAGAAACCCTCGATTCTTGTCGGTTCTGACCGTTCTGGCCAAGTTACGGATGAGACCTCAAATAGCAATGCGCGTTCGTCGAAATCGCAGACATTCAGGTCGAACCAGCAGAAAAATTGTAGAATCTCGATTTAGAGACAAAATAGCCAGAAATTCGACATTTTTTAACAAATCTCGGCCATTTATAAACCGATCCTGAAATTCTTGGGTGGGTTTGACCAAGCCTCAGACACTCAGCTGCCCCGCATCGAGAATTCAGTGAAAAGTTGGTATTTGGCTGAGAAACCCTCGGTTCTCGTCGGTTCTGACCGTTCTGACCAAATTACGGATGAGACCTCAAATTGCAATGCGCGTTCGTCAGAATCGCAGACATTCAGGTCGAACCAGCAGAAAAATTGTAGAATCTTGATTTAGAGACAAGATAGCCATAAATTCGACATTTTTCAACAAATTTTGGCCATTTGTACACGGATCCTGAAATTCTTGGGTGGGTTCGACCGAGCTCCAGACACTCAGCTGCCCCGCACCGAAAATTCAGAAAGAAGTTGGTATTTGGCTGAGAAACCCTCGATTCTCGTCGGTACTGACCGTTCTGACCAAGTTACGGATGAGACGTCGAATTGCAATGCGCGTTTGTCAGAATCGCAGACATTCAGGTTAGACCAGCAGAAAAAGTGAGGAATCTTGATTCAGAGATAAGATAGCCAGAAATTCGACATTTTTCAACAAATCTCGGCTGTTTATGAACCGATCCTAAAATTGTTGGTTGGGTTCAACAGAGCTCCAGACACTCAGCTGCCCCGCACCGAAAATTCAGAAAAAAGTTGGTATTTGGCTGAGAAACCCTCGATTCTGGTCGGTTCTGACCGTTCTGACCAAGTTACCGATGAGACCTTAAATTGCAATGCGCGTTCGTCAGAATCCCAGACATTCAGGTTAGACAAGCAGAAAAATCAGGTAATCTTGATTCAGAGACAAGATAGCCAGGAATTCGACATTTTTCAACGAATCTCGGCTGTTTATGAACCGATCCTGAAATTGTTGGGTGGGTTCGACAGAGCTCCAGACACTCAGCTGCCCCGCACCGAAAATTCAGAAAAAAGTTAGTATTTGGCTGAGAAACCCTCGATTCTCGACGGTTCCGACCGTTCTGACCAAGTTACGGATGAGACCTCAAATTGCAATGCGCGTTCGTCAGAATCGCAGACATTCAGGTCAGACCAGCAGAAAAATTGTGGAATCTTGATTTAGGGACGAGATAGCCAGAAATTCGACATTTTTCAACAAATCTCGGCTGTTTATAAACCGATCCTGAAATTGTTGGGTGGGTTTGACAGAGCTCCAGACACTCAGCTGCCCCGCACAAAAAATTCAGAAAAAAGTTGATATTTGGCTGAGAAACCCTCGGTTCTCGTCGGTTCTGACCGTTCTGACCAAGTTACGGATGAGACTTTAAATTGCAATGCGCGTTTGTCAGAATCGCGAAAATTCAGGTTTGACCAGCAGAAAAATTGAGGAATCTTGATTCAGAGACAAGTTAGCCATAAATTCGACATTTTTCAACAAATCTCGGCTGTTTATAAACCGATCCTGAAATTGTTGGGTGGGTTTGACAGAGCTCCAGACACTCAGCTGCCCCGCACCGAAAATTTAGAAGAAAGTTGGTATTTGGCTGAGAAACCCTCGATTCTCGGCGGTTCTGACCGTTCTGACCATGTTACGGATGAGACGTCAAATTGCAATGCATGTTTGTCGGAATCGCAGACTTTCAGATTAGGCCAGCAGAAGAAGTGAGGAATCTTGATTCAGAGACAAGATAGCCGGAAATTCGACATTTTTCAACAAATCTCGGCTATTTATGAACCGATCCTGAAATTTTCGGGTGGGTTCGACAGAGCTCTAGACACTCAGCTGCCCTGCACCAAAAATTCAGTAAAAAGTTGGTATTTGGCTGAGAAACCCTCGATTCTTGTCGGTTCTGACCGTTCTGACCAAGTTACGGATGAGACCTCAAATAGCAATGCGCGTTCGTCGGAATCGCAGACATTCAGGTCGAACCAGCAGAAAAATTGTAGAATCTTGATTTAGAGACAAGATAGCCAGAAATTCGACATTTTTCAACAAATCTCGGCCATTTATAAACCGATCCTGAAATTCTTGGGTGGGTTCGACCGAGCTCCAGACACTCAGCTGCCCCGCATCGAGAATTCAGAAAAAAGTTGGTATTTGGCTGAGAAACCCTTGATTCTCGTCGGTTCTGACCGTTCTGACCAAATTACGGATGAGACCTTAAATTGCAATGCGCGTTCGTCAGAATCGCGGACATTCAGGTTTGACCGGCAGAAAAATTGGGGAATCTTGATTCAGAGACAAGATAGCCATAAATTCGACATTTTTCAACAAATCTCGGCTGTTTATGAACCGATCCTGAAATTGTTGGGTGGGTTTGACAGAGCTCCAGACACTCAGCTGCCCCGCACCGAAAATTTAAAAAAAAGTTGGTATTTGGCTGAGAAACCCTCGATTCTCGTCGGTTCTGACCGTTCTGACCAAGTTACGGATGAGACGTCGAATTGCAATGCGCGTTTGTCAGAATCGCAGACATTCAGGTGAGGCCAGCAGAAAAAGTGAGGAATCTTGATTCAGAGACAAGATAGCCAGAAATTCGACATTTTTCAACAAATCTCGGCTATTTATAAACCGATCCTGAAATTTTCGGGTGGGTTTGACAGAGCTCTAGACACTCAGCTGCCCCGCACCAAAAATTCAGTAAAAAGTTGGTATTCGGCTGAGAAACCCTCGATTCTTGTCGGTTCTGACCGTTCTGGCCAAGTTACGGATGAGACCTCAAATAGCAATGCGCGTTCGTCGAAATCGCAGACATTCAGGTCGAACCAGCAGAAAAATTGTAGAATCTCGATTTAGAGACAAAATAGCCAGAAATTCGACATTTTTTAACAAATCTCGGCCATTTATAAACCGATCCTGAAATTCTTGGGTGGGTTTGACCAAGCCTCAGACACTCAGCTGCCCCGCATCGAGAATTCAGTGAAAAGTTGGTATTTGGCTGAGAAACCCTCGGTTCTCGTCGGTTCTGACCGTTCTGACCAAATTACGGATGAGACCTCAAATTGCAATGCGCGTTCGTCAGAATCGCAGACATTCAGGTCGAACCAGCAGAAAAATTGTAGAATCTTGATTTAGAGACAAGATAGCCATAAATTCGACATTTTTCAACAAATTTTGGCCATTTGTACACGGATCCTGAAATTCTTGGGTGGGTTCGACCGAGCTCCAGACACTCAGCTGCCCCGCACCGAAAATTCAGAAAGAAGTTGGTATTTGGCTGAGAAACCCTCGATTCTCGTCGGTACTGACCGTTCTGACCAAGTTACGGATGAGAAGTCGAATTGCAATGCGCGTTTGTCAGAATCGCAGACATTCAGGTTAGACCAGCAGAAAAAGTGAGGAATCTTGATTCAGAGATAAGATAGCCAGAAATTCGACATTTTTCAACAAATCTCGGCTGTTTATAAACCGATCCTAAAATTGTTGGGTGGGTTCAACAGAGCTCCAGACACTCAGCTGCCCCGCACCGAAAATTCAGAAAAAAGTTGGTATTTGGCTGAGAAACCCTCGATTCTGGTCGGTTCTGACCGTTCTGACCAAGTTACCGATGAGACCTTAAATTGCAATGCGCGTTCGTCAGAATCCCAGACATTCAGGTTAGACAAGCAGAAAAATCAGGTAATCTTGATTCAGAGACAAGATAGCCAGGAATTCGACATTTTTCAACGAATCTCGGCTGTTTATGAACCGATCCTGAAATTGTTGGGTGGGTTCGACAGAGCTCCACACACTCAGCTGCCCCGCACCGAAAATTCAGAAAAAAGTTAGTATTTGGCTGAGAAACCCTCGATTCTCGACGGTTCCGACCGTTCTGACCAAGTTACGGATGAGACCTCAAATTGCAATGCGCGTTCGTCAGAATCGCAGACATTCAGGTCAGACCAGCAGAAAAATTGTGGAATCTTGATTTAGGGACGAGATAGCCAGAAATTCGACAACTTTCAACAAATCTCGGCTGTTTATAAACCGATCCTGAAATTGTTGGGTGGGTTTGACAGAGCTCCAGACACTCAGCTGCCCCGCACCAAAAATTCAGAAAAAAGTTGATATTCGGCTGAGGAACCCTCGGTTCTCGTCAGTTCTGACCGTTCTGACCAAGTTACGGATGAGACCTTAAATTGCAATGCGCGTTTGTCAGAATCGCGGACATTCAGGTTTGACCAGCAGAAAAATTGAGAAATCTTGATTCAGAGACAAGATAGCCATAAATTCGACATTTTTCAACAAATCTCGGCTGTTTATAAACCGATCCTGAAATTGTTGGGTGGGTTTGACAGAGCTCCAGACACTTAGCTGCCCCGCACCGAAAATTTAGAAGAAAGTTGGTATTTGGCTGAGAAACCCTCGATTCTCGTCGGTTCTGACCGTTCTGACCAAGTTACGGATGAGACGTCGAATTGCAATGCATGTTTGTCAGAATCGCAGACATTCAGGTTAGGCCAGCAGAAAAAGTGAGGAATCTTGATTCAGAGACAAGATAGCCAGAATTTCGACATTTTTCAACAAATCTCGGCTATTTATAAACCGATCCTGAAATTTTCGGGTGGGTTTGACAGAGCTCTAGACACTCAGCTGCCCCGCACCAAAAATTCAGTAAAAAGTTGGTATTTGGCTGAGAAACCCTCGATTCTCGTCGGTTCTGACCGTTCTGACCAAGTTACGGATGAGACCTCAAATAGCAATGCGCGTTCGTCGGAATCGCAGACATTCAGGTCGAACCAGCAGAAAAATTGTAGAATCTTGATTTAGAGACAAGATAGCCAGAAATTCGACATTTTTCAACAAATTTCGGCCATTTATAACCCGATCCTGAAATTCTTGGGTGGGTTCGACCGAGCTCCAGACACTCAGCTGCCCCGCATCGAGAATTCAGAAAAAAGTTGGTATTTGGCTGAGAAACCCTCGGTTCTCGTCGGTTCTGACCGTTCTGACCAAATTACGGATGAGACCTCAAATTGCAATGCGCGTTCGTCAGAATCGCAGACATTCAGGTCGAACCAGCAGAAAAATTGTAGAATCTTGATTTAGAGACAAGATAGCCAGAAATTCGACATTTTTCAACAAATCTCGGCCATTTATAAACCGATCCTGAAATTCTTGGGTGGGTTCGACCGAGCTCCAGACACTCAGCTGCCCCGAACCGAAAATTCAGAAAAAAGTTGATATTTGGCTGAGAAACCCTCGGTTCTCGTCGGTTCTGACCGTTCTGACCAAATTACGGATGAGACCTCAAATTGCGATGCGCGTTCGTCAGAATCGCAGATATTCAGGTCGAACCAGCAGAAAAATTGTAGAATCTTGATTTAGAGACAAGATAGCCAGGAATTCGACATTTTTCAACGAATCTCGGCTGTTTATGAACCGATCCTGAAATTGTTGGGTGGGTTCGACAGAGCTCCAGACACTCAGCTGCCCCGCACCAAAAATTCAGTAAAAAGTTGGTATTCGGCTGAGAAACCCTCGATTCTTGTCGGTTCTGACCGTTCTGGCCAAGTTGCGGATGAGACCTCGAATAGCAATGCGCGTTCGTCGGAATCGCGGACATTCAGGTCGAACCAGCAGAAAAATTGTAGAATCTCGATTTAGAGACAAAATAGCCAGAAATTCGACATTTTTCAACAAATCTCGGCCATTTATAAACCGATCCTGAAATTCTTGGGTGGGTTTGACCAAGCCTCAGACACTCAGCTGCCCCGCATCGAGAATTCAGAAAAAAGTTGGTATTTGGCTGAGAAACCCTCGGTTCTCGTCGGTTCTGACCGTTCTGACCAAATTACGGATGAGACCTCAAATTGCAATGCGCGTTCGTCAGAATCGCAGACATTCAGGTCGAACCAGCAGAAAAATTGTAGAATCTTGATTTAGAGACAAGATAGCCATAAGTTCGACATTTTTCAACAAATTTTGGCCATTTGTACACGGATCCTGAAATTCTTGGGTGGGTTCGACCGAGCTCCAGACACTCAGCTGCCCCGCACCGAAAATTCAGAAAGAAGTTGGTATTTGGCTGAGAAACCCTCGATTCTCGTCGGTACTGACCGTTCTGACCAAGTTACGGATGAGACGTCGAATTGCAATGCGCGTTTGTCAGAATCGCAGACATTCAGGTTAGACCAGCAGAAAAAGTGAGGAATCTTGATTCAGAGATAAGATAGCCAGAAATTCGACATTTTTCAACAAATCTCGGCTGTTTATGAACCGATCCTAAAATTGTTGGGTGGGTTCAACAGAGCTCCAGACACTCAGCTGCCCCGCACCGAAAATTCAGAAAAAAGTTGGTATTTGGCTGAGAAACCCTCGATTCTGGTCGGTTCTGACCGTTCTGACCAAGTTACCGATGAGACCTTAAATTGCAATGCGCGTTCGTAAGAATCCCAGACATTCAGGTTAGACAAGCAGAAAAATCAGGTAATCTTGATTCAGAGACAAGATAGCCAGGAATTCGACATTTTTCAACGAATCTCGGCTGTTTATGAACCGATCCTGAAATTGTTGGGTGGGTTCGACAGAGCTCAAGACACTCAGCTGCCCCGCACCGAAAATTCAGAAAAAAGTTAGTATTTGGCTGAGAAACCCTCGATTCTCGACGGTTCCGACCGTTCTGACCAAGTTACGGATGAGACCTCAAATTGCAATGCGCGTTCGTCAGAATCGCAGACATTCAGGTCAGACCAGCAGAAAAATTGTGGAATCTTGATTTAGGGACGAGATAGCCAGAAATTCGACATTTTTCAACAAATCTCGGCTGTTTATAAACCGATCCTGAAATTGTTGGGTGGGTTTGACAGAGCTCCAGACACTCAGCTGCCCCGCACCAAAAATTCAGAGAAAAGTTGATATTTGGCTGAGAAACCCTCGGTTCTCGTCAGTTCTGACCGTTCTGACCAAGTTACGGATGAGACCTTAAATTGCAATGCGCGTTTGTCAGAATCGCGGACATTCAGGTTTGACCAGCAGAAAAATTGAGGAATCTTGATTCAGAGACAAGATAGCCATAAATTCGACATTTTTCAACAAATCTCGGCTGTTTATAAACCGATCCTGAAATTGTTGGGTGGGTTTGACAGAGCTCCAGACACTTAGCTGCCCCGCACCGAAAATTTAGAAGAAAGTTGGTATTTGGCTGAGAAACCCTCGATTCTGGTCGGTTCTGACCGTTCTGACCAAGTTACCGATGAGACCTTAAATTACAATGCGCGTTCGTCAGAATCCCAGACATTCAGGTTAGACAAGCAGAAAAATCAGGTAATCTTGATTCAGAGACAAGATAGCCAGGAATTCGACATTTTTCAACGAATCTCGGCTGTTTATGAACCGATCCTGAAATTGTTGGGTGGGTTCGACAGAGCTCCAGACACTCAGCTGCCCCGCACCGAAAATTCAGAAAAAAGTTAGTATTTGGCTGAGAAACCCTCGATTCTCGACGGTTCCGACCGTTCTGACCAAGTTACGGATGAGACCTCAAATTGCAATGCGCGTTCGTCAGAATCGCAGACATTCAGGTCAGACCAGCAGAAAAATTGTGGAATCTTGATTTAGGGACGAGATAGCCAGAAATTCGACATTTTTCAACAAATCTCGGCTGTTTATAAACCGATCCTGAAATTGTTGGGTGGGTTTGACAGAGCTCCAGACACTCAGCTGCCCCGCACCAAAAATTCAGAAAAAAGTTGATATTTGGCTGAGAAACCCTCGGTTCTCGTCAGTTCTGACCGTTCTGACCAAGTTACGGATGAGACCTTAAATTGCAATGCGCGTTTGTCAGAATCGCGGACATTCAGGTTTGACCAGCAGAAAAATTGAGGAATCTTGATTCAGAGACAAGATAGCCATAAATTCGACATTTTTCAACAAATCTCGGCTGTTTATAAACCGATCCTGAGATTGTTGGGTGGGTTTGACAGAGCTCCAGACACTTAGCTGCCCCGCACCGAAAATTTAAAAGAAAGTTGGTATTTGGCTGAGAAACCCTCGATTCTCGTCGGTTCTGACCGTTCTGACCAAGTTACGGATGAGACGTCGAATTGCAATGCATGTTTGTCAGAATCGCAGACATTCAGGTTAGGCCAGCAGAAAAAGTGAGGAATCTTGATTCAGAGACAAGATAGCCAGAATTTCGACATTTTTCAACAAATCTCGGCTATTTATAAACCGATCCTGAAATTTTCGGGTGGGTTTGACAGAGCTCTAGACACTCAGCTGTTCCGCACCAAAAATTCAGTAAAAAGTTGGTATTTGGCTGAGAAACCCTCGATTCTCGTCGGTTCTGACCGTTCTGACCAAGTTACGGATGAGACCTCAAATAGCAATGCGCGTTCGTCGGAATCGCAGACATTCAGGTCGAACCAGCAGAAAAATTGTAGAATCTTGATTTAGAGACAAGATAGCCAGAAATTCGACATTTTTCAACAAATTTCGGCCATTTATAACCCGATCCTGAAATTCTTGTGTGGGTTCGACCGAGCTCCAGACATTCAGCTGCCCCGCATCGAGAATTCAGAAAAAAGTTGGTATTTGGCTGAGAAACCCTCGGTTCTCGTCGGTTCTGACCGTTCTGACCAAATTACGGATGAGACCTCAAATTGCAATGCGCGTTCGTCAGAATCGCAGACATTCAGGTCGAACCAGCAGAAAAATTGTAGAATCTTGATTTAGAGACAAGATAGCCAGAAATTCGACATTTTTCAACAAATCTCGGCCATTTATAAACCGATCCTGAAATTCTTGGGTGGGTTCGACCGAGCTCCAGACACTCAGCTGCCCCGAACCGAAAATTCAGAAAAAAGTTGATATTTGGCGGAGAAACCCTCGGTTCTCGTCGGTTCTGACCGTTCTGACCAAATTACGGATGAGACCTCAAATTGCGATGCGCGTTCGTCAGAATCGCAGATATTCAGGTCGAACCAGCAGAAAAATTGTAGAATCTTGATTTAGAGACAAGATAGCCAGAAATTCGACATTTTTCAACAAATCTCGGCCATTTATGAACCGATCCTGAAATTCTTGGGTGGGTTCGACCGAGCTCCAGACACTCAGCTGCCCCGCACCAAAAATTCAGAAAAAAGTTGGTATTTGGCTGAGAAACCCTCGGTTCTCGTCGGTTCTGACCGTTCTGACCAAGTTACGGATGAGACCTCAAATAGCAATGCGCGTTCGTCGGAATCGCAGACATTCAGGTCGAACCAGCAGAAAAATTGTAGAATCTTGATTTAGAGACAAGATAGCCAGAAATTCGACATTTTTCAACAAATTTCGGCCATTTATAACCCGATCCTGAAATTCTTGGGTGGGTTCGACCGAGCTCCAGACACTCAGCTGCCCCGCATCGAGAATTCAGAAAAAAGTTGGTATTTGGCTGAGAAACCCTCGGTTCTCGTCGGTTCTGACCGTTCTGACCAAATTACGGATGAGACCTCAAATTGCAATGCGCGTTCGTCAGAATCGCAGACATTCAGGTCGAACCAGCAGAAAAATTGTAGAATCTTGATTTAGAGACAAGATAGCCAGAAATTCGACATTTTTCAACAAATCTCGGCCATTTATAAACCGATCCTGAAATTCTTGGGTGGGTTCGACCGAGCTCCAGACACTCAGCTGCCCCGAACCGAAAATTCAGAAAAAAGTTGATATTTGGCTGAGAAACCCTCGGTTCTCGTCGGTTCTGACCGTTCTGACCAAATTACGGATGAGACCTCAAATTGCGATGCGCGTTCGTCAGAATCGCAGATATTCAGGTCGAACCAGCAGAAAAATTGTAGAATCTTGATTTAGAGACAAGATAGCCAGGAATTCGACATTTTTCAACGAATCTCGGCTGTTTATGAACCGATCCTGAAATTGTTGGGTGGGTTCGACAGAGCTCCAGACACTCAGCTGCCCCGCACCAAAAATTCAGTAAAAAGTTGGTATTCGGCTGAGAAACCCTCGATTCTTGTCGGTTCTGACCGTTCTGGCCAAGTTGCGGATGAGACCTCGAATAGCAATGCGCGTTCGTCGGAATCGCGGACATTCAGGTCGAACCAGCAGAAAAATTGTAGAATCTCGATTTAGAGACAAAATAGCCAGAAATTCGACATTTTTCAACAAATCTCGGCCATTTATAAACCGATCCTGAAATTCTTGGGTGGGTTTGACCAAGCCTCAGACACTCAGCTGCCCCGCATCGAGAATTCAGAAAAAAGTTGGTATTTGGCTGAGAAACCCTCGGTTCTCGTCGGTTCTGACCGTTCTGACCAAATTACGGATGAGACCTCAAATTGCAATGCGCGTTCGTCAGAATCGCAGACATTCAGGTCGAACCAGCAGAAAAATTGTAGAATCTTGATTAAGAGACAAGATAGCCATAAGTTCGACATTTTTCAACAAATTTTGGCCATTTGTACACGGATCCTGAAATTCTTGGGTGGGTTCGACCGAGCTCCAGACACTCAGCTGCCCCGCACCGAAAATTCAGAAAGAAGTTGGTATTTGGCTGAGAAACCCTCGATTCTCGTCGGTACTGACCGTTCTGACCAAGTTACGGATGAGACGTCGAATTGCAATGCGCGTTTGTCAGAATCGCAGACATTCAGGTTAGACCAGCAGAAAAAGTGAGGAATCTTGATTCAGAGATAAGATAGCCAGAAATTCGACATTTTTCAACAAATCTCGGCTGTTTATGAACCGATCCTAAAATTGTTGGGTGGGTTCAACAGAGCTCCAGACACTCAGCTGCCCCGCACCGAAAATTCAGAAAAAAGTTGGTATTTGGCTGAGAAACCCTCGATTCTGGTCGGTTCTGACCGTTCTGACCAAGTTACCGATGAGACCTTAAATTGCAATGCGCGTTCGTAAGAATCCCAGACATTCAGGTTAGACAAGCAGAAAAATCAGGTAATCTTGATTCAGAGACAAGATAGCCAGGAATTCGACATTTTTCAACGAATCTCGGCTGTTTATGAACCGATCCTGAAATTGTTGGGTGGGTTCGACAGAGCTCAAGACACTCAGCTGCCCCGCACCGAAAATTCAGAAAAAAGTTAGTATTTGGCTGAGAAACCCTCGATTCTCGACGGTTCCGACCGTTCTGACCAAGTTACGGATGAGACCTCAAATTGCAATGCGCGTTCGTCAGAATCGCAGACATTCAGGTCAGACCAGCAGAAAAATTGTGGAATCTTGATTTAGGGACGAGATAGCCAGAAATTCGACATTTTTCAACAAATCTCGGCTGTTTATAAACCGATCCTGAAATTGTTGGGTGGGTTTGACAGAGCTCCAGACACTCAGCTGCCCCGCACCAAAAATTCAGAGAAAAGTTGATATTTGGCTGAGAAACCCTCGGTTCTTGTCAGTTCTGACCGTTCTGACGAAGTTACGGATGAGACCTTAAATTGCAATGCGCGTTTGTCAGAATCGCGGACATTCAGGTTTGACCAGCAGAAAAATTGAGGAATCTTGATTCAGAGACAAGATAGCCATAAATTCGACATTTTTCAACAAATCTCGGCTGTTTATAAACCGATCCTGAAATTGTTGGGTGGGTTTGACAGAGCTCTAGACACTTAGCTGCCCCGCACCGAAAATTTAGAAGAAAGTTGGTATTTGGCTGAGAAACCCTCGATTCTGGTCGGTTCTGACCGTTCTGACCAAGTTACCGATGAGACCTTAAATTACAATGCGCGTTCGTCAGAATCCCAGACATTCAGGTTAGACAAGCAGAAAAATCAGGTAATCTTGATTCAGAGACAAGATAGCCAGGAATTCGACATTTTTCAACGAATCTCGGCTGTTTATGAACCGATCCTGAAATTGTTGGGTGGGTTCGACAGAGCTCCAGACACTCAGCTGCCCCGCACCGAAAATTCAGAAAAAAGTTAGTATTTGGCTGAGAAACCCTCGATTCTCGACGGTTCCGACCGTTCTGACCAAGTTACGGATGAGACCTCAAATTGCAATGCGCGTTCGTCAGAATCGCAGACATTCAGGTCAGACCAGCAGAAAAATTGTGGAATCTTGATTTAGGGACGAGATAGCCAGAAATTCGACATTTTTCAACAAATCTCGGCTGTTTATAAACCGATCCTGAAATTGTTGGGTGGGTTTGACAGAGCTCCAGACACTCAGCTGCCCCGCACCAAAAATTCAGAAAAAAGTTGATATTTGGCTGAAAAACCCTCGGTTCTCGTCAGTTCTGACCGTTCTGACCAAGTTACGGATGAGACCTTAAATTGCAATGCGCGTTTGTCAGAATCGCGGACATTCAGGTTTGACCAGCAGAAAAATTGAGGAATCTTGATTCAGAGACAAGATAGCCATAAATTCGACATTTTTCAACAAATCTCGGCTGTTTATAAACCGATCCTGAAATTGTTGGGTGGGTTTGACAGAGCTCCAGACACTTAGCTGCCCCGCACCGGAAATTTAAAAGAAAGTTGGTATTTGGCTGAGAAACCCTCGATTCTCGTCGGTTCTGACCGTTCTGACCAAGTTACGGATGAGACGTCGAATTGCAATGCATGTTTGTCAGAATCGCAGACATTCAGGTTAGGCCAGCAGAAAAAGTGAGGAATCTTGATTCAGAGACAAGATAGCCAGAATTTCGACATTTTTCAACAAATCTCGGCTATTTATAAACCGATCCTGAAATTTTCGGGTGGGTTTGACAGAGCTCTAGACACTCAGCTGCCCCGCACCAAAAATTCAGTAAAAAGTTGGTATTTGGCTGAGAAACCCTCGATTCTCGTCGGTTCTGACCGTTCTGACCAAGTTACGGATGAGACCTCAAATAGCAATGCGCGTTCGTCGGAATCGCAGACATTCAGGTCGAACCAGCAGAAAAATTGTAGAATCTTGATTTAGAGACAAGATAGCCAGAAATTCGACATTTTTCAACAAATTTCGGCCATTTATAACCCGATCCTGAAATTCTTGGGTGGGTTCGACCGAGCTCCAGACACTCGGCTGCCCCGCATCGAGAATTCAGAAAAAAGTTGGTATTTGGCTGAGAAACCCTCGGTTCTCGTCGGTTCTGACCGTTCTGACCAAATTACGGATGAGACCTCAAATTGCAATGCGCGTTCGTCAGAATCGCAGACATTCAGGTCGAACCAGCAGAAAAATTGTAGAATCTTGATTTAGAGACAAGATAGCCAGAAATTCGACATTTTTCAACAAATCTCGGCCATTTATAAACCGATCCTGAAATTCTTGGGTGGGTTCGACCGAGCTCCAGACACTCAGCTGCCCCGAACCGAAAATTCAGAAAAAAGTTGATATTTGGCTGAGAAACCCTCGGTTCTCGTCGGTTCTGACCGTTCTGACCAAATTACGGATGAGACCTCAAATTGCGATGCGCGTTCGTCAGAATCGCAGATATTCAGGTCGAACCAGCAGAAAAATTGTAGAATCTTGATTTAGAGACAAGATAGCCAGAAATTCGACATTTTTCAACAAATCTCGGCCATTTATGAACCGATCCTGAAATTCTTGGGTGGGTTCGACCGAGCTCCAGACACTCAGCTGCCCCGCACCAAAAATTCAGAAAAAAGTTGGTATTTGGCTGAGAAACCCTCGGTTCTCGTCGGTTCTGACCGTTCTGACCAAGTTACGGATAAGACCTTAAATTGCAATGCGCGTTTGTCAGAATCGCGGACATTCAGGTTTGACCAGCAGAAAAATTGAGGAATCTTGATCCAGAGACAAGATAGCCATAAATTCGACATTTTTCAACAAATCTCGGCTGTTTATAAACCGATCCTGAAATTGTTGGGTGGGTTTGACAGAGCTCCAGACACTCAGCTGCCCCGCACCGAAAATTTAGAAGAAAGTTGGTATATGGCTGAGAAACCCTCGATTCTCGTCGGTTCTGACCGTTCTGACCAAGTTACGGATAAGACGTCGAATTGCAATGCATGTTTGTCAGAATCGCAGACATTGAGGTTGGGCCAGCAGAGAAAGTGAGGAATCTTGATTCAGAGACAAGATAGCCAGAAATTCGACATTTTTCAACAAATCTCGGCTATTTATAAACCGATCCTGAAAATTTCGGGTGGGTTTGACAGAGCTCTAGACACTCAGCTGCCCCGCACCAAAAATTCAGTAAAAAGTTGGTATTTGGCTGAGAAACCCTCGGTTCTCGTCGGTTCTGACCGTTCTGACCAAGTTACGGATGAGACCTCAAATAGCAATGCGCGTTCGTCGGAATCGCAGACATTCAGGTCGAACCAGCAGAAAAATTGTAGTATCTTGATTTGGAGACAAGATAGCCAGAAATTCGACATTTTTCAACAAATCTCGGCCATTTATAAACCGATCCTGAAATTCTTGGGTGGGTTCGACCGAGCTCCAGACACTCAGCTGCCCCGCACCTAGAATTCAGAGAAAAGTTGGTATTTGGCTGAGAAACCCTCGGTTCTCGTCGGTTCTGACCGTTCTGACCAAATTACGGATGAGACCTCCAATTGCGATGCGCGTTCGTCAGAATCGCAGATATTCAGGTCGAACCAGCAGAAAAATTGTAGAATCTTGATTTAGAGACAAGATAGCCAGAAATTCGACATTTTTCAACAAATCTCGGCCATTTAGAAACCGATCCTAAAATTCTTGGGTGGGTTCGACCGAGCTCCAGACACTCAGCTGCCCCGCACCAAAAATTCAGAAAAAAGTTGGTATTTGGCTGAGAAACCCTCGGTTCTCGTCGGTTCTGACCGTTCTGACCAAGTTACGGATGAGACTTTAAATTGCAATGCGCGTTTGTCAGAATCGCGAAAATTCAGGTTTGACCAGCAGAAAAATTGAGGAATCTTGATTCAGAGACAAGATAGCCATAAATTCGACATTTTTCAACAAATCTCGGCTGTTTATAAACCGATCCTGAAATTGTTGGGCGGGTTTGACAGAGCTCCAGACACTCAGCTGCCCCGCACCGAAAATTTAGAAGAAAGTTGGTATTTGGCTGAGAAACCCTCGATTCTCGTCGGTTCTGACCGTTCTGACCATGTTACGGATGAGACGTCAAATTGCAATGCATGTTTGTCAGAATCGCAGACTTTCAGGTTAGGCCAGCAGAAGAAGTGAGGAATCTTGATTCAGAGACAAGATAGCCGGAAATTCGACATTTTTCAACAAATCTCGGCTATTTATGAACCGATCCTGAAATTTTCGGGTGGGTTTGACAGAGCTCTAGACACTCAGCTGCCCCGCACCAAAAATTCAGTAAAAAGTTGGTATTTGGCTGAGAAACCCTCGATTCTTGTCGGTTCTGACCGTTCTGACCAAGTTACGGATGAGACCTCAAATAGCAATGCGCGTTCGTCGGAATCGCAGACATTCAGGTCGAACCAGCAGAAAAATTGTAGAATCTTGATTTAGAGACAAGATAGCCAGAAATTCGACATTTTTCAACAAATCTCGGCCATTTATGAACCGATCCTGAAATTCTTGGGTGGGTTCGACCGAGCTCCGGACACTCAGCTGCCCCGCATCGAGAATTCAGAAAAAAGTTGGTATTTGGCTGAGAAACCCTTGGTTCTCGTGGGTTCTGACCGTTCTGACCAAATTACGGATGAGACCTTAAATTGCAATGCGCGTTCGTCAGAATCGCGGACATTCAGGTTTGACCAGCAGAAAAAGTGAGGAATCTTGATTCAGAAATAAGATAGCCAGAAATTCGACATTTTTCAACAAATCTCGGCCGTTTATGAACCGATCCTAAAATTGTTGGGTGGGTTCAACAGAGCTCCAGACACTCAGCTGCCCCGCACCGAAAATTCAGAAAAAAAGTTGGTATTTGGCTGAGAAACCCTCGATTCTGGTCGGTTCTGACCGTTCTGACCAAGTTACCGATGAGACCTCAAATTGCAATGCGCGTTCGTCAGAATCCCAGACATTCAGGTTAGACAAGCAGAAAAATCAGGTAATCTTGATTCAGAGACAAGATAGCCAGGAATTCGACATTTTTCAACGAATCTCGGCTGTTTATGAACCGATCCTGAAATTGTTGGGTGGGTTCGACAGAGCTCCAGACACTCAGCTGCCCCGCACCGAAAATTCAGGAAAAAGTTAGTATTTGGCTGAGAAACCCTCGATTCTCGACGGTTCCGACCGTTCTGACCAAGTTACGGATGAGACCTTAAATTGCAATGCGCGTTCGTCAGAATCGCAGACATTCAGGTCAGACCAGCAGAAAAATTGTGGAATCTTGATTTAGGGACGAGATAGCCAGAAATTCGACATTTTTCAACAAATCTCGGCTGTTTATCAACCGATCCTGAAATTGTTGGGTGGGTTTGACAGAGCTCCAGACACTCAGCTGCCCCGCACCGAAAATTTAGAAGTAAGTTGGTATTTAGCTGAGAAACCCTCGATTCCCGTCGGTTCTGACCGTTCTGACCAAGTTACGGATGAGACGTCGAATTGCAATGCGCGTTTGTCAGAATCGCAGACATTCAGGTCAGGCCAGCAGAAAAAGTGAGGAATCTTGATTCAGAGACAAGATAGCCAGAAATTCGACATTTTTCAACAAATCTCGGCTGTTTATAAACCGATCCTGAAATTGTTGGGTGGGTTTGACAGAGCTCTAGACACTCAGCTGCCCCGCACCAAAAATTTAGAAGAAAGTTGGTATATGGCTGAGAAACCCTCGATTCTCGTCGGTTCTGACCGTTCTGACCAAGTTACGGATAAGACGTCGAATTGCAATGCATGTTTGTCAGAATCGCAGACATTGAGGTTGGGCCAGCAGAAAAAGTGAGGAATCTTGATTCAGAGACAAGATAGCCAGAAATTCGACATTTTTCAACAAATCTCGGCTATTTATAAACCGATCCTGAAAATTTCGGGTGGGTTTGACAGAGCTCTAGACACTCAGCTGCCCCGCACCAAAAATTCAGTAAAAAGTTGGTATTTGGCTGAGACACCCTCGGTTCTCGTCGGTTCTGACCGTTCTGACCAAGTTACGGATGAGACCTCAAATAGCAATGCGCGTTCGTCGGAATCGCAGACATTCAGGTCGAACCAGCAGAAAAATTGTAGTATCTTGATTTGGAGACAAGATAGCCAGAAATTCGACATTTTTCAACAAATCTCGGCCATTTATAAACCGATCCTGAAATTCTTGGGTGGGTTCGACCGAGCTCCAGACACTCAGCTGCCCCGCACCTAGAATTCAGAGAAAAGTTGGTATTTGGCTGAGAAACCCTCGGTTCTCGTCGGTTCTGACCGTTCTGACCAAATTACGGATGAGACCTCCAATTGCGATGCGCGTTCGTCAGAATCGCAGATATTCAGGTCGAACCAGCAGAAAAATTGTAGAATCTTGATTTAGAGACAAGATAGCCAGAAATTCGACATTTTTCAACAAATCTCGGCCATTTAGAAACCGATCCTAAAATTCTTGGGTGGGTTCGACCGAGCTCCAGACACTCAGCTGCCCCGCACCAAAAATTCAGAAAAAAGTTGGTATTTGGCTGAGAAACCCTCGGTTCTCGTCGGTTCTGACCGTTCTGACCAAGTTACGGATGAGACTTTAAATTGCAATGCGCGTTTGTCAGAATCGCGAAAATTCAGGTTTGACCAGCAGAAAAATTGAGGAATCTTGATTCAGAGACAAGATAGCCATAAATTCGACATTTTTCAACAAATCTCGGCTGTTTATAAACCGATCCTGAAATTGTTGGGCGGGTTTGACAGAGCTCCAGACACTCAGCTGCCCCGCACCGAAAATTTAGAAGAAAGTTGGTATTTGGCTGAGAAACCCTCGATTCTCGTCGGTTCTGACCGTTCTGACCATGTTACGGATGAGACGTCAAATTGCAATGCATGTTTGTCAGAATCGCAGACTTTCAGGTTAGGCCAGCAGAAGAAGTGAGGAATCTTGATTCAGAGACAAGATAGCCGGAAATTCGACATTTTTCAACAAATCTCGGCTATTTATGAACCGATCCTGAAATTTTCGGGTGGGTTTGACAGAGCTCTAGACACTCAGCTGCCCCGCACCAAGAATTCAGTAAAAAGTTGGTATTTGGCTGAGAAACCCTCGATTCTTGTCGGTTCTGACCGTTCTGACCAAGTTACGGATGAGACCTCAAATAGCAATGCGCGTTCGTCGGAATCGCAGACATTCAGGTCGAACCAGCAGAAAAATTGTAGAATCTTGATTTAGAGACAAGATAGCCAGAAATTCGACATTTTTCAACAAATCTCGGCCATTTATGAACCGATCCTGAAATTCTTGGGTGGGTTCGACCGAGCTCCAGACACTCAGCTGCCCCGCATCGAGAATTCAGAAAAAAGTTGGTATTTGGCTGAGAAACCCTTGGTTCTCGTGGGTTCTGACCGTTCTGACCAAATTACGGATGAGACCTTAAATTGCAATGCGCGTTCGTCAGAATCGCGGACATTCAGGTTTGACCAGCAGAAAAAGTGAGGAATCTTGATTCAGAAATAAGATAGCCAGAAATTCGACATTTTTCAACAAATCTCGGCCGTTTATGAACCGATCCTAAAATTGTTGGGTGGGTTCAACAGAGCTCCAGACACTCAGCTGCCCCGCACCGAAAATTCAGAAAAAAAGTTGGTATTTGGCTGAGAAACCCTCGATTCTGGTCGGTTCTGACCGTTCTGACCAAGTTACCGATGAGACCTCAAATTGCAATGCGCGTTCGTCAGAATCCCAGACATTCAGGTTAGACAAGCAGAAAAATCAGGTAATCTTGATTCAGAGACAAGATAGCCAGGAATTCGACATTTTTCAACGAATCTCGGCTGTTTATGAACCGATCCTGAAATTGTTGGGTGGGTTCGACAGAGCTCCAGACACTCAGCTGCCCCGCACCGAAAATTCAGAAAAAAGTTAGTATTTGGCTGAGAAATCCTCGATTCTCGACGGTTCCGACCGTTCTGACCAAGTTACGGATGAGACCTTGAATTGCAATGCGCGTTCGTCAGAATCGCAGACATTCAGGTCAGACCAGCAGAAAAATTGTGGAATCTTGATTTAGGGACGAGATAGCCAGAAATTCGACATTTTTCAACAAATCTCGGCTGTTTATAAACCGATCCTGAAATTGTTGGGTGGGTTTGACAGAGCTCCAGACACTCAGCTGCCCCGCACCGAAAATTTAGAAGTAAGTTGGTATTTAGCTGAGAAACCCTCGATTCCCGTCGGTTCTGACCGTTCTGACCAAGTTACGGATGAGACGTCGAATTGCAATGCGCGTTTGTCAGAATCGCAGACATTCAGGTCAGGCCAGCAGAAAAAGTGAGGAATCTTGATTCAGAGACAAGATAGCCAGAAATTCGACATTTTTCAACAAATCTCGGCTATTTATAAATCGATCCTGAAATTTTCGGGTGGGTTTGACAGAGCTCTAGACACTCAGCTGCCCCGCACCAAAAATTCAGTAAAAAGTTGGTATTTGGCTGAGAAACCCTCGATTCTCGTCGGTTCTGACCGTTCTGACCAAGTTACGGATGAGACCTCAAATAGCAATGCGCGTTCGTCGAAATCGCAGACATTCAGGTCGAACCAGCAGAAAAATTGTAGAATCTTGATTTAGAGACAAGATAGCCAGAAATTCGACATTTTTCAACAAATCTCGGCCATTTATAAACCGATCCTGAAATTCTTGGGTGGGTTCGACAGAGCCTCAGACACTCAGCTGCCCCGCATCGAGAATTCAGAAAAAAGTTGGTATTTGGCTGAGAAACCCTCGGTTCTCGTCGGTTCTGTCCGTTCTGACCAAATTACGGATGAGACCTCAAATTGCAATGCGCGTTCGTCAGAATCGCAGACATTCAGGTCGAACCAGCAGAAAAATTGTAGAATCTTGATTTAGAGACAAGATAGCCATAAATTCGACATTTTTCAACAAATCTCGGCCATTTGTACACGGATCCTGAAATTCTTGGGTGGGTTCGACCGAGCTCCAGACACTCAGCTGCCCCGCACCGAAAATTCAGAAAGAAGTTGGTATTTGGCTGAGAAACCCTCGATTCTCGTCGGTACTGACCGTTCTGACCAAGTTACGGATGAGACGTCGAATTGCAATGCGCGTTTGTCAGAATCGCAGACATTTAGGTTAGACCAGCAGAAAAAGTGAGGAATCTTGATTCAGAGATAAGATAGCCAGAAATTCGACATTTTTCAACAAATCTCGGCCGTTTATGAACCGATCCCAAAATTGTTGGGTGGGTCCAACAGAGCTCCAGACACTCAGCTGCCCCGCACCGAAAATTCAGAAAAAAGTTGGTATTTGGCTGAGAAACCCTCGATTCTGGTCGGTTCTGACCGTTCTGACCAAGTTACGGATGAGACCTTAAATTGCAATGCGCGTTCGTCAGAATCGCAGACATTCAGGTCAGACCAGCAGAAAAATTGTGGAATCTTGATTTAGGGACGAGATAGCCAGAAATTCGACATTTTTCAACAAATCTCGGCTGTTTATAAACCGATCCTGAAATTGTTGGGTGGGTTTGACAGAGCTCCAGACACTCAGCTGCCCCGCACCGAAAATTTAGAAGTAAGTTGGTATTTAGCTGAGAAACCCTCGATTCCCGTCGGTTCTGACCGTTCTGACCAAGTTACGGATGAGACGTCGAATTGCAATGCGCGTTTGTCAGAATCGCAGACATTCAGGTCAGGCCAGCAGAAAAAGTGAGGAATCTTGATTCAGAGACAAGATAGTCAGAAATTCGACATTTTTCAACAAATCTCGGCTATTTATAAATCGATCCTGAAATTTTCGGGTGGGTTTGACAGAGCTCTAGACACTCAGCTGCCCCGCACCAAAAATTCAGTAAAAAGTTGGTATTTGGCTGAGAAACCCTCGATTCTCGTCGGTTCTGACCGTTCTGACCAAGTTACGGATGAGACCTCAAATAGCAATGCGCGTTCGTCGAAATCGCAGACATTCAGGTCGAACCAGCAGAAAAATTGTAGAATCTTGATTTAGAGACAAGATAGCCAGAAATTCGACATTTTCCAACCCATCTCGGCCATTTATAAACCGATCCTGAAATTCTTGGGTGGGTTCGACCGAGCCTCAGACACTCAGCTGCCCCGCATCGAGAATTCAGAAAAAAGTTGGGATTTGGCTGGGAAACCCTCGGTTCTCGTCGGTTCTGACCGTTCTGACCAAATTACGGATGAGACCTCAAATTGCAATGCGCGTTCGTCAGAATCGCAGACATTCAGGTCGAACCAGCAGAAAAATTGTAGAATCTTGATTTAGAGACAAGATAGCCATAAATTCGACATTTTTCAACAAATCTCGGCCATTTGTACACGGATCCTGAAATTCTTGGGTGGGTTCGACCGAGCTCCAGACACTCAGCTGCCCCGCACCGAAAATTCAGAAAAAAGTTAGTATTTGGCTGAGAAACCCTCGATTCTCGTCGGTTCTGACCGTTCTGACCAAGTTACGGATGAGACGTCGAATTGCGATGCGCGTTTGTCAGAATCGCAGACATTTAGGTTAGACCAGCAGAAAAAGGGAGGAATCTTGATTCAGAGATAAGATAGCCAGAAATTCGACATTTTTCAACAAATCTCGGCTGTTTATGAACCGATCCTAAAATTGTTGGGTGGGTTCAACAGAGCTCCAGACACTCAGCTGCCCCGCACCGAAAATTCAGAAAAAAGTTGGTATTTGGCTGAGAAACCCTCGATTCTCGTCGGTTCTGACCGTTCTGACCAAGTTACGGATGAGACGTCGAATTGCAATGCGCGTTCGTCAGAATCGCAGACATTCAGGTTAGACCAGCAGAAAAAGTGAGGAATCCTAATTCAGAGACAAGATAGCCGGAAATTCGACATTTTTCAACAAATCTCGGCTATTTATGAACCGATCCTGAAATTTCCGGGTGGGTTCGACACAGCTCCAGACACTCAGCTGCCTCGCACCAAAAAATTCAGTAAAAAGTTGGTATTTGGCTGAGAAACCCTTGGTTCTCGTCGGTTCTGACCGTTCTGACCAAATTACGGATGAGACCTCAAATTGCAATGCGCGTTCGTCAGAATCGCAGACATTCAGGTCGAACCAGCAGAAAAATTGTAGAATCTCGATTTAGAGACAAGATAGCCATAAATTCGACATTTTTCAACAAATCTCGGCCATTTGTACACGGATCCTGAAATTCTTGGGTGGGTTCGACCGAGCTCCAGACACTCAGCTGCCCCGCACCGAAAATTCAGAAAAAAGTTAGTATTTGGCTGAGAAACCCTCGATTCTCGTCGGTTCTGACCGTTCTGACCAAGTTACGGATAAGACGTCGAATTGCGATGCGCGTTTGTCAGAATCGCAGACATTTAGGTTAGACCAGCAGAAAAAGTGAGGAATCTTGATTCAGAGATAAGATAGCCAGAAATTCGACATTTTTCAACAAATCTCGGCTGTTTATGAACCGATCCTAAAATTGTTGGGTGGGTTCAACAGAGCTCCAGACACTCAGCTGCCCCGCACCGAAAATTCAGAAAAAAGTTGGTATTTGGCTGAGAAACCCTCGATTCTCGTCGGTTCTGACCGTTCTGACCAAGTTACGGATGAGACGTCGAATTGCAATGCGCGTTTGTCAGAATCGCAGACATTCAGGTTAGACCAGCAGAAAAAGTGAGGAATCCTAATTCAGAGACAAGATAGCCAGAAATTCGACATTTTTCAACAAATCTCGGCTGTTTATAAATCGATCCTGAAATTTTCGGGTGGGTTTGACAGAGCTCTAGACACTCAGCTGCCCCGCACCAAAAATTCAGTAAAAAGTTGGTATTTGGCTGAGAAACCCTCGATTCTCGTCGGTTCTGACCGTTCTGACCAAGTTACGGATGAGACCTCAAATAGCAATGCGCGTTCGTCGAAATCGCAGACATTCAGGTCGAACCAGCAGAAAAATTGTAGAATCTTGATTTAGAGACAAGATAGCCAGAAATTCGACATTTTTCAACACATCTCGGCCATTTATAAACCGATCCTGAAATTCTTGGGTGGGTTCGACCGAGCCTCAGACACTCAGCTGCCCCGCATCGAGAATTCAGAAAAAAGTTGGGATTTGGCTGAGAAACCCTCGGTTCTCGTCGGTTCTGACCGTTCTGACCAAATTACGGATGAGACCTCAAATTGCAATGCGCGTTCGTCAGAATCGCAGACATTCAGGTCGAACCAGCAGAAAAATTGTAAAATCTTGATTGAGAGACAAGATAGCCATAAATTCGACATTTTTCAACAAATCTCGGCCATTTGTACACGGATCCTGAAATTCTTGGGTGGGTTCGACCGAGCTCCAGACACTCAGCTGCCCCGCACCGAAAATTCAGAAAAAAGTTAGTATTTGGCTGAGAAACCCTCGATTCTCGTCGGTTCTGACCGTTCTGACCAAGTTACGGATGAGACGTCGAATTGCGATGCGCGTTTGTCAGAATCGCAGACATTTAGGTTAGACCAGCAGAAAAAGTGAGGAATCTTGATTCAGAGATAAGATAGCCAGAAATTCGACATTTTTCAACAAATCTCGGCTGTTTATGAACCGATCCTAAAATTGTTGGGTGGGTTCAACAGAGCTCCAGACACTCAGCTGCCCCGCACCGAAAATTCAGAAAAAAGTTGGTATTTGGCTGAGAAACCCTCGATTCTCGTCGGTTCTGACCGTTCTGACCAAGTTACGGATGAGACGTCGAATTGCAATGCGCGTTTGTCAGAATCGCAGACATTCAGGTTAGACCAGCAGAAAAAGTGAGGAATCCTAATTCAGAGACAAGATAGCCGGAAATTCGACATTTTTCAACAAATCTCGGCTATTTATGAACCGATCCTGAAATTTTCGGGTGGGTTCGACACAGCTCCAGACACTCAGCTGCCTCGCACCAAAAAATTCAGTAAAAAGTTGGTATTTGGCTGAGAAACCCTCGGTTCTCGTCGGTTCTGACCGTTCTGACCAAATTACGGATGAGACCTCAAATTGCAATGCGCGTTCGTCAGAATCGCAGACATTCAGGTCGAACCAGCAGAAAAATTGTAGAATCTTGATTTAGAGACAAGATAGCCATAAATTCGACATTTTCCAACAAATCTCGGCCATTTGTACACGGATCCTGAAATTCTTGGTCGGGTTCGACCGAGCTCCAGACACTCAGCTGCCCCGCACCGAAAATTCAGAAAAAAGTTGGTATTTGGCTGAGAAACCCTCGGTTCTCGTCGGTTCTGACCGTTCTGACCAAATTACGGATGAGACCTCAAATTGCAATGCGCGTTCGTCAGAATCGCAGACATTCAGGTTAGACAAGCAGAAAAATCAGGTTATCTTGATTCAGAGACAAGATAGCCAGAAATTCGACATTTTTCAACAAATCTCGGCTATTTATGAATCGATCCTGAAATTTTCGGGTGGGTTTGACAGAGCTCTAGACACTCAGCTGCCCCGCACCAAAAATTCAGTAAAAAGTTGGTATTTGGCTGAGAAACCCTCGATTCTCGTCGGTTCTGACCGTTCTGACCAAGTTACGGATGAGACCTCAAATAGCAATGCGCGTTCGTCGAAATCGCAGACATTCAGGTCGAACCAGCAGAAAAATTGTAGAATCTTGATTTGGAGACAAGATAGCCAGAAATTCGACATTTTTCAACAAATCTCGGCCATTTATAAACCGATCCTGAAATTCTTGGGTGGGTTCGACCGAGCCTCAGACACTCAGCTGCCCCGCAACGAAAATTCAGAAAAAAGTTAGTATTTGGCTGAGAAACCCTCGATTCTCGTCGGTTCTGACCGTTCTGACCAAGTTACGGATGAGACGTCGAATTGCAATGCGCGTTTGTCAGAATCGCAGACATTCAGGTTAGACC
The DNA here is from genome assembly GCF_021155765.1 of Diprion similis. Classification (NCBI taxonomy): domain Eukaryota; kingdom Metazoa; phylum Arthropoda; class Insecta; order Hymenoptera; family Diprionidae; genus Diprion; species Diprion similis. The sequence goes on along the minus strand of NC_060107.1, from coordinate 17,127,805 downwards.
AGCAGAAAAAGTGAGGAATCTTAATTCAGAGACAAGATAGCCGGAAATTCGACATTTTTCAACAAATCTCGGCTATTTATGAACCGATCCTGAAATTTTCGGGTGGGTTCGACACAGCTCCAGACACTCAGCTGCCTCGCACCAAAAAATTCAGTAAAAAGTTGGTATTTGGCTGAGAAACCCTCGGTTCTCGTCGGTTCTGACCGTTCTGACCAAATTACGGATGAGACCTCAAATCGCAATGCGCGTTCGTCAGAATCGCAGACATTCAGGTCGAACCAGCAGAAAAATTGTAGAATCTTGATTTAGAGACAAGATAGCCATAAATTCGACATTTTCCAACAAATCTCGGCCATTTGTACACGGATCCTGAAATTCTTGGTCGGGTTCGACCGAGCTCCAGACACTCAGCTGCCCCGCACCGAAAATTCAGAAAAAAGTTGGTATTTGGCTGAGAAACCCTCGATTCTCGTCGGTACTGACCGTTCTGACCAAGTTACGGATGAGACGTCGAATTGCAATGCGCGTTTGTCAGAATCGCAGACATTCAGGTTAGACCAGCAGAAAAAGTGAGGAATCTTGATTCAGAGATAAGATAGCCAGAAATTCGACATTTTTCAACAAATCTCGGCCGTTTATGAACCGATCCTAAAATTGTTGGGTGGGTTCAACAGAGCTCCAGACACTCAGCTGCCCCGCACCGAAAATTCAGAAAAAAGTTGGTATTTGGCTGAGAAACCCTCGATTCTGGTCGGTTCTGACCGTTCTGACCAAGTTACCGATGAGACCTCAAATTGCAATGCGCGTTCGTCAGAATCCCAGACATTCAGGTTAGACAAGCAGAAAAATCAGGTAATCTTGATTCAGAGACAAGATAGCCAGGAATTCGACATTTTTCAACAAATCTCGGCTGTTTATGAACCGATCCTAAAATTGTTGGGTGGGTGCAACAGAGCTCCAGACACTCAGCTGCCCCGCACCGAAAATTCAGAAAAAAGTTGGTATTTGGTTGAGAAACCCTCGATTCTCGTCGGTTCTGACCGTTCTGACCAAGTTACGGATGAGACGTCGAATTGCAATGCGCGTTTGTCAGAATCGCAGACATTCAGGTTAGACCAGCAGAAAAAGTGAGGAATCTTAATTCAGAGACAAGATAGCCGGAAATTCGACATTTTTCAACAAATCTCGGCTATTTATGAACCGATCCTGAAATTTTCGGGTGGGTTCGACACAGCTCCAGACACTCAGCTGCCTCGCACCAAAAAATTCAGTAAAAAGCTGGTATTTGGCTGAGAAACCCTTGGTTCTCGTCGGTTCTGACCGTTCTGACCAAATTACGGATGAGACCTCAAATTGCAATGCGCGTTCGTCAGAATCGCAGACATTCAGGTCGAACCAGCAGAAAAATTGTAGAATCTTGATTTAGAGACAAGATAGCCATAAATTCGACATTTTCCAACAAATCTCGGCCATTTGTACACGGATCCTGAAATTCTTGGTCGGGTTCGACCGAGCTCCAGACACTCAGCTGCCCCGCACCGAAAATTCAGAAAAAAGTTGGTATTTGGCTGAGAAACCCTCGATTCTCGTCGGTACTGACCGTTCTGACCAAGTTACGGATGAGACGTCGAATTGCAATGCGCGTTTGTCAGAATCGCAGACATTTAGGTTAGACCAGTAGAAAAAGTGAGGAATCTTGATTCAGAGATAAGATAGCCAGAAATTCGACATTTTTCAACAAATCTCGGCCGTTTATGAACCGATCCTAAAATTGTTGGGTGGGTTCAACAGAGCTCCAGACACTTAGCTGCCCCGCACCGAAAATTCAGAAAAAAGTTGGTATTTGGCTGAGAAACCCTCGATTCTGGTCGGTTCTGACCGTTCTGACCAAGTTACCGATGAGACCTCAAATTGCAATGCGCGTTCGTCAGAATCCCAGACATTCAGGTTAGACAAGCAGAAAAATCAGGTAATCTTGATTCAGAGACAAGATAGCCAGGAATTCGACATTTTTCAACGAATCTCGGCTGTTTATGAACCGATCCTGAAATTGTTGGGTGGGTTCAACAGAGCTCCAGACACTCAGCTGCCCCGCACCGAAAATTCAGAAAAAAGTTGGTATTTGGCTGAGAAACCCTCGATTCTCGTCGGTTCTGACCGTTCTGACCAAGTTACGGATGAGACGTCGAATTGCAATGCGCGTTTGTCAGAATCGCAGACATTCAGGTTAGACCAGCAGAAAAAGTGAGGAATCTTAATTCAGAGACAAGATAGCCGGAAATTCGACATTTTTCAACAAATCTCGGCTATTTATGAACCGATCCTGAAATTTTCGGGTGGGTTCGACACAGCTCCAGACACTCAGCTGCCTCGCACCAAAAAATTCAGTAAAAAGTTGGTATTTGGCTGAGAAACCCTCGGTTCTCGTCGGTTCTGACCGTTCTGACCAAATTACGGATGAGACCTCAAATCGCAATGCGCGTTCGTCAGAATCGCAGACATTCAGGTCGAACCAGCAGAAAAATTGTAGAATCTTGATTTAGAGACAAGATAGCCATAAATTCGACATTTTCCAACAAATCTCGGCCATTTGTACACGGATCCTGAAATTCTTGGTCGGGTTCGACCGAGCTCCAGACACTCAGCTGCCCCGCACCGAAAATTCAGAAAAAAGTTGGTATTTGGCTGAGAAACCCTCGATTCTCGTCGGTACTGACCGTTCTGACCAAGTGACGGATGAGACGTCGAATTGCAATGCGCGTTTGTCAGAATCGCAGACATTTAGGTTAGACCAGCAGAAAAAGTGAGGAATCTTGATTCAGAGACAAGATAGCCAGAAATTCGACATTTTTCAACACATCTCGGCCATTTATAAACCGATCCTGAAATTCTTGGGTGGGTTCGACCGAGCCTCAGACACTCAGCTGCCCCGCATCGAGAATTCAGAAAAAAGTTGGGATTTGGCTGAGAAACCCTCGGTTCTCGTCGGTTCTGACCGTTCTGACCAAGTTACGGATGAGACGTCGAATTGCAATGCGCGTTTGTCAGAATCGCAGACATTCAGGTTAGACAAGCAGAAAAATCAGGTAATCTTGATTCAGAGACAAGATAGCCAGGAATTCGACATTTTTCAACGAATCTCGGCTGTTTATGAACCGATCCTGAAATTGTTGGGTGGGTTCAACAGAGCTCCAGACACTCAGCTGCCCCGCACCGAAAATTCAGAAAAAAGTTGGTATTTGGCTGAGAAACCCTCGATTCTCGTCGGTTCTGACCGTTCTGACCAAGTTACGGATGAGACGTCGAATTGCAATGCGCGTTTGTCAGAATCGCAGACATTCAGGTTAGACCAGCAGAAAAAGTGAGGAATCTTAATTCAGAGACAAGATAGCCGGAAATTCGACATTTTTCAACAAATCTCGGCTATTTATGAACCGATCCTGAAATTTTCGGGTGGGTTCGACACAGCTCCAGACACTCAGCTGCCTCGCACCAAAAAATTCAGTAAAAAGTTGGTATTTGGCTGAGAAACCCTCGGTTCTCGTCGGTTCTGACCGTTCTGACCAAATTACGGATGAGACCTCAAATCGCAATGCGCGTTCGTCAGAATCGCAGACATTCAGGTCGAACCAGCAGAAAAATTGTAGAATCTTGATTTAGAGACAAGATAGCCATAAATTCGACATTTTCCAACAAATCTCGGCCATTTGTACACGGATCCTGAAATTCTTGGTCGGGTTCGACCGAGCTCCAGACACTCAGCTGCCCCGCACCGAAAATTCAGAAAAAAGTTGGTATTTGGCTGAGAAACCCTCGATTCTCGTCGGTACTGACCGTTCTGACCAAGTTACGGATGAGACGTCGAATTGCAATGCGCGTTTGTCAGAATCGCAGACATTTAGGTTAGACCAGCAGAAAAAGTGAGGAATCTTGATTCAGAGATAAGATAGCCAGAAATTCGACATTTTTCAACAAATCTCGGCCGTTTATGAACCGATCCTAAAATTGTTGGGTGGGTTCAACAGAGCTCCAGACACTCAGCTGCCCCGCACCGAAAATTCAGAAAAAAGTTGGTATTTGGCTGAGAAACCCTCGATTCTGGTCGGTTCTGACCGTTCTGACCAAGTTACCGATGACACCTCAAATTGCAATGCGCGTTCGTCAGAATCCCAGACATTCAGGTTAGACAAGCAGAAAAATCAGGTAATCTTGATTCAGAGACAAGATAGCCAGGAATTCGACATTTTTCAACGAATCTCGGCTGTTTATAAACCGATCCTAAAATTGTTGGGTGGGTTCAACAGAGCTCCAGACACTCAGCTGCCCCGCACCGAAAATTCAGAAAAAAGTTGGTATTTGGCTGAGAAACCCTCGATTCTGGTCGGTTCTGACCGTTCTGACCAAGTTACCGATGAGACCTCAAATTGCAATGCGCGTTCGTCAGAATCGCAGACATTCAGGTCAGACCAGCAGAAAAATTGTGGAATCTTGATTTAGGGACGAGATAGCCAGAAATTCGACATTTTTCAACAAATCTCGGCTGTTTATGAACCGATCCTGAAATTGTTGGGTGGGTTTGACAGAGCTCCAGACACTCAGCTGCCCCGCACCGAAAATTCAGAAGAAAGTTGGTATTTGGCTGAGAAACCCTCGATTCTCGTCGGTTCTGACCGTTCTGACCAAGTTACGGATGAGACCTCAAATTGGAATGCGCGTTTGTCAGAATGGCAGACATCCAGGTTAGACCAGCAGAAAAATTAAGGACTCTTGATTCAGAGACAAGATAGCCAGAAATTCGACATTTTTCAACAAATCTCGGCCATTTTATAAACCGATCCTGAAATTCTTGGGTGGTTTTGACCGAGCTCCAGACACTCAGCTGCCCCGCACCGAAAATTCAGAAAAAAGTTGGTATTTGGCTGAGAAACCCTCGGTTCCCGTCGGTTCTGACCGTTCTGACCAAGTTACGGATGAGACCTCAAATTGCAATGCGCGTTCGTCAGAATCGCAGACATTCAGGTCAGACCAGCAGAAAAATTTTCGAATCTTGATTTAGGGACAAGATAGCCAGAAATTCGACATTTTTCAACAAATCTCGGCTGTTTATGAACCGATCCTGAAATTGTTGGGTGGGTTCAACAGAGCTCCAGACACTTAGCTGCCCCGCACCAAAAATTCAGAAAAAAGTTGGTATTTGGCTAAGAAACCCTCGATTATCGTCGGTTCTGAACGTTCTGACCAAGTTACGGATGAGACCTCAAATTGCAATGCGCGTTCGTCAGAATCGCAGACATTCAGGTTAGACCAGCAGAAAATTTGAAGATATTACGATTCAGAGACGAGATAGCCAGGAATTCTACATTTTTCAACGAATTTCGGCTATTCATGAACCGATCCTGAAATTCTTGTTTGGGTTTGACAGAGTTGCCGACACTCAGCTGTCGCGCACCGAAAATTCAGAAAAAAGTCCGTATTTGGCTGAGAAACCCTCAATTCTCGTCGATTCTGACCGTACTGACCAAGTTACGAATAAAACCTGAAATTGTTGGGTGCGTTCGTCCGAATCGCAGACACTCTGGTCACCCCAGCAGAAAAATTTAAGATGTCTCAATTTGGAGACGAGATAGCCAGGAATTCTACATTCTTCAACGGATTTCGGCTTACCATGAAATGATCCTGAAATTCTCGGGTGAGTTCAACAGAGTTGCAGACACTCAGCTGCCCCGCACTGAAAATTTAAAAAAAAAATTGGCATTCGGCTGAGAAACCCTTGATTCTCGTCGCTTCTGACCGTTCTGACCAAGTTACGAATAAAACCTGAAATTGTTAGGTGCGTTTGTTACGTCCGACGTCCCGCCTCACGTCTTTTTCACCTTCTTCGACGCTTGTCTTTACCTGCCATTCCCACACTCCATATCTTGTCATTCTATTTTTATCTTGCCTTACACCACTTGCTATCGCCCTCACCTTGCTATTTTGATTTCCCTTTACCCTGGATCCTCGCTTATTTTCGCACGCAAAAGCCTTACTCGTATCACAACGCTCATACCTCCCACATTCAGCCTTAATTCCCAATCCCTAAAAAACATTTCTTCAACTACTCCCCATCGACTTCACCCAATTTCCAAATCAAAATAAAAGTTATAATCATTCTCTAACTATTGTTTTTTCCCTCCCGTTACCTGAACGAAGACGGCGACGACTACAAACCAACAAAAATAGCATCCGAAATAACACCTCGGGTGGGTTCATGGACTGCCGTCCCCCTGTACCGTAACATTCTGGTGGCAGCGGATTCGCCGTCGACCTACCCTTCGTTTAGTGCTTAGGAAAATCCACGCACGAAAAGTGGTTATACGCAAAACTCCCAATATCATATCAATAAGTGATAGCCACGTAGCGAGTGTTCGCCGGAAAATCAAGTGTGTACCTGACAAATTCAGAACCCGCAACGAACTGTGCAACGAGTGGAAATATACGGTCGACAGTCGAGTTATACCACAGCGGTGGCGGTTTTGCCGTCGACCTACTTTTTGTGCAGTGCTTCGGAAAATCTACGCAAGAAAAGTGTTAATACACAAAACTCCCGATATCATATCAATAAGTGATAGCCACGTTAAGATTGTTTGCCGGCAAATCAAGTGTGAACCTGACAAATTCAGAACCCGCAACGAACTAAATATACGGACGACAGCCGATTGATACCACACATCACCTTTCGGACCCCAAAATTGTGATTAGCCCCCACCCGTTTCTGGACGCCTGCGACGCTGGAACAAGAATCTGGACCCAAGATTGGCATCACTCAGATACCTGGAACACCAAACCGAGACTCTTCAACACGCAGCGGACTTCCCCGCCTACACTCTCCTCTTGCCGATGGACGACGTGCATCACATCTTCAAGTCTCACCTGCCTTCAGTCGCCTACAACCATTCTGTATCTTGTGTTTGTGTTCGTCTTTGCTCCGTAAGTTTGTTGTAATCCTCAGTAATAAGTTGATATTTTATCCCTGTACCCATTGCCCATCTACGAAAATCGATATGGCATCAACTCATGAGACCGGTTCATCTTTTTGGTCAGTAAAAGACGTCTTACCGACGATCCCTGCGTTCAATGGCAACAACATGCCTTGTGACCAATTTGTGGAACAATTGCGCCACGTGGAAACCCTCATTAGAGCTTCAGACAAAATGAGCCTTGCTAAATTTGCACAATCAAAAATTACCGGTCCCGCTTTCCAATATTTAGTAGGCATTAATTGCAACGACGTCGAAGACCTTATAACGGCCCTCAGCCGAGCATACCGTCCAGACATTCCCGTACGTCAATTATCAACTCAATTAGATAGAATTACCCAACAACCGCGTGAGCGCGTCATCGATTACTCATGCAGAATAAGAGTAATATCAAACGAAATAAGCAAAGCTATCGAAAAAAAATACCCGCCAGACATAGCAAGCGCCTTGCTAAATGACTTAAGAAAAGACACTGCTAGAACATTCATTAGAGGGCTTAGACCAGAATTAGAGTGGAGAATAGCTACCATCAGACCACTCCCTATCTTTGATATCGCCGTCAGCATGGCCGAAAGCGAGGAGACCGAGTTAAATAACCGTCAAATGCAACGCTTTGCACAATATTGTACCCCTCCTACACCTATGTATCCCCCAATTTCCGTCTCTGCCTGCCAAAACGATACCCCTTCACCTCAGGTGTCCATAACCCCCTCCCTCATCCCCCCTCTAATGTCATTGCCCACACCTGGTTACGCGCATCAGCAAGCGCCCGGTATCGAACCCATGTCCTACGCCCAAGCGCTCAGTGCAAGCACCCTCGCGCCTCCCGCAGATCGAACGAGAACCTCGTCGACTATTTGCCAATTCTGCAACCACCGAGGTCACCTGATCACGGAATGCCATCGCCTGCAAAATACAAGATACTGTACCAAATGTCGCAGAATGGGCCACTTTTACAATGAGTGCAACCAACCCAGCAGAAGCGACAAACTGTACTGCGATAACTGTAAACACAGAGGCCACACATCAGATCAATGTAGATCTCCCCCGCATGATAACCAAAACCATGTAAGTTCGAATCAAGATTTAAACGGCAACACTGCCCGCGGGGAGAACGCACCCGCGAGCTATGCAAACAACTAGCGTTCCGATCCACAAGCCACATCTTAATAACAGCTTCAGCTGATCCCCCTTTAATTTCAATCGATACCCCTGAATTGACAAAGATTTCTAAATTTATTATCGACACCGGTGCAGACGTAAACTTAATCAGAGAAAGTTGCGTTAAGCCCCTCGTACGACGCACCACAGACGAACGTTTGACATTGACTGGTATAACGGACGAAAAGACGGAAACCATCGCAAAAACGGAAACATGCTTTAATAACACCTCCCATACCTTTCACTTGGTCCCTGATTCATTCCCAGTCCCACATGACGGTATTTTAGGCCAACCCTTTTTACGAAAAGAGAAAGCAACAATCTCGTTCAACTCAAACTCGGTAATGCTTGGATCCTCATTGCCAATCCACTTCAACAAAATCGAACAACCTCCTCCTGAAACGGCACGTGTTATTACAATACAGGCCCGCACCGCGAAGGTCATCCCGATAATAGTTGCAAACCCAGATATCAAAGTAGGCTACCTTAAACACATTAATTTAGGCAACAATGTTGTTTGTGGTGAAGCAATAGTTCGAAATCAGAACGGCATCGCTTATTCCTACGTGTTAAATTGCAACGAATCTGTCGTAGAGATACCATCTCCAACGGTAACCCTGGAAGAATTCAACGAACCACTGAGCACAGCCATGCCCGAAATTACGTCTACCCGGCCGAATAATTCCGACAAAAATAATGGACAAAAATCCCCCCTTCCTACCCAAACCACTTCTCATAATAATTCATTAATTCTTTCCACTAATAACCACATATCCCGTCCGCCCCATTACCCCCCCTCCAACCCCCGCCAGCTCACTGACCTCGCACATCAGCAACCTGAGCCCCGCATACCTGATAACAGTGCACCTCGTCGTGGCGCCGCAACAGTACTCTTGACTGACAGTAGGTCAGAGAGATTGGACACCCTAAAGAATAGTGTGTGCCTCGATCATCTAAATGACACCGAAAAACAATCAATACTCGACCTGCTAACAGAATTTAACCATCTTTTCTATCTCCTGGGAGATAAATTAGGCCGCACCAATCTATCCCATCACACTTTCCCCACGACGGACGACACACCAATTCACACTAATCAATATCATTTTCCAAAAATCCACAAAGATGAAATCGAATCCCAGGTCAACAAACTCCTTCGGCAAGACCTTATTAAACATTCCGCATCTCATTATAATTCTCCGGTTTGGATCGTCCCCAAAAAACTCGATATTGACGGTAATAAACGATGGCGCATGGTGATCGACTACCGAAAGCTCAACGAAAAAACAATCGGCGACGCCTATCCAATGCCTGACATTACCGAAATTCTTGATCAACTTGGCTCAGCTAAATATTTCTCTACATTCGACCTTGCTTCTGGCTTTCATCAAATTCCCATGCACCCCGATAATAGTGCAAAAACTGCGTTTTCGACGCCCCGGGGTCACTATGAATTCTCCCGAATGCCCTTCGGACTAAAAAACGCCCCTGCCACGTTCCAAAGGCTCATGGATCAAGTCCTGCTAGGCTTACAAGGCAATGAGATGTTCGTATATTTGGATGACATAGTTATTTTCGCTCGAAATTTACAAGAACATGAAATTAAATTCAGAAAATTGATGAATAGACCAACTGAAGCCGGCTTGACTCTGCAGAGAGACAAATGCCAATTCCTGCGCAAAGAAGTCGTTTATCTTGGTCACCTTATCACTGAGTCAGGAGTTAGACCTGACCCCGGGAAGTTAGTAGCTGTGAAAGAATATCCTGTCCCGAAAAATCCCAAAAATGTTAAACAGTTCCTCGGTCTTTTGGGTTATTATCGCAGGTTTGTCCCAAATTTCGGAAAAATTGCAAAATGCCTCACTAATCTAACCAAGAAGGATACCCCTTTCATCTGGACATCCGAACACCAATCTGCCTTCGAAACCTTACGTGATTGTTTATGCAAAGAGCCAATTCTCCTATACCCGGACTTCAGCAAGCCGTTTACGCTCACTACCGACGCGTCAAAATTCGCCATCGGTGCGGTTCTGAGTCAAGATAAGAACGGTGCCGACTTAAGAGTAGCGTACGCATCCCGAACACTCAAATCCGCTGAATTAAACTACTCGGTGCCCAATAAAGAATTTTTAGCCGCCTACTGGAGCATCAACCACTTCCGCCCCTACGTCTATGGTCAGAAATTTACTTTAGTTACAGACCACGAACCCCTCAAGTGGGTAAAAAGCGTTAAGAAGCCTCATTCTCGTTCATTACGATGGAGTCTAGAACTAGCAGAATACGATTTTGATACCGAACATAAATCGGGAAAAGCGAATGTCAACGCCTATGCTCTATCAAGAAACACGCCGCCTGACGTCGCACAAATCCTTCCTATAGATGCAAAACGCCCTCGTCCCACGACCGAATCCTCTGACAGCAGACCCAAAAAACGCACCAAAGAGACCCATCAGTACCCCCGACACCCTCGACAGACCACAGACGAATCTACGAACCCGGCCCCGCTAAAATGCCCAAAAATCTCACAACCCACCTATCAAATAATATACCCCTCTGATTCTTCTGATCTCTCAGATGACGAATCCAGTGACAAAGAAACCGCAATGCTTTTTAAACCTCCCCCCTCCATCCCACCTCCACACCCGGTTCATCCCTATCCGAAACGCCATCGAGAAACGAATTCCTCTACAAACCCTGGACCACGTAAGAGACCACACCTGCGCTACTTTTCGGATACTTCAACTAGCTCAGATGACCTACAAACCCCAGAGACGAACTCAGAATTTGATGACATTAATTCGGCTACCGATTTACCTAGCTCCCCTCACATTCACAACCCTTCCTATAGCGATTTCCGTATAGAATGCGACACGTTCCCTCTTATGCGTAATAAATATATTAGAGAAATAAAAGCCGACCTACTACAGCAAAAAGATAATTTGGCTCACTGCATATCAGCTGATTGCCAAATGCCAAAAGGAATCGCGTCACAGCTAAGAGAACGTAAATTTATAAATCGCGAACAACTCAGAGAATTCAATCCGACTGTGACTGATGTTATTCCGACCACTCACGGAAACCGAAAAATTTATAACCTAGTGACAAAGCCAAAGTACAATGACAAACCCTTACCACACGTTTTTTTGATACCTTGGTCAACTTTAGGAAAACCTTGGAAGAAGATGGTGTAACGTCTGTCTCAATCCCGTTAATAGGCTGCGGACTCGACAAACTAGAATGGAGCACGGTGCGCAAAATGATCCACTATATTTTCAAAGATTCAAAAATGAATATCACCGTTTGTCGCCTTGACCCTCCGCTTTCAACCCCCACACACCACGACGACACAACGGTATCCGTTGATAACGCCTCACCTGACCCCATCCCTTCCACATCTGGTAACCCCGCTCCTTCTGTTCGTCCGCCGCGTAAAAAACCGCAACCTCCGACCAAATCAGTCGCACCTCTCGCGACCCCACCTCCCCTCCCAGCCACGAACGTCGTCATGCCCCCGCCTGTAGGACCCCCGCGTCGTGCTAAGAGACGCCCAACAGCTGTCCGCAGGCCAGCGAACTCTACTACTCACCCCCCTCCACCTCCTCCCTCAGTACCCACACTGGCCTCTGATAACGACACAGCTCCAACTTGCTCACGGATACCGAATACCATACATGCGCCCGACAATCCGACTCCGATATGGAAACCACACACTCTGACCATGACATTGATCCCAATGTCGACGACGATTTGACCGATACCTCCCACGATTTCACGAACTTTGTTGACAACTTGGACGACATACCGGTATCTGACAATGTCAAAGACACCAATGATGGTCTTTTGATGCTCAAAACTAATTATGCACACTTTATATCAACAGACTGCTCTTGGACTAAAGGCATACCATCACAACTTGCCCACGATAATATCGTTGACCCAGATATAGTTATGAGGCCCCGTCCACAGAAATTTGATATTATCGAATCCAAGCACAACAACCGACGGAACTTTACTCTAGTACTAAAATCAAAAGAATCAGATAAAAGCAACCTGTATGATATTTTCCAACTCTTGTCTAAACTGAAAACAGTTTCGACCGATTCAATTCCGAAATCCCTTGCTTTCTCAATAACGGACGATAGTTTAGGTGGACTCGATCCTCGTGTTATCCGAAAACTCTCATCTTACCTTTTCGCAGACTTACAAATTCAAATCACGCTTTGCCGTAACACGACTGTCACCCCAGACGAATGTTTACGTGAAGAAATAATTAAAGAATGCCACGAATCATTAATTGGCGGTCATCAAGGCGTCACAAAAATATACAACCGCATCAGACAAAAATATTTTTGGCCGCACATGAAAGAACAAATCCAAGACTTCATAAGAACTTGTCAGAGTTGCCAAAGGAAAAAACTAGTAAGAGTAAAAACCAGGTTGCCGATGGTGATAACAGGTACTCCTGCCGATGCATTCGACAAAGTAGCACTAGATATCGTTGGACCTCTCCCCCTCACTAAATCAAACAACAAATACCTTCTGACGATACAATGCAACTTGACGAAATTCCTGGACGCCATCCCTCTACCTGACGCCACTGCCAAAACAATAGGTGCAGCATTCGCGAAAGAATACATGAAACGTTACGGTGCCCCTCGAGCAATACTTACAGACCAAGGACAGAATTTCATGAGCACAGTCATTAAGCAACTTTGTAAACTCTTTAAAATAAAACAAATTCGAACTACAGTTTACCGCCCACAATCTAAGGGATCGCTAGAACGCAGTCACCTTGTTCTCACCGAACACGTCAAGCATTACACGAATGCTGGTAAAGACTGGGATGAATACATCCGCTTTGCTATTTTCTGTTATAACACCGCGAAGCACGAACGCACTAACTTCACTCCCCATCAGCTAATTTTTGGTTCCCATGCCAGACTTCCGACAGACGCGAACCCTGCCAGCGCTTACACCCGTTCCTACGATTCGTTCCTTCTAGATTTGATCTCCAACCTATCCAGCATACGAAAAAACGCCGCAGCTAACCTCATTTTAGCAAAGCACCGTTCCAAGACGTACTACGACCGTCGTACCAATAACCAAAATTTCGAAGCAGGTCAAAAGGTCTATCTACTAAACGAAACCCGATCTAAATTTGACGACCACTATAAAGAAGCATATACGATCAAGCGCATAATTGATGATATCAATGCCGAAATTTTCATCACCCCCCATAAGACTAAAATTGTCCATCTGAATAAACTCAAATTAGCACAGGAAGAAAGTGATTCAAATTAAACCACCTTTAGAAGCCAACAGCCGTATATTATCAGTCTACCCGTAACTGCATCATATTCCGCCTCATGCCCTCAGATATCATTGCAGATGCAACGCCCTAAACAGCGAGACAGACGAATCATCCACTGTCATGATTAAACAACTGAAACAGAACCCGGGCATCTTCTTTGAACAACTTCAAGACTTGCGTACATATAACGAAGAATGGACCCTGCTAAACTACGTGGACCTCCAAAACCTATTCGACCGACTTGACCAAGCATCAGATTTCTTGAATATAATAGAGGAAAAGTGCTCTTTGGCCAAGAGCCATTGCCAGACCGGTAATCACATCCCAATGTTGGCTAACAGAATAAGAACCATGAAAACATATCAAAAAAGAATCGGATATCTAGTCGGCCATCGCACAGGCGAATCGACTCACTCTGAACTTGCAAAGCTAGCCCACCATCGCAAAACACGAGGCGCGATTAACTTCATTGGCAGCATATCAAAATCTCTATTCGGTACCTTAAACGTAGAAGACGGAGAATATTACAACCAACAAATCGACAACCTTTACAATGACAGCAGACACTTAGCATCCCTCCTTAATAAACAGACTAATATTGTCCAGTCAACACTAGGCGCTTGCAAAAAAGAACTCGACAGCATTATAAGCCACAACCACGAACACGATACGTTACTTACGATTCTCTCGAATGATGCAGCTATCTCAAAAGCCTTCATTGCAGACAACACCTTTAGAACAACCCTACTCAACCGACTAATGGACTTGGACCGACACTTGAACGAATACAAACTTGACCTGTACAGCCTATCAGACGCCATTCTTTTCGCACAAAAAGGTATTGTCCACCCCAAAATTCTATCACCGAACCATATTATTTCTAGCCTTAAGCATATCCAGTCACTTAGACCGCAAATAGAATTCCCTATCCCATTGGACCCAAACTACGCCGAAGAATTAATTCGCATCTCACAAATCGACATAGCGTATTCCAAGCCCAGGCTCCTTTACGTAATATCCATCCCACTGCTCAACCCCGACGCCTATAACCTATACAGACTGCTCCCCGTCCCTGTAAGACAGACGTACGACTCAACAAATAACAAATTCGCCTACATCCAACCTGGCAGTGAATTCGTAGCTATAGCACTTAACCGAGCGTCATACTTCCAAATTTCAGAATCTACATTCACTGGATGCGTTTTGTCTTTGGGTAAATTCATATGCAAACTGACACAACCATTGTTTCACCCCTCAACTCACCGACTCTGTGAGGTTGGTCTTTTTCTAAACCCCTCTGAGAAAATTGCAAAAGAATGCGATATCAGACTGACCGCATTCTATGGTACCTACTGGACAGAACTATCTACATCCAATTCTTGGATTTTCTCGTCTTCCACTCCTGAAACTCTACATATTCTCTGCCCAAATGACCACACCTCCCGTGTGACGATCTCCGACTCAGGCATTATCTCCCTGAATGACTTATGTACGGATAGTACCTCTGAAGTAACCCTCAAAACCTCGAAACGTTACCAATCTACCGAGACACTTTCCTAAGTTCCCAAGGTTACCCTAGATTTAAGCGAAATATCCGTTAGTCTTGATTTTAATATTTCCACTGACTTATCCCTCGTCACCATCCTCCCCTTGCGTGAACCTTCACACATCAACTCCCATGACCTTGCCATCGCTGGCGTTGCCCTGAATGCCGTGCTCAAACGCTCAGCCGATCTGAGCACACACTATCGTACTCAAAGTAACATGCATCGCCTCACCACCAACCTCAGCTATGGCGGAATCGCCTTCGCGTCCCTCTCAGCAGCATATACTATCTACAATTATACCCCTGACATTGTCATTTAACTTTGACTTGTATCTATAATATCTACAATCAAAACCCTAAAAATTATGATTTGACTATAATCATACCTATACTATCTACAATTATACCCCTGACATTGTCATTTAACTTAAATTGTATCTATATTATCTACAACCAAAACCCTAAAATTATAATTTAATTATAATTGTATCTTTGTAATCCTCAAATTCTAATTTTACTATGATTGTAATTTCCCTATCACGGTTATGTAACTATTACACACTTAAACTGTGAGAACATATCTATTGTTACAAAAAAAAAAAAAAAAAAAAAAAAACATTTCTACTAAAAATATATACTAACCCGCTTAAACGCGCATTAAGCATAGGCGCTATACTCTTTAAGGCAAACTGTATTGTAATCTTTCGTAAGTGAGTCGGTACATTACCCAAAAAATCAGTTTTCCTTCGAACATTCGGCTCTGTACCCTCACCGAATGTTCTTCCCGAAGGGGGGGCGTGTTACGTCCGACGTCCCGCCTCACGTCTCTCTCGCCTTCCTCGACGCTCGTCTTTACCTGCCATTCCCACACTCAATATCTTGTCATCGTATTTCCATCTTGCCTTACACCACTCGCTATCGCCCTTACCTTGCTATTTCGATTCCTCTCTGCCCTGGATCCTAGCTCATTTTTTTACGCAAAAGCCTCACTCGTATCCCAACGCTCTTACCTCCCACATTTAGCTTCAACTCCCGTTCCCCGAAAAACATTACCTCAACTACTCCCCATCGACTTCACCCAATTTCCAAATCAAAATAAAAGTTATAATCATTCTCTAATTATTGTTCTTTTCCTTCCGTTCCCTGAACGAAGACGGCGGCGACTACGAACCAACAAAAATAGCACCCGAACCAAGACCTCGGATGGGTACATGGACTGCCGTCCCCCTGTATCGTAACACGTTTGTCAGAATCGCAGACACTTGGGTCAGCTCAGCAGAAAAATTGAAGATATCTCGATTTGGAGACGAGATGGCCAGGAATTCTACATTTTTCAACGGATTTTGGCTATTTAGAAATCGATCCTGAAATTCTTGGGTGGGTTTGACAGAGTTGCAGACACTCAGCTGCCGCGCACCGAAAATTCAGGAAAAAGTTGGTATTTGTCTTAGAAACCTTCGATTCGCGTCGGTTCTAAACGTTCTGACCGAGTTACGATTGAAACCTGAAATTCTCAGATGCGGTTGTCAGACTTGCAGACACCCAGGTCAGCCCAGCAGAAAAATCGAAGATATCCCAATTTGGACACCAGATAGCCCAGAATTCTACATTTTTCACCGAATACCGACTCTTTATTTATCGAACCTGACATTCTCGCGTGGGTTTGACAGACTTGCAGACACTCAGCTGCCCCGCACCAAAAAATCATAAAAATGTTGGTATTTGGCTGAGAAAACCTTGATTCTCGTCGTTTCTGACCGTTCTGACCAAGTTACGATCAAAACCCGAAATTCTTAGATGCGTTTTTCAGACTTGCAAACACTCAGGTCAGCCAGCAGAAAAATTGGAGATATTTCGATTTGGAGACGATATAGACCTGAATTCTACATTTTTTCACGGATTTTGGCTATTTATGAATCGAACCTAAAATTCTCGAGTGGGTTCGACAGACTTGCAGACAATCAGCTGCCGCGCACCGAAAATTCAGGGAAAAGTTGGTATTTGTCTTAGAAACCTTCGATTCTCGTCGGTTCTAAACGTTCTGACCGAGTTACGATTGAAACCTGAAATTCTTGGATGCGTTTGTCAGACCTGCAAACACTTAGGTCAGTACGGCAGAAAAATTAGAGATATCTTGGTTTCGAGACGTGATAGACCTGAATTCTACATTTTTTGACGGATCTTGGCTATTTATAAATCAAACCTGAAATCCTCGCGTGGGTTTGACAGACTTGCAGACACTCAGCTGCCCCGCACCGAAAAACCAGAAAAAAGTTATTTTTTGGCTGAGAAAACCTCGATTCTTGTCATTTCTGACCGTTCTGACCAAGTTACGATCAAAACCCGGAATTCTTGGAAGCGTTTCTCAGGATTGCAAACACTCAGGTCAGCCCAGCAAAAAATTAGAGATTTTTACATTTGGACACAAGATAGACAGGAATTCTACAATTTCCAGCGGATTTTGGCTATTTATGAATCAAACCTGAAATTCTCGCGCTGGTTCGACAGACTTGCAAGTAGTATAGATGCACTTTGGGGCGTCACAACAAACCCCCCTCTTATCCCGCTCTGGCGTTAGCCCCTCGCCTCGGAGTGACTTTGGAGCGCGTTCCCCTTCCCCCGCTGCCTCTTGCCTAGGAGTGACTTGGGGGCGCGTTTCCCTTTCCCCGCCCCCTCTCGCCAAGGAGTTAGATCAAATGCCATTAGACAATTTCCTTTGGCGAACTGTTGTCGATTGATACCATTTCCGTCGTCCAGAAAATGAATCCCCGTACCGGAGAAGAGGGTGTGATAGGCGTCCACGTAGAGATCGTCTTTGCCAAAGTTCATCTGTAGCGGTTTCGATGGAACTTGCACTCCGTCGACGTACAGCGAGAGGAAATTCAGAGAGTAGTTTTGAAAATTGAATGGATTGCGTTGTCTGTCTCCGTTAAAGGCTTTATTGCTGACAAATCCGATTATCACTCGTTTCGGTAGCTGACGAAGTATCACATTGTCCAGCGTTTCTGCTTGTACTCCTGCATGTATAGTGAAGGATTTCACCTCGACTCTGGTCACGGGGTATTTTGCTGTACCTTTGGCTAGTGACCGTGCATCCGCCAACAAGATTCCGGGGCTGATCTTCACCCGACGAACGAGCAGCGAAGTTTCCAGGATGTGTAGCTTGCGGCGATTTTCAGCTTCCATGATGCAAAAGCTATCTCTCGATCTCACGAGACGAAGACGCAGTTCCACGCCGTTGAGTAAAAATTTGTCTTGATTGAATACGTCGCAGTGTATTTGCCCGCAGTGCCCGTTTGCGTTCGTTGAATCCTCGATCCGCACCGGCAGCGTCGGCGTCGGATACATCTGATACTCCTTCCTCGCTGTCGTACCAAAGTGCCGATGAAAGATGAGATTTCTTGGCGTGAGGTGCGTAATTCAGTAGGGTCTCTATGTACGCTCGAT
Organism: Diprion similis; assembly: GCF_021155765.1. NCBI lineage: Eukaryota > Metazoa > Arthropoda > Insecta > Hymenoptera > Diprionidae > Diprion > Diprion similis. Next base: position 17,109,321 of record NC_060107.1, on the reverse strand, counting down.
AGGCATAAGAGTTGTTGAATGGGGAGACTAGTTTTTGATTGAAGAATATGTCGACTTGATTGAACATTGAATGGAGCAGATTATTTACCGGAGTGGCGTGCGGAGTGGGCGCGTTGCTTTCGCCTGCTGGGGTTACCGGAGCCAATGACTGTAACTTCACTCGTACGCTAAGCATAGTGTGTGCCAAGTCGATGTACTCATCGCCGTTTTCAGGTACAACAAATTCAATCGGGGAATCATCGGTTAGAGATGATACGGGCTTGCAGTGTACCCATTAACCAGCCTCAATAGACGTCTACGTTGGTGGTAGAGAAAATAATTCCAATTCCGACTTCATACACTCACCCGAATGCGCGTACAGGAAGGCCATTGCTGATGTTTACGTTGTAGGCGTGCGGCGCGTGGATTTACCGGGGTCCAAATATGTCTGTAAGGGCCCGTTCTTTACAACACTTTTTCCGTTTTGTTTTCTTGGTGGTTCCGACCCGCTTGGGTGTCTTTGCCGTTGTTTTCTTCTTCGACCTTCTCCGTCTAATTTTTCCCGTTGTACCAGCTGTTCGTCGCGCGTCGACAAGACTGTTCACGCGGGCGATGTTTGACTGACGCGCTAATCCTACGAGCCTCACCTTTTATAGCCGGACCCCTTCATGAGTTTATCAATCTTTTCTTCAGCAGCTCTCTTCAAATTATGTCCCGATTCTGCGGTTCGCCTCTTGACTGACTGTTTGAACTGTGTGTCGTTGTTTATATCTGACATAACGTTCATCCCTGCACGCAGTGCCTCTTTTCCGACCGCTCTGGCACCACTGGTCAGCAAAGGAAATATTCAACGAAACAATCCTCCCAAGAAGCTCCCGATTCCGTGTCCTCGCTCATGTGGTGTACCTCAGCAAATCGTCTCTATGCCTCCACCGCCAAGTTGAGCTTCGTAATGATGCGCGTAATGGGTCATGTTGTACCTGGTGTTCTTTCTCTTTTTATTTTTGCCGCGTAACTCCTTACCCCCGTTTCAACGTGATTTCATCCAATCACTGAACGCGTCTGAAGTGCAGCGTAACCGTCAAAATCCCGCGCGCGAATGGCGCTGGTCTTCCGAATTGATCTCTTATATCGATTTCGATGGTATTAAAGTTGGTCAGCATCAGTGGCACGTAGTACAGCGGTGATAAGGTTTTCATCTCTGATTCGCCTCGTGAGGTGCTGTCTTTACCACACGTTTGAATGACTCGTAACAGCGGTGCGTAAACGTCTCCAGCGATGCATGGTTCCACTAGGTTGCAATATAGAAACATCTGGCAGCCAGGGATCCTTGATGATTTGTTGGTTTCGGCTACCTTGCACTCCGATGTTAAAACTGCACCATCTTCAGCTGAACCGCAATACGTTACGCAGGGAGCCGTTTCATCTTTCGGTGGCACGTACCCTGGTGGGTGTTCAAACGTAAGCGGATAGTGGATCTCGGCCAGCCCGACTTCCCATTCACCCGTTAATTGGATCTGACGTGGTAACTGTGTAATGTAACAGCACGTCCGATTCTCCGGAAAAAACTGCATCGAGCTGTTGCTCGGTAAAGTTAGGTAAAACTGATCCCGAGCCATTTTCGTTTCCTTTGCTGCACGACATCGACGATGAACCAACAGAGACTGAGGGTTATGCCGCGGTAGTGCGCAATTTTATCAACTACGTGTTTTCCCCCTCCACGCGCTGAAGTTCAGGCTCGTAGAACAAACCGTCGATCACCTCGCCGTTGAGATCTTCCAAGACGTATACTATCGGCAAACGCGCAAGCACTCGCCGGATCTTGAATAATTCTTCGCTCCAGTTTGCCACGTAGCCTTTCTCGAACGTGCCCTTGGTTTTACTAATTCGTACAAAGTCATTCTTGCCGAACCTCAGCTTGCCGTTTAGACGGGGTGGATAACGCTTTTGCATGTGGGCACGTGCCTTTGCAGCGTTACGAAGCGTCACTTCCGACGGTGCCATCCCAATGCTCGAGTGAACCGTGTTGTTGTAGGCTTGCACGACTTGCGGCAAAACATCAACGTAGCGTCGCGTCTTTTTGTGCATAAAGTAGCGCCACAGACGTTCCTTGAGCGTACGATTGAATCGCTCCACGATAGCTGCTTTGATGTCAGGATTACGTGTAACACGATATCGTATTTCATTGTCGCGAAGTATCTTCTGAAAAGCGCTCCCGACAAATTCTTTACCCTTGTCCGTTTGCAGCAGGTCGGGTCTGCGCGGCGTGGTGCGTAACACTTGCTCAAAACCTTCAGCAACGGTTGTGGCTGTCTTTCGTTTTAGCGGGACCACCCAAGCGTACTTGCTCAATACGTCGATGACCACCAGGAGATGACGAAAACCATTATTGCGACCTTTCATGGAACTCAGATCAGCCAGATCAGCTTTCCACACGTCGTCTATGTTGGAAACACTGTGCCTTGCTCTCGGAAATTTTTTGTGCACGGGTTTGTGTAACGTGTAGGCATCCTGAGCTGCCAGCCATTTTCTCACCGATTCGCGAGAGTTGATTTTGCGCGCAAGGCGTTCCAGAATTCGTGCCCCAGCGTAACCGGCGGTATGCGAGGGATCGTAATACGCTTCTCCAAGCAGAGTCGTCATTTTTCATTTTCAGCTGAAGTGTTTTCCAACTAGATTTTGTCCCGGTAACGCGTTTGCGTAGGGCGTATCCTACGTCGTGAGATCGGCTGGACACGGGCGTAACGTTTGCCCCGCTTCGCCGCTTCGTTGGCGAGCTACTGGTGCATGTCAACGGTTGTTGCGGAGTGCCCTTCGATAGACCCGGCGCATCGAATGTGCGTATGTCTGTCCAAAGCGTATCGTTTCCCACGTATTCTCGGGGCACGTTGAGCGTGTGAAGAAACCGTGCAAACTGACCAGCCCTTGCGGGAGTAAAAGTCTTCCTGGAGCGCATGGTATGATTGACCGGGTCGACGATGTTTGTCCCGGGAACTGTAACGCCGTCTATCGTGACGGTTCCTGTGGCATCCGACGTAAATCGCTCCGGTACGCCACCGAGATCACGCATCAGCATTTCGGCCTTTGTGCGGTACTTTTTCGGTACTGCTGACACGACTTTCTTTGACTGTGTTTGAACATTGTCAGGGCTCGCAGCTGTGCCGGGTGATACCACTGATTCTTCGGCTGCGTTTCCGTCTTCCTCCTCATCCTCCTCCTTCTCCTCGAGAACATCTAATTTCATGGGCTTGCGTGCGTCGTTTGCAAAAAACAAATATCGTTGACGTTCCTGCTGATATAGTTTCCACTTTTCTGCATCGTCTTTCGACGGCTGGTTCAAGATGTCCTTCATCTCGCTGTCGAGCCTTGAAGCGGGATCGGTGCGAGTGGTAAATGTATTTCCAGGCGAAAGCGTAGCGGCTATACCCTCGCTGACACGTTGTTGAAATCTCTCCATACTTTCTATCGGAATTAAAACCATCTTCTTTGTACGCTCCATCTTGTTACTTGGAGAAGAGACTGGAAGATAGAGTACGGAGTATCGGTGCGAGTAAGAGGGCGAGGACACCGTTCCCACGTTGAACAAGAAATCGCTTTTCCGACTTCCAGGTACCCTGGTTGCTGGCCAATCTTCGTAATGTCCGTTTATGACGCCCCAGACGAATTTTCTGCGCTTTGGACAGTGCTATGTTACCCTCCAAGGTGTTCGATGCACACTCACAAATGGTCTTCACCAACAAATCATCTGCTGTGCGTAGCAATGCTGATCTCTGCGTTGGGTTCAATTTCTGCAAGGCGTGCAGCGCTGCGGTGTTTGCTTCGGTGAAACCAGCACGAGCTCTGCGTCCGGGCGCAGTACGGCGTATTCGAGGCATCACAACTGCACGACTGGAACACGATGCGCGTTGCTGGCCTTTATATCTTTTCGCCGAACGTAGACATAGTGATTTTCGTCCGAAGGAAAGAAATTTGACCGGAAACGGCAATTCTCTGGAGTGGATTGCTTGAGGTCGAGAAGTAGATATCCGTGCGGCGCTGCGGTAGCGTCGTGATAGGCCTCTTGAACAAACCTCGGATCCCCGGGATACACCTGCCTGGCGAGATGCTGAATCTGGGCGCGATCCCGTGAATTTTTAACGAAAACTATGTAGTTTGCGTTGAGGGACATATCTCGTTGACCGTGTCCCTTGTGAAACAGATTCTGCATTATGTAGAAGACGCTGAGATTCTTATGATGGCAGACCTTGGTGAAAAGATCCACGACAACGTTGTTTGAAGCCTCTCGCATGAGATCGTCGATTATCAAGAGTTTCGGATTTTTATCGCCGTCGTAATCGGCGTGTTGGGGTAATCCTTCGCGGTACTCTATACCCTTATCCCCGACGTACAACGGTTGCCATTCGTCAAAGTACAATATCACGCGATTAAATTTTGTGTCGCACATCGACGAACCATGACGCAGAAAATTCTTGACGAAATTCGATTTGCCGCATCCTGATGGACCGGCGATGATGGCCGAAAACGGATGTTTCCAGCGTGTGTCCGTCATCGATGAGCGGGATTATTGAGCGAAGTGAGAAGAAGAAGAAGAATCCAGAGATGATGCGAGATCTATAAAAATTTAATCAGTTGTAGACACGTTCTTTTACTATGCAAGCCTGTTCGCGGCGGCGGCGGTACCCCTTCGTGCGCTGACCATGAGCATATTCAAGCGCACGCGGGTCGCGCAGGTACGAGCTTATCGGCGCGGTCATAAACGTACTAGCTGATTGAGCGTGAGACGCGTACGCCATGAGCTCGCTCGTACGCGTGCGCTCTGTGATATCAGCTTGAAAGCAGCGCGCCCCGCCGCGGTTGAAGGGCTAGATTTTTTACGTGCAATCTGAGATTTTTGTTTTTTACAATTTTTCATGCTGGATTAGGATTTACGTGTGGTACTAACCTTTATACAGCTGGGTGGGGCGCATACGAGCGGGTTTCTCCTAGGGTGTCCGGGCACGAGAATCTCGCCGGTTCGAATAACAGCTGGATGGGGGTAAGAAGCCCTTCGGTGGTCTCTGTCTGTTTGTTTGTCTGTCGGTCGAGCGTGCGCGTGGCCTGTACTCTTCCGTCCGGGTGTTTGTACCGCAGGGGTGAGAAGACGGTAGCGGGAGCGTGAAACTGTTTGGAGGCTGGGTTGATCATTACCCAGCGCGGTAACCGTAGGGCAGCGTGTCGAAACTGTCGACGCAGCAACGCCTTTTCGCGAATACTGGCTTGCACGTTTTGCACTCGGAGCGAGTCACCACTGCGTGCAGTTCCGTACGGCGAATAGCACGATACTCCAAATTGATGGGTGCAGCGGCTTCTACCACCATCCCTTTGATGGCCTCGAAGTTAATTTTCGAGCTCGCCGTGTGGTTCAGCGTTATACCTTTCACTTTGCAAATTTCAACCTCTTCACCATTCGGGCGTTTGACGATGAAAGCGTAGAACTTTGGCCCCCCAGAGACAAAAGCCCGTATAAAGCTCCCATGGCCGTAAGGCTCCAGCTCGTCCGTTAGATCGCCAAGGAAGTTACCCGTAGGAGGTTCATACGCGTTTGGTCGGTGGTGGTTCCGGGTATAAATCACTGAATCGGTATCGTAGTAGAGAACGCGCCGATCGAGCTTCTCGAGGTACGAGTAGAGCTTCAGCCGAGCCTGAGCAGTGGTGTACGCGGCGATCACGACGTTCGCCAGTGCTGACGGTTCAACGCTGTGTTGCGCGTGCGACCAACGCACGCACAGTACATCGTCGTTTACAGGCAGCAAACCGGACACCTCGACTTCAGGGTTGGTCAAAAGCTCGAGGAGCTGCTGTCGCGTCTTGATAACCTCCGTTTTTACCAGGTTCTCACGCTGCCCAAACTTACCCCAAAATGAGTTGAGACATAATTTAGAGACCGATCGCATACCGGGATTCTTTGCAATACGGTCGCGATCTAGCCGTATACCCTCGACACGTTCGTACTCGTCGAGGTACCGCATTTGAGCCGACTCGTCCTCGTATTCAGCAGGCTAGCCGCTTGCCTCTTGCTTAATTTTGAGGAAGGTGTCGATGTAGTCGGCGAAATACCCACCTTGACGAGTAGTCGGATCAAAAGATGTTACTGTATACTGCCAGATTTCGCGAATGCTCTTGATCTTATAGCCCATCTCTACGGCTTTTTTCAATTCAACGGACACCCACGTGCCCTCGAATTCTCGCGCGGCCTCGTCATCATGTCTACACTCGCCCTGACGCAAACTCTGACAACATGAGCGGCACAAAGCAAACATGAGTTTGTCATGCATGCGCACCGGCAAAACAGGGTGATAAAGATTGCGTGGCGGTGAAACTCGACATTTGATCAACCCCTCGACTCGCGTGATGTGGCAACCGCTCGCCCCTGTCAGGAGCTTACACTCCTCTTCAACGTAGACCGTCGGGTGGCCAACCGGGAACCATCCATTCTTGTAGATGAACGGATACAGCGAACAAACATCGACGTATCGTATTTCCTCGCACGCGTTGCCCGCTGCATCCGTTTTCACCTCGTAGTATCGGGAAGTGTTCGCCGTTCGACCGCCGTAGAACGCATCACGCGGGTTGAGCGCTTCGCTCGTGACAGTGGCAGCGGTCGGTGGGTGTGTCGCCACGTACTCCCTCATCTCCTCGTTCTCCCTCAAGCCTCGATCAAAGACGCATTCCCACTGCTCTGTCACGCGGTAACCCAGTTCACGCATACGCTCGGACTTCGCACGAGTTTCTTCGTAACGCTTGTCCAATGACTCACCATTAACGTTACGTCTGTCGCGGTTGATCCGCAAACATTCGCGACAGCCGTGCCAGAAGCACCCGTGGAACTCGAAGACGTTCGCCGCGACATGGTATCCGTCCACCTTGCGACCTGTCTCCGGAATCCGAAACTCACGCCCGTTTTCGGCATGCCTGATGTAAATGCCCAGCTCGCGCTTCTTCAGGACTAGCCATTCCAGAGCCTTGCGAGACTGGGCGTCGGCAAGTCGATAGCCGCTCGGTGGCAGGATACCTATTCGCTCTGGTTTTAAGAAATTCTTACGGAACACCGCCGAGCAAGCCGAGGCAATTGTCATGCTTTCGGTAAAGGGACACACTCTGCCGCATTCCAGAAATACGTCCCTGAATGCTACGCACGCGCGCCGCAATATATCGACGTCCGACCGGCAGTACGACAGCAATTCCGCATCAAATTCAAACACTTGATCGTTCGTTACAGCCTCGTTGTATCACAAGTAAAACTCTGCTCGCGCATCGCTACTCATGGTATCCGGAGAGTAAAACTTTGCTGCGGGAAGCGGTCCCACGTAACCAACGTTTTCAGGGGTATTGAAAAGGTGAGGAAATACACCTTTCACGGAAGCAGCCAGTAGTCCAAATGCCTTTGGTAGCGCCGATAATGCCATAGGCATATACGCTAGAGAATCTAGAAAACGGGTGTGCCCCGTTTCTAGCATAATGATCTTGCTACCGCTTAAGATGACCTGCGGCGGATTTCCAGCCTGCTTAACCATATGCCGCAGTATGAATTGCGCGTCAAAACCTTTTGCATTGTGTGCAATGCATACGATACGTGCAAAGTCGTGAACGGGCCGAGTAGCAAAGTCTACCAGCTCCATCACCGGATCCCCCCTGAAAACGAACTCACGTACGAGCTCGCAAGCGGAACAGCCGTTCGATATGTCGTGATCGTGGATACATTGCGTACACACTTGGTGCGCTACGCACAGGTTCGGCACATGTATGTTCGTCGTCGCATCACCGTCCACCGTCTCGCATTGCTGCGTTTCAAAATCATAGAAAATAAAGATGTAACGTTTCGGCCTGGTCGCGTCTTTTAGTGGCGTCATGTAGCAGTAGTGATTGTATGGTCTGTTGCATCGGCACGTGGCGCAAAAACGAGTTTCGGAAATATGATTCCGTCTCGAAAGATTTACCAATCGCCCGCAATCCAGGCATAAACGCAGTGTTGTACATACGGAGCGACGCGGACTGAAGGAGCCGATCGTGCGGTGATACTCCAGGCAGCCGTTACCGCGAAACACGCGCCTGCAATCGGGACACTGGATCTCGCGAGACTCGCTGTTGCACGGTGGCGATGCGAGGCACTGTGGGCACTTTTCAGAGCATCGGTGTTCGTACCCGTTGTTAAGTTTCTATTGCAGGGTTGACACAAAAAGGCCCCTGCTGCCGCCGCGGTTAAATTGACAATCGGACAATAATGCTGTTCGTCTGGATAGTACAGCAGATTCAAACGGTGCCTGACATCGCCTGTTCCGGTTGCTCTCACCACGGCAGTTCCATCGTAAAATGCCGCTTCGCCGGTAACTAGGCTCCCCAACTCGTACACTGTGATGATCAATCCCTCGCGTGCCAGATAGTTCTCGAACTGTGCGATTTCAAACACCGTGCACCCTGTTGGCGGAATCTCTACACCAGCGCTCGCAACAAGATTACGAGCCTCTGCACGCTGGATGCTTGACCTAGCAAATCTCACCATCTCGTAATGCTCGTGCAGGGCACCGCTGCGGGTCGGGCCCCTCTCGGCGGGAGCCTTGGCTACAACGAGGGCACGAGGTAGGCACAGTCCGTCGCTGTTGATAATCTGCACGACGGATTTTTTAAATACCCCCGCATGCGTGATTGGCTTCGGCTTTCCGCGGCCCGTCGGTACGCCAACGCTGTGTACCGTCACGGTCAAGACACTGTCAACGCCAAACTCTGATGCGCTCTGGGCTCCGCTAAAAACTAGCTTCCAAAGGTCAGTGTACCGCGAGTCCCTCACCGGACGGAACGATAACCACGCAGGGCCTTGACTGAAGCTATCAGCGCTAAACGTGAAACCTATGTAGTCGTTACTGCGGCACGTTGCTGCGGCATACGCATGCAGGTCTCTGAACGCGTCCTCCAGCCACCCCACTAGATTAACACCCGATTCAGGGGCCGCGATCTTTATTCGTAATTCGCGCCCAGTGACAGCGAATTTACGAATAAATTTCGGCGATTCACTGATAACCGTAAAACGGTTACCCAGTGAACCAGCCCCGTTCTCGGATGTCTGACTTGGCTCAGACTCACACGCAGCTTCACTCTCCCGTTCCGTTTCCCTGCCCGTGCTTCAAGAGTTAGCTGTCTCTGGCACGTCGTCATCGTCATCGTCTTCGTTCGTCTCGTATGTCACGCCTGAAGCTGTCTCTGTCTCCTCCTCGTCGTCTTCGTCATCGTCATCGTCGGACTCTAATGTCGCGTCAGAATTGTTATCGCGATTCATCCTGACTCTACCCCCACCGGTCTGTAAACCGGAGGTACTGGCACCCTCGTTAATGCCATATGGGCCAGCATCTCGTCTGCCAATGGGTATCCCTGTTGTATATACAAAAACAAAATTCATCCTAAATCCTGTAGTAACGAACCGTCAATCCAATAGGTATTGTCAAATCTCGCAGATTTTACTAGAAACGCACACTGTCGAGTACCCGCGTGTTTACTTCCCCACAGTTTAAAAATCATCCTCATCCTCCGGAGGCGGTGTGAATGTCAGCTGTGTAAACAATCCACTCTCGGGAGACAGCTGCCACGAGAATATCGTAATCCATCGGCGATATTTCATAACCGACCCCTTCTTCATCTTCTTTTCCTGCCCCTGCTTCTTCTGGCTCGCAAACAACGACCGGCTCTAATTATCCGCCCGAAAAAAAATTGTGCGTGAGATCATATCTGAATACCCTAGTTACTTCCCGTTTCAAAACTTTTCCTATACCTTGAATATCCAACGCTTCTATTGGTCTCGGGCGCGACAACACTAGGGTTGACGCCTGTGATGAATAGATTTCTGCAACGGATGCAATAACTTCTATCAGTATACGCGATAAAGAAGACTTTTTTTTTCAACCTCTTGAAAGACAGCTCGCATACACACGACGTATTTATACACGGGTACTCCGCGGTGCGGTATATCGAACATACAAATTATCTGGACTTACCGTCCCGTTCCGCAGAATTCACCCTCTCTACGGACCCATCTGCTTGTTGATTGCATGCAGGCGCTGCCTGCTTCTCGCAAGTCGCACATGCTTCCTGTAGAGATGCTTCGGTTTTCGGCGTCCCGTTTAGCAATGAAAAGAAATCTAACGGATAGAAAACTTGATATACCGTTCACGCACAATATATTTACACACGGATACTCCATGCGGTGTCATATCGAACAGGCAAATCATCTGGGGTCACCATCGCGAACCGGTTGCGCAGCCTCCTCCACAGCCATCGCCTCGTCCACCCCGCGTTGCATGTCAATCTCCTCGCATCTCGCACAGGCCGCGCTGAGGGCAGCTTCGTTCTCCGCTGTATCCATCAGCATCGATCTTAATTCTACCAGATGAAAAACTCTATGTAATTCTTTCCACATTGTATTTTTCTTCATTCTCTACCCCATATCGGATATCCGGTTATTTAAATTCCACAATGATTAAAACCTACACCACTCGTAGCATAAACACCGTTTCAAACTTACCTGTGCGCTCCTTAAACTCGGCCATCAACCCACGAATAATCGCGAAACGGGAGGCACCCCGCCTACAGATCACCCGCACGGCCGCACTGAGACACTCAAAATTATTTAATGCTCCGCTGACATGGAGGAGAGCCAGCGCCCGTGCCCCGCAGACCGCCAGGAGGTGCCGCAATTGCCAAAGCAATTCCGCCGGTGTCATCCGGAACAGCACCTCCCGACGGAAAACGGGACGCACGCGCCGAAGAACACCGTTGCTCTTGCGGGCTAAACTAGCCGCCTTCACCACAGCGTACCGTAGCTCTGAGATTTTACACATTTCGAAATATAGGGTTCTATTCTTCGGCAAAGCGATTTTCAAACTGCGAAGATCTCCGAGCGCACAACTATTTACAAGTTCAGTAGGTCGGGCTTTGTTTAGACCAAATGCTAATACAATACGCTAACCCACCGCTCCTTAAGTGTATGAATTTTACTATGGCCCGCTAACGTAAGCCCTCCACGGCAGCTAGTGCCGAGACACCCGTAGACGAGCTGAAAAATAAACCAAAGCCACGTCGACCAAGATATCAGTCTTCTGCCCAATACAGACTACATGTCAGCGTCGGAGGATCCATCGCTAGACCACAAAATCAGAATACGTCACACAAATACAGGACGTACAGTACAAGCGCTAGCATCCAATCCTTCGTAGTATCATCTACCTGCGATTTTTGGTTGCAAGAGAGTACGTTAATTTTACGTGAACGTTGACAAACACGCAATAAGATTCCCTCAGCATCCTTTCGCTGCCCCGCAGTTATATCAAACGCTGACCCTTTCAGGTGTAGGGGGTGAAGCGAGAACCGGCCTATTCACTGTAACATCCTATGAATGATACGATATCGAAATGGGTCAACCGGTGAGATCCCTTCGCTGTTCTCTAAGGCATAACAATCAACATACCGTAAGGGTGTACCACGGAATAGCGGGGACCAACCTGCCCTCCGTCACAAGGTCCAAACATTACTCACATAACATGAACCATACTGTATACACCCGCAACCCTTCTCATTATCTTTCTTCTCTTGTAATGACTACATATACTTCCCTCGATAGACGACAATTATTTTCACCGCCCTCCGTAACGGACACGAGATATAAACCTATTTCAGCTTTGACCGCTGGAGATCGTAGACTCATCTTGCGACATCGATATGAGACCCCGGAGAGATCACTTTTAGCATACCGTAAGGGCGTGTGGCCACACTATACACACTGACAGACCTCTTCGCCATCTTGCTTTCTTATAATATCTATGCATAACAACTCGGTCACTTATAATGTCTGCGTATTCTACCCCTTGATAAATTGCATCTGTTTTACTCCCCTCGTGAAAACGGAAACGAGATATAAACAATGGCATGTGTTTAATACAGTCTGGTGGGGATCCCCTGCATGATCCGAGACATTAGATTCCTGTTAACTCTTTTCACTTGCGTTACCAAGAGCGTTTAGCAGGGGCGGGGGAATCACACCCTTTATAATCAACCTAGACGCGAGGGTGTGTCAGTCTTGCGACAACTACGAAAGAATCCTCACGTGAACTATGGCTACATCAAAATCTTCTGCACCAATGGGAAACGCGAATAAAATTTATAAAACCTTCACGAGGGCTTTGAAGAAGTCTGAGAAAAATCTTGTGCTGTCGACAACATGCGGTATGAATAATTCCTTTACGAAGAAAATAGTCATCGGACTCGGGTTACGGTTCGACGATCAGTTTGAGCCGGTCATCAAACTAGTCAACAACTCATCTGGGGGTGTGGAATTGTCACCTTCGTCCTGGTCGAGGCTGGCGGATGAGCTGGACAACATTACTGAATACCTCGACATAGAAGGATACACCGATGCACAATGGTACTTTAATCGAATTGAGCTTGGTAACTGCAATATCGAATAGTCAACGGCACACGGCGAGCGAGCCATCAGATTCGAAGTACCTACTGATGCCAAAGTGACTGATACAGAGGAAAAGGAAGCATTCACCACAGGCACCGGAACCCAGGGCGAGAACTTCCAGTCACCCGCGAATCGCCAGAAACCGTATCAAGCCACCATAGTCATGCAGAAATCCACCTTCAACGGTTTAAAAGCTATATTTGTGTGTGTCGACGAACGGTTGCAGAGGCTTCAACGTTTATGCCATTCGGTGAACGAGTGTAAGAAATTATACGTCGCGTACATAGCAGAGAAAGTGAATCTGACACCCCAGAAGGAACCGAGTCTTCATCGTTTTAGGCAAATAGCGGAGAAGGAGTACGGCGCTGCTCTGGAACACATCAGATCAACAGTGAGCACTGCCTTCGCGGAGAATTCCCTCAGCATTGTCTTCCTTGAAATGAAGCGTCTGTTTCCATCATACCTCGCTGTTGAAATCAAGCAAGCCATCGAAACCGAGGACAAAGTCTTGGGCAACCTTTAAACAAATTATTTCGTTGCTACCAACAAACATCGGGATAACCCCGTGGAGACTTTTTTCCAATAACGAACGAGGGCAGCGTACAACTCACAATAAATCGGGAAGAAATGGCAGGCAATGTCAGTGTTACCCTAAGAATCTTTTCGTACGAAGAGGCGCGGATCAACGCTGTTACCCACCGCCAAGCGAACGCTGATGTTGTAACTGAGTCATTGTACGCGTCCGAAAAACAACCTTATCCGTGGCTGATACTGACATTACTGGTGACTGCTATAATTATTATAGGTATAGTGGTAATGTGGGGCGCCATAACCATGACGAATAAAAATATCTTGCTTCAGCAACAAGCAAACGTTTAGTGATAACTCTTATATTATTTGTACATGTATCACCTGAATAAACCTGCATTTATTTGTATCCGTAATGTCTGAATAAATCTGTAATTTGTTCAATTTGTATACGCTGTCGCAACGTCTTTGTTTCCATTTTCTTATCCATCCGCATCCTCGTATAAGTATATATATTGTTACACTTTTAGCGTAACGAGTAAAACGAGGGTAAGAAGCTTAGTCAGGCGAGCAATTAAAAGGCGCTAAATGAGAAATATGCTTTGAGAAAAATGTATTTGGGGTAAAGAACGTGTTATCAGCTCAAAGTCTGAAACAGATCTGTTTTTACAATAATAGCGGTTGACGCAGCAACCCTATTCATTTGATGACATAAGAAGACTTAGTTTTCTTGCGTCACATGCCGACTACTAGATCATTAGAAAAGGGGGTAAAACGGGTGATTTTATCCTTTGTAACAATATATATATTGTAACGTGGCATTTTTTTTGTGATGCTCGTTACAAGTGGCTCCCCGAACCTTAGGCGGGACTCTAAGAAGGGATTTCGCGACAAGAATGATTATCTAATTCGTAAAGAGCGCCAGGACAAGGGTCACGCATCCGAAACACTGAGAGGGGACCCTTTACAGGCTAGCGAATGGAGTATTACAGGGTCTTTTTGTTTAATTTTGTTTTGAGTATTTGCGACACCAACCAGGTAGATAGACGACGAATTCGAGAGTGTGGAACCGGCAGTAAAGAGAGACCTCAACGGAGGATACACCGCGAGCGAAGGGTCTCACACGAGGCTACGGAGGGAGCGCCAACGCCGAGCTCTGCCGCGAGGGAAACCAAGGCGGACGAGATTCCCGCTGTTGGCCAGCGAACCGTAGCCTGCCTTCCTCGCGATCACGGTGTAAGAATAATAGGTGGTCCGGCTGCCCTATCCCCGCAATGCTAAGGCTTGTGATTATTTTAGCATAATTCAGTGCTCGGCCACCAGGCGGATACATGTCGCAAGGGCCAATTGTAAACAATAATGGCGGCACGTTAGGTTTCATGCTCTAAGTTTCAATCACAACAGAGGAGGTATAACCATTGAAATATAAATCGTGAATATAATCAACGATAACGGTGTTCAACGATATAATATTTATTTATTATTTATTTAGATAAGAATACATTTAAATATGGTCAAGACTTGTTGTGTCTGTCATCAACGTGCTTCAGACGCATATGGGAACAACATATCTTTTTTCAACGTTCCGAAAGAAATTGATTTGTATAATAAATGGAAAGACTCAATTGCTCGTATTGGTGTAGTTTTGAAAAAGGTTTTTGGAATACCGACTCCTTACAAGTCATACTAAAATTTAAAAAAAGTGATTTTTTCCCTGATGTTTCGTTATGTTCACGTTACTAACTTCAGCCTCATTATAAAATAGTATCTAATCTATATTGCAGCAATTTTTTGGGATTATCCGGCAAGCAGGAGCTGCCAATGACCACCCTACGCTTTCCTCATTTTTGCAACTTTATAAATTGATATCAATATATCAACTGTTGAAACCCCCGAAATTTGGAAATTGTACAGTTCAAGAAGATACGCACAAGCCTTTAGTTTCATTGGCAGATTACCCAATGATTTTCAAAAAGGATACTACACACATTTCAAAACATTTGCAAGAATTAAAGACAAAGTTAGACTCCATTATCCAAACAACAGAATGGGAATGCGAAGATGTTGTCAGGTTTGACCATGATTATGCGTCGGCTTCGGTTGTCAATTGCATAATATATTATGTAACTGGATTTTTGTGTCGCAAATTAAGAAAACAAAATAAGTGTCAAGTACGTCAGAAAGCTTTTCAGTCTGTTAAAGAAAATGATACTCTCAGCGAAGCAGAATTAATTAATATGAAAACCCGAGGTGGTTTAATTCATAGCAATATTTTTCTGTTTTCTCTTTTATCAGCGATCGAGAAATACTTTTGTAAGCACATAGAATCTGAAAATCGATCTGTATATGAATCGACTGTTTCTGACATGATACAGAATTATAGCTTTTCATTTCCTTGCGAACAACACAAGGATGAAATTGTGTCATATATCATGCACTATTATATAACGATGAGGATGCGACAATGGGCAAAAATTCATACACGGGACATTTTAAAGCAGAGCCGTGAAAAGAGAAAATTATCAAGGTTGATGAGTGCGTAGTTTTTAACAGGAAATTCGTAACGTTGCTGCAATAGAATATTGAAAAAAGGCACAATTTTGTGAGTCAAATATTGTTATTGCAAAATAAGTGAGACACATAATGTTTGACTAAACTTCGAAAATTTCATCGCATAATTTCGTGTGTTTGAAAATTTCAAACTTTTATCAATCATTCTGTTGCGGCAACGTTATGAATTTCAACCTCATAAGTTTACTCGTATTTATTTTATATTACTTTACATGTTTTATATATTTTATAATTTGATATTATTGTCATTTTATGTTGGCAACTGCAACTTTTGCTCAAATTTTAATATACATGACACCCTCATCTCCTCTTTTTCGAACACTGTGTGCGCCATAATTGTTTACAATTGACCCTTGCGACACGTATCCGTCTGGTGGCCAAGCACTGAATTATGCTAAAATAATCACAGCCCCCAAGCCGCAGCCGGACCACCTATTATTCTTACACCGTGCTCGCGATACACCATCATGCCAACGATCGTGCTGCCTCTACGCCACTGACGAGGACTGAACACCGGAGAGTCCAACGACCAATCTGCGAGCCGCGACAGCGGAAACCGACGTTAGCGATAAGCTAGAATTTAATAGTCGCGTAATTCGATACCCAATAAGATACGTCAAATTTTGGAAACGACAACGCCTCGGTTTGAATTTTTGGCTCGGCGTGACGGAGCAGGACACTTGCGTCCTGGTGCTGAATCTAGCGAAGGCTGCGAAAATTTTGTAAAGATAGTTTTTTGGGTTATTGAGAGAGTTGAGCGATTGGTGTTAAAATTTTGGGATTCGCGGAAGACGGGACTATTGTCCAATTATCGTTACGGAGATTTTTCTGGTCTGGATTCATTGCGGTAAGCGCTATTGCTTCTTTGCGGACAAATTTCGAGAACGGTTTAGGTCGGCGCACCGGGTAACGGTTGGCCATGTTGAATTGCGTCAAACGATACTCGAAATTCGTTTGCCGATTTCCTTGGTTGGTGGCCGGAGCTTGATTTTTATTTTTTTTTGCGATAGCGTATCGAGTCAATTTTGGCTATTGTACATGTTGAGTAGAGTCATTCGTTTCGTTATTTGCGAGCAGCCCAAATTCCGCTGCAAAGGGTCAAAGTCGCGTTCGCGTGTTTAGAAAGTGTCACCTCTCGTGCAGGTCGCGTATCGCTAAGTGTGAGCGCTCCGTTTGGCTGGGTTATTATTTCTAGTCTCCTTAATTGATTTATTTCGGAAGATAGTGAAGTTTCGGATGCGTCGCGATTAATCGCTTCGATTTAAGTTGTTCAGTAAGAATTACTGTCGAGTTACTTATAGGGTATGTTTTGCGATTAGCGCGATAATTCTGTTTGGGTTTGGCGAATAGCGCCGATATTTATAATTAAGGGAAGAACGATCACGAGTAGCGTGTTCGTATCGTTGTCGATTTTCTGTATTTTGATTTGTGTTTTGTTAATCTCGTTGAGACGAGGAACGCGACTAGCGCACGTAGATTTAAGGTCTAGTTAAGATTTGATTTTCTTTCTATTTTGTTGGTGGAATCGCGGGAGGCGAATTGAGTATCTGTTTCTTTTTCTTTTTGTTTTGTACTGCTTCGATTCTTTTTTGAATATATTATTTTATTTTGTTAAATTCTGTATCGTGTCGAGTGTTCGTTCTTTCTCTCCGCAAAACTACCCACCCCCCTCTCCGCGGTACTGAGCTACCTGGCGTAGAGAAGGACAGCCGAGGAATTGCGAAGGTAAAGATTCGAGGCGTGTTTATCACGCCAGGCGCCCAACAAAATTTCGCGATAGCTTTTGTAAGCCGTAGATTGCATCGCGGGTTGCCGAATCATTGTGCACCAGGTTAACTCTTGGGAACTTCTCCGGGTGACCAAGAGCGGCGAAAAACCTCGTCACAATATATATATATATATATCTAAGTACGACTATAGTTTAACATTAGAAAAGCATGTCTACATTTTTCAAGTATAAGTAAGCCTTAGGGTAAATACTGGCGGGGTAAGGTCAGTGACACGAGCAACCGCCGCAAAGAACAGGGCTGAAGGAAGAACGAGTCCCGTTCGTGACGTAGGCAGAGAGTCTGGGTCATCATTTGGATAAAGGAGGAGGAGGAGGAGGAAGTGACTGCAGTCGTAGACGTCCATGGCACAGAGTTCGCTTTGTGGTCAGAGGTAGCGGGTAGAGGGGTTCATAGCCCAAAGTCTGTCTCGCGGCCAGGGGTACGAGGTGAGAGGAAGGAGTCCGTCTCGCGGATAGGGGATCCAGGGTAAAGGGTACACACTCAGCAGCCTTCGCATAGAGTCCGGAATCAGTTTTGCTGGTCAGGGGTCGCAGGGTAGGGGAACAGCACCCGAAAATCGCTTCTGGTCAAGGGGGTAGCGGGGAAAGGGTTGACGGTCCATAGAAGCCTCTAGACGAAAATCGCTCGTTGGTAAGGGGTGACGGGGAACAGGAATGATGTCCCAAAATCCGCTCCTAGGTAAGGGGATGGCGGGGGGAAGGGGTACGCGCCCCAAAGTCACTCCTCGGCGAGGGGTGACGGGGAAAGGGGTACGCGTCCCAAAATCCGCTCCTAGGCGAGGAGTGGCGGGGAAGGGATATGCGTCCCAAAATCCACTCCTAGGCGAGGGGCGGTGGGGGGAAGGGGAACGCGTCCCAAAGTAACTCCGCGGTGAGGGGTGGTGGGGGAAGGGGGAACGCACCCCAAAGTCACTCCCAGGCGAGGGGCTGACGCCGGAGAGGGGCGGGAGGGGGGTTTGTTGTGACGCCCCAAAGTACCACATACTACTGCGGTATTTTCGAAGCCGTTCGGTTTCGCTTCTCCGCCTGTCGGGCAGACGCCGCCTTGCTACGCATGCGAGTTTCGACCGTCGAACGTTCACGGTTCACTTGTTATTGCATTCACTAATAATAATAATCTGTCCTCGCCTTGTATATTTTTTTTTGCTTTGTTGATTTATTGTAATTCAAAAAGCGATTCAACTCCGAGCGTATATGACATATTCTCGACTCATGTTTCTTCATTCATGAAATTTCATATGAAATGGTTTTGTTACTTCCCGTCCGGCCCTTGAGATATGTGATACATTCGGAGATCTATGTCAATGCCGACGTCGACTAGGGCACCACTTTGAAAATCCAATTAGAAAATAGGATCATATTCCGTCATGTCCCGTGGGCCTGATACGTCATTATTTCCACAGAATTTTTTTGTAGATTTTTTTCCGATTATTCCAGCAAATGTTTGACCCCTCATCATAAGTATAGTTTTTCGGTGTTGTTGACGCATAAATACTGTGATCGCCTCTACATTACTGTGTGAATTTTCCCCCAAATACTGTGTGAACTTCCTCCTTAAATTCTACAAACTTCTACCTTGAATACTTCCCAATTTACTACCTTAATTATCAAGTTATTTTTCAAGTTATCGTGATTACACATCTTAAAAGTGTCCTCATTGAACTGCGAGTTCTGTGACGTTCGTAATTGTTTGTTTTCATTTTTATTTTCTACTATAATATTAGGACAATTTAACCAAGACAATGCCTTCCCGTCCTAACCCGAGAGTTTTTGTGCCACGATACAAACGTATACAAGATAGGAGGATTTATGAAGAGTAGATAATATAGGAGAGTTCTGGATTCTAGTTCCAGTTTCCGCCACCAGCCCCCCTATTCCTACAGGCCGGGGCGACTGCAGCGCCGCTAGGGGGGGGGGGGGAGATTCCCGTCGGGTCTTGTTCGACGGCGGGTGGCTCTAGGTTAGATAACGCTAGAACACTTGAAAAAATCCGTGGAAATGCTGCCTCTCAGCTCATGCCGATAATAAACGCAGTGGGATAGGGACACAAGGAGGAAATTAAAACCATGCCAGAATATTTGTAAATGTGCTTATGCACCATTATGAACCATCGCAAAAAGCTTATGCAGAAATTTACTAAGCGGTTCAGTCTTGGCTAATCGTTGCAGAGTCGGATTCTCACCATCTGGGTGCAATAATTACTGACTGCTGCTACGTTTTCTCAAAAGGCTTTTCCCGAACAACCCTTTTCGTCAGATCCCATTAACATAAATCACTCGGTCAGGAGTCTAGGGATCAGAATTCATCTTTATGCCGCTTGAAGCCGCTGTTCGCCAGCCGATTCTTCCACTGGGTATCTTCAACGTTTTTTTCAATGATAGGGGAGGGGTAGGCGTGTGCAGGCTCAGACGTGGCTGACTACAATTTTTATCTAGGAGGCTGCAGCTGCCGCAGAACGCGAAGACCCCCCTCCCTCCATCCCTCCCTCCCTCCCGTCCTCACAATCCTTCGACATAAGGGCAACACATCCATTGCAGACTCTTCAGTCTTACACAACACGTGAAAGTGAAAAGTTCCGAATATCATCATCACCAACGTCAAAGTCATGGCCTCCGAAGCATATATGGGACTCGTCGAGCAGATGGGGGAGGCGTACAATTTGCTGCGCGAGCAAACTCCCGGAGAAGGAAGTCGCGATGTCTTTAATCATTGGATTGGTATTGGAGTGGCAAATACACAAGTTTTGCAAGATATTCTTCAACAGCCGATAATGAGTGTGGGGGCGAAACAGCAAATCCAACATAAGATCTCCCTCATACAATCCTGGGTCGCAAAGATCCAGCAGCAACAGCGGCAGCACGGCCTCGTGATAGGCGGCAATATCAGCAGTCCAGCGGGTGTACAGTGGGACGATGTTGACAGCGCTTTTGCTAACCGGATTCGCACCGGCATTGTCACCAATCTTGGCCATAAGGATTTGGAGGTCTTTCTGAGCGACGCGCGGCGGATCATCGTCGGAAAATTGAAACTGGCACAGCGTAATGAGGGGAATGTGAAGGTCAACGTGATATTGACATGCGAATTTGAAAACGTCAAGCATGACGAGGTCGCTGCAGAAGTTGAAAGCTTCAATACATCCAACGTAACGATCCTCCCATCGAGTGATATAGACGGCTGGTTCGCGGACGCAAAGAACAAACTGCTCGTAAAGGTCGAAGATTTCGAACAATGCGATTCCGGCTGGAGTATGATCGAGATTTTAAATATTGCCGTCAATATCAACCGATACCAGCCTCTCGCTGCAGGAGCTTCAACATTCGTCACGCTACCCATGGACATTCAACGCAAGAAGGCGGTGGTCAACGTCAAAAACGAGGATGAAAGATGTCTTCTGTGGGCCGTTACCGCAGCTCTCCACCCGGTCAACATCAATGTTAGCCAGATGCATAGCTATTGCCGATATATTCGAGAGTTGAACTGCAGAGGCATCAAATTCCCTGCTACTCTGCATGACGTGGAAAAGTTTGAGAAATTAAATAATTTGCGAATCAATGTATATGCAATAGGATCCGAAACTTTTTCGCATCATGCAAAATCCGAGAAAAGCATCATCGTGCCGATTTATTTGAGTAAAAATCAGCATAGCGCAAACGTTGACACGATTCATCTTCTAATGCTTGGAAGTAACAATTGCCCCGAGCATGATATTAACCGCGAATTCACACCAAGATTCCACTTTGCTTGGATCAAAGATCTCTCGCGATTGGTTAGCAAACAATTGTCCAATTATAATGGCCGGCTGTTTTTATGCGACAGATGCCTGTGCCACTCGCTGTGAAACACGCCTACGAACACCATCGGCAGCATTGTATTATGTTGAATAAAGTGCGCATGGAATTTCTAAGATCTGAAGATTTAAATTTAAAGTTTAAGAATTTCAAAAACAAAGGCACTATCCCGTTTGCTGTTTACGCCGATCTCGAATGTATATTAGAATCCGAACCTGTAGACGAATTTCAAAACCGTAAAATATATGAAATTCAAAAGCATATCCCGCACAGTGTAGCATACTACGTACATTGCGCGTAAGATGAGACCTTATCGGAGTTTCATGGTAAACGCGGCACCGATTGCATAGATTGGTTTATGCGGCAGCTTAATTTAAAATGTTGAAAATTTCGATTATGGAGAGCCCTAATATAATATTGTCACAACGAATAAGAGTCTGTATTCTGATTCTGCTACACTTTACCTTTCGATTTTATTTTTCTGTACTTCCACTTTCTGCATTTTGAAATTCTATAAAATACGTTCTCGCGTATTTGAAAACTCAAAGTTGTTGACCCTCTTACGACTCTACTCGAATTCATCATTACTTCACAACGTCAATTATGATGTTTCACAGTTGATTATGTGATAAACGCACAAACGCACGAGAAATCATTATATACGAATATACGGGGGTTAGAAAAAAAAGAAAGAAATTAATTTTCAAAAAAATGGTAGTCTTTGGGAATTATACGGGAATTGTGAATTCCTACATCCTTTGACACCCTGTTTTACTTACTTATCTTATTGACCGTGTGTCACTCCGGCCACGTGCACTTTATATTTGTATATTTTTTTTTTGTTGGGCGCCAATTGCTTTCTAGCAATGTTATCTAAGGAACGAAGCGAAAATGTGAAACGGAGAGCAAGTTCCTTCTCAGGACGTTTGAACTTCACCATGGGCAGTGAATCATCTTGGTATAAGAAAATGAGCGTAGACAAGGCGAACAATTTGATATATAGAAATTTGTCAATTTTTCGTTTATTCAGGAAATGAGAACGTATGTGCGGTAGGAGTATAGGTGTTGGGTGTTTAGGAATTAGGACAATGTTAAGTGTATTTGGGTTGGATGGGTACTTATGGTTAAGTCTGTTATCAAATAATTCGGTAAAATAAGTCGGACAATTAATATCTATTGTGACGTGGCGGGTCTACCAGCCCGTCACCGACCCGCACCTCCACTCCCAGGCGGCCGCGTCAAGCGCTCTTAAAGAGCAAGGGAGAGTCCTGCCGTGCCGCCAATGAACAACCAGAGATAGCTTTAAGATTTATGTATTGTTGCTAATCTTAGAGCATATAGTAGATGGAGGGAGCCTTCTGGCCGGAAAGTGTGACGACAGAGAGGGAATGAGTAGCTTGAGAACCTGTCTTTTTCTAAGCCAGGAGCGTAGCGTGGTAAATTTAGTACCCGCGTCAATGATAGGCACCTAACTAAAATTTTTTATGAAATTTATTATTATTGTATATCTTATATAATATTTTATGTACATTTCAATCTAATATACATAATAAATTTACACTGAAGAATTGATTACAATTGTAACAAAAAAGAATAATTTTCTTTCGAAAGAAAACTTGCTTTTCGAATTTGGGATTTGGATCATCACTTTCTATTTTACAAACTATGCATTTCAGAACCATTCTGAAATTTGGTTACTGACGCGATTGTTAATGTTTCATCAATAATGCACGCTTTGGAATGCATCCTGCTTCATTCTTAGCTCTAAGGCCTCACTACATGGGCACATAGGGCACTGCACCCTTACCGTACTGCTTGGTACAGCTCTGACGTAGTCTGGTGGCTGATTTGAACTGACCAATCACATTTTGTAAGAGAGAGATAGGTTCTCATGCTACTATACCTATCCTTGGTAACATCGCCACTTATGGGCCAGGATAGGACAGGCTCCCTCCATCTACTATATGAGCGGATCCACGTCACTTCACTCAAAAAAAAAACCGTCAAGTCACGGATCTTTGCGCCATTTGAAATATCCGTAGTATTATGTGAAAAAAAAATACAATTTCAAGGATTTTGAAATTTTTTCAAAAATGGCTGAGTTCGAGCTATGTAAAGTTTTGTATATCACTGTTGCACTGCTATGTTTGAAAATTCATATCTCCGAAAGTATACATCGGAGCGGACTGATCCTACAATCGTTCTGTTGGTAAAAGAATGCGCTTCGATAAAAAAAATTTCTTTGGGAAAAAAAAATTTCTTTCAATATTTTTTTACGGTTTCTTTTTTTGATTTCGCTGCCATTTCCGCGGGACTAACAACAATTCATAGAGATAATTTTTTTCGGATACCTGTATCCTTCCTCTTTATTCCTAAAAAAAGAATTGATGGAGAAGTTACCAGGGCCGGAGAAAAAAAATGAAAAGTCTCGTCGCGCGTCAGCGCTACTCCCGCGAACTCGGTGTATTGCGTACATTATATACGATAAAGTGGAGTTCAATTTGATTTGATGCTCTTCCACTTACCCGGGCTATCCATTCTACGGAAATAGCTATTAACCACCTTAGCCCTCAAGTATCCGTCCACTGGTCATCCTTTCTTGGAGTTAAACTGTATACCTGTTCTGAGAATTCCAGTACGGTTATGGTTCGTTGAGCACTCCTGTGCTGAAATTGGGTTTAATTCTATTTCACTCAGTTTGTGTTACATGACTGATAGATAATCTTGCAATATGTTGGTGGCTCTGAAAAGGGCCGATATTTTCAGCGATGATTCGCAGGATAACGCTTAGTAGCCAACCTCTGTTTGAAATTAATTCATAATTTTCGTCGAATCAAATTTTTCTGATTCGGAAAATAATTTTGTTTTGATGAGTTTATGAGATACTGGAATAACCGCATGTAATTTTCGAGTGCCACGAACTGTCAAGGCTTTATCGAATCGATTTTGTAAAATAGATTCTTCCGCTTGATATTCTGCAGACGTACAGTACGCAAAAGATATGCTCCGAAAATAAGAACCTGCCCAATTATACAGATCCAGCGGTGTTTGGATAGGATCGGAATTGCCAATCAGTTGTAAACTCGTACGCGAAGCTAATCTCTTGACAGTTGCACCAACACCATCACACGGCCATTTTCCATGTGATGTAGCAAAAAAATACCATTCGGCTTCGCATTGAAAGTCTTCGAAGTGATGTGTTATGTTTATGAAATTTCTTTTTGTTCTAATATTGGGAAGCTGCTCCATCGGAGAAATAAATTATTTTTTCTATAGGAATCGAATTTTGAAACTTCTCTTTTATAAAGTTGATCAACTTTTTTTGAAATAAATTAACCGCGACTGTATTATGTTTCAGATGCTCTGAAATTATCACAAAACTAAAATGTCTCAACTGGTCGTCGGCGTAAATTTTATGGTAAACCACGATTGGATGAATAGTTGCCTGATTATTGGTCTAGTGAAACCCTTGCGTGGAATCTTGTACAACAAATGCATAATTCTCAGCGAAATCGCATACTACTAAAAATTCACCAACTCTGCAAATTTAGAAACACCGATTTTTTTACCCGGATAACGATCACGGAATAATCGATACAATTCTCTCATATTATTCAACATCAGATGCTTCTGAAGCGATATTTTTTCAACATTTCTTTCAACGGTTATGCAGCTTCTTTGACCTGGAATTATGTGACTGACCTCCTCACTTCGATACATATACCGGGACCATCTCTAGAAACTAAACAGGAACTGCGCATGCGCCAAATGATTCAATTTCATTGGTCAGCGAAATTGCCCCGCGGAGTAATTTTCGTCAGCTAACCAAGGCGACCAACGTACACGAAATGAGACAAGGCTCTGAATATCTCGCGCGTAAAGTAGCGTATTAAGGTTATGTTGATATTTATTCCTACTGTGACGTTGCACCCCGCGTGCACATCACAATAAGCCCCAAACCCGCGGAGCGGGGCCGAACAATGCCGAACCGGCCCGGGCGCACCCGAAGACGCGCCGGGCCGGCCGGAGAAGTCACTCTTGTGACAACCGCCGGCCGAGACGGACGCATCGATGACGCCACCGCCACGTAGAGAAAAGGTCAGCTGATCCGCATTTGCTCCTCTGTGCAACCCCACGCTAATCACCCACTCCTCCCGTCGCCGCATCGCACCACGACATCCTCCTCAGATCTCCCCCTTCCACACACACACACCGCACATACCCACACACTCACACACACACCCTCTCAGCCACACTATCATTTACACATCATCCGTAGTTTTAAGGAATTAGATTTAAGTACACGCTAATCGGCCGGGGCGTGACCGGCCGCCACGTGGGACCACGCTTTTGTAATTTAGTTTTTAAGGCCCCTCTGGGGACAAAAAAAATACAGGCTCGATATTTGTTCTCCACGACTCAGACGCGTGAACTCTCTCTCCCTCGTCTCTCGTCTCCCTCCTTTCTCCCCAAATAAGTGCGAGGCTCACCCCTCGTCACACTACTTATCGTGAATTTTCTAAGAAAAGTGTCATTCAGCAATACCGTAGTTAATATTAAAAGATATTTAATCGATACAATAAAGGCGTCAATGGAGAAACAAATATCAAAAGCTACAGAAATTGGATCAGTTATTTATTGAAAGAAGAAATCTGAAATTAAATGTGGAACGTCATCAACGAGTGGGAGTCTAGACAAACTGAGGCAGGTAAGTAAAAATATTGTTTATTTTAAACAGATTTTTTATTTACATAAAATTAAAAATAAATGGATTGTTGAAACCCAGTAGAAGGTTGCTCCAGAGTAGATTTGTTACAGTGCAGTGCTCCGTAGGCCAGTTATCAGTGCCGATGAACATGAAATATTAAAATAAAATCAGTAACAAGGAATAAAAGAAATAGTGTATCTTGAAACACAAAGCTTAGGAGTACAAAAAGTAGCAATTCGTTTTTCTGTCGCAATTTATCGAAAATTAGTGGTATCCAAAACAATTAGAAGCTCTTGTCTGATGATAATATCTTTTAATATTTTCAGGTGGGAAACAACCATCATCGAAGCGAGACTAAAGTTGTCAGGCGTTGAAGCGTGTAAGTAAATTTCTGATGCTATGATATTTGCATATTACAATATTTTCACATGTATTCAATGATAAAATTCGTTTGTTCTGACAGACTTAAAGTTTCAAGTTTGGATAATAGGATGAAAATCATACCTTACCTGATGGTCAAAACGTTTTGGTGGCTAGGACCCTAATTTCTCGATTGGTGCCACCGTTCCAACCATCGAACCTAGTTGTTCCGTTGTTCCATTAGACAACAGGTATCTGAAGGAATTTCTTCTGGTCATCGCCACCTTCTGAACATCAGTCGTGGCAAAATTGAAGAGCACGACACGCTACAGATCATGGTGTTTGAATATTCCATTATTTTAGATCTATCGAGCCAATAGTAATAAGTTTGTTATTCAACAATTGCTGCTAACTAATTTTACAGAGCAATCATTCCGTGCACCATTGTAATCCAAGCAGTATTATTGGCCCACATTATTTTTCAAATTTTATTATCGGTAGTTTTGATATTTTATTTTTCACTCTCTTGGTATTCAATTCAGATGAATAGTGTTTCAAGTGTTAAATCAGATTCCAAGGATGAATTTTGATGTGTAAACTGAACCAATCTCAATCTAAAAATGTTGGATAACTTCAGTTGAAAATGTCTTTAAAGTCAATATTAATCGACAGTATCATCTGACTAGCTAGTTGCAGCTATCATCCGTGCTTGAGCCTCGTTCAACCCCAGCAAGGTCTAAGGAATGCATTCACTTACTAGTACACGTTACAAATGATCACTTTGTCTACAATAGGACTTACTTGCTGGCTAACTTTTTGATGATGAATCTTTATCAGGGAGTTATCCGGTAACTTATTGAAAGCTTGAAACCAGATTCAATTTTATACTTTTACAATGGTCCTTCATTGAAACTGAGAGTTTGTGAATCTCCATTTATTATAATTAATTCTGCATCTCATGTTAACACTGTTCGAAACAAAAAATCTCATCCTAAGATTGGAAATGGAATCTGCAATGCAAAAGTTATCTAGTGGCACAAGTTAAAAACAAAGAACCTTATAACGGTTTCTGCGACAGAGGGATTACTTTCGGATATTCATGTTACTGGATGATGATCGGAGCACTATGAACAAGATATTGTATTGGATTTAGGTTTAAGTAAATATTTTCATGAACTTCAGTGAAAATTAGATATTCATTTGTTTCAAAGGAACAAGGGGCACAATGTTGAACCCGATAAGTCAATATTTTCATATGAATGTTCTGAACATTACTCTAAAACATGATTATCCATAAAGTTAATTGTGGCACTGAGGCACATTTTGAAAATGTTGATTTTTAACTTGTGTCACAGAATGTTTCTGAGTTTTACTCTTCGGATTAGATTTTTTTAGATTAGATTTGAATTGAATTGAAAGAAACCGTAAGATCTACAACTTCCTTTTCCAACCAACAAAAGTGGCCGATGATCTCTGCATGTGTCATGAATTGAATGGGAAGAGAAGACATCAGCGAACAGCAGAGATGCTATTATTTTGGCTGTATTTTCTGTTGAAAGAAAAAAATTTCATTGTTATTCTTAATGTATGAAGTAATGAAAATGATTGAATAAATTGTCCCCACCTACCTGCTTCGGTTCTTCCAAGCACCCAACATTTGAACAGATTTCTTGTTTCAATCGCATTGGACGAATTTTCAAAGAGCATCAGCATTAAATTCCGATCGTTCTTTGAACAATCAATTTTCAATAACAAATGCTTCCCAAGCCTTTCCGAGTGACTATCTGAATGACTTGAGATTCTAACCTCAAAAATGCATGTGAACTACATCGCCGACAGAAACAGAGTTTGACAGCAGGGTCTCGGGGTGGCCAGACTGCACGGACGGCGGATTTAAATTCGCGCATGCGCAGTTCCTGTTTAGTTTCTAGAGATGGTCCCGGTATGGATGGTTTCATGCTAAACAGTCTATCGCTCGAATGAATGCGTCAAAGGTCGATGCAAAAAGTTTAGACACGTGCAGTCTTTGAAGTACGATATCTCTGTCAAAAACGGATACAGAAAATGTCGTAAGACCTTTTGGAAGCCTCAAGAGTCTTCTACTTCCAACAAATCATTGACCCTGACAAGGGGAATATACGGTCGACGGATTTTTGTAATTTTTTATACTTATAGTTCAGAAAGGTCTAGACGCAAATAACAAATCGCCCAAAGCCACAGGGCTAGATGTGCAGAAGTTTTCGAGAAAATGAATTTTGAAAAATGTAGGACAATTACGAGCGAGGAATATATACGCTGAAATTAAAACACATGAAAAGGAGACTCGTAACTCACCGGGTAGCGCACGAGACTAGTATTCCGTAGATCGTTGGATAGAGTCCCACTGATGAACTTTTTTTTAACTGATTAGCTCTTTTAACGCCTATAACCACATCACTTACATGAGAATGTTTATAATGAATGAACTTTTGTGTACAAAAATCAAAAATTTGATGTAAGAAAGCTGTTTATTTTATATTTTTCCTTAATTCTAACTAACTTACAGTACA
Organism: Diprion similis; assembly: GCF_021155765.1. Taxonomy (NCBI): domain Eukaryota; kingdom Metazoa; phylum Arthropoda; class Insecta; order Hymenoptera; family Diprionidae; genus Diprion; species Diprion similis. The sequence goes on along the minus strand of NC_060107.1, from coordinate 17,080,562 downwards.
AAAATAATCATTAAATTATATGTTGTGCATTCTTTTTTATTACATTCTAGTTTTCCTTACAATCACGTAACCTTTAATCTTGCTCCAAAGTTTCACAAGAGCCCGAATGATATTCGTCGTAAAAGCAAGGAAAGCAAAACGTTTTACGGCACCTTGCACACTGTATGAAGGATGAATTTTTGCAACGACATTTTTTGATTTGTTATTTGCGTCTAGACCTTTCTGAACTATAAGTATAAAAATTACAAAAATCCGTCGATCGTATATTCCCCTTGTGAGATAAGATTCCGACGTTAGCATATCACCAGTTATAGGTTGGAAATTGTGGTTTTCAATTTCTTCATTTTATTTTGCAGACCGTTACACTAAGTACAATTCGTTTCGTCGCCACTCGTTGGAGTATACATAGAAACCCAAATGAGAATCAGAGGCTTGCTCTAGAAAATACTCGTTGTTGAAATAATATTCATAATGAAAGAGGTTCGGTCTTACGATCGAATGAAGCCAACAGACGAAGCTGAATATTTGAAAGAATAGAATAAAAATTAACACTATTTAGTTCATAGCGATTTTACTGAAAAACACTGCGCATGTAAAATACTTGTCTCCTTCGGAAGATATGTTCGTATTTATAACGGAAGGGCGCTCGAGTGCAAATATCGCGAAAATCGATCCAAAAATAAGGTATTTGGCCTCCGTTCAAAAGAAATTGAATCGGGCTGGTATAATATACCAAATAACTTACTTTGTGCACACTCGGCCGCTCTCCCCGATCTGATACACGCGCGCTCAAGATGCGCCTCACAGAAAAGGCGAAGAGACGCGTACTTAGCACCCATCGCTGTGCCGCTTACCCCGTCACTCACAATCAGTCTGGCCGCTGCCGTGTAGTACTTTCGCCCGGCCGCTGCCGTGTAGTATTTTCGCGCAGCCGCTGCCTCGAACCACTCACTATACTTGGGCCGGCAAACGCATCGGCTTGCAACTCGTTACCCACTGCCTGTACGTTTTTGACACAACAAAATAATAAAACGTGACAGTGTCGGGTTATTCTTTAGTTTCAAACTAGAAATTACGGGTAACACCGTTCATTCGTAATTACGCTAATAAATCCAAAATTTTCAAAAAAAATTCCTACTCAGAGTTTTTGAATCAAATAATTTGATTCAAGTAATTGTAATAATACGAATTTGCTCATTGAAAAAGATTTAATTCTCAATTAAATTTTAGATAAAGAGAAGAACTGATTCATTATTTAACGTCCCGAATAAAGAGAATGAAAATAAATTCCCATTAGAATTCTTTGAAATAAAGAGTGAGAAATAATTCTGAAGAATAAAAAAATTCTTACTGCCATTTCTTGGAGTACAAAAAAATAATCACGTCAAATTTTTTGAATCAAGAAATAAAAAACATCTTGAAATTGAGACTTTACTGCTACATTCAAGTAGTTACTGGCTTACTTATCAACGCTAATCTGTACAATTTACAAATAAAAAAATTCATAATTCGATATGTGTTTTAGGGGTAGCGTTGACTGAGGATATGTCCTCAGTCAACGGGGATAGTCAACCAGTTCCAACGAGCGGCTGTCGAACTCACGGGTTGAACTAGACTTGTTGAACTAGACGAACTCGTCACCTACGCGTAATTACACGTCTCTGTTCTCTAATTCTCTACGCAGGAAATGAGCGGTCAAAAAAATAGTAGTATCAACGGACAAAACCACTTTAGATTGATATCAAGCACTGTTGAGTGTGAAATTCTTATTCGTAGAAAGTTGATTCGAAAGTTTGATAAATGTTGGAATCGATAGTAATTAGAACTTAGAGAATAAAAGTCTAACCGCCGCCCTAGGCTTGCGCGCAAAAGCCGCCCTTTTCACGCAGACATGGGATAGGTGAAATGAAATAAGATACCTGACGGATCAAAAATGATTATTATTTTATATTTAGCTAAAGCTGCACAGCGTGAAATAAAAAAAAAAATTATTGCCCTGATTTTTTCTGTGAATTTTATACAATCTAGGAATAAAATCAACATGATATTAGAAACCATTCCCCTTCTTACATTATCACGACAATATGAGAAACTAGCGCCAATGCGATATAAAGTGAACTTTTAGAGTCATATAACACCCTAAGTTTTTATAGTTACTTAACATTTTTTGGAAAATATTTTTATAATCAGCATCATTTGCGTTGCCTACAAATTTAGAAACAACAGTTTTGAAGAAATTTCAGGAATATTTTTCTGAGCTTGTCATGGCAAATTACAGACATTCTCAATCTCTGCATCTTCATATCAACGGAGCAAACATGAATTCACTAGATTACTCTTTTGATGATGTTAGAAAATTATCTCTTCATGTATGTATGAATAACAAGAAATCACGATGTGATACGTAAAAACGGAGTTGATATTCTGAATCAGCAGACTTAAATGTTGCAGACCTGTGTATTTAATTGAAATGCATTAAATCTTCATGAACTGTACAATTTAGTAGAATTAGTAACTGATATTAACAATTATGAGAAAAATGTTAAATAATACTGTTTCCGGTAAAATTCAAATATTTTTAGACGTCATACAGTATTTTAAAAATGTATTTTCAATCACAGAAATGCAAAACTAAAGTAAGTACTATAGCTGCATCTAAATATTATCTACATATTTTCTGATCGGAATCACATTTCACGCACATTGTTTTTCACCCAATTTGGAACAAAATTTCTGGTTGCCCCATGAAATTGAAAAAAAAGGTGGAAAATACAATTAAATATACATATCCACCAATTTTATAGTTTTATTACAATGTCAATTTCGTATTTTAAACCACAAATAAACTCTCGACACTCTCGACACTCTCGTAGGTAATAATTTTATCACCTACTTCATCTACAATATAAAATACCCCGATCACAGCATTCACTGTTCACAATCCACTGAAAAAACAATAATGATTGACTACACGAACAGGCAATCACGCGGTCTTTCTACTATTTAATCACGTCTAATATCATCGACCATATGAGCATTTTAAATTGTTTCACGATTTGCGAAACGCAATACGCTCCTGGAGAGAAAAGTCTCGCTCCTCGCACATGATGCGAGATCGAACAGGCCGTGGCCCGTGACAATCAGCGCATACATTGTTATAAATATCGAGTTTTTTCGAACAACAATCTGGAGACATTGGCTTGAAAGCAACTGGAAATATTTGTAATGCACATACGAATGTGTTTAGTCGATCAATTTAATTATTTTTCAGGAACATTTTTATGACATTAACTTGAAAGTTTTTTTTATTTCTTTAAGAAAGATTTTGTTAAATGCATTTCCATACGTGTGGCGCTCAGCTATTTCCGTGTACCAAATTTACTTACGAGTTGAAAAAAAGTATCACTTCTAAGTTTTGCCGCCCCCTGATTTCTGCCGCCCTAGTCTATAGCCTACTCAGCCTATTGGCTAATCCGCCCCTGACAGGTGGAATAGATCTACATACTTGTAGAGAACGTTGATGAAGATATACCTATATCTTCCGTCAGGGATGAACAGGTTTTAGCTGGACCCATAGCGTAAATGCATACATTGTATGTGACGATACGGTGGTGTCAACTGATGCGCCCGCCGGCACGACTTTACTGGGTGCAGAGGCTAATTACATAGTTTCAATTTCATTGCAAATTTCGGGCTACAGTTTTTGCTTTGCTTCACCCGTTTTCAAAATCATGTATTTGCACATCTAATCTCCTGAAAGTTGAGTCTTTCGAGATGTATCAAAATTTTAAATTGCATTAGTTTGAGTCGAGGTTTGAGTAATATCTAGGGTGCAGGTTTCTGATGTTTCTCAGATTATTCGGATAGCTCTGCGAACAAAAACACGTCTCCGACATATCGATGGTAATAGCCAGCGTTCATAATTTTTTTCAAAGATCAGCAAGGGATTATTGGACGCAAAAAACTCAAAGCTTTCGGAAGATTTTGCAACCAATCATCAACTTTTTTCGACTCGTCAATCAAATTCCAAAGCCACGTGTGTGTACTTTTTGGGCTGACACGCTTTTCACTGAACAATAATAAAAACTTATCACGCGCACTTGTAACTCTTAATATCCCAGAAAAAATATTTTCATATGAGAAGGAAGATTATGGTCTGCGACAAAGTGATCTGTATGTTTAATTACGAATACGTACAAACAAATTCTTGGGTTATCCTTTTGCTATACTACTTTCGATTGCCGTTTTCGGTACTCTTTTTATTCTATAGGCGCTCACAAACCTCGTATTTCCTTTTGAACAGTTTCTTCAACTTTTTCAACACCACCTTTCGAACCCGTAACGATTTAGTCAAATTTCACTTCATGAAATTAAATAAATGTGCAACAGTGCAATTTACAATGAACCTCATCGTAGATCCATTTTAATTATTCGTTTTCATATTTGTTGAAGAACTTGCGTAATTTTTCACAATTAAAACCTAATGACCGCTTCTAAATTTTGGGAAAAAACTCATGAAATAGGTTCAGCCTTCGAGATATCTTCATAAAGCTTGTGGAAAAGAGAGAGAGTCTTTCAGAATTTTTTGGATGTTTTCAAAACTTGAAATATTGAATTTGTTCAATTCACAACTTTGGAAGTGCACAACAAACCGAAAAAGTTTTCGTAGGGACATTCTTGAAACGATTAGAATTAAAAATGAAGTAGTCTCAAATATTTCCAAAATGTTTGTATCTCAAAGTTGACTTCCTAAAAAAACTCTGAAAAAGTAAATTGAACATCTTAGAGATGCCACTGTCGCCTATAAAAGATTTGATATATTCAGGTATGTATGTACTGTAACGTGGCATTTCAGAATGGCTCGTTACAAGGCTAAAAATCTGAAGGAAACTACCGAAAACGCGTCGCTGGCGGGGTACTCCAAGCAAGCTCGATACGATATAAGCGAAAAATACTAGATACTAATGTTTTCTGTACAAATTTTGTAATCCCGCGCCTCAGCGCAAGCTAAACAGGTACCGCAACCACGATCATCGAGGGATCAACGCGTTTCTTTGATTCACCGAATGATCGACAACTACCGAAAACTACAGTTCCAGCTACCTACAAATTCAACTACCGTTCCGTAAACATGAATCTCCCGTACAACTTTGAATGCCTACTTTGTCGGATGCCGTAAGTTCGACATTAAGGGCAGACCGCAGCCTGTCGTTCACCGACTTACCGGCCAGGAGCCGGACCGAACCCAAAACACTACGTCCAAAGTTGATAAAGCCCTCGTTCTGAGGATCGACGCAGCCTTCCTGTCAGTAAGGGCTACAATCATTGTGAGTCATGGTCCACGGACGATGAGGTGCTGTAAGCCGCCGTGTGACTGCATGGTCTTCGTGATATATCGTGGGCAGTTGGCGACTGCCTAGACGACGAAGCCGGTGGAAGCGAACAATGTGGGGTTGCACTCCATCCGGTAACCTTGCGGAGGTAGCCTACGTACCTGCCTTCGTGGAGGGAATCCCCAATGACAGGCAACCTGGACCGTACAACGCAGCAGACGAAGAAAAGTACGTGTGATGTCAACTACGCTCATCTAGCGGTAATCGTCGACAACGCGTAGCCGATATTCGCCAGAGGGATGACCCAATTATGGTGGGGATTGAATGACCACCGAAGGGGAAGAAGAATCACCTGACGACACCGGCGAGATCGCTGATCCGGACTCCGAACTCTGCCTATTCTACGCTCAACCCGCCAGGAGACAGCTTCGCTACCACCTCGCTCTCGTTTAGTTAGAAATCCTTCAACCTTCCTCTTATATTCTTCTACTAGCGCTTATTCCTTTATCGCTATCGCTATCGTCACCTTTTTCGTACCTACTATCGTTTTGAATTTAGCTTCGCTCCTTCCTTTAACTTCAATTCCTTCCTTCTCTCGCTTTAGCTTTCTCTAAGTCTATTTTAAAATAAACTCAGTGTTACCTATTATCGTCGCCGACTAAGGTAAGGCTTTTCGCCTCTGTATCGTACCGTTACGAAGTTGCTCTAATTTCTGTTTCTCGTATCGTATCTTAATTATCGTTTTGGTTGCATCGAATGATGCCAGTTTTTTTGTGAATCATGGTCGACGGACATTGAGGTGCTGTAAGCCGCTGTGCGACTGCATGATTTACTTTCGTAATTAATTTCCGAAAACTATCGTGAGCGACCTCGTAACTACCGAATAACTATCTTTTGTATTTCTGAATTTCTTTGCTTAATGCTTATCTTTTGTATCTCTGATTTTCTTTGCTTCTCGTAATTTTATGCTAGCATTGCTTGTGTAATTTCTACTGTCTATTGCTATCGCTATCCTTACTTTTCTTACTAGTATTGCCTATCGCTTTGTATCGTATCGCTATTTTTGTATTATTTGCTTTGTGCATGAAATTTCGTATCGTATATCGAGCTACTTGGAGTACAGCTGAGCGTAGATTAAGCCGCTAAATACTACCACACCTTTTTCTATCGCTTATTATTTGATTTACATTTCTTATTACCTTATAGTATTTTCTTGCTTCCCGAATATCGTATTTCTGTGTTATCTTAAGTTGCTTATTGTAACCAGGTGTATTTAGTATATTATTTTTACTCTGCGATCCCGTCTCTAAATCTCTCAACCTCGTATAATTTTTGTATTCTCTCTCGTTACTATAATTTCGAATTTCCTTGTTAATTTAATATCGTAAATTTGACTGTTGTAAATTATCGATTCACTCGCCGTGAATAATTCTCTCGTATAAGCTACAGATATTTGTGAATTGTGTATCACTGTCAATCTTTCTCGCTAATTACCGTTTTATTATTATTATTTTTTTGAACTATCGTTCTAAGCTACCGCCAATTCTGTCAACTACCGATTTTCGCGAAAGTTCCACTCTTTCTTTAATTTAACGAATTAACAATTCTCGTAGTGCCGCTTTTGAAATTTGGGTAAAATCACGTCGCCCAGTGACGTCTGGTTTAAGTAGACTTTTTGTATTATATCGCTTCTCTCGACCTACGATTAATTTCTTTTGTTAACTATCATTTTTGTGCGACTTATCGCTTAGCTTCTTTTATCGAAAATCTTGTAAATCCCTCTCGTTGACTAATTATCTTTTGTTAACTTTCTGTAACAAATTGACTAACCTACCGCTTATGAACTGATCAATAATATACGACTGATTGACTTGTTAATTTACTTGACTCGAGCTTATTTCTTGATTTCTTTATTTCCTTATTTCCGTAACTGTTGTAACTGCCTTTGGATACCGCCACTCTACCAGTTCGTGTGAGTACCTGAGCCTAGCCAGCCATACAACGGGTTCTCTAATTATTATTATCGTATCGTATCTTTTCCTTTTCTCTAAAAATTGACGCTGAAGCGACTGGCGCCCAACGAGTATCTTTTCGTATCTGTAAATATCGTATCGAATAATTGGAGAATCGCGGCGTATATTATATAATAATTCCGGCGTACATATTTCTCGGACAGGACTTTCTCAACTTATCAATTTCACGATGATGACGGTATGTTACCAACGTTTTGCACGTGATAGTTGTTGATTATGAAGAACTTTTTTTACTGGCCTGGTCAGTTACTTGGTCGATAATACGTGAAACTGCTAATACCCCCAAACCCGCCCAGACCCGCCGAACTGTTACGAAAAATAACCCAGGGTTATAAGTCTTTACATATCCTCAGTCAACGCCTGAGGTATTGCAGCTGAGAATCGTAAATTATAGTTTAATGTGAAAATATATGTACCATATATGTTTGAGCCTTATTAATGAAATAATGGTGAATATTAGAATTATTGATCTAAGGGTAATGCATATTATGATGGTAATTGTGTATGTAGGTATTAGCTAAGCATATGGTAAGAGCGCGTAAAGCTCTCTTCGCGTCGATAAAGATAGGATGCAGGGAGGGCGCCGCCGTAGTTACCGGCTGGAACGTAACACCTCACCCGTTAAGACTCGAGCGTCCTCGCTCGAAGTAAGCGAGTGCTGTTATACCGACGTGAAGTTTCCGTAATTCGATTTGCTTATTCTGAGAGTAAACATGAATCATTTTATAACATTTTACATAGAAGTTGTGAATTCCCTAAAATTATAAAATTAACAATGAATTTTGATTAATTGTAAAGCATAATGTAGAAGATGTTGATTAACTAAATATAAGTGAGTATGCTTAGAGTGAATATAATAGTACTGGATATCTGATATTTACGATTATTCTATGAGTATATACGATTAAAGTAAGTAATATTGATATAAATGTCAATTATTATTCCACGATTAAGATATGAATTATATAAGGTTTGAAACATTGAATGAATATACTTAAGAGTGGTAATTGAAATTTCTTAATTTTATGAACTTTCCTGAGTTACTAGAATTCGATAAGATATTTATTGTGACGTGGCATTTTTTGATGCTCGTTACAAGTGGCTCCCCGAACCTTAGGCGGGACCCTAACAAGGGATTTCGCGACAAGAATGATTATCTAATTCGTAAATAGCGCCAGGACAAGGGTCACGCATCCGAAACACTGAGAGGGGACACTTTACAGGCTAGCGAATTGAGTATTACAGGGTCTTTTTGTTTAATTTTGTTTTGAGTATTTGCGACACCAACCAGGGAGATAGACGACGAATTCTAGAGTGTGAAACCGGCCGTAAAGAGAGACCTGAACGAGGACTGAACATCGGAGAGTCCAACGACCAATCTGCGAGCCGCGACAGCGGAAACCGACGTTAGCAATAAGCTAGAATTTAAGAGTCGCGTAATTTGATACCCAATAAGATACGTCAAATTTCGGAAACGTATCGCCTCGGTTTGAATTTTGGCTCGGCGTGACGGAGGAAAGCACTTGCGTCCTGGTGTTGAATCTAGCGAAGGCTGCAAAAATTTTGTAAAGATAGTTTTTTGGGTTATTGAGAGTTGAGCGAGTGGTGTTAAATTTTTGGGATTCGCGAAAGACGGGACTATTGTCCAATTATCGTGACGAAGATTTTCTGGTCTGGATTCATTGCGGTAAGCGCTATTGCTTCTTTGCGGACAAATTTCGAGAACGGTTTAGGTCGGCGCACCGGGTAACGGTTGGCCATGTTGAATTGCGTCAAACAATACTCGAAATTCGTTTGCCGATTTCCTTGGTTGGTGGCGGGAGCTTGATTTTTTTTTTTTTTTGCGATAGCGTATCGAGTCAATTTTGGCTATTGTATATGTTAAGTAGAGTCATTCGTTTCGTTATTTGCGAGCAGCCCAAATTCCGCAGCACAGGGTCAAGTCGCGTTCGCGTGTTTAGAAAGTGTCACCTCTCGTGTAGGTCGCGTATCGCTAAGTGTGAGCGCTCCGTTTGGCTGGGTTATTATTTCTAGTCTCCTTAATTAATTTATTTCGGAAGATAGTGAAGTTTCGGATGCGTCGCGATTAATCGCTTCGATTTAAGTTGTTAAGTAAGAATTACTGTCGAGTTACTTGTAGGGTATGTTTTGCGATTAGCGCGATAATTCTGTTTGGGTTTGGCGAATAGCGCCGACATTTATAATTAAGAGAAGGACGATCACGAGTAGCGTGTTCGTATCGTTGTCGATTTTCTATATTTTGATTTTTGTTTTGTTGATCTCGTTGAGACGAGGAACGCGACTAGCGCACGTAGATTTAAAGTCTAGTTAAGATTTGATTTTTTTTCTATTTTGTTTGTGGAATCGCAGAAGGCGAATTGAGTATCTGTTTCTTTTTGTTTTGTATCGCTTCGATTTTTGAATATATCATTTTATTTTATTTTGTTAAATTCTGTATCGGGTCGAGTGTCCGTTCTTTCCCTCGGCAAAACTACCCATCAGTAGATAGGATATGAGAGTTCTGGATTCTAGTTCCAATTTCCGCCACCAGTCCCCCTATTCCTACAGGCCGGGGCGACTGCAGCGCCGCTAGGGAGGAGGGGGAGGAGCGAGGGGGTAGCGTGGGTGGCGGGGGGGGGGGGGGGGGGGGGGATTCCTGTCGGGTCTTGTTCGACGGCGAGAGGCTCTAGGTTAGATAACGCTAGACCACTTGAAAAAATTCCTGGAAATGCTTCCTCTCAGCTCATGCCGATCATAAACGCAGTGGGATAGGGACGCAAGGAGGAAATTAAAACCATGAGTAGTAGAACAAGTAAAGTTCTGCGTATAGATTCCTGTTACCGACACTTACCGACATTTTCCCCAGACTCAAACCTTTTCCCCGCGATGACGTCACGGTCCGCTCTACCGACCGAAGATCAAAATGGCGCTACCTTTTTATCGATCGAAGGTTTGACCTTACCGACAGTGTTATCAGCCGAAGGTCAAAATCTTGCTGCTTTACCGACCGTTTTATCGACCGAAGGTCAAAATCACGCGGCTTTACCATTGGTCTCGCTGTCATCCCCCCTACCGACGGTCGAGGTATAGCGGAGACGCAAACCCTTCTGTTCCCAACGTACCCATCTCAGGAATGTTTCGGTTAACCTTGAGCGGCTTGCAGTCTGATATTCGACACCCTACATTCCTCAAATATCAGCTCCGAGAATTGTTTTCGATAACCCGATACCAACCACCTAACATTCGACAATTAATAGTTCCGAGAATGGCTAGGGTGAACCACGATATTTGACACCCTACATTCCACAATTATTAGTTCCAAGAATTGTTTTCGGTAACCCGATATCAACCACCTAACATTCGACAATTAATAGTTCCGAGAATGGCTGGGGTGAACCACGTGACATTCCGTTCCCACGATATCGAACCACGTGTCATTCTTATCAAAAGTCCGAAGTCTGAAGTGATTTTAACCATGTGACATTCTCTTCCCCTCTCCACCAAATTTCAAAACGCAAGTGGGGTAGCAGTGTTATAAAAGTTGGAACCGCAAAGGTCAGCGTCAGTTTGAAGCTGTTCTTCATGAAAAGTACTCCGCAACAACAACAACGTGAATTCAAGAAGCGTCTACAACTTTTAATTAAGAATATCGAAGAAGTAAAACAACTCCTAAAAATCAGATCCGAACTGCATCAACTCACAGAAGATTTGAAGCAATACGACTCAACAGTAACCATCATCATGGACTTCACAAAATTGAATGAAATCGCACGCTTGGAGACTTTCTTGCCATTGAAAAAGCTGGCAGACCTTGACGAATACTACGAGTACGGAGTAAGCAGTGTTCGTCGAGTGAAAACGAAGTTCGGCGACAAAGTATTTGCAGACTTGGAGGATTCCTTTACCATTTTTCTTCCAAACCGGTTGAATAAAGCCCTCCAAGAAGACGAAGAGCTGTTCCAGAAGGTGACCACAGCCAGTAAGGATGCACGATTGCGCATACGCTACCTTGGTGGACCGTATGGCCAACTTGAATTTATTTATGTATGATCTACACATCACGTATATCCACTACCTTGTAAAAGTCATGTGTTCAATAAAAAATTAAATGAAATTATTATGCGTTTATCATTTAGCGTAAAACCTTCCTCCTCCTGATAATGATATTAGTATGGGAGAAATTATACTCTAAACAGCGAAAGGTGAGGTATTAAATTAATGCATAAATATTTTAAAAAAAGCTTTATTGAAATTACTTTATAACATTAGTACAATAATTTTATTCAACAGTATCGTAACCAGGATGATATTTCCGCCAGGAATGCGGGATCGTTCTTGTAGATGCTTCTGCGCAGTAGCACAAATCGCTCACCGTCACCATCCGTACAACATGGTGATTCAGTAACCAATTTTGGAGTAACATGACGTTTCGAGCTGCACAGTTTGCGTTGGGTATTGTGTGCTCGTCACATCGTACATGTACAGCTGAAGTTTTTTGAATGGTTTGAAGCGATGGACAGCCTAAGTCCAGCAAATCGATGATTTGAACTTTGGGGACAATTTTAAGCAGCCAATCTCGTTTTTCTTCTCCCTTCACGTACACCCTGCGAGCTTTGCTCAGCTCGTATTCAATTGTCCATTCCACTTTCTCGAACGGTATATTTCCACAGCTCCAAGGTAGACCGTGAAAATTGCGTTGCAGCCATGAATTTTGGCTTTTATATTTGACGTGTAGACAGTCCCATTCGTAAGGTGGCTTGAAGAGAAACGTCGATGGAGGTGCTTCCGAGTAGATTGAAATTACAGCCAATTCTTTCAACGTGAAGGTGTTGTCGCAAGGTCTACGGAAGCCTTGTATGTCAACGATGAGCTCCATGTTTCAACTGTGAGAGGTGGTGGGAATTGGACAGCATTTATACCAACTTTTTCACCCCACCACTGAGTGGGTTGTATTCAACGATTCGATCGTGAACAATCAAGCAGTACGCCGATGTTTCAGCGGGAAAGTTGGCTTTAGCTTCAAATTCAAGGCGGATGTCAACGGGTCCGTACTTCAAGGATTTGTTTTGTTTTGAACAGTCAATAACGAATAAGGGAGCCTTCTGAAGAAATTCACTCCTTGTCAGCAACGGCTCGGGGTTCTTGTCGTAGCAGGTAGCTTGGAAGTTTGCGTACATCTCGTACAAGAGTGCGTACAGATTACGACTCATGTTTAGGTTCAGGTTACCGTACGGATAAGATTGTGAGTTTAAAAACAGCTTGACGTCCGTGACATTGCGATGATCGAAATGACCTGCGTTTTTGCCGATCTTGTTCTTTCGACTTGTTTGGAAGGCCAAAATTACATATCGAGGTTTTTCAAGCTGAGTGGAAGTTTTCACAGTCCAAACGTGTTTCGATGTAGTGGGAAGTCAACGATATTCGTACAATTCCCAACTGCGGAAGCTCATCGAAATAGGCGGGTCTTTCTCAACGAAATTCAGCAGGTCAACTTTTTTCTGATCCGCAAGTTTCAAATACGGTACGAGCCATTCCACTGTATTGATCACGATTTTGTATTCCTCCTCTTGACTCTGCACAATCGCGTTTACATCAGTTTTGGATCTCGTAAAAATCAACTCGTGTTTGGCATTGACAACGTTCTTGCGCTAGTCTTCAGCGAAACCCAGTATCGAGCTGAGCGGTATCAATACGTCAAAATTACCCTCGGCATCGGTTAATTTTTTCTTCTCTTCCACGTCAAGCCATCCTGCGTTCTCCATTAGCCAACTCTGACCAGGGTTCAGAGAAGCGTAACCCTTCATTAGACTTGTCAAGCCAACATTCTTGCTTCTGTCGATCTCAACCGCATTAATTTCGTAGCGAATTTCTTCAAATAAATGACAGATGGCGTTGTTTACGAACTGCGTGTTCACAGTCGCTGTTCCATCAGCTTTTAAGAGTCTTCCGTGGATATGGACCGAACTTTTGCCGGGTAATATGCATAAATCCTGATGCTGAACGGTGATTCGAATTTCATCGCTGTTGTTGAAAGTTGACGAGGCGTAAGGTTTGTGAGCATGAATTTCGTAATGTGCAATGGATTCGTCGAAAATGACCAGTGTTTGAATGTTTAAGATTTCTTCTTCCATGGTACGTAGCAGACGACGAAACAGCAAAATCGGATTCTTATTTACCGAAATTTCCTTTTCCAAAAGGTGTCAGTTTCAAGCCCAGAGCTATCAGGAACTCTACGTTCCGAGGTGTTAACGGTTCGTGAATCGATCGATGACTGACTTGATCGGGACATGTCGACTTACTGATATACCTATTCTTTGGATGTCTGTTATAAACGATACCCATCGTTTATTGCGATTTGATGTGTAGTCTCACAGTTATAACTTCACCACGAAAATTAACCAAGTCTCCGTCTTGATCCACTAACCGAAGCTGAACGTGATCTATGGTCCTGACGGTGATCGAAAGGTAAATGACGTGCGACGGCACTTCCTCGATCTTATATCCTGGTGAGACGGTTGGAAAAAATTCGTGAATAGTGTGTACTTTACGTCCATTGACATAGGCACCCGTTGTAATGCTGCACTCAACTCGCAACGCGTTGACCTTGAGTATAGTTACAGGCACGTCTGATTCGTGAGTTCTATCAGCCTCCAATACACGTGGTGTGAATCCCAAAAGTTGAGCAATGGAATCGTTCGGTTCAAAGTTTAGACTGCGGTTGCATGTGATTTCGCTGCGTAATGTGTTATTGTTGGGCTTAATGTCGAGCCTGATGCTAGTATTTCTTAGCACGTTTTGAAGATACTTCTCTATGTCTTCGATCTCGTAGCTGCCGGTAGGTATAGTGATCACTCTATCAGCCACGTAAATTTTATTGTGACCAACATCAACGTTGGGGTTTGAATTAAAGGTCAAAAATTCTACCAAACCAAGAGCATAACTTTTATCACAAGCAAGTTCAATTGGAGGTAAATATTGCGCTTCGAGAATCGAAGAGGTTCCCGAAATTGTTAACGTTAGTGAATCATCCATGGTTGCGAGTGATAGACTGGCTGTGTTGAATTACGCACCATACTTATATAGCTCACCGCTCAAAAATTTCAAGCACAAATGTCCGCATTCAAATGTATCATAATCCTGGTACCTTTCATGATTGTATATAACCAATACCGAGATATTTGATGAGGTCCGAGGGTGGTTGAAGGTTACCGAAACTGTCAAAGTAATCGATACTACTGTCACGTTTCTTGTACGCAACCCAGGGTGTTCCCGGACCCTCTTTGTCGTCAAGGTTGACTATAGCTGACTCGTTTTTTCGTAGACCGTTTTTGGGCATTTCGTTCCGCATAAAAACACCGCGGAAATACGGTATCTTGAAGATTTTTGCATATTTCAACAAGTCCCAATCGGTCAACGCTCGACGTGGTAGCTTCGCATCTAGTTTTTTGGAAGATGGAGGACCGAGACCCGTTTTATACGGTTTCAAATGAAGTCCTTTACCCAAAGCGATAGCTTCCGTAGTTTTGTTGTGCCGTTTGCTCTCTTCCAGTTCTCGTTTAGCAGCGCTCGCATCGTTCACAGCTTTTGCTATACCTGCCACACCACCAGCTATCGCGCCTGTGGCACTAAGTCCAGCGAAAATAGGAATCAAGAATGGTAGAAATCCACCAACTTTTGAAGGTACCGGTAGAACGCGCGGTGTTCGCACTTTACATTTACCACCTGCTTTTTGAACAGCGATTTCAGCCCCCTTGAGCGCAGACTCGATAGCTACTTTTGCATCGTTGCTCGGAATCATAGATCGTTTCGCAGCATTTATAATTTTTCTTAAGGTCACGTTTTTCAGTTTTCGAATTCCCATTCCTAGTTTCGATTTCACTTTCATTGTATTAGCTACCGCCCAAGCCGCTGCTTTCTCGCTCAAATTGGCGTTCGGTGCGAAGACCCGTTTCCACGCTTTTTCAGCCAATACCCTATCAGCCGCGTTCCTGACATCAAGATTTTCTGAGAAAAGAAAGACTTTTAGGCTCCTGGCTTTCTTCAAAGCGTTTTTCAGTCTTGTCACAGCAAGTAACTTTGCGTCTTCTAGAAAACTCTCTACGTCTTTATGTTTCAAATTGGTGATGGATCCGGTTCGTATTCTTCCCTCGAAAGCAGACTTCAATTCTTCCCAGTGTACGCGATCGCTTCGTCTTTGTTTCCGCGTACCGTCACCCGTTCTCCGAAGACGTTTGAATTTTTCCGCCAGCGATTTCAAGAGTCCGATGGTTGTGATAATTTTCGTTTTCTCACCCATCGTTGAAGCCTTTCGCAGAATTTTGTTTAAAAGCCGGATATTTTGCGTCCCAAATTTAATCCATTTCTGAATCTCCGTTGGCGATGATTTGTTCAACATTTTGTACGCAGATTCCATAATGTTGATCAATTTCAAACATTTCGCGGATTCCATCTTTCTTACTTCTCACGTGCTCTTGACAAGTTTAAACATGAATGATCGTTTGCTGTAATGGTAATCCTTTTTATAGAGCGAGCTATACGTGTGTCTATTGCGTGTGGTGTCGTGTCATTCAGTGAACATGGGGGCTGGCATACGATATCACATTTCTCCGTTTGCAAAACATAAACACAAGGTTCGTTACATTAGAGTCCTGGAGAGGTATTTGGTGGGGAGAAAGAACGTCACGTGGTTGATATCACTTCGGATTTGGGATTTTGATAAGAATGTCACGCGGTTGATAACACTCCGAACCTTGGACCCGAACAGAACGTCACGTGGTTCGATATCGTGGGAACGGAATGTCACGTGGTTCTCAAAACTATTAATTGTCGAATGTTAGGTGGTTGATATCGGGTTACCGAAAAAAATTTTAGGAACTCTTAATTACGGAATGTAGGGTGTCGAATATCAGACTGCAAGCCGCTCAAGGTTAACCGAAACATTCCTGAGATGGGTACGTTGGGAACAGAAGGGTTTGCGTCTCCGCTATACCTCGACCGTCAGTAGGGGGGATGACAGCGAGACCAATGGTAAAGCGGCGTAATTTTGACCTTCGGTCGATAAAACGGTCGGTAAAGCAGCAAGATTTTGACCTTCGGCGGATAACACTGTCGGTAAGGTCAAACCTTCGATCGATAAAAAGGTAGCGCCATTTTGATCTTCGGTCGGTACAGCGGACTGTGACGTCATCACGGGGAAAGGGTTTGAGTCTGGGAAAAATGTCGGTGAGTGTCGGTAACAGGAATCTATACGCAGAACTCTCCTTGTTCTACTACTACCATGCCGGAATATTTGGAAATGTGTTTATGCACCATTATGAACCATCGCAATAACCTTATGCAGAAATTTACCAAGCGGTTCAGTCTTGGCTAATCGTCGCAGAGTCGGATTCTCACCATCTGGGTGCAATAATTACTGACTGCTGCTACGTTTTCTCAAAAGGCTTTTCCCGAACAACCCTTTTCGTCAGGTCCCATAAACACAAATCACCCGGTCAAGAGTCTAGGGATCAGAATTCATCTCTATGCCGCTCGAAGCTGCTTTTCGCCAGCTGATTCTCCCACTGGGTATCTTCAACGTTTTTTTCACTGATAGGGGAGGGGTAGGCGTGTGCAGACTCAGACGTGATTGACCACAATTTTTATCTTGGAAGCTGCTGCTGCTGCAGAACACGGAGACCCCCCTCCCTCCCCCTCAGGATCCTTCGACATAAGGGCAACACATCCATTGCAGACTCATCAGTCTTACACAACACGTGGAAGTTCAGAATATCATCGTCACCAACGTCAAAGTTATGGCCGCCAAAGCATACATGGGACTCGTCGAGCAGATAAGGGAGGCGTACAATTTGTTGCGTGAGCAAACTCCTGGAGAAGGAAGTCACGTTGTCTTTAATCAATGGATTGGTATTGGAGTGGCAAATATACAAGTTTTGCGAGATATTCTTCAACAGCCGAGAATGAGTGTAGGGGCGAAACAGCAAATCCAACATAAGATCTCCCTCATACAATCCTGGGTGGCAAAGATCCAGCAGCAACAGCGGCAGCATGACCTGGTGACAGGCGGCAATATCGGCAGTTCTGCGGGTGTACAGTGGGATGATGTCGATAGCGCTTTTGCTAACCGGATTCGCACCGGCATTGTCACCAATTTTGGCCATAAGGATTTGGCGGTCTTTTTGAGCGATGCGCGGCAGATCATCGTCGGAAAATTGAAGCTGGCACAGCGTAATGAGGGGAATGTGAAGGTCAACATGATATTGACATGCGAATTTGAACACGTCAAGCATGACGAGGTCGCTGTGGAAGTTAAAAGCTTCAATACATCCAACGTGACGATCCTCCCATCGAGTGATATAGACGGCTGGTTCGCGGACGCAAAGAACAAACTGCTCGTCAAGGTCGAAGATTTCGAACAATGCGATTCCGGCTGGAGTATGATCGAGATTTTAAATATTGCCGTAAATATCAACCGATACCAGCCTCTCGCTGCAGGAGCTTCAACATTCGTTACGCTACCCATGGACATTCAACGCAAGAAGGCAGTTGTCAACGTCGAAAACGAGGATGAAAGTTGTCTTCTGTGGACCGTTACCGCAGCTCTCCACCCGGTCGACATCAATATTAGCCAGATGCATAGCTATTGCCGATATATTCGAGAGTTGGACTGCACAGGCATCAAATTCCCCGCTACTCTGCATGACTTGGAAAAGTTTGAGAAATTAAATAATTTGCGAATCAATGTATATGCAATAGAATCCGAAACTTTTTCGCATCGTGCAAAATCCGAGAAAAGCATCATCGTGCCGATTTATTTGAGTAAAAATCAGCATAGCGCAAACGTTGACACGATTCATCTTCTAATGCTTGAAAGTAACAATTGCCCCGAGCATGATATTAACCGCGAATTCACACCAAGATTCCACTTTGCTTGGATCAAAGATCTCGCGCGATTGGTTAGCAAACAATTGTCTCAACATAATGGCCGGCTGTTTTTATGTGACAGATGCCTGTGCCACTTCGCTGTGAAACACGCTTACGAACACCATCGGCAGGATTGTATTATGTTGAATAAAGTGCGCATGGAATTTCCAAGATCTGAAGATTTAAATTCAAAGTTTAAAAATTTCAAAAACAAAGGCACTGTCCCGTTTGTTGTTTACGCCGATGTCGAATGTATATTAAAATCCGAACCTGTAGACGAATTTCAAAACCGTAAAACATATGAAATTCAAAAGCATATCCCGCACAGTGTAGCATACTACGTACATTGCGCGTACGATGAGACCTTATCGGAGTTTTACGGTAAACGCGGCACCGATTGCGTAGATTGGTTCATGCAGCAGCTTAACGATTTATCGGTTAAAGTAGAGTCACGAATCAAAAATATAATTCCGATGGAGTCTCTCACCCAAGTGCAACGCGAACGTCACATGCGCGCGAAAAATTGTCATATCTGTGAAAAGCCGTTTACTCCTGAGGAGAAAAAGTGCCATGATCATTGTTACTTCACGGGTAAATATCGCGGTCCTGCGCATAATCGGTGTAATTTGAATTTCAGCGAGTCGCATACAATTCCAATAGTTTTCCACAATTTGTCCGGTTACGATTCACATTTTTTGATTAAATCTCTGGCCTTAACTTTTCCCGGAGCGGTTACACTGCTACCCATAAATAAGGAAAAATATATATCCTTCACGAAGCAGGTTGATGGGACGATGATGCATTTGAGATTCATCGACTCGATTCGGTTTATGGCTAGCAGTATTGATAAACTTTCTTCATATTTAGGCGATGTCGATAAACGTATAACATGTAAATTTTACAATAATCCCGCGCAGTTCAGCTTGATGACCCGCAAAGGCGTTTTTCCTTACGAATACGTCGATTGTTGGGAGAAACTCGACGAAACTCAATTACCTGCAAAGAATCATTTCTACTCACATCTCTGCAATTCGAATATCACAGACGCCGATTATGAGCACGCTCAAAATGTCTGGGAAGAATTCCGTTTAGAGTCTTTGGGGGCCTATTCCGATTTATATTTAAAGACTGATGTTTTGTTACTTGCTGATATTTTCGAAAATTTCCGGGTTAGCTGTTTTAAAACATAAGATTTAGATCCGTTGCACTACTACACGGCGCCGGGGCTTGCCTTTGACGCGATGCTTAAACACACAAAGGTGAATTTACAACTTTTCGATGGCCCTGAAATGGTTTTATTTATTGAAAGAGGCGTTCGAGGAGGCGTAGCGCAATGTTCTAATCGACACGCTCACGCCAATAACAGATTTATGGGCAAAGATTTTGATCCGAACAAGGTGGAATCGTATCTTATGTATTACGATGTGAATAATCTTTACGGTGCGGCTATGAGTGCACATTTACCAATCAACTCGTTCGAGTGGGAGCATGATCCTATCGATATAACAACTCATTCGGACGATTCGCCGATCGGTTACATCCTGGAGGTGGACTTGGACTATCCTACAGAGCTCCACGAGGAACACAAAGACCTACCAGGACCTACTCTTCTTTGTCTCGCACAGGCATACTTGCCTCCGGCTCGTATGCGTGGTCACCTACGACTCATATTGCAAATACTTGGGATGGAAAACTTAGTTTTACATCCTTGTTATAAGCGATGATATAAAAATAAATAATATCATTTGGTCATCACGTTGGCTATGCGGCTCGGGAAACGTGCTTGACTCTGAACGCTCCTATCAATCGCTTGAGCAGATGATGTCATGGATGCTGGTTTGGATGTTCCCGCTCTCATTGTTTGAGTATGTATTGATTGTTCGATGCATAAAATTTGAAATCGTATATTTGAAACTTCGATCCATTCAATACGACCTTGGAGGGGCGGCGTCTGGGTCTGAAGAAGGACTTCCCGAGGCGCCAAACGGGTATATCTACACATTTTATAGCAGGTAAGGTGCCGACTTGCTCCAGGTATGAATTACTTCTGGTCATTGCTGCTCAGTAGCTAAAAGGCCCCCTGATTCGGAGTTAGATCTTTCAGCCTACCGAACCCCCTGACATTGTGGGTTAAAATAAACGGCTTAGCTGATTGATGAAAATCTTTTTCTATTTTAAGGCATTTTCTCATTTAACTAGTATGCAGAATGATTTTTTTTCGAGCCCTTCTCAATGTTCTTGCTTATTTATTTAGATATTTATATTTTTTCATGTACTCAAAATTTCACCACAGACCGACGGGTTGAGATGATAAAGAGGAAGTGACAAGGCGGGGAAGGAGGAAGGAGGAAGGGAAGGAGGATGGGGGGGGGGGGCGAAGACGGGCGGCTGGACATGATAAGCGTTGGCGAGGGTTTGTATTTTTCATGAGCAGATGATCGGTGTAAGTAGCATCGCATTAAGTGAAATGATTCGATGTTATGCAATTAATGTATACGCCCACGTGGATGACGGAAATATTCACCGTGAACGACTTGAAAAATACCAATCGACCGACGTACAAACTTACCGATTATCAAGATCATCCCATCGAAGGAGGCTTCTATGAGGAGGAACTCAGTATCGTTAAATACCCCAATGGCTACCTAGTGGGAAAAGTATTACGCAAGCGTGGGGATCAGCTCCATGTGACGTGGTTGGGATTTGACAGTTCACACAACAGTTGGATGAATAAAACAGACGTGTAGCATAATTTGTATTTATTCTCCAGAATAACAATAAAACACACAGTTATACAAAATATTTCGTCAATTCTTTTTCATGTATACATATAGATCATATCCGTGATAACAGTAATAATAATGATGCAAGGAATTTTTTTCCATCCGGCTAATACACATATTTATTTTTGAAAACTTTTTTTTTCATTTCTGGAAAACCTTTTTTCATAGTAGGAAAACTTTTTTTTACGTGTTAATCAAATGGGGATATTGTTTTCTGAAAAACTTTTCTTCGTTTCCGGAAAACTTTTTTTCATTTTCTGAAAACTTTTTTTCGTTTCTAGAAAACTTTTTTTCATATTCGGAAAACTTTTTTTACGTGTTAATCAAATGGGGATATTGTTTTCTGAAAAACTTTTCTTCGTTTCCGGAAAACTTTTTTTCATTTTCTGAAAACTTTTTTTCGTTTCTAGAAAACTTTTTTTCATATTCGGAAAACTTTTTTTACGTGTTAATCAAATGGGGATTTTGTTTTCTGAAAACTTTTTTTCGTTTCCGGAAAACTTTTTTTCATTTTCTGATACCTTTTTTTCGTTTCTGGAAAACTTTTTGTCATATTCGGAAAACTTTTTTTACGTGTTAATCAAATGGGGATTTTGTTTTCTGGAAACTTTTTTTCATTATCTGAAAACTTTTTTTCATTTTTGAATAAATGATTTGACAGAGGATCGTCCAAGGTGTCGAACGTAAGTATTCGTGGCAGTTTTATACATACAGCTAATCCTATAATCACTTTATGGGGCAGCGGCAAACCCCCAAGGTATGGTGTCGGTCTGCCCAGGTATCAATTGCCGCTTGTCATCTTGCCAACTCAGAGCCAATTTCTTCTGTACGATAGTGGTTACTTGATGTTTTTTGCTACGAATTAGACATTGCGATCGAGCCAATTCCTTGTAAGCCAACAGGCAGCGCTTATAATCGTCAAACGTGATGGTATTCAGCGTTGAATTCTTGACACCCTTTGCGCGTTTGCTTACTTTCTTACCATTGACGTGTTTTTTCTCATCCCCGCCCATCGTTGTGAATGTGTACAGCTTCGCTCGCAACCCAATGAACTCTGTCATAATTTTCCCGTTGTTCTCGTCCTTCATTATGCCCAGACGTTTCTTGTTCTTGAGCGGAATACCGTACACATTGTCGGGAGGGTAGTCCGAGGTGTCAAACATTGAGTCAACATCACGTTTGACGATATCGTAGATGTTGGGCACATTAAATTGGTCATTAAGGCTGTCCGTGTCGGTGTACAACAGTTTAGCTTTTTTGTCGGGAAAATGCGGCTTTATATAATTGTAATGAAAATCGTACAGAATAATTTTTGATAGGTCTAAAATCGCCGCACCGATATAAATTGTTTTATTAAAGTAAACTTTGACACGATTCATTTCTATAAGAACCATATCAGTCTCGAATACGGTGCAACTATGAAAGTTTGCCCTAGCGATAAGCGCTCTCGCACCACCTCTTCCCTTCCATTTTGTAACTAATTTGACATCCGTGTGATTTCGCACATTCTCCATAGTCTTACCAAACACAGCGTTATTCATCAATTTGTAAAAGTTTTTCTCAAATTCGTTTCTGGACTGTTTGCGCATGTTGGTGTTGAGCGTGATGTAAGGCTCGAGCCATGGAGATTGTGCAAACTTTAGAACTCTATACACTTTGACTAATTTCAAACCTAAACTCGGACATTGCTTTAAATTTCTATAGTGTAGTATATACTTCGTTTTGGGGAGAAGGGTGGTGGCGAGTTTAGGGATTTTACTACCTGGCGGCGTGAAATGCTCAGAACAGAGAGGTAGGTCTTTGTGTTCCTCGTGGAGCTCTGTAGGATAGTCCAAGTCCACCTCCAGGATGTAACCGATCGGCGAATCGTCCGAATGAGTTGTTATATCGATAGGATCATGCTCCCACTCGAACGAGTTGATTGGTAAATGTGCACTCATAGCCGCACCGTAAAGATTATTCACATCGTAATACATAAGATACGATTCCACCTTGTTCGGATCAAAATCTTTGCCCATAAATCTGTTATTGGCGTGAGCGTGTCGATTAGAACATTGCGCTACGCCTCCTCGAACGCCTCTTTCAATAAATAAAACCATTTCAGGGCCATCGAAAAGTTGTAAATTCACCTTTGTGTGTTTAAGCATCGCGTCAAAGGCAAGCCCCGGCGCCGTGTAGTAGTGCAACGGATCTAAATCTTATGTTTTAAAACAGCTAACCCGGAAATTTTCGAAAATATCAGCAAGTAACAAAACATCAGTCTTTAAATATAAATCGGAATAGGCCCCCAAAGACTCTAAACGGAATTCTTCCCAGACATTTTGAGCGTGCTCATAATCGGCGTCTGTGATATTCGAATTGCAGAGATGTGAGTAGAAATGATTCTTTGCAGGTAATTGAGTTTCGTCGAGTTTCTCCCAACAATCGACGTATTCGTAAGGAAAAACGCCTTTGCGGGTCATCAAGCTGAACTGCGCGGGATTATTGTAAAATTTACATGTTATACGTTTATCGACATCGCCTAAATATGAAGAAAGTTTATCAATACTGCTAGCCATAAACCGAATCGAGTCGATGAATCTCAAATGCATCATCGTCCCATCAACCTGCTTCGTGAAGGATATATATTTTTCCTTATTTATGGGTAGCAGTGTAACCGCTCCGGGAAAAGTTAAGGCCAGAGATTTAATCAAAAAATGTGAATCGTAACCGGACAAATTGTGGAAAACTATTGGAATTGTATGCGACTCGCTGAAATTCAAATTACACCGATTATGCGCAGGACCGCGATATTTACCCGTGAAGTAACAATGATCATGGCACTTTTTCTCCTCAGGAGTAAACGGCTTTTCACAGATATGACAATTTTTCGCGCGCATGTGACGTTCGCGTTGCACTTGGGTGAGAGACTCCATCGGAATTATATTTTTGATTCGTGACTCTACTTTAACCGATAAATCGTTAAGCTGCTGCATGAACCAATCTACGCAATCGGTGCCGCGTTTACCGTAAAACTCCGATAAGGTCTCATCGTACGCGCAATGTACGTAGTATGCTACACTGTGCGGGATATGCTTTTGAATTTCATATGTTTTACGGTTTTGAAATTCGTCTACAGGTTCGGATTTTAATATACATTCGACATCGGCGTAAACAACAAACGGGACAGTGCCTTTGTTTTTGAAATTTTTAAACTTTGAATTTAAATCTTCAGATCTTGGAAATTCCATGCGCACTTTATTCAACATAATACAATCCTGCCGATGGTGTTCGTAAGCGTGTTTCACAGCGAAGTGGCACAGGCATCTGTCACATAAAAACAGCCGGCCATTATGTTGAGACAATTGTTTGCTAACCAATCGCGCGAGATCTTTGATCCAAGCAAAGTGGAATCTTGGTGTGAATTCGCGGTTAATATCATGCTCGGGGCAATTGTTACTTTCAAGCATTAGAAGATGAATCGTGTCAACGTTTGCGCTATGCTGATTTTTACTCAAATAAATCGGCACGATGATGCTTTTCTCGGATTTTGCACGATGCGAAAAAGTTTCGGATTCTATTGCATATACATTGATTCGCAAATTATTTAATTTCTCAAACTTTTCCAAGTCATGCAGAGTAGCGGGGAATTTGATGCCTGTGCAGTCCAACTCTCGAATATATCGGCAATAGCTATGCATCTGGCTAATATTGATGTCGACCGGGTGGAGAGCTGCGGTAACGGTCCACAGAAGACAACTTTCATCCTCGTTTTCGACGTTGACAACTGCCTTCTTGCGTTGAATGTCCATGGGTAGCGTAACGAATGTTGAAGCTCCTGCAGCGAGAGGCTGGTATCGGTTGATATTTACGGCAATATTTAAAATCTCGATCATACTCCAGCCGGAATCGCATTGTTCGAAATCTTCGACCTTGACGAGCAGTTTGTTCTTTGCGTCCGCGAACCAGCCGTCTATATCACTCGATGGGAGGATCGTCACGTTGGATGTATTGAAGCTTTTAACTTCCACAGCGACCTCGTCATGCTTGACGTGTTCAAATTCGCATGTCAATATCATGTTGACCTTCACATTCCCCTCATTACGCTGTGCCAGCTTCAATTTTCCGACGATGATCTGCCGCGCATCGCTCAAAAAGACCGCCAAATCCTTATGGCCAAAATTGGTGACAATGCCGGTGCGAATCCGGTTAGCAAAAGCGCTATCGACATCATCCCACTGTACACCCGCAGAACTGCCGATATTGCCGCCTGTCACCAGGTCATGCTGCCGCTGTTGCTGCTGGATCTTTGCCACCCAGGATTGTATGAGGGAGATCTTATGTTGGATTTGCTGTTTCGCCCCTACACTCATTCTCGGCTGTTGAAGAATATCTCGCAAAACTTGTATATTTGCCACTCCAATACCAATCCATTGATTAAAGACAACGTGACTTCCTTCTCCAGGAGTTTGCTCACGCAACAAATTGTACGCCTCCCTCATCTGCTCGACGAGTCCCATGTATGCTTCGGCGGCCATAACTTTGACGTTGGTGACGATGATATTCTGAACTTCCACGTGTTGTGTAAGCCGGATGAGTCTGCAATGGATGTGTTGCCCTTATGTCGAAGGATCCTGAGGGGGAGGGAGGGGGGTCTCCGTGTTCTGCAGCAGCAGCAGCTTCCAAGATAAAAATTGTGGTCAATCACGTCTGAGTCTGCACACGCCTACCCCTCCCCTATCAGTGAAAAAAACGTTGAAGATACCCAGTGGGAGAATCAGCTGGCGAAAAGCAGCTTCGAGCGGCATAGAGATGAATTCTGATCCCTAGACTCTTGACCGGGTGATTTGTGTTTATGGGACCTGACGATAAGGGTTGTTCGGGAAAAGCCTTTTGAGAAAACGTAGCAGCAGTCAGTAATTATTGTACCCAGATGGTGAGAATCCGACTCTGCGACGATTAGCCAAGACTGAACCGCTTGGTAAATTTCTGCATAAGGTTATTGCGATGGTTCATAATGGTGCATAAACACATTTTCAAATATTCTGGCATGGTTTTAATTTCCTCCTTGCGTCCCTTTCCCACTGCGTTTATGATCGGCATGAGCTGAGAGGAAGCATTTCCAGGAATTTTTTCAAGTGGTCTAGCGTTATCTAACCTAGAGCCTCTCGCCGTCGAACAAGACCCGACAGGAACCCCCCCCCCCCCCCCCCCCCCCCCGCCACCCACGCTACCCCCTCGCTCCTCCCCCTCCTCCCTAGCGGCACTGCAGTCGCCCCGGCCTGTAGGAATAGGGGGACTGGTGGCGGAAATTGGAACTAGAATCCAGAACTCTCATATCCTATCTACTCCCATCCCCTCTCCGCGGTACTGACCTACCTGGCATAGAGAAGGACAGCCGAGGAATTGCGAAGGTAAAGATTCGAGGCGTGTTTACCACGCCAGGCGCCCAACAAAATTTCGCGATAGCTTTTGTAAGTTTCAGATTGCATTGCGGGTTGCCGAATCATTGTGCACCAGGTTAACTCTTGGGAACTTCTCCGGGTGAACAAGAGCGGCGAAAAACCTCGTCACATTATATAATATTGTTACATATGAGGGTGTAATAAATAGTCAGGAGATTCAAAAAGACTGGGGTGGTTTATTTAGGACAAAAGTACAAGGAGATGTGTCGCTTTTAAAGTCCGTTCAAGGAATGCCAGAAGGATCCTCATCGATTCCAAAAGACGACCGTTGTCAGGGAACATCAGATCTTCATTTTGATTAATTAAATCAATACATGCATATTCGAAGGGGGAAACCGTAACAATATCATTATTTAATTATGTACTTAGTTCTATGATTGTACTACGTAGTCTCGCCCTCTGAGATCAACTTGTACTAACGCCAGTTGCATGATCGTATCACAGCAATTTCAAAGAAATGAAAATTTGCGCTCCAAATCGCAGCGGCTCCGTCATTCCTCTTTTGTTCATTACGTTTTGCTGTGCGATCGTAAACACACGCGCGTGTTACTCCGTTCGTTTTCATTTCTCCATTTTTATTGCTCATTATTCTTGAGGATGCCTAATGATCCGATAGATCAGGGCGCCTCATCATCGTCGGTTCGGCCAACCGAAAAGATGCTTCTAGACGCCTTAAAGTGTCTACAAAGTGGGGTGGCGGACCTAAAAAGAGAGCGTGCCGGGTACGGACAAGGATATCTCCGTCGACGAGAAAATGCGGATTCCAGGAGCCCCTCGAGGTACTCAGACTCATGCTCGGATAGTGATTGTTCCCGTCAACACAACTCACGTCCCCGTTCCAGTCAGGGACGCCAAGAACATTCTTGAGAGCGAGGACGCCATGAACGACGCCATCGCCATGTTGGTTCATCTCGAAGCCGATCACCATCACGGCTATCACGCAGGGCAGCTCATACCGAACATCGCGATTCCCGTTCGAGGAACTCGCAGCACTCGAGAAGTGGAATTCGAGACAGTGTACTAAGAGATGGTGTTGATCGTCACCCGAGAGGTACGACACATCATTGGGTACAGTCGAGGTTCATGTCTTGCATCATATTTTGAGGCTAAAGTCTCGTGCAGTCAAGGCTCATATCTTGCATCAAATTCTAAAGCTAAAGTCTCGTCAAAATTTGTTGACAGCCAATCATCTGGTGCGTAATTCCGTTTTTTATAGTTGAGGCGCAGAACCAGAGGCCCCTGCTAACCAAGTCCCTAGCCAGCCCGGAAAAGGATCCAGAAATGGACAATTTATCACGTGAAATAGCGAGTAGATTCATTGGTCAGATGCAGATAGAAAGTGCATTAGGCCCGGACCTATTCACTCCTCTATCCGAAGCCTGGTCCAACATTATCAGGGTCGGTATTCCAAAGGACCAAAATCAAGCCCTGATATCAAAATTCCCTACGCCAAAAAACTTTGATTTATCTCGAGCTCCACCGACGAATAAAGAGATATAATCGGCATTACTTTCGTCAAAAGCAGGAATTATCACTAAAAGAGATGGGTACCAGGTGGACATTCAGACTCAGCCGGGAACTGGACTCTGTGCTCTTGGACAAGTTTTTTCAGACCTGTTGAGAAAAGAAATTGATAAAGACTTTGACCTAGATTTCACCAAACTTACTACAACTCTGGGTGAGGCAGGCAGAATTCTAGTGGACGTACATCACGAAATTTCTCTCTCCCGTAGAGATTGTATCATCCCGCACCTGAGCCTTACAGCCAAACAGGTGTCTGAAGGGGGTGAGATTGGCGCTTTTCTCTTTGGCGAGGATTTTTCGGACCGTTTCAAAAATACCCTCGCTATGGAAAGATCAGCTAAAGATCTTATAAAAACGACGCAGGCTGCTTTAATATCTCGAAAAACAACAGGTTGACAGGATATTCGCCAACACATTGAACCTTTAAATGCGAAACTCCCTGGCAAGACGAACAACAATTACAAGAAATTCGGCACATTGTCAGGGGGACGAAAATTTCAGAGCAATTATCATCAATCTCCAGACCGCAGCCCTCGTCGCAACCATTACAACAAACGTCGTCATTAGACCAGGTACAGCTCATGGCTGGTTGTCTTGATTCCTTTTATGAAAACTGGCTCAATATTACGTCAGATCAGGCCGCCCTTGAGACAATTTCGGGTTATAAAATACCTATTATTTCTAAGCCAATCCAATACAAGATTTCTGAAACTCAACCCTTTTCTCCACAAGATAGGTTAGCTTGTATAACTGAGATACAAAATTGATTGCGAAATGCGCGATCTCAACTTGTTTACCGGTCGAGGAAGGCTTTATATCATCATTTTTTCTGATTGATAAACCCAATGGAGAGAAAAGATTTATCTTGAATTTGAAAAAACTGAATAAGTTCATGGTTGCTCCACATTTCAAACTTGAGGACTGGAAAACTGTAATTAGATTAATCTCCCCAGACTGCTTCATGGCCACAATTGATCTTGAAGATGCTTATTTCACGATCCCAATAGATACACATTTAAAAAAAAATTTAAGATTCAAATTCGAGGGCGTTATTTACGAATTTAATTGCTTACCCTTTGGATTGTGTACAGCACCCTACGTGTTCACGAAAATTATGAGGCCTGTTTTATTTTCACTAAGATCACAAGGTTTTCAGTCTGTAAACTATTTAGATGATTTTTTACATTCAGTAAAACCTTCTAGTCAAAAATGCCAAATGAACGTCTGTGCTACCAGGGAACTCTTACAGTCTCTAGGGTTTAGGATCAATTTAGATAAGTGTCATCTATTACCAGCGACTGAACAAAAATTCTTGGGATTTATTATAAATTCTCAGTTGATGTCAATTAGCTTGACAGCAGAAAAACGAACAAAGATCCTGAATCTGGCAGTGAGTTTTAAGAACAGAAATTCTTGTCGTATTAGGGAACTTTCCCAATTCATTGGAATTTCAATTGCAGCCTGCCCAGCAGTTAAATATGGCTTCCTTTACACAAAGATCTTGGAGAGACAAAAATTCTTAGCATTGGACAAATTTTATAGTAATTACGAAGCTAAAATGACCTTAGCCCCCCTGTTAGCTGCAGATCTCAATTGGTGGATCAATAACATGAACAGTACTTCCAGCACAATCAGAGACGACTACTACGAGTTGGAAATTTATTCAGATGCATCTCGTTCGGGTTGGGGTGCCGCTTGGGAAAAGAAAAAGACCCGTGGATGGTGGAATTCGGTAGAGAAAAATTATCACATTAATTTTCTCGAATTAAAGGCAGCCTTTTACGGGTCGAAGTGCTTTGCGAAAGATCTCAAGTCATGCCAGATACTTTTAAGAATCGATAACACCACTGCTATTTCTTACATTAACAAGATGGGTAGCATTCAATTCCCAAACCTGTCGACTCTGAGCAGGGAAATATGGCAGTGGTGCGAAAAGAAAAACATTTGGATTTTCGCATCTCACATTAGTTCGAGCCAAAATTTTATTGCCGATAAAGAGTCAAGAATTTTATCGGAAGAGACTGAGTGGGAGTTGGCGGATTATGCATTTAGGAAAGTTAACCTTATTTTTGGGAAGTTTGATGTGGACTTATTTACCACCCTTAATAACACTAAATGTTCGACCTTTTTCTCGTGGTTCCCAGATCCGTCAGCTGCAGCAGTAGATGCATTTACGGTCTCGTGGTCCTGTTTCTTTTTTTATGCTTTTCCCCCGTTTTCTCTCATTATGAGAACGTTGAGAAAAATTACTAGAGATAAGGCGGAGGGAATTCTTGTAGTCCCTCATTGGCCCTCTCAAGCTTGGTTTTCTCTTTTTAAGAGCTTATCTATATCTGAGCCTGTATATTTCAGCCCTGATATAGACTTATTATCTTCTCCTTTCAGACAATCTTTTCCAACATGACGCTCACTTTCCCTGGTAGCGACCAGATTATCAGGAAAGCCTTCCTCCTCCAAGATGTACCGAGATCGGCCCTGGATACTACTATGGCCTCCTTAAGCCAGGCAACATTAAAGCAATACGAGAGGCCAGTCTCACTTTGGTGGAAATTTTGTCAAGATACACAAGTTTCGGTTTTCTCTCCACCTCGAAGATCGGTGTTGGAATTCTTGACAATATGTACATCAAACTTAGGTTCTTACAGTTCGTTAAATACATATCGTTCTGCCGTTTCCTTGATAACCATGACTAACGTAGGCCAGGATCAGTTTGTAAAAAGATTTATGAAAGGATTTGCAACTCAAAAACCATCCAGACCCAAGTATAACAAAACCTGGGATCCAAGTAAAGTCCTGGACCACATTTCTCGATTTTACCCAAATTCAGAATTATCATTCGAGAAATTATCCAAAAAATTGGTTGTTCTTTTAGCTCTTATTACAGCTCAAAGAGTTCACACATTGTCTCTTATAAGAGTCGAGAACATTCGGTTTTTAGAGGATGAAATACGGATCGAAATCCCTGATAGAATTAAGACTTCAGGCATGAATCGTAATCAACCCCGGTTGATCATTCCGGCATTTAAGGAGAAACTTCAGCTTTGTCCAGTACAAACCCTACGTGACTATTTAGATAGATCAAAAGCCCTTAGTTCGCCCAGGGATCCTTTTCTGATTGTCATTACTAAAGCGCCTTATACTCATGCCTCTTCTCAAACGATTCGCCACTGGATTAAAAAAGTCCTCAACGACAGTGGCATTGACAGGACCTTTGCGGCCCATAGTAGTAGACATGCCTCTACATCAGCGGCTGCACGCCAAGGTTTAAATATGGAAACAATTTATAGAACAGCAGGCTAGTCAGGGGTGTCACAAATGTTTGGCCGTTTTTATAATAGGCCACTAGCAGACAAATCTTCGTTTGCAAGAGCCGTATGCAACTCTTAGTTAAGAATAAGTTCAACGTATTTTGCAATATTATGTTTCCGTATTGTGTGATATTTATTGTTATGAATAAAATTTTAAATGAAATTATTATTCATAGCGGGGTGTCAAGTCCCCCACCTTCCTTTTTGATTTCAAATCAAATCTTTGAACATCTACAAGTTGATCTCAGAGGACGAGACGACGTAGTACAATTAAACGATTAAACGAACTTACCAAGTGAAATTCGATCGTAATTGTACGAGTAGTCTCGTCCGAAGGAGATCAAACCCTCCCTACCCATTTTTTCATCTGTCCCAATCTTGATTTGAAATCATCGCTACCTTTAAACTGAATGAACAAAAGAGGAATGACGGAGCCGCTGCGATTTGGAGCGCATATTTTCATTTCTTTGAAATTGCTGTGATGCGATCATGCACCTGGCGTTACTACAAGTTGATCTCCTTCGGACGAGACTACTCGTACAATTACGATCGAACTTCACTTGGTAAGTTCGTTTAATCGTTTAATTTATAATGTTTTGGTATCCTTGAGGTTGCTAGCTTCTATGATCGATTGATTAAAATATTGAACTTGATTAATAAGCTATCTTGGCTCTATCGCAGTGAACAATTTTACGTTTATTTTTTTTTCAACTCTATTTCTATATCATTCTTTT
Source organism: Diprion similis (assembly GCF_021155765.1). Lineage (NCBI taxonomy): Eukaryota > Metazoa > Arthropoda > Insecta > Hymenoptera > Diprionidae > Diprion > Diprion similis. The sequence goes on along the minus strand of NC_060107.1, from coordinate 17,048,483 downwards.
CTGGAAATATTTCTGTGATTTAGTACGGTCCTCTGTAATTGTCGTCTAATTTTCCTGTCTCTTGATTTTTTACTAGATGAATGTTTTGTCCTACTTTGAAATTGACTGGATTCAATTTTCTGTCGTAATATTGTTTCGATCTAGCTTTGGCTTTTTCTAAATTCTCGCGTGCTGTATTTCGAATTTCTATAGTTTGAAGCATAAGATTTTTTACGTAGTCGTCATAGGTCAGGACTTCGTCTAGGGGTGGGAATTCTGAAGGCATACGGGCGTTGCGTCCGTAAACTACCTGAAACGGGGTGTGGTTTGTTCCTTCATGCTTGCTTGTATTATAAGAAAATGTCGCATGACACAACCATTCATCCCAATCTTTTTTCGTTAAATAATGCTTCAAGTAATCTACAAGTACTTGATGACTTCTTTCTAATGAACCATTTGATTGAGGATGGAATGTTGTAGTTTTAAATTGCGTGATTTTAAATGCTTTTGCAACTCGTCTCATTACTTGACCAATAAATGCTGCTCCTTGATCAGTTAAAATTGTTTTTGGACATCCGTATTTACATATAAAATTCTTCACGAATGCATCTGCGATATCTTCAGCAGTTGCATGTACTAAAGCTATTGCTAAACTGAATTTTGAAAGATTATCTTGCATGGTTAACACGTACTTATAACCGTTCTGAGATGTTTCGAAGGGTCCTACTATATCTAGTGCTACCTTATCAAATACGTCTGCGGATGTGTCTGTGATGACCATAGGCTGTTTTGTTTTAATACGCGTGAGTTTCTTCTTTTGACAGCTGACGCATTTCTTTATAAAATCTTCAATTTGTTTTTTCATATTATCCCAGAAATATTTCTGTCGAATTCTATTGTATGTTTTCGTAATACCTTTGCGTCCTGCAATCGGAGATTCGTGATTTTCTCGTATTATTCTGAGTCTAATATCTGGAGTTGGAATGATAATTTTGTCTTTACAGATCGTTATGACAATTTGTGTTCCAAATACTTGTCTAATGATGTTCTTTATCTCAACCCATACAAGGTTATTAATACCACTTTTACCTTGAGATATAGCTGCTGTTTTAATATTTAGATCTTCCATATTTTGCTTCAAATTTACGAATGCGTCGTAAAAGTTCTTTTCTAAGGGTATATCTTGTTCGTGTTCTTGAATGACTAATGCTATTATTCTTTTCTTCGATGTTCCTAATATAATTGTGTATCCTATCTGATATTCTTTTATCGGCTTAATGTTTTTTAAGTATCCTTTTTCAGTAAGGAGTTTACCTATTTGACCTAATGCTGTTCCATTAGTGGAAATGAAGCATAGATAGTTGTCTTTTCTCATTTCTAAATTGTCTCGAGTTTCTAACGAATTTTTCTTTCGAATCATCAGATACTGAGATATCTGATATACTGTCTAAGTTGCTTAATTCTACTGAATTGTCTGGTAAGTTCTGCGAATCATTGATTTCTAATACTGCGTCTAGGTTTTCTAAAGCATTAGAATTATTCATTGATACTATGTTTTGATGGCTTTGAGAATCTAGAGTTAAATTTATTTTCGAAGGTTCTATGTTGACGTTTTCGAGTGAAACTGGTGTTTTCGGAGTCGGCAATACTTCTACTACCTGCTTCCTAATCTTTCGACTGTTAATTTTATTTCTCACGGGCTTAGGTTTAGAAGGTTTATTTGCATGGCTGCCTTGGTGATCTCTTGAGCTTTTGTAAAATGCATACTTGTGCGTTGGTTTATGTTGTCTCGTCGTCCGTCAGGGTTCTGGTATTTTTTTCACGTCTCTGCTAGGTATAATTTTCCCTGTAACTTCGATATTTTACTTTGACACGGGTGCTCTTGGTTTTATAATTTCTGTACATTTTTTCTGTTCGTCTGGCAAATGTCGTACTGGCGTCTGTTCTATTGTCCGTTTAACTTCAGTGTCACTTCCACTAGAGGGTGAATTTTTTGTCCGATTTCGAAAGTCTTGGAACTTGTCGTCAACGTCCATCCTTTGTGTGGTCCCCGTTAGCCTGAATTATGGTTGTGATCGGTTCATCATATTCCGAAGCTGATTTAATGTCTGCAGTTATAATTTGTCTTTCTGTACTTTCTTCGTCCAATTCTATGTCGTCATGCAAATTCGTTTGTCTAGAGATTAGGTCGTCTGTCTTTGATGTAAGGTATGGAGTAATTTCGTCTATGTTAGTCATTACTTTCGAGTTATCTGCAATAGTTTTTCGTCTTGTTCTAAGAGATGGTGAAGGTGGGAATTCGGCTGTTCTTGATGAACGCTTATTCAATGAATCTCTAGCTAAGCTTCTTTGAAAATTATTTTTCCTATCCGTCAAAGGCGTTTTTGAATGTGTCGATGTGTCAGTCACACTTGACACGGATATAGTCTTGGGAGTGTGAACAGGCGTAACTAAAGAAGGCTGTTGAGTTGGCGTTAAGGGTGATTCAAGATGTTCGGAATAGTTTATTTTTCTTATTTAAAATGGCGGGCGAATTTGATTGGTGAGAGCTGGCAGCCAATAGGGTGGCGAGGTAAGCCGAGTGGAGGGAGTCGACCGTTGGCCACGAGTCGAGCAAGACGTGCGAGAGAAATTTATGTACGTGAAACAATAAATAGTATATTACATACCTAGGGCAGTAAAATAAGAAAAGTCGGCTTCGCCTCGACCAACAATTGCATGTGATCTGACGCTTTCTTTTTTACTGCCCAAGGATAGTATACCATTTTTCTGCCCGACAGAGCCGGAAAGTGGTAACTTCGTTTCGCGCAGGCGGCAGAAAGTTGCCACTTTCTGCTCATCGGACAGAAAAACCATTTTTTCTATCTATCAAACGGCTGAAGAATTATTGTAAGAACCTTCTTCGAACATTTGGCGACCGTGACAGGACATTGGTGTTGCAATAATCGACCGTGCGCCATGAAAAATGGAAGGTGCAAAAAAGTTAAGAAAAATCGCGCGTAGCGCGTTCACGAGGGCATGCAATAACTTCGAGAGACTCGTCGAAAACGCGCAATCGGATCCAGACGATATTCACGTGATTTACGAGATCGTGAGAGATGGTGCCGCGGATCTGGAGATCGCGAATAAAAAGGTTTTCAATGAAATGGTGGCTGCAAACTGCGCAGAGGAGGATTTCGAAACGGAAAGTATATCTGAGGAGGAGTATAAAACGAAATTCTTACGAGCCAAACTGAAAGCCACGGAGAGACTCGATTGTCGTAACATAACCACCGTGAACGGGAACAATCTCGGTAACTGCGTGACAAACGACACTGGCGCGAGCCGAAGGAGTTTCAAGCTACCAAAGATCGAGCTGAAAAAGTTCAGCGGAGAAGTCAAAGATTGCCTGCAATTTTGGTCTCAGTTCAAAAAGATCCACGACGATGCGACAATCGGAACGGAGGACAAATTTCAGTATTTGTTACAGGCTATGGTCACTGGATCTCGGGCGAGCGAATTAGTCAACAGTTTCCCGCCAACCGGTGAAAATTACGAAAAGGTAATCAAAAGCTTAAAAAGTCGTTTTGGTCGAGACGAATTCTTGTCGAAGTTTACGTCTGAGAATTATTGAAACTCGTTTTGCAAAATGCGGTGAAATCGAGGGTGAAGCCCGCGATGTCCAGTCTCTACGATAAACTCGAATCACACATACGAGCCTTGGAAACGTTGGGAGTTACGACCGATAAATGTGCTGCGATGTTGTACCCCCTTGTAGAGTCTGCGCTTCCTGAGGAAATATTACGGGCCTGGCAAAGGAGTGTCGTATTGGGAAATGATGTCGAGTCGAAAGAGCGTTTAACCTCACTTTTGAATTTTCTAACGAATGAGGTCGAAAACGAGGAAAGAATAGCCATGGCCGTTCAAGGATTCGGAATATCATCTGAGTCGGATAATGCGAAAAAAATCGATCCGGAAAAAGCGAAAAAATCGAAACCAAAATCCGAGACGAAGGATATACCGACAGCGACGACGCTGCTGACGACGAAGGACGACAAATCAATGTGCGTTTTTTGTTCCGGGGTGCATAAAAGTCCAGATTGCATCGAGGCCAGAAAAATGACGCATCAGGAGAAACAATCGAAATTGAAACAGCAGAATGGTTGTTTCAACTGTACGAGGAACGGACATACGGCTCGAAAATGTCGAGTTAACCTGAGTTGCAATAAGAGACACGTTGTCGTCATGTGCCCAGAGATGTCGGAAAAAGGAAAAACGATTGATGAAAAAACGAAATACGAGACGAAAATTGATACCGATAGCAATTTAGCCAATTTCGAGAATGTCCCTGAAGTTCTTTTACAGACGTTGCGCGTGAGGCTACGCGGCGAGAAAGCGGAACGAGAAGTACGAGCTATCATTGACACCGGGTCGCAGAGATCATACGTGACAAGAGAGGCTGCAACAGCCGTCGGATGTACGCCCGTTGGGTGTTTGAGACTAACGCACAATTTGTTCGGAGGAGTCAAATCGCAAGAACAAGAACATAATCGGTATCAGTTTAGAATGATCGATCTTGGAGGTAAGTTTCCCTGTCGTTTCGAGGTATTGGAAAACGAAGAAATATGTAGCAACATTCCCAATGTACGAGTAGGGCTGTGGGCGGCAGAGCTGAAACGTTTAAAAATCGAGCTTTCCGATGTTCACGATGTTTCCGAGCCCATTCAGGTACTGATCAGAGCGGATGTTGCTGGTAAGTTAATGACGGGCAAGACTCACGTACTGAAAAGTGGTCCAGTGGCCGTTGAGACACGTTTGAGATGGACATTAATGGGAAAAGGGACGGAAAGCCGTGAGAGATCGGACGCAGCGTTGACGGTGATTTCAATTTTCCAGGCAGAGGTGGAGGTTGAGAAATTGTGGGAATTAGGTGTGCTCGGCATATCAGACCCAGTTCGAAAACAGACGACCGAAGAGCGTTAAAAATTGTCGAAGCGGATTTTCGGCGTACTGTGCGACTGAACGACGAAAACCGTTACGAGGTTCAGCTGCCGTGGATTAGTGATCACCCTCCGATACCGTCAAACCGAGCAATGGCAGAAAAACGTCTGGAAGCGACGACAAAAAGACTGCGAAGCGGCGGATATCTCGACGCGTACGACGGGGTCCTGGACGAATGGCTGAAAGAAGGAATAATCGAACGCGTGCCCGATACAGAGATCGAAAACTTCGGACATTATCTCCCTCACAGACACGTTATCAAACAGGATAGTACGACGAAAATCCGGCCGGTTTTCGATGCTTCGGCGAGAGAGAAGTAATTTCCGTCTTTGAATCTATGCCTCGAAAAAGGCCCAAATTTGATTGAACTGATCCCCGCGATTTTGGTGACATTTAGATCGTCGAAAATTGGCGTTATCGCGGATATAAGAAAGGCTTTTTTACACATCAGCATTCGCAGAGAGGACCGCGATTTTCTTCGATTTCTGTGGTGGAAACGGGGAACGAGTCGAGAGATCGTTATATATCGTCACTGTCGGGTCGTTTTTGGCGTGTCTTGCAGTCCGTTTTCGCTAGGAGCAGTAATAAAGCTACATCTGGAAAAGGCTTCAGAAAACATCGAGGATATGGAACGAGAGGCGTGTACGAAATACACGCTCGAGAAATTGAAAAGAAGCTTTTACGTGGATGACTGCATAACGAGCGTAAATAAAGAAGCTCGATCGGTTTGTAGAAGAATCGACTAAGATCATGGGGACTAGCGGATTCGAATTGAGAGGGTGGGAGAGGTCTGGACAACACGAAAATGAGCGAACGAAGGTCCTGGGACTTGTCTGGAATAAGAAGAACGATACCCTCGAGATCAACATGACGAGTTTGAAACAGGAATTACCGGCGAAAATAACGAAGAGAGTTATTCTATCGATAGCACAAGCTCTTTTCGATCCGATCGGTTTTACCGCGCCCGTAACCTTGTTTCCAAAAGTTTTACTCCAAGAGGCTTGGGCATCGAAGATCGACTGGGAGACGGCGGTGAACGACGACTTGACAACGAGATTTGTCGCGTGGTTCGAAGAATTGCAAATGTTGGGCGAAATGAAAATATCGAGACATTTGTTCGATGGTACCGAAAAACCAGAAAATATGAGTCTCCATGTATTCTGCGATGCTAGTCAAAAGGCATATGCGGCCGTAGTCTACATACGTTCTGAAACCGTCGAGGGTGTAACCCTACGACTCGTACAAGCAAAATCTCGAGTGGCGCCGAAGAAAACGACGATTCCTCTTCTTGAACTGTTAGCGGCAACGATCGGCGCGCGTTTAATGGCATCGACTATAAATGCTTTGGAGTTAACTGGAATTTTGACGTCTTTTTGGAGTGACTCGACTACGATCTTGTCCTGGATACGAAGAGAGTCCGAATGGAGCGTGTTCGTTTGGAATCGAGTACAGGAAATAAAAAAATTGACGGATTGGAAAGAGTGGAGACACGTCCCTGGCGAGATCAATCCGGCGGATTTGCTCTCGAGAGGATGCTCTGTGGAAGCGTTGATTGCGTCAAAATGGTGGGAGGGTCCAGAGTGGCTGTTGAATCCCGCGCGAGATTGGCCTAGACAGTCATTCACAGCTGACGAGACGGAAGTACGTACGGAGCTGAAGAAAACAGCGACGATAATGATGGTCAACGATTCTCGAGAAATCCCATCGAACGATTGGATTTATCAACATCGATCTGGCTATCGAGAAACCATACGTTTGCAGGCGTACGTACGGCGGTTTGTGAATAATTCTCGACGTTCTAGGGAAGAACGGAAAATCGGAAATTTGTCGGTGGCAGAGATCGAGGAAGCAGAAATGCAAGTTCTTGAGTCGGTTCAAGAGGAATCGTTTAAAGGCGAGTACGACGAGAGATTTGGGTCGTTGAGTGCGTTCAAGGACGAGGACGGTCTCATTCGATTGAATACGAAAATTGCGAGACGTTCAGATGCGTACTCTTTTCGTTTTCCCGTTGTTTTGCCGAGCCGCCATCCGATAACGCGTCAATTGGTTTTCAAGAAACACGTGGAATTATGTCACGCCGGAGTACAGACTGTCCTGGTCAACCTTCGAGAGGATTTCTAGATCGTCGGAGGACGAAGAACAGTCCGTTCGATCGTTAAAAAGTGTATAATTTGTAAAAAACAAGAAGTCAAAAGTTTCGAGGCAAAAACGACATCGTTGCCACTCAACCGTGTGAGAGAGGCGGGCGTCTTCGAAATATCGAGCGTAGATTTTGCCGGCCCGGTATTTTTAGTGGGAAAACAAAAGGCGTGGATATGTCTATTTACCTGCGCCGTATACCGAGCCGTACATCTGGAATTGGTAACTTCTCTGGCAACCAGTGCGTTTTTAGAAGCATTTCGACGATTTGTAGCAAGACGCGGACGCCCACACACAATGTACAGTGACAATTTTGCAATATATTAACGGATACTGGTTAGCAGTGGGTCAGGTATAGGGAGAAATAAATTCCAGGGTAACAAGCCTTGATACTAGTCGGGTCTAATACAGGTGGGTATTTATTGTTGACTGTCTACATGGCGACTGACTCTCGACGATACAATTTCGAGGCTCCCGAGTGTCGAGGATGCTCCACCCATTACACATACTATCGTGGTGATAGAGTATCATGTATCCACTTAAAGGATGTTGGTGATTGTCTTACAACAGACAATGGGACAAATTTCGTGGGGTCGGAGAACCTGTTCAAAAAGATCGATTGGAAAAGAGTCTCTGATTATTCAAGAGCTCAGAAGATGAGATGGAGCTTCAATCCACCATCTGCTCCGTGGTGGGGAGGATGGTGGGAGCGTCTTGTCGGGCTCGTTAAACGATTGCTTCGTCGAATATTGGGTAAGGCATGTTTGACTTATGAGGAGATGATGACGACGCTTTGCGACTGTGAATCGGTCATAAATTCGCGACCGATGACCTACGTATCCGACGATCCGATGGATTTGGTTTCGTTGTCGCCATCTATGTTCCTGCAGGAAACCAGAGAGATTGGCGTACCCGATTGCGACAGTGTGGATCGTAATAGCATGGTAAAGAGAATGCGCCACAAACAAAAATTGCGAGACGATTTACGACGTCGGTTTCGAGCCGAGTATCTCGGTCAATTGATGCAGCGCAATAAGTCAAAAACGGACCAGCGTATGCCCAAAGTGGGTGATACTGTTATGATTGGCAACGACATTCATAAACGACTAGAATGGCCGTTGGCGAGAGTTCTGGAAACTATCGCTGGGAATGATGGAGAAATTCGGGTCGTTCGTTTGAAGACGGCTTCAGGAGAAGTCACGAGGCCGGTGCAACGAGTGTACCCTCTCGAACTGAACGATAACGAGAGTGGTGAGATGAGAAAGAGACAGATCGACATTCTCCCGAGAGCAGAAGCCGCTGAAACGGCACCCCAAGACGAGAAACCGAGCTCGAGCTCGACTGTTCCAGAAGAAGCAACCATAACGCGAAGAGGACGGGTCGTCCTGCGACCTGAACGTTACACAAATAAAAAAAAAAAAAAAGACTTACGTTATTTTGAACTTCTGAATTTTAATTTTTGCGTTGCTTTCATTTTAGTCCGATATTTATATTCGAGATTTATTGAGACAAATCTCGGGTGGGAGGATGTTCGGAATAGTTTAATTTTCTTATTTAAAATGGCGATCGAATTTTATTGGTGAGAGCTGGCAGCCAATAGGGTGGTGAGGTGAGCCGAGTGAAGGGAGTCGACCGTTAGCCACGAGTCGAGCAAGACGTGCGACAGAAATTTATGTACGTGAAAGACAATAAAAACCATTTTTTCTATCTATTAAACGGCTGAAGGATTATTGTAAGAACCTTCTTCGAACACAAGAGATTGTCTGCTTTCCGCATTGACTATAGCTAATTTTTCTCTTGGCTTACGCGTATTTGATTCTGTGTTGCTTTTCTCGGTTCGACATTTAACTGGATTTAATACGTAGGAATCATCACTATCCGATGATGAGGATTGAGTGTCTATATAGTCTGGAAGTATCGTGGATTGTGTGACGATATAGCATCATTTAAATAGTGCGCGCTCTGAGTGGTGCCTAGATTGTGTGTCGCGGTGCACGCTTGACTGATTGCGACACAGCCACCTGGAATCGGATCGAGGATCGAGGATCGAGGAAGAAAGACTCAGCGAGAAGACGCCAGGCCGAACGGTCAAATTCCTCGCACTCACATTATAACTTATTTCGTGTAATGTCTCATGGATGATTTAATTATTAATCTAATATACCAAGTGGTATTTAAAATTCAACCAGTATATCGTGGAGATTTAATTATCTCAAGTTCAACGGTGGCGCTAACGCCAATAATTTTTGAAGACGCTCCCAAAGTTCGGCAGTAAAGAAGCTGAATTGAACATCGAATCAACATCCATCTTACATCAACGGCATCTCACCAGCTATTTCAACTGCAATCATCATCGTCGAAGGCCGTTGCCGCGAGCTGCTCACTCCAACAAACCTTTCATCTGCTTGAGTATCAGAAATTATGTGACATATCAACTAATTCGAACCCTCCGAAATATCACGAATATCTAACTTTCTTTTTTGTGTATGTAGTAAAGAGACATGTGAATGCTAAATCATAATATGTAAATTGGCGTGATTTTAATTTGTTAATTTTAAGTTTAAATATTATAATTGATTTTTCTTTGAGTTTTTATTTACCGAAGTCGAAGATTGAGAATTTGATTCTATTTCTATGATAACTGATTGTTGATTCTCATTCGATTTATTGATAACAGATGTTCTATGATTTTCTGGAGAATCTGGTAATTCGTCTGATGACGAATCTTCGTATTCAGATCGATGTCTGAATGGTATATAACGTTTATTATTTGATTTTCTTTCAGTAAGGATTTTTAATTTTCCTTTCTTACCGATTTCTTTTGAATGTGAATTTTTGTCTGTGAATTTAGATTTAAGACGACTGGCAATAGGTTGATCAGGCCTACCGTTATCCATCGCTTGTTTTTTGTCGTAGTCGGAGTTCGAACCTAATCGTGATGCTTTCGGATTTGTCACGTTTTTAGAATTTACTTTCTCGAAATGTTTATTACCATTCGGATTAGGGAAACCTAAAAAGTCTTCTTCTAGAAGAACTGCTTAAATTTCGTCGCCTAATCTTCGGGCTTCTCCGTGTGAGATTTTGAGTGGAATCAGATGACGATCGTAGCCTGGCTATACCCGGTGCTACGTTAAGGGCAGGGTCTGTCGACCGTCTCCACCTGAATTTTATGGGGTATACGTCCCTTTTTTCTATATCAACAGGGTTTCTTGACAACGCATCCGCATTTGTATTCATTTTACCTGCTTTATATAGGATTTTGAATTCTAATTCTTTTAAACGTTCTCTCCATCTCATTACACGTGACGTAGGGTCATTCGTAGAATTTACCCATACTAACGATCTGTGATCGGTTAACAAAGTAAATTGTCTAAGTACCATAGAGATATGGTCTAAAAGTTTTAATTGCATAAACGATTGCTACCATTTCCTTCTCAGTTGTTGAATAATTTTGCTCATGTTTGTTCAAGACTCTAGAAGCGTACGCGACGGGTACGTCTTCGCCTGGTTTTCCTTGCGACAATATGGCTCCTACTGCGAAACCAGATGCGTCTGTTGTAACTATGAACTGAGACGAAAAATCAGGGTATTGAACTATAGACGTTTCACAAAGTTTGTCGCGCAAGATCTCGAAAGCTAATTGCGTTTTCGAATTCCATTCGAATTTCTTATTTTTACTTATTAATTCCGATAAAGGCTTCGCGATTTTAGCAAAGTTTTTAATAAATCGACGATAATATCCAGCTAGTCCTAAAAATTCTTTCACATTTTTCGGGTTTTTCGGAACAGGAAATTTCTTTACAGCTTCGATTTTATTTGGATCTGGTTTAACTCCGTCAGATGCTATAATGTGACCTAAGTATTTAACTTCTGTTCTAAGAAATTTGCACTTGTCTGATTGTAATGTCAAATTAGCTTTTCTTAGACGTTCAGCAAGCTTTATAAATTTAGTTACATGCTCTTCATCGATCGTGCATAAATTTCGATGTCGTCGAGGTATACGAATAAATCTATTCCCTGTAAACCTCGTAAAACTAAATCCATAAGCCGTTGAAAGGTTGCTGGTGCGTTTTTCAGTCCAAAAGGCATTCGGTTAAACTCGTAATGTCCGTAAGGGGTTGTAAATGCTGTCTTATGTTTGTCGTCTGGGTGCATAGCAATTTGATGGAATCCTGAGGCTAAGTCAAATATTGAAAAATATTTAGCTCCACCTAGTTGATCTAAAATATCTGATATCCAAGGTAGTGGATATGCGTCTCCAATCGTTTTTTCATTCAATTTTCTATAATCGATAACTAATCTCTATCGTTTATTACCTTTCGAGTCTTCTTTCTTTGGTACAATCCATAGTGGAGAATTGTACGGTGAATTTGATGGTTCTACGATATTCATTTTTAGCAAATCTGTGATTTGTTTCTCGATTTCTGGTTTTTGGAAAGAAGGATGTCTGTACTGTCTAGTGTTGATGGGTATCTCGTCTGTAGTTAGTATACGGTGCATGCATGTGTTAGTAACTCGCAGGGGTTCTCCGGAGATGTGAAAAAGATCAGCTTATTCATTGATTAAATGAACCACTGCTTTACGCTCTTCCGTGTTCTAATCGCAATAAGTTGAGTACTTCATTAGCACGGTTTCCTCGCGTCCGAGTATTTGTGTGCTCTAAACTCTCGTCCTTTATGCAATTACTATCCTCGTCTACGCTTGTATCGAAAGGGTACAAGGGAATTACGGGAACTTCCACTTCAACGTCTTCATCCAGTGTGTTAATTGCGTATAAATAAGCTATTCCGTTGTTGTTCGATACAATGGTTTCACCTATGTATATTCTTTCCTGCGTATCTAAACGCGGTACGTAACCCTCTAAAATTTCCGTGTTCTTAACTCGAATAAACATCGCGGTTTTCTGTCTGGCCAGGAGCAAAAAACTTTCTGTTTCTGAGAACGGTATATTGATGTTATTTAGGGTAACGAACTTTGTTCGATAATCGATCTTTCCGTTATTGTCATGCATAAATACTGATCCTATTATACCTGCATAATTTAATAGAAAATCTTGCGGAACGACATTGAATTCACCTAGAATATTATTAATCCTGATTGTAATCTTTCCCAATGTTATAGGTTTGTCGAGTTTTGAAACTCCGTCAAGTTCGTAAGTAATCGAGGTATCAATCAATTCCGGATTCTTCAATTCGCTTATTCTTATTAAATTTAATTGAGATGCTGTGTCTACTAAAAATTTTCCACTTTTATATTTGAGATCTGTTGATTCTATGATGATAGCTGGTGATCTATGATTTGGAGATATTGAACCTATATTAATTTCAGCAATACGAGTTTCTGATACGTTTTTATGTTTTGTCTCGGAATTTATTATTCTGCTACTTGACGCTGGGTCTCTGAATTTCCCGTCGCCGCGTCTGTTCGAGGGGAAGCTTGAGCGTTTCCCGTCTGTGTATGAGTGCCGTTATTAGTCTGCGTCTTTGTGTTCTCACGCTTACTATTACTGTAGGCGTGCTTTCTACAATTCCGAATGATATGACCTGTAGTTAGGGAGCTGGCTGCCATTTTGGTATATGATTTGTTCGTCTTTCATATCGATAGGGATGAAAGTTCAGATCAATACAAATCGATTTGGTCGAGTTAATTAAGGTCCTACGTCCCTGCGTTTTTGAGTTACAGCGCTTCAAAAATGTAAAAAAAAAGGGTACTAAATCATGTGTTCGTGTCTGCCTCTTGGACTGATGGTCAGAATCATCCTCAAAACGTTGAAAATCCAGAGGCAGACATGCAGGGCCCTGCATTATCGTTGTAAAAATGTAAAAAAAAGCTCTACTAAATCATTTGTTCGTCGTTCTAGTTGCGTCCATTCGATTCAATAGGACTGCCCGAATACAAAATAAAAGTTGGCAGACATTTTCGTCACTGATTTTGAGGTGTACCATTTTTTGAAGTTCACGCAGAATCAAGGGAAAGCGGGTATTATGGCTATTTATTGTTGGTATTAATAGTTTTAGTATTATTATATTAATTAGTGTTTTTTATTGGGTCCAATAAAAAGAAGAAAAAAAAACAGTTTATTACAACGTCAGAAGACGCAAATGAATTTAAGGATGTATGTCATGGATCGTCCCAGCCAAAAATTGTATACGATCAGACTTTTCGTACTTTGTTACTTAATAAAAATCCTAAAAAATTCATCAACATTCGGCATGCTATGAACAACAATTATCAATAATAATATTTCTCAAAAGTTATTAACAAAATATTCAAATGGTCTGCCTTTGGAAAATCAGGGGTCTGGATGTCTGCCTCTGGATTTTCAACGTCTTGAGGACGATTCTGAGCATCAGTCCAAGAGGCAGACACGAACAAATGATTTAGCACACCTTTTTTTGAATTTTTGAAGCACTGTCAATTGACAACGCAGACCTGTCATGGTGGCAGACCATTTTTCTGTGGCCCTTCACATTGTTTTTAATCGAACAATTCAGGTCTGCCGAGCGAACATTTCATATACACGTTTTTAAATCATAAAATTTTTTTTTTTTATTTACTACTACAAACGTCAGAGGTCTGGATATCTGCCTCTGGATTTTGATCGTTTTCAGGATGATTCCGACCATCAGTCCAAGAGGCAGACACGAACAAATGATTTAGTACACCTTTTTTTTTACATTTTTGAAGCGCTGTCAATTGACAACGCAGGTCTGTCATGGTGGCAGACGCGGTCCTTAATGTTTCTTATGGTACAAACATTGATATTAATAATGTCTGCCAGACGAACAAATCATTTAGAAATTTTGGCAGCCAGCTCCCTAACTATGGTTTCTTACAATAATTGCACTCTAGATTAGCGTATGGATTTGTATTTTGATTCGTTACTGTGCTGTTTTTATTTTTTAAGAAACGACATTCGTCTGTCATATGATTATTTCTTTTGCAATATTTACAATACTTCTCTGTTTTTTTATTTGATTGTGATGTATTTCGATTTGAATTATTTTGTTGATTGCTATTGTTTCGTGATTTTGGATTTTTTTCCGGTTCATTGCATTTGAACTGTCAGTCTGAGCAGTAAAACAATCTTTTTCCTCGGATTCTGTCACTGTCGTATAAACTTTGTCTACATTCCTAATGTTCTTTTGTGTTTTTTCTATTCGCAAGGCTTCGGTTACTACTTCTTGCAACGTTTCGTATTTGTCTTTTGTTAACAAAAGAGAATATCGTGGAAAAATTCCAGAAATGAACGCATTGATTGCGGATAAAGTTGCCCATTTCTTAACTGTTTCGTAATTCGCGTCTCCGGTGTTGTCTGTCTCTACTAGCGTCATTTGTAAATGTAAGCCTACTCTGTAATTAAAATCTATAATTCAGTCGTCGGGTCGTTGTTCAAAATCACTAAATTCTTTTATCCACATCGATATATCTTTGTCTTTTTTGAAATGAGTCTTCAAAAATTTCTCGAGCTCATCTATGGTTTGTATATCGGCGCTAATTACCCTTTGTAAAGGTTCTCCTTTACATTTTGAACATAGCATTTTTACTATAAAATTTTCTCCACATTGAGGAACAAATGGTCTTACACTTTTGAATTCTTTAATAAATCTTTGAAGTGAGCAACCGGCAGGAGTACCATCGAATTCTGGGATTATTTTAAAAACGTCTTTGTAATCAAATTTGTGAATGTATCCTGAACCGTCTACTCTAACAGATGTGTTTGAATTTGTCATACTTGAATTTTGTTGACTGCTAACGTCCATTGGGACTTTAGTATCGTTATCAGGCATTTTGAGAATGATATGTGACTACTTTATGAAGGATATATAGGCAATAATCGGTGATTTGAAAGGTTGGGAGGAAGGGCGAAGTTGATGCTCTGCGAAGTAGATAGGATATAAGAGTTCTGGCGCACAATGGCGGCGTTTTGAGGGGGGGGTTCCCCCCATTGCTACGGCCTGGCCGGGCCGGCTGCAGCGGCGCGCGGCGGCGGGGGGGGGGGGGGGGGGGTCCGCGAATGGTGCGCGAGGAGCCCGCGGGGGGGGGGGGGGGGGAGGGGGGTCCGCGAAGGGCGCGCGGGGAGCCCGCGGGAGGGGGGGGGGGCATTAGGCGCGCGGTAAGTCCCCAGCGGCGCGGGGGGGGGGGGGGGGCGAAATCCTGTCGGGTCCTGTTCGACGGCGGGAAGCTCGAAGTTAGATAACGCTAGACCACTTGAGAAAAATTCCTGGAAATGCAGCCTTTCAGCTCATGCCGATAATGAATGCAGTGGGTGGTAATGTAAATAAATCTGTACATACTAAATTTTATCATAAATGCCGGATGCAGCTGTTGAAATAAATCTGTCACACATAAAAGATTCTTCAAAAATTATTAAAAAATACCAGATGTCGGTTACGGGAGGATGGTGGGAGGAGCAAGTCAATTTCAAAATAACAATTAGATACACTGAACAGATGTTTTTATTTATCCTCAATTACATTTAGCTTTGCAGCTTCTATATAATAATTGATCGTATTATTAATAATTTCAACAATTAACCTTATACATATTATTTTCTACATTCTTACATTTAACATATTACTCTAAAAATTGGCTTATACTAATTTCTTCACCGTGCCACTAATCGGACTGTACTCAACGACCCGATCGTGCAAGATCATACAGTAGGCTGCGGTGTTTCGAGGAAATTCTACGCTTGCTTCAAATTCCAGCCGGATGTCCACCGGTCCGGTTTTCAACGATTCATTTTGTTTTGAGCAATCGATGACGATCAGGGGCGCGCGTTTTATAAATTCACTTTTCGAGAGCAGAGGTTCGGCTTCCTTGTTGTAGTAGGATGTTTGAAACTGGACATACATATCGTACAGAATGGCGTATTGATTATTGGAAATATCTAGATTTAAATTCCCATAGGGGTAACACTGTGAGTTGAGAAAGAGTTTTACATCTCTTATTCTACAATGATCGAATTCGCTAGCATTTTTCAATGCCTCGTTTTTCCTTGCAGTTTGGAATCCCATTATGACGTATCTAGGCTTCTCCAGCTGTGTCGATGTCTTGACCGCCCAGACATGCCGCGTCGTTGATGGCAGCATCGGATACACGTACGTTTCCCAAGAACGAAAACTCATGGGAATGGCCGAGTCCTTGGCGATGTAGTTGAGTAGCTGGATTTTCGGCTTGTCGGCTAGTTTGATGTAGGGCAGCAGCCACTCGACTTTTTGAGGGTAATTTTAAACTTCTCGGTAGTGTTTGTCTGAAGTACAGCATTTAAATCGGTGTTAGTGCGTGTGAGAATCAACTCATGTTTGGCATTAACGACGACTCGGCAATAATCCTCGGCGAATCCCAGCAGATAACGCAGCGGTATAACGACATCAAAATTTCCAGCATCATCGGCCAGGTTGATATCGGCAACGCTCAGCCAACCGGTGTTCTCCAAGCCGCGCTGTTGCCCTGGGGTGAGGGATAAGTATCCCTTCATGATGCTGGTGATGCCCACATTTTTATTTCGATCAATTTCCACACCGTTCAACTCGTACCGAATTTCCTCAAACATATGGCAAACAGCCATGTTGACCAATTTTGTAGCGGCCACCATGGAATAATCTTCTTTTGTAACTTTCCCGTGAATGTGCAGGGAGCTTTTTTCCGGTAGCACGCACTCGTTCTGATTTTGAACGGAAATTCGAATTTCATCGTTATTCCCAAAGGTCGATGATGCAAATGGCTGGTGAGCGTGAACCTCAGAGTGTGCGATCGATTCGTCGAATGTCACGGGTTTCTGTATTCTTATTATTTCCTCCATGGTAACACGCACAGGATGCAGCGAACACGAATTTTTATTTTCCAAAATTTCCACGTAATCGAAGACCTAGACTCTGGAGAAACCGAGCGTTCAGAGGTGTCAGCTTCAGCGGAGATGTCAGCTTCGTCAATGGTGCTGGACGACTGATGATATTTGGCCATGACGTCTCGCTTTTATAACTTTTGCCTGACTTTTTCGTCTCAAATACAATCCCCATTATTTCACCGATTTTACATGTAAGCGTACCGTTATCGTTTCTCCGCGAAAATTAATCAACTCGTCGTCTTGATCGACTATCCGCAGCTGTATATTCTGTATCGACTGTACGGCGATTGGGAGGTAAATGATGTTGGCGGGAACTTCAACAATCTTATATCCAGATGGGACGGTGGGGAAAAATTCGTGAATCGTGTGAGCCTGACGTCCGTTTATGTACGCCCCGGTGGTTATGTTGCACTCAACGCGTATGGTATTAACTTTCAGTATGGCTACCGGTAATTCGGACTTATGCGTAACGTTCCGTGCTAGCTCAACCGCTTTAAACCCCAATAATCGGCCAATGGAATCCTCGGGTTTGAAGTCTACTACTTGATTGCACGTAACTTCACTGTTTAGCTCGTTGTTGTTGGCCTGCAGACTAAGGGAGATGTCGGAAGGTAGTTCCTTGTGCAAAAAACTTTGAATATCTTCAATTTCGTAGCTGCCTGTGGGTATCGTAATGACTGCCCGGCTGTTGTCCGCTCGCTCCAGGTAAAATTTATTACACTTCTCTTGAATATTGGGTATTGAATTGAATGTCATGAACTCGACGAGTCCGAGAACATAGTTTTTCGTCGACGATAACTCGATTGGGGGAAAATATTGAGCCTCCAGCAGGGATGAGGTGCCCGACAGTGTTAACGACAATGATTCCGTCATGACTGATGCTCGCCAATGTGACACCGCTCTTTTTATAGCTGCCCGCTGAGAAATTTGAGGCACAAATGACCACAAATCACAGTATCGTATTCCTGATACCTCTTATGATTGTATTTTACGCTACCAACACCGAGATAGTTCATCAAATCCCTAGGTGGTTGCAAATCACCAAAACTATCGAAATACACAACGTGATCACCGTTTTTCTTATATGCAACCCAATGTGTCCCGGGGCCGTTCTTATCATCAAGATTAATAATTGCGGATTCTCGCTTCTTCGGTCCTGATGATGGTAGACCATTCCGCATGAAAACGCCGCGAAAATGTGGAATTCTCATATCTTGAGCATATTTGTGTAAATCAACGTTGGTGAGTGCTCGGCGTGGTAGCTTTATTAGTTTTTTGCCGGTTGTAAGTACAGACCCATGCCACTGCGGTACGGTCTTAGGTATAATCCCTTGCCCAACGCAATCGCCTCCATTGTTGCATTGTGTCGTTTGGTCTCACTCAACTGATGTTTGTTGGCGCTAGCCTCGTTGACTGCTTTAGCTATGCCTGCAGCACCACCTGCTAGAGCTCCCGTTGCGCTTAGACCAGCCAAAATTGGAATGAGGAGGGGTAGGATGCCGCCAATTTTTTCGGGCACGGGTATAACACGGGGCACACGAACATTCTTCCCTGCCTCACGCGCAGCCGCACGGGCACCGGCCAACGCCGACTCGATAGCTTTATGACCTGGTCGCATGGAGGCCTTTGCCACCCTAATGATAGATTTAAGATTTATTGTCCTCTTCTGCTGTTTAGTCTTCCCACCCGTTGAGGGTTTTTTCTGTGACTTCGCACCGGCTCCAAGTTTCGACAGCTTCCTTGCTAAACCCATACCGAGTTTAGATTTAGCTTTCATGGTGTTGGTGACTCCCCACGCGACAGCTTTTTCACCCACACTAGCGTCCTTGGCTAAAACACGATTCCACGCCTTCTCGGCAAGCACTTTGTCGGCCAGATTTCTCGCAGCGATATCTCGATTCCTTGCATATGCAATGTCGTGATCTTTACATGCAGCGTCCAATGGATTGATACCCGGATCACCGCGTGCCAACCTCTTGACCAATTTTGTTCCGGGTCCGCAGTACTGATACCCAGGCACGTGCAATTCAACTGGGAGATGATTGATGATTTTGTTTAGCAAACCACCACCGCGTCTCTTACGTGTGCACATCTTCATAGTCGAACAGCAACTAACGCGAGTTCTATAAAAGGATGAATTTATATGCGGTCATCTTAGTTCTCGTTGTCGCTTGAACCGAGCATCATGAGATTTCAAGATCAGACTGAGAAACTACCTGTTGCAAATTTCGACAAAATGGTTCGTCGGGGGAGGAAGAGGAAAGAGAAACGTCATGGAAAATTACTACCAAATACCGTGAGGGCAATTTTTTGCGGCCCATCGAATTGTGGTAAAACGAACGCTCTCCTCTCTCTAATCACCCATGGCAACGGATTGAGATTCGAAAATGTCTACGTTTATTCAAAATCCCTCATCCAGCCAAAATATCAATTTTTGGAAAAGTTACTAGAATCCGTGCAGGGTGTGGGCTATTTTCCGTCTGGTGAGAACGATCAGGTTGTCAAACCAGAAGAGGCCCACCCTAACTCTGTTATGATTTTTGACGATGTGGCGTGTGAGAAGCAAGATAATATCAGAGCTTACTTCAGCATGGGCAGGCATCGCGACGTCGATAGCTTTTATCTTAGTCAAACGTATGCACGTATTCCGAAACACCTGGTGCGTGACAATGCAAACTTATTGGTGCTATTTCGACAAGATGAAATGAATCTGAAACATATCTACAACGATCACGTGAACACCGACATGACATATCAACAATTTAAGGACTTATGCTCGGCATGCTGGAATGACGGTAAATACAGTTTTGTCGTAATTGACAAGGATAGTGAAATCAACGAGGGAAGATACAGGAAGGGGTTTGACTGCTTTATAAGCATAAACTAACGCAAACTCACGCAGTTCAATTGTGACGATCAAGTCGGCAACATGGAGAGTGTCAAGATTCGTAAGCATAGCGATACGCTGAGTGAAATATCGAAAGCAAGCGATGTCATACGTCGGAAGCACAAGATGATCAAGTTGGACAAAGACACGACCGACCAGGTTATGGGAGAGGTGTTCAAGCCCCTCGTAACACCGTTGCAAGAATTGGTGGATACTTCGAAGCAGCAGCAGCAGCATATTAAAGAAGAAATTAAAACAGAATCGTCTGATATAGCAATGAAAAAAGAAGAAAAAGATGATGCGAGTACCGAGGATGACGAGGATGAGGATGAGGATATGGATGATGAGGAGGATTTCAAGGATGCACACGATAAAACACTGAAATTTGGTGAAATTTCCACTACAAGCACACCAGTGAGGAAAACAGTGAATCCCGTGGCACGATATTTGAAAATGTTCAGCACAAGTAAAAAGAAGGATTTAGATACAGCATATGGCGTTCGAAAGTTGATAAACAGTATGATGATTGGTGATTCACAAATTAGTTTCGTCGATAATCTGATCAACGTGGGAGATGCAAGTTACCAGAGTACGCCAGGGTTACTCGAATTATTGTTTAAAAAATCACCCGATGCCACGGTTGTGAATGATACGGACAAGAATAATTACATAAAAATTGTAAGGATGACAAATGCACATCGGAAACGATACCAAGCCGATGAAAGTCTTCGCGATGATGCAAAAAGTGCAAAGTATAGAAATTTCATTGCACAACATCTTGGCTCGCCGAAAAAGTCCGGTAAAGGCTTACCCGAATATAAGATTGCGCGAAAGGAGAGGCAAGAAGTGGATTACGTCTACTGGGATGATCCAAATGAAATTGTAGATCGTCTTCGGCTACTTATGGCGTCGCAGGCTGCGGGAAATACCAGCCATTCCAATGAAATAGTCGCCATTATTGAAGAGCTGCGGGAAGCTGGAATCATTTATTAGCGGTAGATCGACATAGATTCGTCATTCCTTCGGTGACCACCTAGCGATGAGCATAGATATATTTGGACGACAGTTGGGCCGTGGTGGGGGTAAAAAATTTATTCGTGGACCTCCAGGCGTCGGATTTAAAATCACTCCCGACAATCAGTACGATTTGGACGGTAAACGATTGTGTAACATAGCCGATCCTCAGCAACCTAACGATGCTGTTCCCCTGAAAGTTCTAAATAGTTTAAGAGAATCGTACGAAGAGCGCATAAAGAGAATCGATGAGATCCTTAAACCGGTGCGCGCGCGTAACAGGAGTAATCACGATTACGTAATTGGATTATCGGAGATCGTTCAGAAGCTTCATGCACGAGTAACGTTACTGGAGGAAACCAGCGCGGTATCAGTTTCGGTCGAGGAACAAAAGCGGTTGGAAGAAGAGTTGAAAAATCGAGCGGCAAAGAGCAAGGAACAATGAAGGTGACAATAGCTGCTGAACTTCACAGACCGGCTCGACGCAATTATCCGCGCCGATTCGTAGATGTACGCGGACTCGATGAGACCTGGCAAGCAGATCTCGTTGACATGACCGCATATAGCTCGCACAACAAGGGCTACAAATACCTGCTTACAATCATCGACATATTTTCCAAGTACGCGTGGGCGGTACCGATAAAGTCCAAGAGTGGAAAAGATGTGACTACCGCCATGAAATCCGTACTAATACAGAACCGCATACCAAAGCATCTACACGTCGATCAGGGCAGAGAATTTTACAACAGCGAATTCAAGACACTCATGAAGCGGCACAATATCAACATGTATTCGACATTCAGCAATTTAAAGGCGTCTATATGCGAGCGATTCAATCGAACGTTGAAAAATAAAATGTGGAAGCGGTTTACTCTCCGAGGATCTCACAAGTGGATTGACATTTTGAGCGATCTAATAAAATCATACAACAACACCAAGCATCGCACGATTCGAATGAAGCCGGTGGATGTCAGCACAGTCAACGAAAAACAACTATATCGAAGCGTTTACAAGCCCCGCCAAATCAAGCGGAGTGATCGGAAGCGGAAATTTAAAGTTGGCGATCGAGTCCGGATCAGCAAGTACAAAAATGTATTCGAAAAAGGCTATACGCCCAACTGGACGACTGAAATATTCACCGTGAGCGAGGTGAAAAATACCAACCCCCCGACGTACAAACTTACCGATTATCAAGATCATTCCATCGAGGGAGGCTTCTACGAGGAAGAACTCAGCAAAGTAAAATATCCCGATGGCTACCTGGTGGAGAAAGTATTACGCAAACGTGGGAATCAGCTCTATGTGAAGTGGTTGGGATTCGACAATTCACACAACAGTTGGATAAATGAAACAGACATGTAACATAATTTCTATGTATTTTTCAAAATAACAATAAAACATACAGTTATACAAAATATCTCTACAATTCTTTTCCATATGCACTTATATATATCATATCCGTAGCAAAAATAATGATACAAGATATTTTTTCCTTACGGTTAATACACATTTTTATTTTTGGAAACTTTTTTTCATTTCTGGAAAACTTTTTTTCATTTTCGGGAAACTTTTTTTCATTTCTGGAAAACTTTTTTTACGTGTTAATCAAATGGGGATTTTGTTTTTGGAAAACTTTTTATCATTTCCGGAAAACTTTTTTTCGTTTCTGGAAAACTTTTTTTCATTTTTGAATAAATAATTTGACATAGGATCTTCATTTCTGAATAAATGATTTGACAAAGGATCGTCCAAGGTGTCGAACGTAAGTATTCGTGGCAGTTTTATACATACAGCTAATCCTATAATTAGTTTTTATGGGGCAGCAGCAAACCCCCAAGGTAAGGTGTCGGTCTGTCCAGGTATCAATTGTCGCTTGTCATCTTGCCAACTCAGAGCCAATTTCTTCTGTACGATAGTGCTTACTTGATGTTTTTTGCTACGAATTAGACATTGAGATCGAGCCAATTCCTTGTAAGCCAACAGACAGCGCTTATAATCGTCAAACGTGATGGTGTTCAGCGTTGAATTTTTGACACCCTTTGCGCGTTTGCTTACTCTCGTACCATCGGCGTCATCCTCGCCCATCGTTGTAAAGGTGTACAGCTTCGCGCGCAACCCAATGAACTCTGTCATAATTTTCCCGTTGTTCTCGTCCTTCATTATGCCCAGACGTTTCTTGTTCTTGAGCGGAATACCGTACACATTGTCGGGAGGGTAGTCCGAGGTGTCAAACATTGAGTCAACATCACGTTTGACGATATCGTAGATGTTGGGTACATTAAATTGGTAAATAAGGCTGTCAGTGTCGGTGTACAACAATTTAGCTTTTTTGTCGGGAAAATTCGGCTTTATATATTTGTAATGAAAATCGTACAGAATAATTTTCGAAAGGTCTAAGATCGCCGCACCGATATAAATTGGTTTATTAAAGTAAACTTTGACACGATTCATTCCTATAATAACCATATCAGTCTCGAATACGGTGCAACTATGAAAGTTTGCCCTAGCGATAAGCGCTCTCGCACCACCTCTTCCCTCCCATTTTGTAACTAATCTGACATCCGTGTGATTTCGCACATTCTCCATAGTCTTACCAAACACAGCGTTATTCATCAATTTGTAAAAGTTTTTCTCAAATTCGTTTCTGGACTGTTTGCGCATGTTGGTGTTGAGCGTGATGTAAGGCTCGAGCCATGGAGATTGTGCGAATTTTAAAACTCTATACACTTTGACTAATTTCAAACCTAAACTCAGACATTGCTTTAAATTTCTATAGTGTAGTATATACTTCGTTTTGGGGAGAAGGGTGGTGGCGAGTTTAGGGATTTTACTACCTGGCGGCGTGAAATGCTCAGGACAGAGAGGTAGGTCTTTGTGTTCCTCGTGGAGCTCTGTAGGATAGTCCAAGTCCACCTCCAGGATGTAACCGATCGGCGAATCGTCCGGATGGGTTGTTATATCGATAGGATCATGCTCCCACTCGAACGAGTCGATTGGTAAATGTGCACTCATAGCCGCACCGTAAAGATTATTCACATCGTAATACATAAGATACGATTCCACCTTGTTCGGATCAAAATCTTTGCCCATGAATCTGTTATTGGCGCGAGCGTGTCGATTAGAGCATTGCGCTACGCCACCTCGAATGCCTCTTTCAATAAATAAAGCCATTTCGGGATCATCGAAAAGTTGTAAATTCACGTTTGTGTGTTTAAGCATCGCGTCAAAAGCAAGCCCCGGCGCCGTGTAGTAGTGCAACGGATCTAAATCGTATGTTTTAAAACAGCTAGCCCGGAAATTTTGGAAAATATCAGCAAGTAACAAAACATCAGTCTTTAAATATAAATCGGAATAGGCCCCCAAAGACTCTAAACGGATTTCTTCCCAAACATTTTTAGCGTGCTCATAATCGGCGTCTGTGATATTCGAATTGCAGAGGTGCGAGTAGAAATGATTCTTAGCAGGTAATTGAGTTTCGTCGAGTTTCTTCCAACAATCGACGTATTCGTAAGGAAATACGCCTTTGCGGGTCATCAAGCTGAACTGCGCGGGATTATTGTAAAATTTACGTGTTATACGTTTATCGACATCGCCTAAATACGAAGGAAGTTTATCAATACTGCTAGCCATAAATCGAAACGAATCGATGAATCTCAAATACATCATCGTCCCATCAACCTGCTTCGTGAAGGATATATATTTTTCCTTATTTATGGGTAACAGTGTAACCGCTCCGGGAAAAGTTAAAGCTAGGGATTTAATCAAAAAATGTGCATCGTAACCGGACAAATTGTGGAAAACTATTGGAATTGTACGCGACTCGTTGAAATTCAAATTACACCGATTATGCGCAGGACCGCGATATTTACCCGTGAAGTGACAATGATCGTGGCACTTTTTCTCCTCCGGAGTAAACGGCTTTTCACAGATATGACAATTTTTCGCGCGCATGTGACGATCGCGTTGCACTTGGGTCAGAGACTCCATCGGAATTATATTTTTGATTCGTGACTCTACTTTAACCGATAAATCTTTGAGCTGCTGCATGAACCAATCTATGCAATCGGTGCCGCGTTTAATGTGAAACTCCGATAAAGTCTCATCGTACGCGCAATGTACGTAGTATGCTACACTGTGCGGGATATGCTTTTGAATTTCATATGTTTTACGGTTTTGAAATTCATCTACAGGTTCGGATTCTAATATACATTCGAGATCGGCGTAAACAACAAACGGGACAGTGCCTTTGTTTTTGAAATTTTTAAACTTTAAATTTAAATCTTCAGATCTTGGAAATTCCATGCGCACTTTATTCAACAATAATACAATCCTGCCGATGGCGGTCGTAGGCGTGTTCTACGGCAAAGTGGCACAGGCATCTGTCGCATATAAACAGCTGACCATTATAATTAGACAATTGTTTGCTAACCAATCGCGAGAGATCTTTGATCCAAGCAAAGTGGAATCTTGGTGTGAATTCGCGGTTCATATCATGCTCGGCACAATTACTACTTTCAAGCATTAGAAGATGAATCGTGTCAACGTTTGCGCTATGCAAATTTTTACTTAAATAAATTGGCACGATGACGCTTTTTGCGGATTTTGCATGGTGTGAAAAGGTTTCGGATTCTATTCCATATACATTGATTTGCAAATTATTTAATTTCTCAAACTTTTCCACGTCATGCAGTGTAGCGGGAAATTTGATACCTGTGCAGTCGAACTCTAAAATATGCCTACGATAATGATGCACCCTCTGAGCGTCTTTGTTAACCGGGTGGAGGGCTGCAGCTGTGGCCCAGAGAAGACATCTTTCGTCTTCGTTTTTCACGTTGACCACCGCCTTCTTGCGCTGAATGTCCTCCGGTAGCGTGACGAATGTTGAAGTCCCCGCGGCGAGAGGCTGGTACCGGTTGACGTTTACAGCAATATTGAGAATCTCAATCATACTCCAGCCGGAATCACGCTGTTCGAAATCTTCAACCTTAACGAGCAGTTTGTTCTTTGTCTCCGCGAACCAACCGTCTATATCACTGGAGGGGAGGATCGTCACGTTGGTTGTATTGAAGCTTTTGACTTCCGCGGTGACCCCCTCGTGCTTCACGTTTTCAAATTTACACGTCAGTATGACGTTGACCTTCACATTTCCCTCATCACGCTGCACCAGCTTCAATTTTTCGACGGTAATCCGCTGCGCGTCACTCAGAAAGGCATCCAATTCCTTATGGCCAAGATTGGTCACAATGCCGGTGCGAATTCGGTTAGCAAAAGCACTATCAACATCATCCCACTGTACACTCGCAGAACTGCCAATATTGCCGCCTATCACCAAACCGTGCTGCCGCTGTTCCTGCTGGATCTTTGCCACCCAGGATTGTATGAGGGAGATCTTATGTTGAATTTGCTGTTTCGCCCCCACACTCATTCTCGGCTGTTGTAGAATATCTTGCAAAACTTTTATATTTGCCACTCCAATACCGATCCAATGATTAAAGACATCGTGATTTCCTTCTCCGGGAGTTTGCTCGCGCAACAAATTGTACGCCTCCCCCATCTGCTCGACGAGTCCCATGTATGCTTCGGCAGCCATGACTTTGACGTTGGTGACGATAATATTCTGAACTTTTAACTTTCACGGGTTGTGTAAGACTGACGAGTCTGCAATGGATGTGTTATCCTTATGCCGAAGGATCGTGAGGGGGGGGGGGGGGGGTGTCTCCGCGTTCTGCAGCAGCTGCAGCCTCCAAGATAAAAATTGTAGTCAACCACGTCTGAGCCTGCACACGCCCATCCCTCCTCTATCAGTAAAAAAAGATAAAACGTTGAAGATACCCTGTGGGAGAATCGGCTGACGAAAAGCGGCATCGAGCGGCATAGAGATGAATTCTGATCCCTAGACTCTTGACCGGGTGATTTATGTTTATGGGATCTGACGAAAAGGACTGGAGAAAAGTCACATGTGCAACCTATCTAGTAGGGAAAAATCACTTGAGGAAAGGCGGGCAGTGCAGATCCATGTTACAAAGTTTTACGATGTTTGATGGGAAAACCTTCCGAGAAGAGTTTTTTTCGGGTAAAGTGTTTTGAGAAAATTTTTCCGCCCACACATCTCGTGATAATGAAGATGATTTTATGGATTACTTCGGGGAGTAAAATCATGTATCACAAAAATTATACAATTATTGATCATATATTTTCACACAAATGAAATTCATAATATTTACATTTATTTCACAAAAACGGATAAAAGTTATGAAGATATGTGTATAATTGTAATGAATCCAATAATAATCTTATTACATATAACATTTTAATTCTATGTATGCGCTAGGATGTAATTACAATCAGTTCTATTTTTCTAAATATGTAAATAATTTTATTGAATACTGCATTCTTATTATATGTATCAGCGGGGATGTAATTGTTGTAAATTCTATTGATATTTTCAAACATATTGCCTACATTTTTTAGGCAGACGATTGCATTCCAAACAGTCTTTAACCAGAGGGTTTGGGCCGTCCACTGTATCGCCATCGGGTCCGGGTATATAATGCAGGGTACATCTGCGGCAACTGTAGATGCTGGCGTCCATTTTCATATTCTCAGGCAGCTTATCCCACACATCATTGATGGAATTTGATGCGAACATGTAGACGATTTCTTTCGGCAAAAAAGCGATATCCTCAGACCTCATTGCTCTTAAACCAGTCAATTCCTTGTACAAGCGGAGTGATTTCTCGAGAGAGCCGGCACACTCCTTCAAATACCAACTTCTCAGCCGCTGCACGTTCTCAAAGGCACAGTTGTATTCCGGGATGTATTCAGGGTTGTCATCATACCAAATCGATCCTTCTTCCACGTATTTACAAATATCGCCCGATGGAAAGTATCCGTGGTTTAGGTCGTGCATAGGTGCCACTTCCATATATTTCAATTTTACCAGTGTAGGGGGCTCGATGTGTAAATCTTCCATATTAATAACTGGCGTGGTGTCACCGAGGATCTCCGTCAACCATGCTTTATTCTCTGCTCCTTCGACGTATACGTAACACGAATTTCTCACAATTTTTCTCAGAATCTTCGGTACTTCATCGTAAGATTTGTTGCCAGCATTCCATGGTATCCCGTGATGATTGCGCGTTAACCAGGCGTTAGTAGCTCTATATTCGATTGGTAGGCTGGTTAAATCACAGGGTGGTTTAATGAGAATGTGTTCCAAACCCGAACCGTTTATGTAGATGGCTGCGACTTCTTTGGGCACAAGCTGGTTGTCTTGACCGATGAAACATTGCACGTCCAGGATCATCTCCATGTTGCAGAGGGATGCCAAGCTCGTATTTTCTCAAATATCCGTAGAAGATTGATTATTCGTTCCCGCACACCAGCTTTTATCCCCTCGCATTTGATGGAAGTGGAGGGGATGATGTAAATTATCTATGGCACGTAACTGCACGAAAATTCAAACTTGTTGAACTCTCCGCCGAAGTATTTCAACTGTAGACGATTTGCCCCAGCCATATCACACATTTCGGTCAGCTGATTCGAATCTTCCTGCAGAACTTTCGCGATTCTTGGTGGTAGGAAGACGTTGTATTCCCCCTCAATCTCGGCCAGAACACGTAACCCGAATTTCGTTTTGACCAGTCGTAGTCCGGTGACGTTATACACCTCTCCAATTTCGAATTCTGACATCTTCTTGGTCGGCAGATTCTCCAGGCGGCTGGCGTGGTTGATTTTTCCCAAATCCATTGCGTTTTCGATGAGAGTTTCTTTTTTCACAAGTACGAACAGTTCACGACGAGAAGACGATGAGAACAGAGTGACTATCGAAATGAATCCGTATTTTATATACCGTCCATCCCCACCACGATTCTTCCATCAAACAAGACTCGACCTGCATATCGTGGGGAAATTTTTTATGCACCGCCCCCGCTCTCCATCCTCCCGTAACCGACATCTGGTATTTTTTAATAATTTTTGAAGAATCTTTTATGTGTGACAGATTTATTTCAACAGCTGCATCCGGCATTTATGATAAAATTTAGTATGTACAGATTTATTTACATTACCACCCACTGCATTCATTATCGGCATGAGCTGAAAGGCTGCATTTCCAGGAATTTTTCTCAAGTGGTCTAGCGTTATCTAACTTCGAGCTTCCCGCCGTCGAACAGGACCCGACAGGATTTCGCCCCCCCCCCCCCCCCCCCCCGCGCCGCTGGGGACTTACCGCGCGCCTAATGCCCCCCCCCTCCCGCGGGCTCCCCGCGCGCCCTTCGCGGACCCCCCCCCCCCCCCCCCCGCGGGCTCCTCGCGCACCATTCGCGGACCCCCCCCCCCCCCGCCGCCGCCGCCGCGCGCCGCTGCAGCCGGCCCGGCCAGGCCGTAGCAATGGGGGGAACCCCCCCTCAAAACGCCGCCATTGTGCGCCAGAACTCTTATATCCTATCTACTCTGCGATGTGAAGATCTGCGATGTGAAGGTCTGAGATGCAGAGCGCTGTGATGTGAAGGTCTGCTAAGCGAAGGTCTACGATGCGGAGGTCTGCGATGTCACGTTCTGCGATGTCGTAGTTGTCGATGACAGTTGTTGGAGATGTTTTATCAACAATAAATGTTGATAGGGTTTGTAGAAGTTCGATTCAATGATGATTTAGTCACAGTTATTTATCATTTATGTCGTCGATGTGTATTTCCAAAGGTTGTAAAAAAATTTCTGAGATTTTGGTAACGTTGATTTGTCGATAATTTTTATTTATTATTCCCGGTTGGCTCTCGCACACGCTGCCACCATTTTATTAATAGGTAGAGCTGTTACGTCCTGAGAGGGACGTCGTGAGAAGGTTTGATTCGCTGCGTGATTCAGGTTATGTTCTTGACTTACGTAGTGGTTGATTATGAATCTGGGAAATCTTCTGATCAGCGTTTCGGGTTTCCACACTCGACTCACCTACCAATTCTGAGAGTTTGTTATTTTGAGCTCGTGCCAACCATCACTATGCGTGACTGGAATAATTCATTACTGACGACAACCCTTGGTTTTTATACACATTTATTGACACAGACTTCACAGGTTTCAACTGTAAAGTTTACAGTGGTTAATAACTGTTGATGTTTACTTATAACAATGATAAACTGTTTTAAGCTATTGGTGATTGAATTAGTTGTTCGATAACTTGATCTGCGATTTTCGTTTGAGTTCTGATTTGATTGAGAGTGTGATAGATTCTCACTGAGTCTAAACTTTTCTATAATTTAGAGTTGTTCAGCTTTCTATGATGTCTCAAGTTATTCTACTCTCTACGATGTATATAACTGTTCTCTATGATGTCTGGATTTATTCTGATCTAATTTGAATTAGGATTGAAAAAAGGGGTGGAAAAAAGTAGGAGGAGCTGAAAAGAATCCCGGGTTCTCGTAGGTCTAGGATGATTGGATGAGGATGTTAATTAATATGGGGGTAAGATTTCTGATTAGTGCGTAGGATCTTGGCGGGGAATTAGCGTGAGGTGGTTGGTATAGAAAGCAAGCGGCGATACGCTAATTGGCCGCGTGATCATTAAATAAG
Source organism: Diprion similis (assembly GCF_021155765.1). Taxonomy (NCBI): domain Eukaryota; kingdom Metazoa; phylum Arthropoda; class Insecta; order Hymenoptera; family Diprionidae; genus Diprion; species Diprion similis. The sequence continues at coordinate 17,018,064 of NC_060107.1, read as the reverse complement.
GGCGCTATCCCTAATTCTGAGAATGAGGTTTTATCTATTTCTGAGTCATGTATGGTTTCTCTTTCCACGTTTCCAATGTTTAGTCTACTCAATTATCTTTATTGAGTGTTAAGTTTGAAATTTTAGTGCAAGTGTTTATTACCTGAGGTGTTGCAGCTGAGAATCGTAAATTATAGTTTAATGTGAAAGCTAATGTTGAAAGATATAACGGTCAAAATGTGAAAATATATATACCATATATGTTTGAGCCTTATTAATGAAATAATGGCGAATATTAGAATTATTGATCTAAGGGTAATGCATATTCTGATGGTAATTGTGTATGTAGGTATGTAGCTAAGACATATGGTAAGAGCGCGTAAAGCTCTCTTGAGGTAACTGCGCGTCGATAAGGATAGGATGCAGGGAGGGCGCTGCCGTAGTTACCGGCTGGGAGGTAACACTCTGGCAGAGGCAGGCTTGTTAGGCCATTCTCGTCCCACTAAACAAACTTCTATTATAGACTCAGAGTTTATTCCGTTGCTGTAACAGTAAGGGCAGGTAGGCTTATAAAGCCGTTTTCGCTTCCCTGCCTAAATTCCTATCTGCAGTTTATCAGTGTTAGTCAACGAGAAAACAAGTATTGCAGTTTAGAATGTAATTTAATCAAATAAATGAATTTTAAACGAAATTTCAAAAAGTAAGACCTGCCCAATTCATACGACAACAGAAATCCCAAGCGTTAAAATGCTTAATCATTAACTGGATGCGAAAAAGACGATTAATTAAATGTCGTAATTTGTAGATTGAGCTCCGGGTTGAATTTAGTAGTTTCATGCTATTTGAATATCTTGTCCACTTTCCCTACTCAGTGGCGTAAACTGTTCAAGGCCCGTGGCAAATGAATCGCATGGGGCCACGGTCTTACATACAGGTCTTGCAACGAAGGTAGTGGGGGTGGTTCATTTCACGGGCGGTTATTCATTTCACTTTGTGGCCGCCAGGACGGCGTTATGATCGTAGGATGGATAATCAACGCGTGCGCAATACAGCGCCAATCTAATAATAATATTATTGTTGTTATTACAAGCAATGAATTGTTATGAATAAAAGTAGTTAATACAGTATGATGCACGCGCTGATTTTAGGTTATATGCTTCATTTCAAATATAATTTTGGTGGCACATTTTCATCCCTACCCCACGTCATCCCTAGATAGCAGCGCCGCGACATGGCTATTTCAAACACTTAAAACACGGACAACAAGAGAACCAAAGAGGATTAGGTAGAGTGGAAGGTTCGCGTAGCCGCCGCCGTGAGCGCCATCTGGCGAGTTGGGTGTCACAACACCCGTAGTTGCTTGGTGAAGGAGAGGGGTGACGATCGTCCCTTGGCGCGTCCATTTCGTCCATTCGACTAACGCGTGTTGTGAAGATTAGGTGCGAACTTTGGCAAAAACAGTGTGCTGCATAAAAAGCGATTAAAACTAAAATGGTTCATGAATGTGGGATATGCACCCACGTCACACATATTTTCGTATTCCGCGAGATCCGAAAATGTAAGTATTCAACGACGAATAACATAACCTAGTCCAGTTCACTTGATCACGCTTTGTTTTGCAATACAGCAGTATGTACTGTCTCAGTAATCTCTTTTGTGTTCATTACAGACGTGCAAAACGGCTATCATTTGCTGGTGTTGAAAAAGTCTGATCCAGAGTTTCGTATTTGCATAGATCACTTTGATCCTAAGTGTATATGCAAACGGTATCCACGCTGTTTACTGACTGGAAGCGGCATTTCCACTATTAAGCCCACCTTGATACCGATGGGCTCATTCACGCTGCAGAAAATATATTCAAACCCATACTTGCTTGGGAACACCATTACAAGGCAATTATACGAAGCATAATGCACACAAGTAACATCACCATGGTGGTGGAACGAAAACTCATGGAGACGTGCACTCCTTTACATTTATGCAGCGCAGAAAGCAGTAGGGCTTTTATGCTACTTTTCATACGAGTCAGATGTCATTGGGAAGCTAGGTTCTTGCGGCGGAAATTAAAAGAAGAAAGTAAAATACAAACTGCAGCTCAGGCTGAGCAGAGATAAAAAAATTAGAAAATTTGGAACGAAAAAAAAATAGGAATAAATAGAGGTTAACAAAAAGAAAACGTTAATACTGTAAATATTATAAATATCAAAACTGTAAATAGTGTAAATAGTATAGATATTGAAACGGACTTACGTTTCGAAATAAAATGTGATTACTAATACACGTATTACTGTGATTTTACATTTGTGTTTATATTTTTCACTCGTATAAATATCTAAGATCGCAATATTCGAATTTAAATCTACCGCTACTGCGAAATTGGAGAGTGGGGGGTTACTAATTCGCCCCCCAACTTACTAGAGGCGCTGCGAAACTGGCTACGAAATTATATATGGGCGCCTTATGGGACCTTCCACTCTACCTAATCCTCTTTAAAGAGAACCACGCCGCTCTGTAGAAAATTGGCTTCGTTGCAAAACCTGTATGTAAGACCGTGGATGGGGCCCTTTTCCACCCAATATAAAAAAGGGCAACCAACGTTAAAGTTTTTTTTTCGTTTTATAATGAATCAGTACGTGAAGTAGGTACATAAAACGTTATTATAATTAGTGGATTTTCTAATAACTTTTAATTTGAAGATCGTACTGGATTCAAATCACAATTTTTATTTCAGTACATAATGTTTATAATTAAAATTCCTTTTTTCGGGCTTTCTGTTCAGCAAAAGTATTAATGACATCATCAAAGTTCAAATATCAGGCCACGGAATGTTCGATGGATAAAATAGCCAAGTTGCGTAACCTTTCTTGTCCCATGGAATTTCTTATCTACCGGATACGTTCTCAAACTGACTGGGTGATATCTTTTCCAATAAATGCATTGTAATTTTTATACATTTTTTGTTTAATTTGTGTAAGCACGTAGATAACTTAAATTAATTGAAGATAAAACTAATAAATTTTACTAAATGTTCGGATTCTCCTGTGCCCACGGCCGGGGGCCCCTTCGGGCTGGGGGCTCGTGGCATTTTGCCCGTCCTGCCACCCTATTGTTACGCCACTGTCCCTACTACATCGGCAAACATGCAGCCGCTTTGCATAGTTCCCTTTTTTTCTGACTTGACTCTAACTCGAATTGGCGCTTTGCTAAATAGCGAAACACAATAAACCGAAAGAGTATGACCGAGTGTCTAGTCCAGTCAATCTGTTGCAAAAACGGTTTAATTTGGGTACATCACTGATTCGATCCATCTTTATTACAAGTATAGGTCATCATCACAAGTATAACAGGTGCAAATAGTGAAGTGGGCTTCTTAGGCAGTTCCGAGAAATTAATTAAGAGAATTAATAATTGATTAATAATCAAAATTTAAATGAAAATTGATACTCAAAATTTCAGTACGTTTATGTACATTTTACCTCAACGTCAAGCTACTAACAATAAGAGCGTGGCGCAGCGGCAAGAGCCCCATTTCGTAGGTACGAGATCGCTCGATCGAATTCCGCCGGTGAACTTGTTTTCTTTTTTTTTTCCTTCAACTATTTCACATGTCTTACAAATTTAAGTGTCTTGAATAGTGTTTATTTTAGAATCGATTGTAATAACTTCTTTTTTAGTGGGCGAAGGGATTCTAAAAAAATCGTACAGGAGTTTGTGGAATTAGTACTTTTATTCCCAGTATTTTGTACTATTTCTTTGACCATATTTTTTGTTCACTATCATGCTGTTCGAGTGACGAATTGCTGCACAAACTGGAATGATATCGATCATAAAAACACAGAAAACAATAATTATTACGGCATCTTGCGCAAGTTATAAATGATGTATTTTTGTATATGCATGGTTTTTTTAAAACTTCAGTCACGAAGCAAACTTCGTTCATGTTCATGAACGTATCCTGTCATCAGACAATTTGGCCGCAAACCACGCCTACTTTATCATTTTATAGAAAATTGGTGCTGACAATTGATGGTGTACCAGAGACTGAATTTCGATAATCAGTTTTAATTTTTAATTTTGATTACTGATCAATTGATAATTAATCCGATGGATTTCTCGGAAACGGCTGAGAAGCGCACCTTAATACTTGCACCTGCTATATATACTTCTGGTCATGAACTACACGTGTAATAAAGATGGATCGAATCTATCACGCAAGCATCTCACCCTCCCCTTGTTAGACAAAAAACTATACAGACCTTCGTTCTTCTAAATTAAATTTTCTAACTTATTGATTCCAGACTCTTGCACAAACTTACCTATTTTTCGCCTCTATCTCCGTAACCATTCACTTTTATGGAATTTCACCCAGTATAAAACTTGTAGATCTTTTAATTATCTACATTTTTTGCCCGAAACTTTTTCTCCTACTAACAATAGCTTTGAAGTTATTGCGCAGTTTGTGGATCGAACTCCGCGCTATCAACGTAATACGACATCAGTGTGTATTATGCAGTACTGGAAAAAAATTAAAGTATTTGATGATCATTTATTAGTCAACCTACCTGTACAAGACGGTAAATCGAATGAATAACTTGATCTGAGACAGCCATTTTTTCGTAACAATTGTTTAAATATTATTTTTATAAATTTTTTCTACCTGTACGATCTACCTTCGTACAGGTAAGTTGACTAATAAATGATCATTGAATATTTTAATTTTTTTCCAGTACTGTAGAATACACCTCGATCTACATACTGACGTCATATTGCGTTGGTAGCGCGGAGTTCGATCGATAAACTGAGCAATAACTTCAAAACTATTGTTAGTAGGAGAAAAAGTTTCAGAAAAAAGATGTAGATAATTAAAAGATCCACAAGCTTTATAATGGGTGAAATTCCATAAAAGTGAATGGTTACGGAGATGAAGGCGAAAAAAAGAGAACAATAAGAAAGCTTGTGCATTTCGGACCAAATAACTCGGAAAAAATAATTAAATTAGAAAATTTAATTTAGAAGAAAAAAGGTCTGTATAGTTTTTTTGTTTAAGATGCACCATTCTTGAGATATCGGATCAAATACGTTTCTCGCGATAGTGGCGCCCCCCGCACTCCGCGGAGCCCGCAAATCTGGCATTATGCTCAGAATACAGCCCCTTGCCGAATATCACTATCAAATAAATTATTAGCGTTTGATGTATCGGCGTTCGGCTCCGGTCGGACGGCTGAACCCGTAAAAATATAAATAAAGCATAAGTCTTTTTAGGTGTAAGGTAATTTCTTTTTATTCCAATCCCTGCACACATGATCATATTGTGGAAACTGTAATGTTTAACCATGAGTAAGAAGTAACTTTACATGTTTCGGTCGGATTGTTGTTTGGGTAAACAATAAACATATGTTTACTTTAATTTATACTCAAGTAATCGAGCAGGATTACTTATATCTGTAGTATCTGGCGTAATTGAAGACCGATCTTGAATCAATTGGGTTACAAGTGACAAGCGCATCGCCTCGTGTGCCGTCCGGACATGTGCACACAGCGATGTGTCGTCTCGGGCTGCAAGTAGCACTCGGTCCGCATTGTCTTCCTGTACAAGGATTCTGACAAGAGAAGTCAATGCAGGCACGATTATCGGGGCATTCGTTGTCAGATAAACACTCTCCTCGCTGACAGCTGGTTAATGCATCTCCAATGTATCCTGTAGGACACGTGCACACTGGCCTTTCTTTGCCAGTGTTATCATGGCCTGGCGTACAAACTGCGTTAATTCCGCAAGGATTCGGCTTGCACAAGTCAGCTGAGAATAAAAGTTACAGTATTAGATAAGAGTATCACTGAACGAAGTAGAGCCCTACCAAATAGAAATCGTCGGCTCATTTTTTTGCTTAGCATTCAAAACAGCAATAGTTTCCATAGTGAAGGAACTCATTCCACGATTCTAAAACCAGTAATGAGTGAAATTATATTCCACAGTACTATTATCTTGCACTTCGATACCGAGCAAATTAAACTACCAGTTTAATAAAGATTTGACTGGTAGGTACACCATTCAAAACTACGTTTTGCTTATTTTTTAACCCTGATCATGTTTCCGTAAGAATTATATTCGAATTTTTCTTTCATCGTGTAATGCCGGAATCACACATGAAATCTTATACTCACCAGGTTCGAATGGTCTACAGCTGACGAAGGGATTACCAGTCATATCCTTGGGACAGCTGCAGATGGGAGTTATGTCACGAAGTCGACAGTCGGCGTTGACACCGCACACCCCTTCGCAAGGGTTGGTACATTTTTGGTTAAGGCAAGCCGGCTGACTTTGCGGACAATCCGAATGATACGTACATTCTGGACGACATGCGACGTATGGGCTTCCTAACCAATTCTATGTCGACAAAGTTTGCAATGTAAGCGTTTGTATCAAGATATGTTGGAACACTTTTCAATTACCATATAAATTGAAGTTGGTATTTATTTAGCTTATTAACTTAGGTGATTGATAAAGTATATCAGGTCCCGATGGACAGTATTGGTATACCGTGCGTATTTAGTGAACTGTCATGACGAGAATGGTCGCTACACTTGCAGGTCGGCAACTAAAGTTACATCTAATTTATTCGCGTCTGTGGGATAGCAACTATGGGACCCCTGCACGGGCTCTTTTTACAACTCTGTTTGAATCATCGAAAAGTGTTTGCTAGAGTTATACAAAGTGAGAACAAGGTGGAGGCCAGTTGCTCTCTATTTCTAAGAATTGTATTGACTGTGTCGATTATTGCGTAGAGCGCGCTAGGGACGTAATAAATAAGAAAGCCCTCCGCTGCCGTATTATAACGGTCACAAAACGATTTGAGGTGCGTTATTATAAATCCTCAAACATTTTCGAGTACGAAAAAAAATTGTTGATCATCGGTGTTTGGATTGTTTACCCATGCTTTATTTGTAAGCAAAGATCAGACAGATCAGAAGATTTATCAATCCAGAAGTAAGTTATTTACGTCATACATATAATGTATTCAGATTATGGTTATGACTAATTTGGAAACTGATAATTTGATTGCAAATTTTGGATTTCTCGTTCACTCGCATATTCGATAAGAACGGTTCGATACCGTAGGAAGATCTCATGCGCGCCAAACTTTGTGCTGGCCTAATGCGTTAAGGGGATATTCCATATTTTCGAAGTTAAAACTTTTAAGAATAAGCATCTAAGAGAATTTTTGGAAATTCGAATTATTTTCGGAGTTGCAGTTATTTTTGTGACGCGCCAAGTAAACCAGTCCGGCTGGATCGAATCAATACTAGACGGTAGGTAATCTCCGACTACCTGAATGGAATCCACGTCCTATTTGTCGCAAACTTGAAGCGCGTTTTCCTCGAAACTACTTTTTTCGATACAGTCAACATGATATCTCAGGTTCTGATGGACCGATCTACTTGAAATTTGGTACAGACAAGTTTGTGAAAATTTGTACTTTTACTATTATTAAAGATTTCCTAAAGTTGTAAAAATGAGGCAAAAAAAATTACCTCTTTTTTTACATGGACGCTATTTTGAGAATTTTTTTTTTCAAACCGGCTACGTTCGACTAATTCTACATCCTTCCTTTTTAAGAATTCACCAAAAATCAATGTTTCAGATCACCAGGAGGGTTGGATCACGTCAACCAGGAGACACCTTTTTTTTTTTGAGTCCCCACTTCGCCGGCCCGTATCAAGTTCAATCTTTAATTTTTTTTTTTTTTCTAAATACATTTTTATACTTTTGAAATGTCAATAAAAAAACTGCTGAAAAAATGGATATAAAAAATGATTCTTGTTTTTTTTTTCAAAATCTTCAAAATCAAGCCTCTCGACCAGAATACCTCCTTAAGGTTCCTAAATCATATTGCCACGCTCCTGAATAGAAAAAAACGAAGATTGACTCCACCAGTCGCCATCTCTTTCTAGCAGTCGGCCGTATTCTACCAAGCGTAGTTCATACCATCGACGTAGAGAATGAACTGCGAAAGCAGGCCAAAAACATGTCTGCAGAATAGAAAGAGATAGATAGTAGTACAAATCTATTCGTGCCCTTGTTTGAGCTATGTCGATGAAATATTCAGCCAAGAGCGGTCTCGTTTGAGCTATGTCAATGGGAATATTGAGACAATAACGGTGTTAGAAAGAGACAGCGAATGGCAGTAACAATCCTCTATCTCGCTTGCATTGCGGCGGACATATTCTGTGCATGCTTAAGTAGGGAACACGCAGTCCATTCTTTATGTTGATGGTTCATACTTATAGATCGATTACAGGTCTTATCGTTATCAGCCTGCAGACACAAATAAATCGGATGTAACTTCAGTTGCCTACTTGCAGGCGCAGTGACCATTGACATCATGACAATCCACCAAATACGCACGGTACATTATATATCTATGGATACCAAACAGCAACTATAGAACATCCATATCAAACAAAATTTTGTATAATAAAAATTTCAGACCATGATTATTACTCTTATAATGTACGAATTGATTTATAATTCAGTCACGAATACCGTACTTGCACAGGTGGTGCAGAAATTTTCCAATACAAATTGTTTTGCGGATTGTCCCGGGAAATTGATGTAAGACTAAGACGTAAATAAGGACAAAAAAAGGATCGGGCCCGGGGAAGCTGTATTCAATGTCTTACAGCACAGATAAATAATTCACTCACGTTTGGGCAGGTACACTTAGGCCGATGATTGATTACTTCGCAGTTGGCTCCGTCCCCACATTGGCATGGGTTTTCGCACTTGAAATTACTTGAGCAAGCTAAATGGTTCGAACACTCTGCATCGCTCTCGCACTCGTGCCGACATCCAGACAACGGGGATCCTTGATATCCCGGCAAGCAAGTGCATCTTGGAACCTCATTGATCACCTCGCACTTTGTGTTAGGACCACATGGACTGGGCTTGCATGCAGCCTCTGAATACGAGAAAATCAGTACATTCAACACACAAAAGCGATCTATTGTAATATACTCGGTTGAACTAACGAAATGTGGACATGGCTGAGGTGTATAGCGTCAAAGGAACTCATCACATTGAGTCGGTTCACGATAACGAACCGAAAAAATACATTCAATTTTAAATACTACTGTTTTCATGATCGAAATTTTCCGTTCGAAGATGTCGTATCCTAATATATTTCACACAGTTTTATTATTCAGCGCAAGGGGTAACCCGAGGGGATATTCACTTATAAATCCGGTGACAAGCGATTGCGTTGATTTCCATGGTTTCATACGATTTCATCTGTGTTTTCCCGCGACTTTGAAGTAACTGCTTTCCAAAGTGGTTTTCGATTTAAACAAGTGAATACCCGCTCGGGTAAACCACTTATCAGTATGTGTGTTCACCAGATTGCAAGATTGTACAGTAATCGAACGATTTCACAAGTTTTTATAAGATTTTAAAGAATTTCCAGAATTTCATCTGTTTTCAAAAATTTTGGGATTATTGATATTTCAGATCGTTTCAAGGGATTTCAGCCATTTAAACAATTTCATAAAATTTTATGAGTACAGGTGTACACCATATTTCAATGATGGTCAATCCCTCAGACGTTTTTAACTGACAGTAATGCTCAAGCTCCCCGTCATTAAGACTAAACATCGAATTTCGACTTACGAGGATCGGCGATGCGACACGACGTATAAGGATCCCCGGTGTATCGGGAAAGACAAGTACAGGAGGGAACGTGGTCCCTGGTCTGACATTCTGCATTTAGACCGCAGAAACCGGGACACGGATCGATACATTTGTTGTTCAAACAAGCTCGGTTCCCCAAGCAATCTTCATTAACTGAGAAATGGTGGAATACAAAAAATCATTATTTTTACTATTGGTATTATGAAACAGAGGTGAAAGAATAACAGTAAAGCAGATTTTATGAAATTTACTCTTATTTGGTAGAGCAATTTCAGTCATTTCTAAACAATTTAATATATCTGCTACTTACTTTGACACTCGACTCGTACGCATTGGACGAGAGGATCTCCCATGTGGAGATTGAGACAAGAACAAACCGGGCGGCCTTCGCTGATCGTACACTTTGCATTCGTTCCGCAAGTGTAGGTGTCACAACCTGTATAATGTATAGAGTAGAAATTTTAATCACGATTCTCCGGGTAAGTAGATTATTTTTCTGGCATCAAAGAACCTTGCTACTTAGTTTTCGTCAATATGAAGTATTTAAAAGTCGTTGGAGAGCTTTCTACGAATTGATTGCAGATTCCGTGAGTTTCTCGAAATTTCATTATTTTATTATGATATAACGATCTATGTGATGTTGTAGCAATCATCTGATGAATTCAGGATAGTTCTTGGAAATTCTAGGTTTGAAGAGACTATAAGACTGCGCAAACTATTTGTTACGCGAGTCGTACTACTTTGACAGAATTGAAGCGTAACGTAAATTATTTTTCATAAATTCTAAACTTGACACAACAGTTTGTTAGAACTGTGCGTGATTCGTTCTACAAAGAGAAAAACTGAAAATGTTGAATAACAATTTGTTGATAGGGAAGAAGGTGCAAGATTTGGGATATTTTAATACTTGAATTGTGTCAAATGACGATCTTGAATCTAATAATTCGATCTCGGGTCTTCTAGAAACTTTGATAAAAGATTTCAACTAGTCCCAACTTTTCCAAACAAGTTATAATACATGCAGTTCATGAGGGGATGAAGATGCGTGGTAACAATAAAGTAAATAAGTGTTACCCGAAACATATCTGGGTACGTAATTGGAAATGTAGGAAACACCAGCTTGGCTGAGAATTCGTTGTTGCCTACCCTGTCCATTCGCGAATCCAGCGAACAGCATCGCTAGCAGAACTGTAATCTGCATGTACTCCATTTTTTCTAAGCTCCTCTGCGGTCCGGAGAAACATTGAAAAAAAACAAATATATACATACATGTTAGTCGCCGTGTAATTCAAATTGTGCTTCATCGTTTTGGTCCGCCTTTGTTGAACATACACAAGTAAACAGTGTCTAAAAATATTAAAAAAATGTTAGAGTCATTACAAGTTACTTGATTTACTAAAAATCTTATAATCGTGATTAATGTCATATTTTCTCAAAAACGTCTAAAAAACATCACTTATTAGACATTTGATTCGACGTTTTTAAATATATAAACTAATTGAAATAATAAGATCGCTGAAGTGTATTGACAAATACCATGACACTGAAACACCTGAATAATTATTTCAGAACAAATCCCACTACGAAGTTGTTTGCATCTTTTTCGAAGCGGGTATAAACTGGGAATGCGCACGCGTTATTAGCAAATCCTTTTACGGTTAGTGATTTTTACACCGTGTCGGTTTTATTGCGATTACGTCAACCGTGACATCACTTTCATCTCAAAGTGTACCTAGAGCAGAATTTACGAATAGCGAACGACCGAAATTTGATTCTAAACGATTTGATTATAAAGACAAGTTGAAAGTTTCCAAAAAAATTCCACTACATACCTGATTACACTTCAAGCCAGGTCAACTACCAACTTTTAGTCGATCACATTCTCAAATATTGTAAGGGTCGTGGAAATTTTCAGAAACATATATCAAATACATATATAATTGAGTAAAACAAATCCAGGAATAAAGTAACGAATATCGCATTTCTTTTCGTGCATTTTTAGTTTATACATATTTTTTGCTATGCTTTTGCACTAAGAGAATATCTAGTATGAAAATTATACTTTCACTTGTGCTCATTTGAACAAGAAATAAATTCTCGATGCTACAGATTTCGTTGGTATAACTTTTCAAACAGAAGAAGTGTTGAAGTGACATAAAATGGAGAAATGTTGATGATTAATTCAGACACTGTTGAAAAAATCTTATTCAAATTAAAAAATTATTGTTTCAGATTAACACCAATGATCTTTCATGGATTTTTTTTTATTTAAATAAAAAATAACATTCTGATGCTATTATCTTCTTGATCCTATTCACTTTTTTAATATTCATATGATTCAATTGTATTAGGTACACAAAATTTATTTCGGACCAAAAACTTTTCGATGCAATTTATAAAACGATCGAATAATTATTATCATTTACGAATGGTTGACTTGATTTGCTGTACTAACCGAGAAACTGCAGTATACGTAGAGAATATAATTTTTTATATTATTACGATTCATGTAAGTTTTCTTTTTAACCTGGACGATAAACATTTTTCAACGCTGCAACGCAATAGTAAAGTAGAATTTGTACTCTGAACACGTTTTCAGTAACGATGTATCAGGCGCACAATTCCGCCAAAATTATTTACAGACGAATGAATTACGATACAGACACACACCAAGTGCAGTTAAGGTTAATTAACTTGAATTAGGTCTAAACAAATTTTCCTGAATAATTATGAAATAGAAACAAAGAGCAATGAATTTGTCCTAGAAGAGCTTCCATTCGGTTGTCAACAACATTTTAAACACCATACTATTCTCCTTTTTTTGTAAATGATGAGACTGTACCACATATTGAATTTCAATTGATCATTCCTCATTTTGTTTGTAAATGAAAAGTCAACAAGATACATAAGCTTGAATTTTTATTTATCTCTTGGATTGACGAAAAAACAACTTGTGTAAAACGATTTGTAGGAATGTAGGATTCGAAAAATATGCTCCATAATGTAACCCGTCTCAGATTATTAACTACCTGAACCGATTGATCAAGATTCATTTTTTCGATTTTTTCCATACCGATGATATAGTTTTCTAATAAAACTGATCAAAAGTTTCAATTATACATTTTTCCACTTCATTTCTTCACTGGAAAGAAAACTCAAAAATTGATGATAATCGTAATTCTTTTCTGTGCGAAATAATTCAGTTGTATTGAAAAACTTCAATCAACTCAAAGAAATTGCTCATATTCCTTCGTCGAAGTAATTAAGAATATCATCAAATTGCAAAGAGTTTTACCGAAACTGTATGAAATTAATATTTCAAACGATGCCAAAAAATGCTATTTTAGATACCATTACCGATAGCATCATATAACTCGAGGGAATCAAAAAAACTCTGACAGATTGAAATAAATGACTTACTCTTTTTTCGAAAATGCAATGAGACATTTCTTTGCGTCAGATGAAATTTCTCTGCGTGAAATAAATCTAGATCATTTCGTACGAAAATCAGTAAGTTTTCTCAGACCCAATTTTTCCCCTTGGCACTTCCTTTGACCGCGGACTTGACGCCTGAATTCAAACGCCGGAATTAAACCGCAATATACGACTTAATTAAACAGCAAAACCACGTGTGTAAATAAGTACGGCGTGTCTCACCTTCGTTTCAACGGATTAAAATATCCTGACTCTGCCAGTCGGCGAGGAGCACTGACTAAATCTCCGAGTAACGGAGCGTCGAAGTTAAAGCAAAGACGACGCATCCCCTCCATGTGGCATGCCATGAATCCAAGCCTCATCCTGAAGCAAGAGGCCATGGAGTCAAATCAAGGCATCCGCATCCTCCGCCCTCTTCGCCCACCTCAATCCTGACTCGCCAGCCTTGATGACGAACGAGTTGCGAGCCTTTCGCATACTGCGAATCACCTCGCCAGGTACCTTAATTGGTTTGCACCTTCGATTAGCATTTTGTTTGTTTTTCGCGTATTACCATTTGGGCAAAAACGGCAGTCAAGTGACGTGATTAATGAGTCTCATTTATTCAAGGGCTAACCATTCTTTTTTTATGCAATGCGTGTACATTAGGGTGGCTGGTTTTTTAACTTTTTTTAAGGTACTACTCGCAAAATTTATCACAAATTTTGAAAAAAAAACTGTCGCTAAGCCTGGTGGTGGTAAAAAAATATTTAGATGCCGTTATCAATTATCGAAATATTTCTTATCTATCTGTGCATTTGTGTATTGTGCTTCTGTGTGCATCTTACGAACTTACATATGAGGCAATCCATGCGGTTTCGAACGGTCAAAAAGTTGTTCACTATCAAAAAGTTAAAATTTTTTCAAATTATTCAATTATATGAAAAGGAGTAGTGTGAATTTTTTCAAAATTTTTGGATAACATTTGTTTGAGCTTTTCAAAATTTCAACATTTTCTAAGTACCGTTATACCTTGAAAGCATACGAATAAACAGAAAAATGTTTTAGACAAAAAGTTGCAGTTTTACATAAATTTTGTGGAAAATTTTTGTTTTGTAATTTTTCGAGTTGAAAAAATGACCATTTTCATAAAAAATATATAAAATAATTTTTTTCGGTCGACATGTTAGTCTCGATTTATCTAAAAAAAAACAGAAAATACTCTGAAGTGTGTACAATAGACACGTATAGATGGCTATTAAAATTATAGATACATTAAAATTAAATTTTCTTTTCAGAAAAATGCTGTGACAGTAGATTAATAGTAAACTCTATCATTTCAATCAGTAAATACAATGTAAAAAAGAAACCTGTGACTCGCTCGTTATTCCCTCCACCGCAAAGAAATCCTTTCTTTAACAAGTAAGTATTTCTGCGAGAGATATTTACCAGAAATTAACAATAATAAAATTAACCCTAACAGCGTAACCGGGGTCCCCGAGTACCCCAAGCCAACTTTGAACTCCATCCATAACCTAACAGACGACAGTTCCGGGTCGGATGCTATCTATAATCAACGTTCTCAGAGTCGGGTGAAATTGGTGATAGTATCAATTCTTTATTGTCTGTGAGTCAGTAAAGGCCGCAGTCTCACGTGGGGTCCTGCGGTACCCCGGTTTCCCATTTACGTACATATTTTCTAACGGTAAGTCAGTTTTACTTTCACTAGTATAATTACGTATTTTGATTATTAATCACATGTAAGGTGAGGCATTGAGACGTTTACATTGTTTTTAAACATTTTTCGAATAAATAATGAGTGAAAAGTAAATAAGCATCTTATATTGAGTAAAATCCGTGCAGATAATTTATGCGTTCGATAAGTAAAACTTACTCATTTGTTAAGAAAAAATACATTCGAAGTTGAAAAACAGGCGCAATATGTAATTTTTCATTGAATTTACCCATTTACGGTTTTTTATTATTTTCAGTTTTCGGATAGATGAATAATTGTACTTTTTTTTTTAAATTAATTGATATACCATCTTAAGGCTCGACGTATTGCCTTTCAAATCGCGTTGAAATTTTAGAAACTGGTTAATTAGAAAAAGAATGAGACTATTTATATTGAAAAAAATCATTTTAGCTCTTCACCGCACTTTTGCTTTAAACAATTTTTACTCGATTTGATCTTGAAAAAAGGGCTTTTAATATATATCACCGTGTTCCTGATTCAAAAACGAAGAAACTGTGCTTTTATGTGCTTACCACAGTGAACTCAAGTATATCCTTGATGTAAAGTATTTCCAGTTTAACCGTCCTAAGAATCTTCTTTTTTTTTTGTTATGATAAAGTAATCAGTCTTATTATTTTTTTTTTTTTAATCGAGGAAAGCAACATATAATATCATTTAAAAATTCGCTGCGGATATATCAATTAATTCTAAAAAAAATAATATCTAACCCTTTTTTCACCCCCTTGAGTGTCAAATTTGCAAAAACGCTATAAGTACTTTTAAGGTATGGAGATAAGAACCCGTTTGAACCAAATACCAAGTCTATATCTCATCGTGTCTCGGAGATATCTATGAATCCGTTACAATAATAACGTTTAACCCCTTTCCATCCCCTTATGAGCCGAATCTAAAAAAACGCTATAAGTACTTATGAGGTATTTATACTATGAACTGTTTGAATCAACAAACGAATCTATATCTCATCGGGTTGTGGAGATATCTAGGAATCCTTAAGAATCACGTTTAACGGTTTTTCACCCCCCGTTGGAATCACGATCACCTGCTTTTCAACCCCTTATTGTCTAAATTTCTGAAAACGCAGAAAGTACTTTTTAGGTATTTATATTATGAACTGTTTGAATCAATAACCAAGTCGATGTCTCATCTGTGTGCGGAGATATCTTCTAATCCTTAAAAATCACGTTTAACCACTTTTCACCCCCTTAAGGTTCAAATTTCTAAAAATCGCTTCTTAGCGGGTGCTTACGTTCCGAGGTGAATATGCATCCTAAATTTCAATTTTCTATGTCAAGGGGTTTGGGCTGTGCGTTGATCGTACTTGTTCCTTTATATATAGAGAGATTTGTATTAATATCACTGAAAAATTGCACATGTTTTAATTGTTATCTTTTTTTTCCAAACTCATTTTGTAAAATATTCATACGTGAATGTACTTGTTAGGAGATTTGTGTGCATGGATATTTTTTATATGCGGCGTTGGATTTACACTGAGGGCACTAGGGCGTAGTGCCCAGGGCGGCAAATTTCCGGGGACGGCAAAATTTGGGGCTTGGGAATTTATTTTTTTTTATCGTATCAAAAATGCTTCCAAAAGCGTGCATTCATAAATAAATACAATAATTTTCTTCGTTATTGTGACTTGTAAAAAATTATAAACACCGCAGTTTTTTTTACAAAACTGTGTAAAATCCAACACGTATTTTTAATGAAAAACGTATTGTGGTCGGGGAACCCCCGTCAGGGACGAAGTTCGAAGCGCTCGGAACTATACATATTTGCAAATAATTGAGCTTTTCGAGCTTAAAAATCTGATAGTTATTTCAAATTACTATTTCCAATATTTGGGCGGAAATATTTTTCAAACAAATCGACTCATTGAGGTGCGATTGACTATATTCGACGCGGTTTTTCAAGCACAAAAAGGTGGCCGAATACCAAATATCGATCCCACTAGGAATTCGAATGTCATTGCAAAAAATGCTTTTTTAAAAAATTTTCGACAACGATACTCTCGAACGAATCGATTGATTTTGATGGGATTTGAAGCACTCGGCACAGTTCTAGCTTCCTAGGATCGCAAAACTTAAAGATCTAATGAAAACTCGATTGTCAAAAATTGAGGTGAATTCAATAACTTCCCAATTTTTGAAAATTATTGATTTTCATAGCGGGAGTTTAAAAAGTATTCTGAACCTTTATCCATTTTGTGTAGGATATGGGTGATGGGCGGCATTTGATTACGGTGCCCCAGGGTAGCAGTGTATATCGTATAACCAGCAGAAGGCTGCATGTAGATGTTTAATAATGAGACCATGAGAAACGTGTGCGGAAAATCGCATTCTTAAATATTTTGCATTGTTTCGTAAGAAACAGTTTACTATCACAAATGAATTCCTTTCGATCCCTGAAATCTTGAAAAAAAAAATTCACAATTTGTTTTCATTTAGTGCACGTAAGCCGATCCGTGATAAATTCGTAAAAAATCATCCGTATTATTCTTGTTAGAGAAAACGAATATTGAGTTACTTTTTGTAGTATGTAATTATAATAAACAGCTTGCGAGTTTTATTAATCAGATTCAATTCTCAAGTATTCAACAAAAGATAATTCAATCTCCAATTAACTAAATACCGATCAAAGTAGGGTAACAAGACATGATATCAGAACCCGCGCCGAATAAAACTTTTCGTTCGGTTGTTTGAAACTTTTTAATAATGGACAAGCCGGAATGAGAATAAAAAAACACGGCACTACGATTCAAATTTTTTGTTTCTGTTCATAGAAATACAAATTTAACGACTTTGCTCATCAGCATCTATTCCAACGGACAGGTTTCAAGCAGTTGGAAAAATTAACATTTGGTACCAATGTTGTGAAATTCCAGTGGGATCTTCGGTAACCTTGTGAGCTACCCAGGTGAGACCAAAATATTCTTGAGTTGGAATTTATGAATGGTATAAATCGTCAACAGATGTTAGGAAAACGTTTCAATATAAATATTTGTTTGTTGAAACGTTTTACCTGAACTTCTAGTGCTACGATGTATACATCATCTGTAACTTCCCACGCTGAGAAATTGTGAAACCGGAATTGCAAAATCGTAGGTAGTGTGCCGCATAATGACGGAGATAAATTCAAGCATTACAGAAAATATCGAACGGTTGCGTAGAACCGTATTTTTTAATTACTTGCTTGTTAATAAGCTCTAAACAAAATACGACCCTTTTTGTTCATCAATGCTTATCAGGTGTTAGATTAAAATAGTGTTGAACACCGCCTAATTACAATTTATAATTAGTTAAATTTGAATTCACATCTGACTTGTGATTCGGGAAAAACGAATTGCAAATTACGTTTGTATTTTACCGCATTACAATAACATGATAAATTACATCCGTATTTTATAGTAAAAAAAAGTGCAAGTTACATTTGTAAGTGTTAATTAATTTCGGTTTAATCATGATTTTTATGAGTAATTGATATATTCGGATCAATTACAATTCTCAAATCTGTCCAATATCTATACTCGATCCAATTATAATTTTGTATCATAATCAATCACTGCTGTAAATCGCAATCTTTTTATATGCGGATATTTCTGGAAATATATAGATGTGCACAAACGTATGTGAGTATTGAACTTCCATATCGTGTATAAATATGGGGCATCCCAAGTGAAATCGAGGAGTCATTTGTCTCATGTCGTCAGATTCTTGGATAACTTTTTTTCCGCATTGATTTCACTTCAAAAGAAGGCTATTTTTTTGGACAATTTTCTCCGTACTCTTTCAGGTGGTGCGACGATCGTTTTTGTGTAAAAAAGGGATAACTAAAAAACACCATTTTTTAAATTCTACTATTTTCCCACAGATTCTGGGTCAAAAATAAGCAATATCTATCGTAATTAGAAAGTGGGCTGCGGCTGCCTCACATTTAAATTTTTTTTTTTTTTAATTTCGGCCATAAAACAAAATAAAAAAATCAAATACTAATAGTCCCTACAGAAACGGATAAAAAGAGAAAAATAAAACATGATTTGGAAAATTTTGATATTTTGCATATGTTTCAAAATAAATGAGAAAAATCTTGTTTTTCTCAGTAAAAGATCAAAAGTTAAAAAGATTTTTCTCATTTATTTTGAAGAATATTCAAAATATCAAAATTTTCCAGGAGATTTTTGTTTTTCTCTTCTTTTTCGCTGCTGTAAGGACTATTAGAATTTGATTTTTTTTATTTTTTTTTTTTTTAGTTCGGAAATTAAAAAATGGTGTTTTTTTAGTTATACCTATTTTACACAAAAACGGTCGTCACGCCACTTGAAGGAGTAGCGAGAAATTTTCAAAAAAAATTAGCCTTCTCTTGAAGTGAAATCAATGTGAAAAAAAGTTTGACACGGATCTGATGACATGAGGCAAATGACTCCGCGATTTCACTTGGAACACCCCATATGTGCATTTGTTC
Source organism: Diprion similis (assembly GCF_021155765.1). Classification (NCBI taxonomy): domain Eukaryota; kingdom Metazoa; phylum Arthropoda; class Insecta; order Hymenoptera; family Diprionidae; genus Diprion; species Diprion similis. The sequence continues at coordinate 16,998,772 of NC_060107.1, read as the reverse complement.
TTTATTTGGCTCTCATTACAAAGTAACTGGAATTCTTTTTTTTTCTTTATTTCCAAAATATAAATGTAATGTGTTGAATTTTGTAGTCAAATCAATTAAAAATTGTACTTGTAATTAAAAATTTCTTAATTACAATTTTGCCCATCACTGAAATGCAGTTTTGTAAACGAAATTAATCGCATACTGCAGACAAACTAGTTGAATGAGAAGTTCTTTCATTTCTCTGTATGTTACAGAGTTGCCGAAGTTTTAACTTCGTTAATTTTAATTTTAAATTAGTAAACATAAAATGCAGCCAGGAATTCTACGATTGTTTTATCAATTTGGAGTAGGTTTCATTGTCAGAAACGGGAAACAGTACGTAAACTCAGTGTAAAACCATGAAATTGCCAATCAAACAACAAAGGATCGCATTCAATCATGGTTGCATCGTTTTCTACCTCGTTAGTTCAAGGTTAAGGGGATATTCTGGTCTAGAAATTTAAAAAAATCGATTTTTTCATGTTTTCAAAGCTTAACCCTTTAAAAATATGTCTTTAAGAGGATTTTTCAAAATTCAAATTATTTTCGGAGATATAGCTGTTTTAGTGACGCGGCATCCAAATCGGCTCGGCCGGAACGAATCAGACAAAAGACGTTAGGGATTCTCCGTCTACCTGCGATCGTGTTTCCTCGTAAAACCTTTTGTGCCTTTTTATATATATATATATATATGCAGCAGGAATGGCAGAGTGAATAAATGTAAGTCTAAAATATCACTTCATGACTCAGACTGCGAGAAATTTTACGCGAAACTTTGAACGCGTTTTTCTTGAAACTGTCTTTTTTAAAACGATACCCACGATTTCTCAAGTTCTACTGAACCGATTTACTTGATATTTGATGTGAGTCTTCTTTATAGACTTCTCTGTCGCACGAACTATCTTCATCCCCAAATTTCAATGTTTACTATTTTTTTAAAATTCGGAAAACTCCAAAAAAGTGGTACAAGAATTAATTTTTTTTCAGGCAGTTGCCATTTTATGAAAAAAAACATTTTATCCGACTTTTTTTTAGTTACAACGGTAGCGGTATTACTCAAAATTAATAATCTTTTTTATTAGATTGCTAGGAGGGTTGGAATCGTGGATATGGTCGCGCACCATTTTTTTTAGACCCCTCACTTCATCAGCCGCTAACAATTTGATTTTCTAATTTTTTCACTTCTCTTCTTAATTCTTGAAATATTAAGAAATATCTTATAAAGAAATGAATAGTAAAAATATTGATTGCCTTTTTTTACGGCACTTCAAAAATTACCTAAAATCATGCCTCCAGACCAGAATACCCCCTTAAAGTGACTATCCCATCATTATTTTGTGTGATTCTACGAAATTGCAAACCAAATACATTTTAATGAAATCATAAAATTTTCATTTCATTATTTGTTATATAATTTATATGCGGATCAGTGACACATTCGTGATTTTTTTTTCTTCTTCAACAGACTCAATAAAAATTAAACAACTGGTTGAAAAAAAACACAGATAACAAGATACATTTTACACTAAGGCATAACCTTGTCGCATCGGTGAACCGGTTAGTATACCTACTTCCTCTCACTCTTGGCAAACAACCTTTACGGGAATTTCGAACTTGTTCCCCGTGGGTAGAACTGCTGTTATTTAGAAAGTGAGATTTTTATTTATCGAACATAATTATTTCTGTTTCATGTGTGTTATACTTTGCGTTTTCCGGCAATGGGTATCCAGACAAATCCTGCAGTCACAATATCCTGTTTGAAAGTTTGAGATATCGATTTCGAAAATTCATTGAAATATTGTGAAATATTTACCTGATTAGACAGCATGCGTTGTTCGTTATTATTACGAATTAGTGTGCAACGCATTTCACGCAATTCATCAATTATATGGGGTTCAATTATTCTAGGCCTATCGACTGCAGTCGATGGTGCGTGGAATGTTGTTATAGCATTGAGGAAAATCCCACGCACATCATCTGAGGATCGGCGACATCATCGGATTAATTCTGACTCAAACAAGACGAAAATGGTATGACAACTTTGAAGGACGTCCACCAGTTCTACTTCGACACGCCTTACCATTTATTCTTCCATGAACAGCAATAACGTCACACCGCAATCTTATTTGCTACGTTTTTGATTTCACTTTAACTTATTCAACTATGTCTATCATCTTTTCCTCAATAAATTCCGAAATTCTTGGAATTTCATTTCATATTTATTTACATATTTTAAATGACTTTTACGCAATGCAATCGTCGAAAATGAATCGAAAGCGTCGATTAAAAGGACAAATGCTTACCTACTCGAAAAAAAAGATTTCATCGAATGATGAGTTATTCTGAAAAACGATTAACCAAATGAGGGCAAGTCGCATCCTTGATCGATCAATTAACAACGTCGATTAACGGAAAGTCTCTACTTTGACTAAAAAATTGGCTTCAACTAAGTATAGTCTGCTAATGAACTGATACGAAAAGAAAAAAAAAAAGTGGATCATAAGTAAGGACGATGACGACATATTATTATTAGGCATTGGGAAGAAAGTAATTTTATTCATTCAATGTCTTGTTATTGATTGACAAATCACATATCTATGCAAACAAAAAACGTATAAGGATTTACAGTTTGTGCCAACCCGTGAAATCGCACAATTTTCAATTTTTTTCTTGACATATAGTTACTGTTTTCAAAAAACTTCGCCTTTTCAGTCGCCGGATTCCCCGCTCGGTTGCTATAATTATATGGCATTCGGCGAAAGGAAAACGGTTGATCCACCTTAGTTATTAATTATAATATATATTGACATAGTGTAGATACAAATAATAATATTTTTTGAACACCTGCTTCGAAATTTTGATTTTCGAAGCCTGTGAAGCATGTGTAAGTAAAATGCCCCATTTCCGAACAGTGTGATGAAACAACGTTGGCTCATGCGCACAATTGAAATGCCATATTTTACACATTAGGGCTTTCTTTCGTTCATGAGCACTATCAAATCACTCAATTTTACGCACCGTGCCAGTAAGCGTAAATTAGCTAACTCCAATTTGACGCGCTGTCAGTGGCACCTTCTTGAACTGAACTTTCCTCCGCAGGTGTTGGAAAAAATTGCGATGAGTGATAATCGACTCGTGTGATTGCTGGGCTCGCCGTGGTTCATGCTGCAATCTTTACACTCGTCGGAAATCGCTCACTTTCCGCACTTGCAGGGCCGGCCCGACCGTATAGGCGAACTAGGCGATGGCCTAGGGCGCTCGAATTTGGAGGGCGGCATGTCGAGCAAACGGGAAGGCGCGAATGTGCCATCAACACGATCATACAGAGGCGCGGCGCGACCAGGGACTCGATTTCGACGTTGACATACACATATATCTCCAAACATCGGAGTTTACGAATCTCAAACATGAAAAAGGGCTCAACAATGCCATTCGATACGCAATTCTGAACTAAAAAACTCCAATACATTTTCATTTCATGCAAAAATAAAGAAATGGCACGAAAACTACCAATTTACTATTCCGATTTCGTGGTTTCTGTACCCTTTCTTTATTTCCGCATCAACTGAAAATGTGTTGGAGTCCTTTCGTTCAGAATTGCGTATAGAATGGCGCTGTGACACCCTTTTTTGTTTTCGTGATATGTGGGCTTCGATATTTGGAGATATGTACAATATCATTGTCACGAGTTAATCTAATTCAATACACTTTATTCTAGAATGAGAAAAAAAAATTTGACAAGGGTTAAAAATTTCTTGGCTAGAGGATTGAATTAATTGCTGTTACAATCAAATAAAATATTAGCACAAGAAATAATTTTTCAATAGAACATAATCAAAGTTCATTTACGATTTGAAAATAAAAAATAATCAGTATATTTTGAATTGACATCAGCTCTCTGGAGTTAAGATAACTATTTTCAATGTAGCCTGACAATTCTTTAAAGAAAATTGTATAAGATTTTCGACCAAGTAATTTCATGAGCCAAGAAAATACGACTTCATGACAGTCATTTTTTCTCGCAGTGTAGAATGATTTCGATCTACCTATTAGATTGCAGATGATACCTACGATTCACGTTCGGCAGCAAGTTCAAATTTTCATCAGTTTTTTTGTGTTTATAGCCAAACTACATGACCTTTTTGTGATTCAATTTTTGTATACATATATATATATTAGGGTGATTTTTTTTTTAACGACAATTTTTTTTTCTCAGTCCCCATCGAAAATTTTGTTCTATATGTCGAACAAAGAATTCCCTAAAAGTTATAGCCCTTAATATTAATATTAAGTACTCGCCCAGGGCGTGAAAAGAATTCCCACATAAAATACACGTGAATCGAAGCATTTTTTTTTTTCAAATCTCTACAACTCAGCGGAATTTTATGATATCTCAACGGCCTTGGTCGCAAATTACGCAGAATTGCACGATCTTCAAAAGTGTTTAAAACGGCGTAAGTGCAACTTATATTTGCGAGGTGGGACAGGGCACTAAAGTTGATTTTTACCCAAAATTCTCCTTTTTACGCTGTTATCTCCAAAATGATGAACTATACCAAAAAAATGTCAAGAATAACTTTGTTGGAAATTTGATTTCCTACAAGAAAGGTCCTTTACACCAAAATGCTCAGATTGATATTTCTTGAGATATCGGAATTCAACTTACTTAACGTATAAAATTTTTATGTTCTATTGAATTAAACATTTTAATCTAATACAACCAATAAACGTTATGGTTTATTGAATCAAACTTTTTGAATTACTGATATTCCAATAGAACAGATCTAATGGATCGAATCGAATCGAAAAAAAACAAATTCCAATGCAATATCAATAATTTAAAACGTTTGATTGGATAAACCATAAAAATTTTATACGACAAGAAGTTAAAGTTCGATATCTCAAGAAATATCAATCTGAGCAATCAGGTCTACTGGACCTTTTTTGTAGAAAATTGAATTTCCAACAAAGTTTTTTTCACATTTTTTTGGTGAAGTTGATCATTTCGGAGATAACAGCGAAAAATGGAGAATTTTGGGTAAAAATCAACTTTAGTGACCTGTACCATCGCACCAGTGTAAGTTGGACTCACGACGTTCCAGACACTTTTGAAGATCGTTCAATTCACCCTAATATATATATATATATATATATATATATATATATTACGCTGTATAATATAATGTATATATATATTATATTATATTATATATATATTATATATATATTATATATATTAGGGTGATTTTTTTTAACAACTATTTTTTTTTAAGTCCCATCGAAAATTTTGTTCTATATGTCGAACAAAAATTCCCTAAAAGTTATAGCCCTTAATATTAATATTAAGTACTCACCCAGAGCGTGAAAAGATTTCCCATATAAAATACACGTGAATCGAAGTGTTTTTGTCAAATCTCTACAACTCAGCGGAATTTCATGATATCACATTGGTCTTCATCGCAATTTACGCAGAATTGAACGATCTTCAAAATCCGTGACACCATGCAATGATATATATATATATATATATCATTGCATGGTGTCACGGAAACGGCTCCAATGATTTGGATGAAACTTTGTTATACGTAGAGAAGGTTTCACATTCAAAACTCATCTAGGTATCATACATGAGAAAAAAAGCCGGGTCAAGCTTGGTGGCCCTTGTTGAAGAAAAATGTAAAGAATAACGTTTGAGTATCGCCCATAATCTAGTTGGGCTATAATACAAAAAATAACTGAAAATTTGAATTTCCCTTCAAACATGGATTGTAACCTTGATGTTAATTTCCTTATATTTACTGTACTCGTGTTTCATTATGTTTAATTTTCCGATCTTTTGTTGTACCTGATTCTATATGCTGTGATTACGCACTTGAATGAAAATTAGCTTATTATCACATGTTTCATTTTCCCTTGGTCTATTATACCTGATTTTATGTTGTGATTACGGATTTGAATACTCCATTGAAACTCCGTTTATTTCAAATTGGTATTTAATATTGTTGCTATTTTTTTTTCAATAGGGCGCCGTGAGTAATTCGCCTAGGGCGCTAGGTATGCTCGGGCCGGCGCTGCGCACTTGTAACACAATATACTACATTGTACATCTTGATCACTTCTACGATGTGTGACGTTGAACGTTCGATCGTTCTATTTCTCAACGCGATACTTCGGAAGTGAATTCATTTCAATATACGTATATACATTCTATGTTTATCTTATACGTAGTTACAACAGCTACAGTAGTACTGCTGCGAGGACTTGACTCAATTATAAATAAAGATACAACGACGCTTACAAATGGTAAATTAATTGTTCAGTCAAGTGAAAATAAGTATGCATTGGGATCCAACATATTAAAATCAGCTGCCATCTTATGAGATGAAATCCATAAACTGAAAATCTTTTTTTTCTATTTTTTACTACAAATCGACTTATTCTGATAACATAAAAACATCCACTTTATAGAATTTTTTTGCACCTTGATATCGGCGTCTTTTGCCTAAAAAGCTGGCTAAAAAGATCAAATGTTTTTCAGCACTATATTGCTTGTCACGATATGTTCGATTCCGATGGAAAACTCACGTCCATTTCGATCGATTTGATTTTTTCGATCGTATCGGTACAATCTGGCAGTGCTGATAATTTGCATAGATACATACATTACAATGTCTTTGTAAGCCCTACAATTGTAAACAATAACTAACAATTATTACCGGTGGAACGCGTCATATAGGTATGCGGTTTGGATAAGTGGCAAACGAAAAAACAAGTTTGCACACTGATTTGTTATCGGTTATTTATGTTTATTTTCTGTTTATCCCCATGGCGTGGGGACTTCCGAGAAGGATCGTAAAGTACACGATCGCCTTTCCAATATTCAATTCGCATTTCAGATATTGCGACACAGAAAATTGAGAAAAAATCGCTACGGATCTTTGCAAACAATGAAATCGAATGTAGTCGTATTCGTTCCCAACTTAATAAGGAAAACTTTATGCCAATTGTATTAAGATGCCATTTGTTAAATGAAAGAAAATCATTTTTCAACATCAAAGTAAATAAATTTTTACCGTTCAATTTTACCACCCAAGACTGATGTTTATTTAATACTAACTCGCAATTACGTTTAAATATTCGAATCGAACAATCACAGCGAAAAAAAATTTCTACTTTTTAAATATCAACACTGTCGCAGATGCAGAACTTTTTTTATTTATACTGTACATATAGCGCTATTGTTTTTTCCTAATTCTCACTAGTCCACATCCTTTCTTTATTCCCATATTATTATTATTTCTGTTTTGTTTTCAATGCGGAATTAAAAGACATTAATATTTCCAGTTTTTATTGTAATTATAGGTATTTTTGTCCGACCCCCCTTAAAATCCTGCGTTTTCGCACTTGTGAAGTGGCCACCAAGTTCCTCGTCCATTTGCTGGCGAAGTGCGTAAAGAAAATGGAAATTTCTTGCATCCGCTTTCCATGTGCGAAAGGCGAACTTTCAAAGGGACTTGGATAAAAATAATCGTAGGTATGCATGACGGGTGGAAGGCGATCCGCCCTCGATACATATCATCCTGATATATTTCTGATAGTTATAGAATATTTCTGACCAGTTTTGTTTCAGTTATTATACGGAAGATTCAGGGTCTATCGCCCTAATATAGACTAACAATGTATCCCTCGTGAAGACCTGTGACTGAAACTTTCTTTACTTTTTAAAATAAATTTTTGCTGTTCGAATTGGCCAATTCAGTAGCATCTGATGGCTCAAAACAGGGTTGCTGTATCGTCATTTCGATGAGCTCTAATAAAATTCACTCAACCTTAGAGAGGCGGATTATAAAAGACTTAACTTTGGCGTGAAGATTATAATCCAAGTAATTCTACGGACCTCGATGATAAAACAATTATCTGCTATGCTTATACACAGGAGTGAACTGTTTCATCGTGAGGGTCTGTAAAGTTATTTCGATTATAATCGTCACGCCAAAGTTAGGCCTTTTACAATCAGCCTCTCTTAAGTTAAGTGAATTTTATTAGGGGCCATCTTATTTCAATCGTCATGCGCCCGGCAGCTGTCCTGAACCATCTACGTAACTGTAGAATATTCCTACCACTTTCATAAAAATATATTCAATATTGTATCTACATACATTACTCATATATGATATATTAGGATGATTCGAAAATTAAAAAAAAATAATTTTTCTTTGTCGCGGTAACAGCCTTAAAAGTTTCCTTTAGCTGTAAAAGTAAGCCTGTAAAAATTTGAGCTTCTTATTTTCCATAAGAATAACACGGGAAAGATGGTTTTTGCTCCTTCCGATTTTGATAGCTAGCTAACAACGCGTTGTGCAGAAAATTCACGAATACATTTTTGTAGAGAATTGAATGCTCTACAAAAAAGGTCTCTTATCATTTTTTGATAAATCTACTCTTTCAAAAGTTATAGGGGGTCCAATTTTGACCCTAAATAACTTTTGAAAGAGTAGATTTATCGAAAAATGACAAGAGACCTTTTTTGTAGAGCATTCAATTCTCTACAAAAATGTATTCGTGAATTTTCTGCACAACGCGTCGTTAGCTAGCTATCAAAATCGGAAGGAGTAAAAACCATTGTTCCCGGGTTGTTGTTATGAATAAAAATTGACCCTTATAACTTTTGAAAGAGTAGATTTATCACAAAATGACAAGAGACCTTTTTTGTAGAGCGCTCAATTTCCTGCAAAAATGTGTCTGTAAATTTTCTCTACAACGCGTCGTTGGCTAGTTATAAAAATCAGGAGGAGCAGAAACTATTTTTCCCGTGTTATCCTTATGGAAAATAGAAAAGTGAGATGCGAAACATCTTCATCTTAATATTAAAAGCTCAAATTTTTACAGGCTTACTCTTACACCTGAACGAAACTTTTAAGGCTACTACCCCGAAAAAAAAGATTTATTTTTTTATTCTGAATCACCCTGATATTACACCATATATATAAATCTGATCAGTGACGAAACTCTTCTGTTATATGTATTTTGTAATGTACACACACATATTCAAAATCGCATATCTTGTACATATAAGTCATAGCAATTTTTTATGTGTATATTGATTTGATTCACACATATTTACACGACGCCTAACCAGGAACCGGAGTTTCGTCACCTGACAGACATGAATACACATAAGAATGATGTGTGTGAGTGTTCATTTATCTCTTCATTCGTATTTATGTAGATCAATATTTAAGGTTTCCTTGTGGAGTTAAGCTTCTATGATTCACAGAATCATTCAAACACAAATTTTCCTGCATTACTTGTACCCAACAAAATCACTTCGATATATTTATTATTCCCAGGCGTTAACAATCGTTCCAAAGTTGAACTCAAAGAGGGCTCTGTATATCATGCCAAAAATATAATAGATGATACAATACGTATAAAATTCAACTTTATAACTTTTAGACAGCTTGATCATATTTATGGTTATTTAATCAACTCACGTTAACGGTACCTTAAAAGCATCTATATCGCTACTTGTACCTATACATATGATATGCAAATTTCACATTTACTATAATTATATATTACATTGACTCACATGATTATGCGTTCCTAAAAAAGGACGTTTAACCGATGAATTTGGCAAGTCCGGTCTGTTTTTATTATCATGCCTTTACTTATATCGAGATCCAACACATCGGAAGACGCCATTTTTGAGTAGAAACTCTGCAAATGCTTGCATTTAATTTTGAAACAGTTCTTCTCGCCACTCTCTTGCCAAGAATCAATGTAACACGAGAAAAAAACCAATATTACAGTGGTGCGGAGAGTTTTCCGTACGTTAATATTAACGGTGTTTTTCCCAAACGGCGAGCTTTTTTGGCGCCATATTAGTCAGCCATGCCTATATGCTGGATCCCAAATAATCGGTACAATTAACGCGAGCTAATTTTATGTAAATTGCTCAGAGTTATATATTTGTAAACCTCGAAATAGTATAACGAAAATAGAATCATGCAATTGATCCTGCTGAGATGAAGAATTTACGTTTAATCTTTATTTTATCCTTACCTATTTCTTCTCCATCCTTAAATTTGCCACAAAAATATATAATATATAGAGAACACGTATGATTATTTGTGTACTAAGCCAATAAAGTAATTGTCGGTCGCCCATACATGTATAAAAAAAAAAAAATTTACGCCACTCATAAGATGCAATAGTTAGTGCACGATCAAGTGGAAATATAATCCAACCTCGCCATGATTTCAAATTCAGGTATATCGATAGCTACAGGGAAGATAACTACAGGCATTGAAAGTAACAAAACCAGTCCAGTTTTTTTCCTTTAAAGACTTGTTTCCTACTGTTTCAAATAGTCCCAAAATCGTTCTGCTAATTATGTCCGCCAAGATAATTATGTCATTTAAATAAAGTTTTACAAAAATCAGAAATCGATCAAAAAGAAAATTGCAGATCGTGAATACTCGATGGTCTTTAGTAATAAAACGAAATAATTTGAGAGAGAAAAAAAAGAGAAAAATTTTTACATTATTCTTCCCTGCTTATATTATCGTATATTTAATATTTATACCAGCAATGAGCAATGGTTGATTTAACCTTCAATATATTTTCCAAGTTACCATGCATCGTTTGCATTTTGAATTCTTATACCTTTAGATTTGTAAATATAGATATGTATATATAACTAAAATATTTTTATGATACAATATGATTTAGATCTAATAGTTTTACGACTATCGATTGCAAATAATTAGTTATTCCGCTAGTTACGATGATTCCGCTGATTGTCAACAACACGACGTTATCTCGGTGACAGCTTATAGACGCCGTTGACGGAGTAAGAGGAAGAGAAATGATTTTAACTGAAACACATATGAAAAAAGGAATTTTAAAGACAGTGAGAAATACAAAATTTGGAATCTGCTTAAATATTTCGCTCAGTCTCATTACCGTAAAATGTCCGCAATATCGCAGGCACTTAACTTAAGGTGATTATATATTAATAATAATAAGTAATTTTTTAGCGACATTACACGCATGCATTACTGGCATGCGTGAAATGTCGGTAACAAATGTCGCCAAAATGAGATTTTGATGTTCTTCGTAATCGAAAACCAGTTCAGCTGCCATTTCGTCAGTTCACCATCAAATCTCATGGGACTGGGCTCAAAATGTGTGTTTCATCACCGCCGAGTGGCATCATACCGGATAGTTCGATCCATTCAGTGTAACTGTGAAAATTTGGCCAATTTTTGTGGGTGATAACTAATCTGTAAATTTTTTTTCAAAATTTTGAAAAAGTAAAAAGACGCTCCACTTTTTGCCAAAATAAGGCATTAACTGCCGAAGTTTCGCTCTGATCGCTTGAGCGGTATAGGAGTTTTGCATCCCCGCGTTTTCGAGGTGTACAACGGGTCTTTATATGCACCTTAAAAGCCTTTTTGGGCCATCTTTTTTTTTACCACAAATCAACTTAATGCGACCAAATGAAAACAATCCATCTCACACAGAGCTCTCCGTACCTTGATATAGGTAAAATTAACCCAAAATGATCAGCTGTTTCCTAATTCGACATCATATTGCTCAGTAACTTCCGTTTTTGACCACAAAATTAATGTCTACCGTTTTTTGAGCGTACTTTAAGCCCTCACGGACAGATCGTCAACGTGCGTGTAAATTCGTACCCCCAACTTATAGATAATGCCAAGTCCTTATAAGAAAAAAGGTGAGTTTTTTCGACTATCTCCGAAACGGTGCATTTCATAATCCACAGGCCCGAAAATTTCGACGACTTCGATTGATTTTATATTTTCCACGAAATCTATTCCTCGATAAACATCCAAGGCCGTAGGAAAAAACGATGTGGATGCACCGTTTGGGAAATATTCGAAAAAAATCAGGGGTCAGTATTTTCCACAAGGACATCCCCTCAAAACCACAAAAAATGTGGCAGAAAAAAATTCTTTCATAATGTAACGTGTAAATTATATTGTACACCTACTTGACTTAGTCTCTGATTTGAAATCAGCATATTGCCCGTTCTGCATAGGGTAAGGTGGTATCGTTGAATTACAACTGATCTCTAAACGTCCGTTCTCACCGGCATGCAGAGCTGATACTTCAATGTTCAATTGCGCAATCGTTGACATTAGCTGATTTTCACGTGTTTTAACGGGAAATGTCTTGACCAGGAAAACATCAACCTGAAAATAAGGTCCGCGATATAAGAAAACCCACAAGTTATCAGCGTTCACCAAAAGACCATGACTGAACGCCCATTGTATTCGGCTGATTTAAAATTTGGACAATAATTAACGGACAATAAACTTTAATTCTTCTTACACCTCTCATTTGTAAAATTTGAGCAAATATTATTGTTCGTATGTAGGACTTTCAGAATAGAAGTATCTATTGTAGCGTGCCACAGTGCAAGTGAAAAAATCGTAGGTGTGCATACAAATCAGGATGCATATCCATGAGATGGTGCGAGGCATGCGTTTAAATTGCATTTAAAAACAAAAGAAAGGATAATGCAAATACTATGCAGAGTCAAGGTCAGAACAGGACTGATGAATACTTGTATTGTCAACTATCAAATTTGGCGTATTGCTTCGCACAAGAAGCGAGCGTTAGTTTTACGTCACTTAATAAGCGCATAAATTTTGCTCCAAGTTATTATTATATTAGCGAAGCATGACTTCGTCGCCGAATACGTATTTCGGTGGTCGATTGTAGTTTCTTGTTACATTGTTTCACTCTTCTCGCAGTTTTGCTGGATCCTATTCTTAGCCACTCGAGTAGGCGATACACCGAATAGTCAGACGCTTTTGAATACTTGATGAAATCTTATTGCTTGTTATTTTTTTCTTCGCTTCAGCCTTAGAATTTCTATAATTCTTCTAGACCAACCTTGAAGCGGTTTTGATACACTGATACATAAACAATTCGGTGGCCACGTCATTTTCTCCTTCAAAAGTTTTCCTGTTTTTTCTTCGATCGTAGGCAATTATATAAGTGCATTGCAAGTTCGCGTCGTTCGCGTCGTTCGGTAATAAAAAAATGTACAATTATGCACGTTGTCAGAAGAATTTAATTCAGAGTATGCATTTTTAAGTACAGTTAGACAGCAAATAAATGAACCCAAATTTTAGTGGAATTAATTAAGTCATAATTTGCAGCCGTGAAAAATATTGAAGGAAATAGAACACAAATGGAGAGAGAAAGAAGGAAGAAGATAATACGTCGAAAATCGAGGTATCGTAAAAATAAAAAAATGAAACTGAAGGCAAATAGAGATTATCGATATAATATATCTTGTTGGTAATTTACCTCTTTGCCATTTATGAACCAAGTTATATGGGGAGCCGGATGTGCGGGGGACGAAGTACAATTAGCTTCAAGGATTTCTCCCACAACGTAATAAGGCTTCTTAAATGTTATACGTGGATCTTCCGATTGAGGCACTGAAAATAACACAACAACAAATTATCATACATCGGGCCGATCGTTTCGACAGGAACGCGAGCCAGTATTCGTTCAATTTCCTCTCCTCACCGTCGATCGTCAACGGGTAGACATTTAGTAGTTTGTACAATAATCATTAATAACAGAACAACAAAAATTCTCATATTCGAAAATCCCACGCGTTCTAAATTAAAATGCACCACTGCACAATTTTATTGACACTCCGAGCCGCGGACGCCAAATCCACGCGTGATAAATCACCCGATAACGATTAATAACAGGACACAAAAATTCCCATTATTACAAAAATTTCGCACACTGCAAAATCAAATTTACTTCCTACCCAATTTTATTCATAATCCGATCCGTAAATGGCGAATCCACGTGTGACGTGATAACGACTTCGTGAGTTGCCGCTGGATTTCGAAATGTAGAGCAATATCTGCGGAATACCACCATCATCGTAAGTATAAAATGGTTATGTACGCACGTAATTCAAACTCCCACCTCCCCTTTATTTTTTTTCACTACTGTTGCGTTATCTGAGGGGGATTTATTCTCTCATTTCAAAATGATGCATTCTCTATGAAAAAGACGAGCCCCTTATGTTTTAATATAGTTCAAGGGAATATAGCGTACTCTTTAATAGTTACATTAAGGAGGATAGATGAGAAAAGCGTTGGATCAATTCAATGAGAATATTATGTCTGCATGATCGCACGAATGTCCGCACTGTGAATTGGCGCTTGACGCGTCTTTTTTGTTCATACATAAGCTTTTCGCCATTTTCTTCCGTGTGCCGTTAACACGCGTCACGTATTTCACAATTCTCAGTCCTCTTCATTTGATGACCTGTTGTAAGTCCCCGCGGGAAGACCAGCTTCCACCGCCTTTATTCTTCTTTTGTACAAACACGTAGACCGTCTATCGACTCGTTCTCAATAACGGACATCTTAACACTCCTCCGTAACCATTGTGTGATATGCTGCTCTTCCGTATTGTCCTCCTTTTATTATCAGAGTATATAATTTAAGTATTTCAGCTTGACGAAGGGGAGAATTTCACGCTACGATATTTGTTAAAGGAACGATATTGCCGCTGCGACTTTTTTTCACTTTAGGAACTCTCCGCGCGTCTCTGTAACGACCTATTATAGCTGCGCGGCAGTTTCGTTATCACTTTTCGCAATTTCATTACCAGAACTGTTAGTTGATTTGTTCATAAGTAATTATCACGTCAGTTCATCACTGTAATTAGGATTTTTTTTTTTATCTCATGATGTTATTGATTTATGATTGTTTTAACTTTTTTCTTCATTGCCAAAAATGGGACCTTGTGCTATCTATAACTCTCTCAAGTCATGCGCCCACCTGATGACTACGTATACGTATAATGTGAGTATAATTAGTTTTTCTATTTAGGCTTTGGAATGGGTATTAGGGGCGTGATAACAACACGATTCAAGAATGTTCAGCCCTTTTGATCAAGGCGATCATCGAATTCCCAGAGAAAATTCCGAAGATAAACTTTAGTAATTAAATAGTCATCATCGTTGGAAGTTCGTTCGATTATATAATTCAATACTTAAATCAGAAATATAGGTACCTTTTGTGCAATAAACTAACTCTGCAAAAACTTTAAATTTCTTCAAATTTTAACCGTGATTATATATTTATACTGATTTCATTCAATGTAACGTGATTATATGAAATGAGCTTGATCAAAAGAATGGCTAAACGTCTTGATAAAGTGCAATTTGCACGAATATTATAACTGTTGCATGCAAGATAATTCAATCGAATTTAATATATAATACAGTATGCTGCATAAATTTTCTACATGTGGCAGTGATCCATTTTGCATTGTACATTGCATACACATCAATGTTTCTGAATTCTAATGTCATAAAATAAGTGAGCAAATGTTTCTTAAGGATGTATAGCACTCCTATCTTTACTAACCAAGTAAACTCGCCCTTTTTCTTTCTGTATTAAATAAACAAACGAACGGATAGGGTTCAAATTTCGACGGCGCATCTCTCTTTCGTAGTGAAATTCAGGAAAGTTAGTCATATCCCAAAAATCGTAAAAAGAAGTGTGTAGTTTTATTTTTTGACAGGTATTTCTATTCCCACATTGACCGCATTTCAGGGGCCAAAAAGTGAATAGTTGAGATACTTCGTGCAATTCCGGAAAGAATGAGAAGTAAACTGAGCTATCGTAAGACGGTTTTCATGCAATATTGCTCATCATTTCACTCCTCATTCTTTCCAAATTTGTGCAAAGTATCTCAACTATGCACTTATTGGCTCCTGAAATATGGAAAATGTGGGAATACTAACACGCGTTATAAAAACACACATTTTTTCACGATTTCCGGGGTTTGAGTAACTTTCGTAACTTCCGCTACGAAATAGCGATGCACCGTCGAAATTTGACCTCTTGCCGTTCATTTGTTAATTTAATATGGGAAGACAAAGGGTGAGTTTGCTCGGTCGGTAAAGGCGAAATTTGTTGTATTTCTCTTTCGTAATTCATTTCTCTGGTTATTGTGCTCTGAAATTTCATAAATTATTTTCTGCGCTCCCTCCGTCAACAACTCGACTACTAATTTGCATTTTAATGAGTACTAGTACTTAAAAGTCTACTTCTAAGCACTAGAGCTTATAAAAACTACAAAATATTTTCGTTTTTCACAAGAGTTAGCACAGAATATAAGATTTGAGGCATTCGCGCATACAGAGACAGAGACTTGTGAGAGTTTCGCACTCGCCTTCGGCTCCTGCGGTACACTGCGCTCGTCAAGAAATTTCTATTTTATGCGCACTTGTCACGAAAATAACTGTTTAGAATGAAGACAAATAGTGTATTGGAATCCTCCAATTCAAGAGATCTGACAGTTTGTAGGATGTCTTTTGTGCCTTGATCTCTGTGAAAGTTATATCTAAAACCATCGACGGATCATCACTTCCGTCACCATATTGTCGTAATGATGCAAAGAATTTCAGGATCTCAATTCACATGAGGACTTTTGGTCAAGAATATCCTAAAATGAATCTTAAATATTCAATATGTCGCTATCAAGAAGACGGTGTTCTCAAAATTATGGATTCATTTCTTCTACCCAAATCAGTCAGCTTCGACATTGCTTCCATACAGATTAATTAATAACCGCATACATAGCAAAATCTAATGATTATGACGAAGTACACAGCAAAGTTTCCGATAAGCAAAATAGCAGTCGAAAAATTAATACCCCTTGGTGAAAAAATCACTGTCACATCTGGAAAACCCACTGCAACAATTTAATCACATGTGTTGAGTGTAAATTTTCATTATATCCTGCCCATTATTATCTTCGTCTTTCAACTATGACATCATTTTCCGTTCAAGAATAACTGACGTCATAATCGCATTCTATTATAATCACTGCATATTATACAAATTTACATGCCAGAAATATGATCACTTCATTATTATTATTACTGCACTAAAATTATCTATGCAAGAAATAAATAGTAATAACAATAATGTCTATCAAAAGTACCTATAAATTGTAAAACTTAGAGAATGGACATTGCAGGACCAGAAATTAAAGAACAGGTTCATATCAGAATCTCTGCCTGTCATTCAGAGCTTTCCTTAATCAATCTAGTTTCCAGATTCCTGATGGGAACTGCATTTTCACACGTTATCGAAATACACCCTATTTAAGCAATCGGTCAATCGATCCTGCAACAGGGTGTTCGAGGCTTTATTCGTTTCTCTTGGACTGCAGCGTAATTTAGCTAATTCTGTAACCTATCAATGCAATGAAAACTTACCAATAACTTCCATGTTCACGGAATCTGAACCCATAGTGTAAATCGGAGTCGCCATTGATACTTCGCAGGAATAAACCCCAGTCGCTTGAAATCCAACGTCTTTCAACTTAATCACGTTCATCGCAGACGTTGGCTGAAACGCATTGCAGCAGAATTGTTTAATTCTTTCACATTATAAAAAATCGAGAGAAATAACGGAACATTTCACGACGAGCTTTTTTTTGCCTACCTGCAATTCGATGCCCGGAACTTTATGCGTCTGAGTTGGTGGTGTCCGATCTTTTATGTACTGAAATATCTTATACCCACTTCGCAAAAATTCAATCTTATGCAAAACATTTTCAGATACGCTGTGGTTGCAGATTAATGTTACAGTGCTTCGATATTCTACGTATCTGGGTACGTCCAACTGTACCCAAACAACTACTGCAGCTGTATCTGAAATGCACAATGTAGACCGTGTTTCACACATCCTTGATTAAAACAAACAAAGCGAACTATATTCAAGCTCTATAACCTTTGAAGAATAAAAACACGATGTTGGAGTCCGAATCATTTGATCAATCAGGTTTACAAGCATCGGAAAACGTTAGTGAAGGAATATAATTATACGGAGAAATTGATATAAAAAACTCAATTAAGGTCTGTGAATTCCGTATCAATATTGCCTCTGCATCTACTTTCATCGTGTAACGTAATACATACGTAACATTTTCGCGGCATATCGTTCAAAATGGCGTCTAATCAGATATATTGATACTCCATAAGCCTATATAAGTTTCAAAGTCTGAAAGGAAAGTTCCATTCAACACGTTGGACAACCTTGATTCTTATCTTGACAGAGTTTCCACCGAAGGAGTCATGAATTAATAAAAATCTGAAAGTCGTGTAAATGTCAATCCAAGAATGACAATAGATCACCACTCAGTCCCCATTTAACGAGAAAAGGAAAATCTATACATTGTATTAACCGATGGCCGTCATCGACTCAAATAAATATACACTACAATCTTACTTGTCGTATATGCATTCATGTCAGAAGGTAAAACAAATTCATTTCACAGGTTCTTGAATCGATACACATACGGTTCACCAATTCCCAACTTTTTACACTACACTAAATTGCGCGATTAGTAATCGGAGATTGAGGATTTAAAAGGGGTGAGAATCTGTGAGTGACTTCAGATCGTGAAAGAACACCTTTGGAGCAACTGTCACAGCGAATTAGATATACAAAAAGGCCATCCGCAATAAATAAACGTTGAAAATATCATGGTCCCAACTTACAGGAATAAATCTGAAGAACGTAGACGAGGACGACTCGCTTCCAATCCACTTGACACGACATTTTAGCAGTACTTAAATGGGTGGCGTGTGTTTACTAAGGGGATCAATTACGGTGTGACCTTCGTGCCGTGTTGTAATTTAATATAGTTTAACAGTGATCTACGTCAATGATGTGCGTGTATGTTTATTCATTTATGTTTTTCTTTTCTCTGTATAAAAGTGCCTATTTTACAGTGTGTTACGAATGGGTGCTTTACACTACGACAACATCGAGTGCCCAGTCGGCGCTTCAACTAAGCGTTTCGATCCATTTGACTACGCCGACTCCTTCTGAGCTTGCGCCCGTCGCTGCTTTTAGCAGCCACCAGCAGCTACTATACGAACCGGTGAAACGCCCGCCGGATCATCGGAGAGTCGCCCTTCTGTCCCCTTCTCGGTCAGCCACGAAGGACCTCGGCTTTCAGGGCTGAACCAGATGCGCAGGACTCTCTGCGCCTACTGACGTCACTCAACCAGTCACAATTCACAAATCCCTATCTAGATTGCTTATGTTTATTATTAAAGTTGCGTACTAGGTCTCGTTTTTCTCGTTGAATCAGTTTAATCGATGAGAAGATGCGGTCACGTATAATTATAACGTAGTGTCAAGCCGAGGGATGGACCCCGTGGAAATTTGGTGTACACCAGATGAAGTGTGAAATCTTACAAAAACATCAGCTGTGATCTTAGAAGTCTTTGAAATCACGTGAAATCCTATGAAAAACAAAGAGATGTAACTAACTTTTCCCAAAATCTTATGTATTCATGAGTGTTTTATAGTCATTTTAATAATAATTGCAGTTGGTAGGTATAACATATCGACCGTGAAAATCAAAACATCATTCTACGTATTACCGCAACAATTGTTAAGATTATTATGAGTTCACAGAAAGTAGTAATATTCATTGTATTGTAGATTTATTCCGACGACTATTTTTGTTAACAGTGAATAGATTTTATGGATAATTCCAAGCAAGTTTACTAATAAACGCTAGGAAAAATAATATTTATTATATTCAAATCGAAGTTCTACATAACCTGTACTGTGTGTTGTATGAAAAACCGCTAGGGGCAAATAACAAGAAATCGACGGCCCCTAATAAAATGCAGTTAACTTTAGAGTGGCTGATTATGAAAGATCTAACTCTGGCGTGACAATTAGCATCCAAATAACTCTACGAACCCTGATGATAAAACACTAAACTCCTACGTAAAAGCACAGAAGATAATTTTTTCATCATCAAGGCCAGTATAGTTACGAGGATTGTAATCTGCACGTCAAAGGTCGGTCTTTTATAATCAGCCTTTCCAAAGTTGAGTGAATTTTAATCGGGACCATCGAAATATAGATAAGTAGATAGCGGCTTTAACTAAATGTTACAAAGAGATAGGCAGTTAACGTTTTGCGAATATTAGGCCCACGAAGTAGTAGTTGGGCCAAAGCTGTAAAAGTTGTACATTCTCTAAATGCTGGAAGCCCAGCGAAACTAAAGTAATGCTATCGAAAGTTTAAAAATCGCGTACTCACGTTAAGTAGCAACTGAATAGAAATGTTATTCTAGTAGTACCTCCCCAATAAAACTTTTCCACGCTGTCAATACGTTACCTGAATAAATTTAATATTAAAATATAAAAGCATCCATATCGATACGTGTAATTAGTATTATCAATTTATGCACAACATAAGTTCAAAAGAGTGAACGCGGAGAAATGTATAAACGTTTCTGCGTAAAGCTTCCACTCATAACATCCAAAAAAATATGAATGACGGGTCTACAAGTTCAATATTATACTATTTATTAACTTCAGAGTCTCTTTAATGACCTTAACAAAACGATACATATTTTTTTGGCGTTTTTTAGCCCATTTTCGTTCGTTCTTTGTTAATGTCTTTTAATTTTTAAAACATTTTTTCTACTTGTGTTTTGTTTAAGACGCTTTTTTGACGCATCAGAAAGAGATGATGATTACTTTAAAACACCGGCTATGCTAGATGACCTGGGTATTTCAGAAGTAGTCGGTGTGTTATGGCTGGTGGAAAGCTGGGTGATATTATTTTCTGTAACGAAAGCCACTGATTCCTGAGCTAATCTCTCATTCTAGAAAATTCATCCTGTCCGCGTGTATCCGACAGACTTGCGTCTGTGACTACCCAATAACCTCTGTCCCATACTTTTATTAATAACGATCAAATTATCCAATAAATCATAATCCAATAAACTATGTTATGAACGTAAAGTGTATGTAATCATCTATAATACAATTAATAAGTTTAATAGTAATACTCAAGTTTTGTATATGAAAACCTTTTTTGAAGTTGAATGAGTACTCACAAAAAATTTCGGCGGTGACAAACTTCACAAATACATTTTACCCGGCCAGCGCTCATGCCATTATAGACTTGAATTTGAGTTCACGTGCTAAGGACACGTTGAGACTTGTCGATTCGTTAACGTTTTCGACTCGAGCGTTGCGTACTTTAAATATTCGGGGCTACCCGCCCTTCTCCTGAATAAATAATGATAACGTAAAGTATAATAAAACAGTTGTAAAATTATGCAATTTATGTTTAAATACGAATACTAGTACCAATTATAAGTAATCCTTATATAAGAAAAATTACGACGATTTCGAATGCGATCGCCGAAATCAAAACATGATCTACATACCGTGCTAGATATGTGTGTTCCTCAATCACAAGTTTTGATTATATTGATGTTTTACTATACTTCTTCGCAGCCGTGGATCAATAATCAGGAGTTCGAACCATATATGAAATTTCTAACCCAACTTTATTGCTTTTCGTCAGCACAGACCGTAAATATAAACTACAATGTATACATATAATTTATAATATACCTATACGTATATGGTACGTACCCAGTCCGAAATCGTACATTTTACATTTCAGGGAAGCTCACACTAATCTTTGTACGAGGCGCCAAACGTACGAACACTTTTATACCAGGGTCAAATTACTTAACTCAGTACAGCTGTTTCCGTACACTCTGCATGATGTATAAAATTGTGGCACCAAACTGTAAATTGCGAAGGTTAGCATGACTTACAATTAGTGAAGGAATTCTTGAACAAAGCCCGAAACGGATGGTGCTTGATTATTCACATTGAATACAACCATAAATGCATAGAGGCATTTCAACTGAAATCGAGGAATCATTACCCTCAG
Source organism: Diprion similis (assembly GCF_021155765.1). Taxonomy (NCBI): domain Eukaryota; kingdom Metazoa; phylum Arthropoda; class Insecta; order Hymenoptera; family Diprionidae; genus Diprion; species Diprion similis. Next base: position 16,976,933 of record NC_060107.1, on the reverse strand, counting down.
GTCATCAGATCCTTTCATAACTTTTTTTTGCATTGGATCCACTTGAAAAGAAGCTTAATTTTTTTGAAGAATTTTTTCGCTACTCCTTCAGTTGGCACGACGATGGTTTTTGTGTAAAAAAAAGGGATAACAGAAAAAACATGATTTTAAAATTCTACAATTTTTCCGCAGATCCTGGGTCGTAAATAAATAAGATCTATCATGATTAGAAGGTGGGATGCAGCTGCTTCACATTTTTTTAACATTTTTTTTTCAGCTTCAAAAATGCCACAAAAATCTATTCCTTAATTTTCATATATAGCTTTAACTACAATATCAAAGTTGAGGATGGTTTGGAGTCAAAAACAATTTTTTTTCATTAATTTTGCATATTGATCTTTTTTCCTAAAAAAAAGTTTCTCATTTATTTTAGAAAGTATGCAAAATATCAAAATGATCCAAAACCTTTTTTCTTTTTTTCACTCCTGTGAGGACTATTAGGAATTAATTTTTTTTCTCATTTCAGAAACTGAAAAAAAATGTTAAAAGAATGTGAAAAAGCCGCATCCCACTTTCTAATCATGATAGACATTACTTATTTACGACTCAGAATCTATGGAAAAAAATGCAGAATTTAAAAAAAGGTATTTTATCTGTTATCCCTTTTTTACACCAACACGATCGTCGCGCCACCTGAAGGAGTAGCAAAAAAAACTTCAAACAAATTAGACATTTTTTGAAGTGAAGTCAATGCGAAAAAAAAAATTATGCATGGATCTGATGACCCAAGGGAGATTACTCCTCGATTTCACTTGGAATGCCCCATATATAAACACGAGCTACTAAAACTTATCGTAACGACGTTTGTTCACAAAGGAGAGTTTGATACTTGAAATAAGGTCTAAACATTTTATTTTATGCTAACAATAAAGACTTCGTGCACCAATCCCCCTTCTCCAAGCGCTAACACCTCGGTGCTTCGCACCTTACTTTTTCGTGGGTATTGCGGTGTTGAATATGCTACATGTTGAATAAATAGATGATCTGGACACTGATAACTTTTACCTGATCGTCCGCTTAAGATTCATCGATGACATGTCCACGGTGACCTTGTTACAGGGTGCGGAGAAACCAAATTTATAAAAAACAATTCCCGTCCAGTTTCAGCTTCATCAATGTTACATTTTTCAAAGTACGACTAACTTACCCAGACTTCATCTAATACCCCTCATAAGTTGGTTAAAACCCAGACTGAATAAATTTTGTAAAAAAATCTAATTCTGGTTCTCGAATAATGTTGTGACTTGACGCAAAGAGGATGAAATATAGTCTAGTGTTACGTAAATATTAATTGATCTTGTAATTAAACTATAATCTCATTGTTATGAAAATCAGAAAGTGATTCCGCAATTTTGTATTACGAGCAGAAATTATTTCAACTGTGCATCGATAATCAAACCAGAGTTGGTCTGTACAAGTACACAAAATTCTAAATAGGCAGTTGCTGCTGCAGTGTATCGTGCTCACACAAAAATGCATTGCTGCAATGTAGGTTGCATATCTGTAGGCGCGGCTCAACGATCTTCATTCCGCAGGACCAATAAAAATTTGCAAGCATGCTTGGACGAAGGATGTGTTAATTAACAGAAGTCGAATAAAAACGTTATTGTTGTACGGAAAGCGACCCATGATCTGTGCGAATTTTATGAGTAAAAGTCGACGTCTGATTTTACTCTCACCACGAGATTTTATAGACAGTAATTAGCATTACATAAACTAGCTTGAAGGTAATATTAAGGGTCAATAGCAAAGCGGAACACGTACGACTTGTATATATGTCAATTGTGACAAAAACAAAACTATAATATAGTGTCATGGTAGTTAAAAACTGTTTGTTACACCCTTTTCGACGTAAACAATATAGAACGTTTTCTGCGTGCCGCGGAGTCGACAATCTAATTTCACGAAAAATTTCGACATGCTATTTGTTTCGTGATTTATAGTAATTGTATTCTGCAGATAAAATTCAAGTTAATCAATGAAAAATTTTCTTTTTCTTAAACCGATGTAAATGACGGATTAAAATATTGGGTATTATAATTCCATTAGGATGTTACTGGTCTCATTACAACGTCTATCTTAATACGGTCAGAGCTTAATCGACAATACTTCAACAATAAGGATATAAATGGGGAATTCAACCAACCAACGTCTGATCCTCACCATTTTTGATTTTGTTCAAAAAACTTTCTGCAATAGTCCCAACCCTGAAACAGTAACCTGATTTTTTTCAGATTTTATATCCAACTGGTCAATTATTTATAAATATTGCGAGTGACTTTTAACTCTCAAAAAATTCTCAAAAGCTGAATTTTCTTTTCCAAACATTTCAAGACTGATGACCTACGATGGGTCGATTTTTATACTATTTGTTTTTAGGATTTTTAATTTTTTTAGTCAACTGAAACATTCTTTAACCGGCTGAAAATTCCCAATAAATTGTAAAAACTTCTATTTTTCACTTAGGAAATTTCCAGACCGATTTCATTATTATAAAGTTGATAAGAAAAAGTTAAATGTGTCAAAAAAATAGACATAGATCGCTCCATGATAAAACCGGTCTAGAAATGTTCTAGGTGAAAAATAAAAGATTCATGAATTTTTCGGGAATTCTCAGACCGTTTAAACAATGTTTTAGTTGACTCAAAAAATTGAGTACTAAATAAAATTGTAAAAAAACGGGCCATCATGAGCCCGGTGTTGAAACGTTTGGAATAGAAAATACAGTTTCTCAGAATTTTTTGAGAATTTTGAAAAAGGTCCTTTTCAAAATCACATAAAATATTTATAAATGATTGAGCAGATAAATCGGAAATAATTCAGGGTACTGTTTCAGTTAGCATAACTGCGCAAAATTTTTTCAACAAAATCTGTAATGATGAGGGTCAGACGTTGGTCAGGTTATTTACTTCCAACAAAAAAAAAACAACTTTATTTTACAATTTTCGAAGCTAAATTCAGGTTAACAATTACTTATAAGTACTGCTAAGCCAATGAAGTCACTGTACCTTTTTTTTATGGTTCTTGGATTACCGATGAGTAACAAATTCTTTCTCACTAGATTTTTCTCAGATTAGTAATCGATTCAGAACAGATTCACTAGATTAATAATCGCCTTGCATAATTCAGCAATTAGATGCATTAGTTGCATACAGCAATATTATCCCATTTATTTTATTATGAGATGTATACTTTGAACTAACATCATAATTTATTTTCATACAACCACTTTTTGAAAGCAGTAAATTAATTGCCAGGTGATATAATTTGTGGATAGTTATATTAGTGGCATGCTCGGATTGCATCCAACTCCTTGATTACAACAAAAAAAAGCAGCTTTAAATTATTTATGAATTGTATTACAAAGTACAGTAATACAATTCATACACACACACACACACACACACACTTAATTCATCATATACAACAAGCGAGAAAGATGAATAGCGTATATCTAAAAAAATAATCTCAAATAATACGAGTGGGTTTATTCAATTACAATACTAATGGGGTAAATGTTTTTGGTTTCAACTTAAGAGATGAAGTTATTCTGTACACACTTAAAGAGCAAGTAACTTTACAATATTTTCGATAATAATCCCCTCACAGTGTAACCGTCATTGCGCATGAAGCTGAAGCTGGCAGCGTTAACAGCCAACCGTATTGAACTTTTTGGAAATAGAAAAATGCAGTTCAGATTTATCCTCATAATTCTATAAAAGTATTGGGAGTTCAATATATTTAAAAAAATTGTAATTTTCGGATTTCACTACCTTATTCGAATGAACTTTAGAAGATTTGGCTGCTAATTCTGGCTACTAGCTTCAGCCTCGTTCATGATATTGAAGAGGTATGTCTTTGATTATTATAAATGATTAAAACTGCATAAACACTACTACAAAACATCGTACAATTACATTCTGGAAGTCAGTTGATGCAAGGATAAAAGCTCTAATGCACCCCTTGTTTAATGTTTTTCATAACTGTCTCAACAACTTCAGAACTTGTTGCAGTGCCTCCAAGATCGCGAGTGTGAACTCCCTGGTTTATCGTCTTATTTATAGCGGATTGTATAACATGTGCGTGTTGCCTGTGGCCCAAATGCCTAAGCATATCAACAGCGGCGTTGAGCATGGCAATTGGATTGGCAACGTTCTGTCCAGCGATGGAGCTTCCAGTGTTTCGCGTACCAGGTTCAAAGATAGCATACTGATCCCCGTAATTTTTACCGGCCAACAGGCCAGCGCCACCAAGCAATCCGCATACAACATTGGAGACGATGCTACCATACAGATTGGTTGTGAGAATAATATCGAATTGGTGGGGATTGGATACAAGCTGCATGCAAGTGTTGTCGATGATCATATCATTGTGTTGTATTTCCGGGTAATTCTTAGCCATCTGCCTAGCGGTCTCTAAGAACAATCCATCTGATAACTTCATTATGTTAGCTTTGTGCACTGTCGTGACTTTCTTCCTGCCATGTCGTCTCGCGTACTCGAAGGCATATTTAGCAACACGCTCAGAGTTGGATTTTGTTATTACTTTCATGCTCTCGACCACGCCAAGCACGCTCTCGTGCTCCAACATTGCATATTCACCCTCAGTGTTCTGTCTGACAATGACGATGTCCATGTCCTTCTGGCGGGACGACACACCTTCGTACGATACGCAGTGGAGCACGTTTATGTAGAGATCGAGCTCGTTTCTTAGGGCGACATTGCGAGAAGGAACGCCTGCCTCCATTATCCGCGTCTCGATGTTTCCCTTGAGGGCGACACCGTTACGCCTTATCGTCGTGATCGCGTAATCAAGATCGTCATTATTATCGGACATCGTATCAATGTCGACGTGCTCAAAGTCGACTGGAACACCTGCGTATCGAAATACTTCCTTTACATAACCCATCAATTCCGGGCCGATCCCGGCGCCTGGAAGCAGCGTAACGGTGTGCCTCCCACCGTAGTGAGCTTTCGGTATGTTTGGTACCTTTCCAACAGTCGGGGTTTTGTGCTGAATGTCAAACATCGACATTGTGCTCGCTCCCCGGTGAAGCTGCGGCAGTAGAAGCTGCGGCATTCGAACATATTTGGAGACGTATCGAGCGGCCATATTGATAGGAGAGAGGAATTATTCTCACTTTGATTAGGATCCGAAGTGTTAATAAACTACTTCAGGGATTCTATTAGTAGGCACTAACGCGCACACCACACATACTGATTTTCAATTTCTATTTATACACCTCTGACCAAGGTAACCGACCAACCTCTTTTCATTCTTCCCGAATACCCAGACACGAAACTCGATGATAACAATGAACTTCTGCAGCATTGGTTAAAGAAATATAAAGACTACTAACCTTATGAATTTTGGTCCGCCAACAATGGAGGCTGAAAAGTTTAGAGGGAAAATGCGGCATTCTGCAATGCCGAATCAATTTCTCTTAGGAATCCCACAAAATGTATTTGTGAAAGCCGAAACACATAAGATTCTACAACCTAAAGGATAATGCAGCAACCATAACACAATGGCGCCACGGCCTTTGAAAACTGCTTATGGTTTCTGCATAAGCATAGTTGGCTAAGGATTGCAAAAAAAAAAAAACGCCAGCCGTGAATATTTTTTAAAACAAGTAAAAAGACCCGATGACCAGCATAGGGGCAATGGCGGCGCCATATATTTACCAACTCCTTACGGGACATCGAGGTTAATTGGATTGATAACAGTAGGAAATTTTCTTACCGAGGTTGCCCCTCGCATCCATCGCCAAGCTTGAAGTTGCCACTGACTTGGCTTGTTAATTCGACATCATGACGTCATGAGCACTTACAGCGCTTCTGGACATTCAACGTTGAACTGAGGCTGCTAATTTCATTCGCCTGTTCCGTTAGACCCGGACAATGAAATCACTTACAAGTCGAGGCAGAGTTGTGAATCATGAACGGGCTCCTGTCATCTGAAAATTTCCTGATCCAATCGCGCCGTATTTACGGAAAACTATCGGGTAGTATAGGTTTTCCTGGATTATGTATGTGTTTTTATACGTCTCCATCTCGCTGTCGAAAATGAAAGAAATTCTAAATTGTGTCTCGCACTCTTTCTAAGCTCGCGCTGCTTCTGTCCTAGGGAGTTTTTGGCGTCTTCGGCTACTTTCGAAACGTACCCATAACGCCAGAGCACATAAACGGTGCGTTCCGAAATTAGCTGGCAGCGCCAAAAATTCCCTAGGACAGAGGCAGAGCTATTTACGAACTAGGGAGCACAAAAGAGATAAAAGATTGTTGCCAGTGTTACGTGCCAGCCGGTATCCACGGGGGCACCCTCTCTGTATCCTACATTACCGATGTGCAGTTACCATAGGAGAACTTTAGGAGCTCTTACCCGTAGTTCTTAAACTAATACCGACATGCACAATTATAATCATAACGTGCAATATTCTTATATCGACAGTTCTCTACGCTATATTAACCGTTATTTCATCAGCTAAACTTATATACATATATGGTACTTATATTTTTTCTCACATTTGACCGTTATATTTTTCAACACTAGCTTTTAAATAAATCCCTTAATTTACGATCGCAGCTGCAGTGCTTCAAAGTAATAAACACTTGCAATAATTCAGGGCAATAAACACTTGCAATAATTCAGGGCAATAAACACTTGCCCTGAATTATTGCAAGTGTTTATTACTTTTATCCCTTAATTTACGATCGCAGCTGCAGTGCTTCAAAGTAATAAACACTTGCAATAATTCAGGGCAATAAACACTTGCAATAATTCAGGGCAATAAACACTTGCCCTGAATTATTGCAAGTGTTTATTACTTTGAAGCACTGCAGTTGCGATCGTAAATTAAGGGATTTATTTAAAAGCTAGTGTTGAAAAATATAACGGTCAAATGTGAGAAAAAATATAAGTACCATATATGTATATAAGTTTAGCTGATGAAATAACGGTTAATATAGCGTAGAGAACTGTCGATATAAGAATATTGCACGTTATGATTATAATTGTGCATGTCGGTATTAGTTTAAGAACTACGGGTAAGAGCTCCTAAAGTTCTCCTATGGTAACTGCACATCGGTAATGTAGGATACAGAGAGGGTGCCCCCGTGGATACCGGCTGGCACGTAACACCAGCACGGAAGCCAATATCGGAACGCACCCAAAAGTTCCCTGGCGGAATACACCCACGGACGTTCCGGTCAGATGTTACACTAACATCGGCCTAGTAATTCGACGCGGTAGCTGCGTTGCTCATGACTCTGCTGCTCTGCTGTGTAACATCCGACCGGAACGTCCGTATGTTTTATTGCTTATAACTATTCCTTAACATCAGTACCAACTAACCCAAAACTCTAAATGTGAGAATCCTGTAAGAAAGTTATTCAAGGAAACTGCCTTACCATCCGAAAGTCCCTAGATAAGGTATAACAACAATTATCATTAAACAAGAGTCCAGAAACCGTATTACGGGATCCTCACATTACAGGAGACTATGATATTATTATTTTATTATTACAATTCACTAATACCATTATATCCAAATATTATACCATATCTAGTTACAAACACGGAGTTAGAGCCACATTATAGGCAACCTACGCTACACCTTACAGCTTGAGAAATAGATAAGACTATAACGAAAAGATATATGATCAATATAATATAAAATTAATAACACTACAGAAATAACCTATAAGGGCCAGGGACTGCGATACCTCCAAATACGTAAATACAAATTATCCAACATGAATTATAGAATCCCTTCCGAAACGCCGTATTGTGGGCAACGGGCCCAAACTTTGGAGGTAATGTAGACCCCTATTGCAGAACCGTACAGAATGCTACCTGAAGAGTGTATCAGTAACATAATAACAAAACCACAGAAGATGAACTAACTCACGGGATGATTCTGTAAGGCGAAGCAATCAAAAGGCAACCCAGGAAAATAACAACGAATAGACTATTATTAAATCGTCGAAATCAAAACATCTACATTATTTCTGGAGATGGAATATAACAATGCTTCAGAATTAATTATCTTTTTACTTCGATAAAATATCATATTATAGAACGCTCTTGTATCGCAGCTCAACATTAAGCAAGCAAATTAATCAATTATCTTCTATATAATCCACCATTATATTCTTTAGCATTAGAACATTCCAGAAGTAAAACTACACTTGCAATACCTATGTAAAATTATCATCTTACATATTTATCAGATTAATTAGAGAATTTATGATTATGTGATTTCTCACACCCTTCTCAGTATCAGCGATTGTGGCCAATAGGGCGGCTACAGTAGACGTTTCCTAGGATAACCGAATGCCTAAAACCGACGTGGTGGATCACTCACTGGATCACTTATAACTAGTAGAATAAAATAAGAAAAACTGGAGAGACCGTGTGCTACAGAAAACGAGAAAGTAAAGGTCATTTGAGGCGGAGGCAATCTCTACAGGGTGACACAAGACTATCGCGCTTTAGGCTACCAATATATATGTTTTTTGTGTGCATCTGTGACGGAAACATTGTCTACTTTAGATAGGAAGTTTATCGTTTGCAAATTACAATCATTTGAAATTTGCCAATCCGTTATCACCTGATGGTTCAGTACAGTTGCTTCGGGCCTGATGGTCAAATGGCGACCGGCCAGCCTTGTTCTCGTTCTGTTCCGAACCATTCAATACTACTGATTCGGCTGATGTCAAATGGATATAATTTGCAAGCGACAAATTTCCTATAAGAAATATAAAACGTTGCAGTTACAGATTTTCACGAGGAATACATTGGTAGTCTATGGGGTGGTAGTCCTGGGTCATTTTGTGTATACGGACCGGTATACCATTAACTTCAGTTTCATTTTTTATCCCAATAAGCTGTTGACATTAACCCGAAACAATTTTGTGATAGTAGCACTCTATTAATTTAACGTAGACCTCCACGTCTTGTTCTAAATTTCAGTTGAAGTTTCATTTGTAACTATAATTTGACAGATATTTTTACCGAAGTATCCAAACTCCTACCATCGACCGATCAACATTTACCAAGTAACACTGTAGGTATGAAAAAGAAAAGAATAGTGCCCAATTTTTACATGTAAGTGAGCTAAAACGAAGTCATTTTCTCGGTATTAGAAATTATGCTGTTGAACTAGTTACGTACGACCTTCTATGAAACATTCACTGCATTATAGACCGATCGAATTTTGGATTAGAGTGCAAATCTCCAATAGAATTCTTCAGCCGAAAAGAAACTTCTCAATTTGTCCGCGGGTGTCCGCTGTCTGGGGCATCTTTCTATTATCGATGGCTACAGGTCTCATCGCATGCTAAATCGGATTCCTGCGAAAGAAGCCGCACTTGGATTTAAATGTTCTTTCATGTATACCTTCGTTATAAAGCCAAAGGTCCAAAGGTAAATTTGGCTCTACATGCATAAATCCGAGATTCAACTGCTGAAAAGCATGCCCGTCAATACGATATTGATAATCTCAGTTAAACAAATTTCTAAAATAAATTTATTTGGCATGTGTTGGAGTGTACACATCTCTAATGGTTTCTATCCATTCGTTGAAATTGCTTAATTTTTTCCCATTTGTGAAAAGAAATTTCCTCCACTTGACGTATTCGAAGAAGTTGTGAGAAATTGTATTTAAAATCGAGATTATATTTACGGAATTGTATTGCGTGCATTGCGTGACATTGACTTTCCGAGTCTCATATTATAGAAACGACGTATGGGTTTTTCTCTGTTTATTTCTTTTTTCTTTCGACCCTCACAGAGTTCCTCATGGAGTTCGAGGAACCATATCAAAACCTCAATAAATCCTCTTCAATTACATACACGTAATTTATCCGCGTAATCTTCAAGAAAGCTTCTAACAAGAGAGATGACGCGCTTCGACAGCTCATTGGCGAGATAGAGAAACACGTAATTGTTGGCTGCCATTATTGCGCACATATCCCTTCGTGACGTTTAATTCAAATTGAGCAGCTGCAGAGAACACATGCGATACAATTAATTACCGGAGTAACGAAAAATAGTAGTATACCTAGTCTCGACCTCTCGTGTGTTCTACAGCTACATGAACAAATGATAAACAGTTGGGATTTTTTTGTTCTCATATTGATTAATTTATATTGTTCTTTTCGTTTTCGGAAATGTGATCAGAAATTTCTGTTACTCATCTGCAGATCTTTTATTACAAACTCTTATTACGTATTATAATTATAAATCGCATCATCAGTCGTAATCTGTACTAGCGTTGATACGAGTTCGGATAAATAAACCTGAGGCACAGGATCAAAGGTACCGACGTTAAATGAAACGAAGTGCGCTCGTGTTTTTTCGCGTAATGATTTAAAGAAAAAAAATGCACATATTTGTCGTGAATTAAATCAGTAATTATATTTAAATCATTGAAAGGAAGAAATTGATATATTTACATGGCAAGTGTGTACAACAATAATAATAATAATAATAATAATAATATTAATAACGATATTCCATATCCTCATACGCATGTTCAAAACCGCGATACTTTCTTTAGCGTGGGCTCTGTGCGTTAGGTGTATTGACAGCCTACTTTATATTATATACGTATATATATATATATATATATATATATACGTATATAATATAAAGTAGGCTGTCAATACACCTAACGCACATATATATATATATATATATATATATATATACGTATATAATATAAAGTAGGCTGTCAATACACCTAACGCACAGAGCCCACGCTAAAGAAAGTATCGCGGTTTTGAACATGCGTATGAGGATATGGAATATCGTTATTAATATTATTATTATTATTATTATTATTATTGTTGTACACACTTGCCATGTAAATATATCAATTTCTTCCTTTCAATGATTTAAATATAATTACTGATTTAATTCACGACGATATATATATATATATACGTATATAATATAAAGTAGGCTGTCAATACACCTAACGCACAGAGCCCACGCTAAAGAAAGTATCGCGGTTTTGAACATGCGTATGAGGATATGGAATATCGTTATTAATATTATTATTATTATTATTATTATTATTGTTGTACACACTTGCCATGTAAATATATCAATTTCTTCCTTTCAATGATTTAAATATAATTACTGATTTAATTCACGACAAATATGTGCATTTTTTTTCTTTAAATCATTACGCGAAAAAACACGAGCGCACTTCGTTTCATTTAACGTCGGTACCTTTGATCCTGTGCCTCAGGTTTATTTATCCGAACTCGTATCAACGCTAGTTATATATATATATATTTTACTAACCATGTATTACATTATTGAATATATATATATATGTATGTATATATATTTCCGATTGCAAAACTGGTATAATAATCTGCATAAATTATTTTAGTGTTGTAATAATAATTATAAACGCGCGTATATGTAACATTATATATGAGTGTACATAATACGTATATATTGTGTGTATGCGTATGCCCGTGCGTGTATATAATTGAAATTCGATTGGCGAGTGGCGTAAAAAGTAATAATCGCGTGGGAAGAAATTAATATATACCGAGGCGTATAAGTCGAAAGTATCCGCTGGTTGTACGCACTCGAGATTTTCTAATTTTTCGTTCTCGCGGTTCTGCTGTGTGCCTTCAGCGCGTGCAGAAAAATTTCAGTCATCGATTATTTGTGCAACAAGAAATGTGAATCGTGGTGAACAATTACTCAAAACGTGTTGTGATTTGACAATTACAATGATTATAAGATTAAAATCGGTTAAAATTTTCATTCAACTCTCATACCATATTTGATCAAAATCCATTACGTTCTCTTTACTACGCACACGTACGTACGTATGATACGTATGGATAGAATGGTACAGCAGCCTGTGTGAACTTCGATGTGTGACATCACGGTTCATTGTTGGAGGTTTACGTCATTCTTAAGTTGGAATATCTACCGAGGAAATCTGATTACAATATTATACGCATTACCGTGAATGTTTGGTGTTATTTACTTCATGCAGTATTAGGAATGGATTTGGTTGATTCACCCATCATGCATCGCGTATTGTTTATAACAAAATCCTTTCCGATATTAAATTATCAAACGTGTACAACCTTTAACGCCAGTAAAAGACGCATTTATATTTAAACATGTCAACCTTGTTTCATGCCTGCTAGCTTAGCTGGTTGTTGCTGCTGCTGCTGCTGCTGCTGCTGCTGCTGCATGCACGCTACGTTTTACGGTAGCGCCAACTTCTGGTACTTTCGTTAATAACATTTATTTACTGGCGGAATAAAGCAGAGGAGAAAAAAAATCCTCATACAGTGGTGATCGGTATTATTTCGACGACGCGGGCTTCGATTGTGCATTTCCAAATAGAGCGATATTCCGGGTTTTTAATATCATTTGTTCCAAAACACGCGGAACAGTTGTACAAAGTCCCCTCCCCCACCCCCCTTCCCGTCGTCAATGTATCCCTCGATAATTTCAGCCAGTATTTAAACAACTCGGACGTGTTTTACTTTAAATATAACAGTGTATAAATAAGTATGACCAATACCAGCATCATCATCACCACCACCACTACCAATACCACCACTACAACCGTCTAACCTTCTTTCAACGCCAGCATATACACACGCACACAATTTTACAATAGTCACCCGTTTGTTTGTTTGTTTTCGGTTTTCTCACTATCACTCGTTATTATTCTTAATATTTACATCTTACAAATACAACGTTATTATTGTACATCAAATGCAGTCGTCATTTGTTACCTTTCCAATGACAGCTGCCACATATTTCCTTTACGAGTCGACGTTTATTGATGATCAAACATTATCAAGGTTAGTTTTTCATAACTTCGATTTTTCACCTTTTGTTTCTATTCTTCGGCCAGCGCGTTATCAATCCATACTCAAACCGATGTTCGGTTGAGACTGCGTTCTTTTTCACCCCTCACTCTGATGAACGACAGCATTTTGTTTCATGACATTCAATATTCGTATCATCGTTGTCTTCGTCTCAGTTCACAAAAACTCGCGTTATTTATACGAACCTCTGTTTTGATCTTGGTTATCAACTTCTTATTATCAATCTCGAGGATTTCTGACCTGATCGACGTTTCTGCTCAAAAGTGTATTTTATTTAATCATTTTCTTTCAAATTTTCAGATAATTTACACCTACGTGATGCAGTTGTTTCCAAGTCGGTCGCAGCTGCACGAGATGCTGCATTGTGCTGAAGAATGCTTTGAAACAAGTTCTGTCACTTGTATGATGTTTGGAGAATTTTGCATATTTGCTACAGAACTTGAGCGCTTATGCGAACGAGGGTAAGTAAGTATCAAATTTAAAGGCACGAAAACAGTAATTAACTGTAATTCGTTTCCTGAAAAGAGAGATAGTTTAGAATATGATAAATTATACAAGAGAACGAGGCTCAAGCTAGCACCCAAAATTAGCAGCCAAACATTCTAATGTTCATTTGAATAAGGTAATGAAATCCGAAAATCAAAATTTTGTGAAATGCCGTGAACTCCAATACTTTTATAGAATTATCGGGATAAAACTGAACTGGATTTTTCTATTTCCAACAAGTTTAACACGTTTGGCTGCTAACTCTGGCTGCTAACTTCAGCTTTAAAACAAAAGAAATGGAGTGCTTGTTTTCTTTTTTAAAATATTCTGTTTTCAAATACGAGAGAAAAAAAAATAGAAATCAAATTAGATGACAGTTTACTTTGTTTGTTCCAGGGAAGAGTATTTAAAGATCTATTGTAAATGAACATAATTGTTACAAAGGATACTCATATATGTTAATGATGTTGAAACGTGGCGTGCTGTTTTTCATTGCAAAAGGATTTGACATTTGGAAGTACGTTTACCAATACTTGGAAAAAATAACAGAACTACTATTTAAAGTTAAGGGTCTATCTAAGTAACATGTCGAACCAACAACTATTCGTCAAAAGCTAAAGCCAATTGCTGAAATCAAATTGAACTCATCTGGAAGCATCTGAAAACTTGCATAATGCACTGGAAAACAGGAAAAAAAATAATTGAAGATATTGGAAATTCGAGTACGAATATAGGGTGTGATCGTTTTTCACTTTCAAATTACACATGTGGCGTTTTTCACGCACGCCATGGTGATGGTGTATGGCTGTTGTAGATAATATACATTGATTATCTACATTCTCTTATCAAATTTCTTCCTGCACGTCGTTACTGTTCGTTTTAAAACAGGAAGAATGCTGTATGAAGGGAATAAAATCTTTGTGATTCGACGAAAAATCTTTACCAACTATGGAAAAGTGATCATTTCAACTGTTCATTGGCACAAGTATTGAAGATAATTCTCACTGTGGATAATACACGTGGTTGGCTGTAATATTGATTTAACAATGTATCATCCATTAGATGTGAGGCTGATAGTAGCAGCAGAACTGTTTAACCAACTATAACAAATTCAGCTCACAAATAAATTGTCATGTCATATCAGTATCATTTTTTGCATATTGATATCAAATCTCTACCATACTTCCTTCTACTTGGCAAAATTAAAGTCCCAATGGCATGTGCTTTTGTATTTTGAGTGTTGTGACACAGATGCCAGAAGTGCAAAGGTGAAAAATAGTAAAAATCTGGCAAAATGAATCATTCAATGCTTTTTAGTTGATCTCGTTGAATAATATACTAACATTACTCTGTATACACAAGGTGACGCTTAAACTAGCAGGCGATAACGACTTAGTGATATCTGAGACTCCGACTGCAATCAATTTGTGGCATATTTCTAGTTCAAATTATTTCTGGAACAAAGAAATATGTTCTTTTTGGTTTGAGGAATATTTTAAAACAAAAAGGAAAACAAATCTCTGTCCGTTGAGCAGGATTTTATCTTCTGACTCAAATATTGCCTGCTAGTTTAAGCGTCCGATTCGTTGGTATTTGTAGATTAAAAATGTTAACTGGTATTCAATATTACTAACTTGACGTCAAAAAAGGTACAAAATTACAGCAATTTTATTATTTGCTTTTACATAGCTGATTGTAATAATTCTGATAGTCGACGTGGATAGACTGTACTTATTTCGTATAATTTAAGTGCATGTTTAAAGGTTGTGCAGTAAGTGAATCGAAGTTCTTTCAACGAAAATCCAAATTCACCTAAAAGATGATATATTTGCTTTATAAAAATGTTAGAACCATGCATGACTGTTTACTATTTGTATTGATACTTCAAATGCTGCAGGAAGATTACCATTCTAGGCGTTTCTTGTGTTAATTTTTTAGTGCTTTTTATCCCCGATAAATATATTATTTTCATAAAACCTTTTTTTTCAGATTATTCTTATCTCATGCGTGAAATTCTGGTAAAAAATAAAAGTTACAATTTTGCTATAACGCCTTGTATTCTGGCAGGTTTAATTTTTCTCAAAATTGTGCATAGTCTTACTACTAGTCTTCTGAAGAGCGTCGGTAAAGAAATGCTCAAAAAATGAGAATTGGATAGCAAAATAAAATTCAGAACACTCACTGCTATGCTGTACATATTAAACAGCACTGCAATAACAGTAGTTTATTTAACACCGGCGTAATACACACCTGATATTTTTTTCCTTCAATTTCCATGGAAATCAATTTCTGCTTGTATGTATCTAGCGTATGCTAAATTGAAAATACGTTGTATTGATACATCAACATATTCATTAAAAGCTACTACGTAATAAACTAAATAGAAATAGCTCTGACACACGTCTGATTACATCAATATTACATAATTTTACTGAAATAATTCATACAAATCAACTCACATAGACTATCGCAATTCACGACCTATTAAAGTCTTCAATTTTGAAGATACGGAAGTAAATCATTATATCGGAAAGTATCAGTGAAGTGCATTTAAGCAACAATGTGCGTCTAAATGTCAAACGCGTTGTATGGAAGCTTGAAAGTTGAGAGAATTGAAAGAAACTTTATATGCAGCTAAAATTTTGTTTTTCCAATAACAAATATATTTTATCTACATAAACTACAAACAATCCAAAAAATTTTTTTGCAAAAACCTTGTGAAAAATCTTTGAAACAATGAAAGATGAATACGATTTGATACAATGAAACAGTTTGTTTACTACTGTTACGTTTAAATAACTATGTAAGTCAACAAGTTGAGGCTTCGCTCTTCCGTTAAACGGCTTGTCATATTGTTAAGTATTTTTTAAATTGCAGAGTACCTGTTCCTATGAGCGCCAATCTTTCAGTGCATTGTGATGGAAAGGATATTAATTTTAAACCCAATTCAAGTGAGTTGCAGAGTAACAATAACTTTCATATTATAATCTATATAACATATTTCGTTGCCGTTGTATTCTTGCAACGTGCATTGGTACCTGTGCTACATTTTCTGTGATTACGTTTCCCTAGAGAGAATGGCAAGCGAGGTATTTTTGGGTGGATCTTGTAACCCCACAACTTGGAGGTCAGACGTGGCGATACCAACACTCCAGAGTCTTGGAATCACATATTATAATCCCGTGAGTAGTTGGATATTGTTTATTTGATTTCCTTTCCGCAGCACGACGACTGCAAATTTCTGTAACGAGCAAATGAATTTTGCAGCAAGTTTCACAATGGGGGCCAGAACTGATAGCTCAAGAATATGAAGCTAAACAGGCAGCAAGGGTCTTACTATTTGTTATAGACAACCAAACACGCAACACTGCAGGTATTATAGAAGCAGCTCAATTGGCAGCTACGCGCAGCAATTCCTTAATACTTGTTATTTATCCTTATCGACCTGGTCAAAGCATACTTGGAGAAAATGTTTCGATGCAGTAAGTATACGCAGTTATAAATAAAAGGCCTTTATACAGTAGAGAAACAAACTGGTATTTACGGATAAACAGGCCGTGCCATATGAATCAAAAGCTGGGAAATAAGGAAAAGCGTTTATAAATTTCTAACCGGATCATCTGCACCAATATGATGCCCATTAGGGTAGTCCCTAAAATAGACTATTTTGAATTCTAACTGGGCTGCCTGCTAAACCTGTTTCTAATAAGTAAATAAAAATTTCTTCCAAAGCATATCTGATACCTCTATCTCAGCTCTGAACTGTGCGTGCAAGGGGGGTAAATTTCGCCATTTAAAGTACATGCGTTTTTAATTCACTTTCAATAGATATTTTTTAAAAATCCGTAGCTGTAGGAAATTAGTTATCATTGATTTTACTATTTGATAAAAAAAAGTCAGCATAGTCTATGGAGGACTCTATGTCAATTGTACAGTAGTCAAAGACACAAGAGTTCTATCATTTTGTATATTTAAATGAAAAAAACTTTTCTGAAATAGTTGGTTCTGGTTTGTGATACTCAGAATCATTTCTATCGCATAGTAGAGATGTTGTTTCAATTGTTTTCACCATCATCGGCACAGATAACATTGTTAGATATTCGTTGAACGCTTTCTTCTCTTCTCCTAACTTTTGATGAAGGCAATATGGCCCCATCATCCTTACATTTTACAATTAATTTTACGATCATTCTCTTCGTTTATTATAACATGTAATGGATTCTACTTAAGGGTTTTCATTATTCCAGAGAATACTATGACTTGATGAATGGGCTACTAGTACTTCAAAATCTCGTGGAACGGCAGAGAATACCAATATTCGGGAACATATCGATTGCTCTCAATTGTACATCTAAGGTAACTGCTCCACATGTGAACTACCTCATTGTTAAGCCGTAAAAAGGACTGTCTAAATGACGCGTTACCTGTACATAGAACACACATTAGTAAATCGTTACAAGCTTTGAACTTGGACTGTTATAAACATCCAAAACTTGAATCAGTTGATTTGCAAATACTGCAAAACAGTTGAAATTGAAAATTTCGTAATGGCATGTATTCACGTCATGACTCGACTATTGCGACAAAGTATTTTTTGCAAATGTTATTCGATGGTCAATGTCAATTACATCATCATTCACAAATACCTAATATTGTATATTATAATTATTGAAGAAGAATTCTGTTCTGAATGAGATTTCAATTCGTGAATATATGTACACCATAGATGCTCTAGTAAATTTCCGACAGTCGAATAAATTTGACTGTGTAATTACCCAACTAATCGTAATTATGAATTATCTATCTATTTTGGAAAGAGTTGAATGATGACTTAGACAAAAAGCTAACTACTTTATCATGAAATTTTAGATGACCTAATCATATTCTATATGTAGCTTTGTGCCGAACATAATAGCTTTTTGGCTGCGTAGGTGTCTTCACTGCCTGAGAAAAAAAATTTCACGAAAAACATTGGCTTTCTTCGACTGTTTGGCACCAAAAAATCAAATCCTTATTACATTCCCATAAAAATTTAGTGTGCATTCATCTCTCCTTATACATAGCTGCTAATGTATATAATATCGTGAAAGTATGAGCCGTGATTGTAGTATTTTTGTACAATCGAGCGATGCCGAAAGCTTCGCCTGATTCGTTCAGGTGTTTTATATTCTACCCGGATGTCAAATATATACTTGTTATTCATTCTGGTCAAATTTTACTAACTTCAGTTGGGTTATAGTCATATATCCAACAATCTGGGATGCTATGATACTTTAGCCATAAAAATTTCATGTTCTAATACTTCCGATCTTGTACAAAAAACGTAGCTAAACTTCTCTTCTATTCTGACTCTATTGTTACCAAATTTAAAACCATGAGAATAACTACGCGCACTTGCTGTGATTGCAGATACTCCGTGATGCTATTAATGTACAAGACTTAAATGTTGAAGATGGAATTAGGCCACTTCGGTTGGGAACTGACCTCATGTATGTATCTATTAAACATGTGGAAATTGGGCAAAATTCAAGGCTCAGTTTCGATTTTCATTCTCTCTTCTGAATCTTGTCGTTCAGAAACTTTGCCCAAAATGGTTAAATGTAGTAATGTTATCAATATCAAGGAGTTGATGATATTCATGGTAATGCTATTCCATTTGGATGTTATCATTTTCTTCGTTTTAACATCGTTCTCGTACTTGAAAGAATCAATAACCAAATTTTTTATACGCGTTGTGCTGAGAAAGTTAATTTCGTGAGTTTTCTAATACCTGAAAGTAAGGTTTGAGGTTTTATGCCTTCTGATATAAATCGTTCGAGTCGATTTTCGAGTTTCAAATATTGTGGTGAGAAACTCTGAATAAGTGCAAATTCGTTCGCGTTGTCTAGATCGTTAGATTCTGATGATGATAAAATTGTTTTTCAGAAAATTGAATGAGATATTTAGGTCTATGGATGTTAATAACACTGGAACAGTAAGCTTGGGCGAAGTAAGTATGCAATCTTTATTAATAACTGTTTGGTATTATAATATGGCCAATAATTTTCAGGCATGGATTGCATTACAGTCTAATGCAAAAAGTAATGTATCGGTTGCAGATTCGCTCAACGCTATACACAATTCAGGTAATATATGTATATAAACAGAATGTGAGAGATGGTAATCAACGGAATGAGTGATTATTTGTATTTAAGGGTAGAGTCAGCTTTTTTAGAGCACTTTCAGGTATATTATCAGGATGTTTTTGTTTTAGAAATTTTTTGCTGTTCATTTCAATGAAACTCGGTGAATATTTTTATTGATATTATTACATAACGCAGAAATATTTTTGTCCCACAATATTAAATTCTCAAGTTGGTGCAAGTTGCACCGTAGGACTGCTGTTTTACGACCTAGACCACGATTGCGAATATTCTATTGGCATGAAAAAGAAAAGCCAGGCATATCTGTAATCAGAAAACCAGTATCTATTATTCGGACGACTTTCAAATTTGAAAATTACGATTTGATGAAGATTACGAAATCATTAGAAGAGCCGTGATCGTAGTGCAGGTCGTAAAGCAGCAGTCCTGCAACGCTGCTTGCATCTCTATGTATTCAATATTGTGTGACAAAAAAAATTCTTGCGTCGTGTAATATCATCAATAAAAATGTTCACCAAGTTTCATTGCAATAAACAGCAGCAAATTAAAAAAAAAAGTCCTAATAATACACCTGAAGATGACCGAAAAAAGGCAGACCTGTCTTAATGCATCGAGCGAAAATCAGATTCAAAAATTTTCCAGTCAGCAATATGTCTGATTATTTTATGAAAACTTTTTCGAAGTTCAATCGAATGACTCGAGTTCAAATTTTTAATCTATTGTTCCACCTAACTGCAAATTTTAATATTCCAGATGTATATGAGACATTGATAGCGAATTTTTCGACAAGAGATGATCCGGCTGAATATCAAATTAATTTTGAACAATTCTGTGCGGTCGCAACTGAGTGGGCTTGGAAATTAAAAAATAACAGCGTTGCCAGTGAAAGTGAGATACCTTCAATTTGGAGTATATTTTATAAGAAGGCTTCAAAGTTCCTCCACAGAGCTTTCATTCACCCTTTTAACAACTTTATAGGTATTTTCTGTTCAAACAGTCTTCTGCTAACTGGTAATATGGATCCTTGATAATCCATATAATTCACAAGCAATAGCAAATGAGCTCTTTGAAATATTTCACAGAAATTACGTTTGAGGATGAATCGGCTGGTGAATACATAGAAAAAACGTTCAAAACGTCTCCGGGGATGTTATTTGCTGCAATTATGGTGAACACAAATGAAACAGCATTCCTACTAAGTAAAAAAAATTAATCTGAAAAAATTTGAATAACCCAAGCTAATTGTAAGATATTACGATTTGACACAAGATTGTATAGTTAAAACGTTTGAAATGATTGAATTGCAGTGTTTCTTTTTTTGTCAGATTCTAATGTTTTTGTCCTTATTTTGTTCATTATAGAGACCTTGAGAGATTACCTCGAAAAAATCTAAAAAACTATGTTTCTCAGACAGTTTGTGAATATTTAGTCAGTGACCAAAATAAACCCAAAAACATTAGAACTGGAAAAAGAACACTTGAGTTTGATTATTTTGTACAGTATAATTGTGAACCGATTTCCCAAATTGTTGATATTTTAGCTTGTGTTATTTGGATTTGGTCAGATTCATTTCTTTTACTTGATAAGAACGTTGTTTCATACATGTTCATAATCATTGCACAAATAACATTGCTGGAAATCTCTTTTTAATTTTTCCTCTTTTCCTAACTTTTGATCCAGACAGTTTGACTGGTTCAACCATAATAAACACATATAAATGCCATTGTTACGTTTCAATCGCAAACCGGACTATTCTCTTTTGAATTCATGTTTTGAAACTTAGCTATTTCCATTTCTCAAATATATTTGAGGCACCGTCAATTGTTGAGTGAATTTTGTTTTCCGCAAACAAGACATTTACATTTCGTGTATATTAGACCATTCAACATTTGTAGTAGTTCTTTTTTTGCCAAATTGGAAACCAGTTCAGGAATATTTTAAATCAAATCTGGGCGATAGTTGTTTTACCAATTGTGTATGTATGAAAAAATGTGCAATGTTTTTGTGGCAAGGAAATAATAATTGCAAGTTCAAATTCTCCTATTATGCATAGCCGAAATGTAACTATAGGTGTACAATTCTGTGCAACTATGATGTTAGTTCTGCTAAATTAATCAGCTTATTATAATTATTTTTTTTTTATCATCGAAATAATCTCAACGAAACTAACATGTGGGCACATGAAATTCAAAATATTTTCCATCCATTGTTGTAAATATACAGGGTTGTAATTTTGTATTGTACGATTTTCCGTTTTGTATAGTTTTTTTTTTTCATCTTTATTTAACCTTCGATTGGTTAAATATTTTATAAATATGTAAATATATAAATGAAAAAAACAGTGGATATTAAAGCAAAAGTCCCATGCTTACTTGATCTGGGCCCTAATTATTAGATATCTGTATGTACATACCAAGGAACAAGGAATGAGAAAATGAGATTTATAAAATTTTCGATACAGGCTGGCCCAACACTTTAATACCAGAGTCGGAAAATCGAGATATATTTGTTGGTGTGACTGGGAAAGATATATTCTGGTTAAATTCGACGGCTGCACCTCAAATAAAGTGAGTTTTTCAAGTTATATTTAGCTCAATTTTGGGTAAATATCTTTAAAGGTCAAGTGTTCAGCTGAATATTAATTTTCTGGTTCGCTTTGTGTTTAGATCGGTGGGTTTATCTGTGTACAAAGCAGATTTAAATGAATATGATTTGAGGATATTATCTCAACAATTACAACATATGAAAGCATCACATATAATTTTACTAATCGTCCCGCCCCATTCGAGGGGCATATCTGTAATGGCATTGGCAGCTCATTTCATAGGACTCCGCTCAAAACTTGTTTTATGCATTCAGAGTCTTCCTGATGATTGTACAATTTCTGGAGAAAAGGTATAGCTCTTCACTCTTCATCTATAAATAAATCAATTCAGTAGGAAGATGTACCAATCTTTTACTTGTCATCTTTCTCTTCTAGCTAACTCAACAAGCTATTAAGGACTATAATCGAGGAAGAATGTATTTATCAGACTATGCGACTCGCGAAGGTGTACCTGTATTTCAAAATATTACCGATGCTTTACAGCATGCGATAGAAGAAGTTCAACGTCGTTAATTTTTATATAATAGCTCCTCAATTCTAAACTAATTTATTTTATTTTTATTTTACCATTTTACTATTTTTTTTTTATTTTTTTTTTTTTCTCTTTTGTTTTGTCTTTGTTTAAAATTATTTTTACAGTAACTTAACTTGACAATTTTTTGTAATATTTGGTAACTGGTTGAGGATTGATTATAGTGTATATATCATTAATTATTCTAACGGCTGTAGTTAATTTCAACTGAGAGCAGTCATAACGAAAAAACGTAAAACGTTGATTTTGATGAAAATAACAGTTTTAACCACACACTCTCACACACACAGACACACATACACGCGCACGAATATTGGCAACAGTATATAACAAAATCTCGATTAAATGCTCAGACTTTTGTTATTTGAACATTAGTGGCTCAAAATTTACCTTCGACTAATTTTCTAATTAATCGCGTATATCCCTCGAGGTTTTTTTTTTTCAAATAAATCTTAGCAAAGTATTATTATTTTGTATTCAATCTTTGCCTCTCATGCCTTTTTATCTGTACCAAAAAATTGTAGCAAAATATGACAATCTTTAAATACTAACTGATATGTTTTTGTACTTTGAGTACTTTATTCAATTTATATACACGTGTATCGGAATTGTAAGTTTTATCGTTACCACGATTGGAGCATTCTCTATTAAAATCTATTAAAAACATTGTATTTTATACGTCCAAATATCAATGAGGTCCCAGTGTAGTTAAGCTTTGTTTACTTAATTAATACCATTTTTTTCTTCTATTTCGTACTCATTTCCGAATTATAATTCTGAGCAATTTGCTATAATTCGTTATAAAATTATGTTTGTATTTTATGGTATTTGAAATCAAAATATACATACACGAAATTTATCCTTATTTTCTTTTTCCTCTAGTAACATTTGTATATGACATGCCTATCTCCTTTCGCTCTTGGTACCATAATTTAGCATATTATTATAATGATATGCTTGTGAATTACTGTATTATAAAATGGTATTGGTTCGCATACAAGTTATAAGTATGAACCAAAATACCGAATAAATACTCTAAAATGCTGTGATAATTTTGCCCACTTGTAAATTACCAATACCAAAATTACGAGGAGCATGCTAAGATTTGGGTATTAAATTGGCAGTCAATTGTTAAGATGGTTGTATCCAAAATATTCTGATAGCATCAACATGAAAGGTTATTGAAGACTATGCAATTCCACCTAGAGCTCATTAATTGATCTGGAAAAACCAACAAGTTTCATAATGTTCGCATGACAATTCATGGGAAAATGTTAAGTGTTAATCATAATAAGTACAAAATACAACAATAGCTAGATATGTAGTGGTTGACTGTTTAAAAGCTGAAAAAAAAGTTCATTATCACATCACATTTTCAAATTTTATACAGAAATATAGAGATTTAATGTATCGGAATAAGTAGATCTTACGTGCTATGTAACGTAATACATATTTAATCTACTTTAACGAACGTACTACATGAAAGTGTTCTTGGTACGTAATGAGTAAATTTTAAATCGAGGAATCTTCCCGGCAAAGATGAATTAGGTAAAAGTAGGTTTAATGTCAGGTAAATGTTGTTGTAATTAACTGTTTTTACAATGATCGATATGAATTTGCGCCGCAATCGCTGTAACGTGTACGAATTTCAGGGAGAGCTCTTATAGCTCGTTTCAAAATTCGTATCTAATTATGAGTGCTTTACCGCCAATAATAACTTGCAAAGATGAGTTGCTGATAAAATTGCAGCTTCCGTATTATTAGGTGAGAGTCTGAACTGATCTTACCGACCCGAATCAACCTATTCTAACCAGCTATATCATTTTTACAGATTCAAATTTGTTGAACCGGAGCTGCATTTGTCAGAGAATTTGTTTCTCGATCAAAGCGCGTCATGCGAGACTCAGGATTTATGGTCCAGAGCTGCGTTTAGCGAGACTCGAATTCTGACGCCAGAACTCCTGGTTGAAAACGCGGGTGTGTTAAGCCAGCGCTTTCCTTAGTTCTTACTTGGACACTCGAGATGCTTAGACCAAAAGTACGTCCCTCACTCGATTTATAATAATCGAATTGCCTAATATAATTCGAATGCAATAATTGCCATCAGACCAGGGACCTATTCTCGATAATTATCGCATAGACGGAATTTCATGCAACACGAATTTGATATTCTCCAATACCGCGTAGTCGCATACGTCTAGTCACATGCGATAATTTTCGAACATGCTGAGCCAGCAGTATTGGCGTGTGAGAGAATCTTGTAAAAGCCAGTTTTGTAAAAGAGAAACCCAGAAAGCATCATCAAAATCAGTGTCCTCCGGTTCTTCTCAACGATGTATCGCGACGATCGCGACGAAGCGTCCTAAGCATATTCGTAAGCATCATAAGTATCATCAAAAGCACAATAAAAAATTAAATTTTCATGAGTTACCTGTGTGTTAAATGTCAGCAATTGTAAAGAAAACAAAACCTTACTCATCCGGTAAGCGTCTGAAAGTGAAAATGAACCTTGCTGGAATTTCAATCCCAACTGTACGAGCAATCAGAAGCAAGTATTACCTGTACCGAATTAACATATTTTACGTTAACTGAAATTTTATACATTTTCAGTTAACGTATTTTGTTTTTGATACGATTTCAAATTCGCCGCTCGTCTACATTACCTACTACAGATCATACGTTTTGGTTTTTTTTCAGTTTTCTCGATAATCAGGTAGCAGCAAGTATCTAAATTGTAAGAATGGTCATAAACGATTGAGGAATAATTGAGAGCAATTGTTACTCGGACTGAATTGACATTTTTTTGTATCGCATACATACATGTATCGCAATTGGGTGTTCGCCACTCATCGACTAACCTCCAAACCAGGGCCCCCTTTTTTCCCACTTTTCTCGAAAACTGTAAGGGAGCAAATTACGAAATTTGCGGAGAAATGACTAGCAATACGTGGGCAAATAGCAACAATTGTCAGATTTTCTATACATTTATTCGTCTGAGCTACACACCAAATCGAATTCGACCACACTTCGCTTCGCAAAAACCCCTTTTTCGATTTGTTCTGATTTATCCGAAAACTATGCAGAAGCAATTCATAAAAATGATAAAATATTTAGAAGCAAATAAGGAGTAATTCAGAGCTTATCCTATTTCGTTGGAATAACCATTAGTTTTTTCCAAACATTCGTTTGAATTTTGCGCCATTTTGCTGGTCCACAGGTACCCGAAACGTTTTTTCCGTTTTTCTCGAAAACCCTGTGGAAGCAAATAATAAAACTTACAGAACAATTGGAAGAAATTAGAGAGCAATTTCGGTTCAAGTGTTATTCGGAAAATCCATGATTTTTGAAAATCCGCGAGTCACCCGGCTGCACCGGGAAATGCATTTTCGTTTGTTTTTTTTTTTTTAGTTTCTCGAAAACCATGCAAATAACAAAAAACAGAGAGCAATTCGGGGGCAATTTTTTATAAAAACGGGGTGTAAATTTTTTTAGCAAATTTGAAGATCACAGGCCGACTTTACATAGATCCAATACCAGATAACTTTGTTCGATCGATAAAAGCTATAATTGGACATGATAGACAATTTTCAGCTAGATGTTTCAGCTGATGGAATTTCATCCTCAGTGTTTCGTTTAATACGTATTTTACTTCATTAGGGTAAAAAGCGATCCACGGGTAATCTTTTATCAGAAAATGACGATATCATATTATCCCAACGTTTCTTTTCACAAATTAATTCTTGCTAATGGAGAGCTGAACAAATGAATGGGCCGAACCGTTTGAATTTAAAGTTAAGAACAGAAAAATAACCTTTTAAATAATTCTCAGCAATGTTGTTCGCACACATGATGGCAAACCGGAATCTAACATTTCTACTATCTAATAGAAATGAACTATGAGAAAATTTGGATTAAGGGGGTGGTCAATTTCGATGTGACGTCTATATTTCCAAATATCGAAGTCCACGTATCTCATACACAAAAAAAGGCTTAACAGCCCGATTCTATACGAAATTCTGACCAAAACCACTTTAATGCATTTTCATTTGACACAGAACAAACGAAATGGCACGTTGATTAATTTTGATCCCTATATTAGCGGCTCACCAAAAAATACCTATCAAGTATATGATGAAGATGATCCATGGAACCTTGCAAGTTTCTGCTGCTTCCAATGACGTGATGGCGAGTTTCTAAACGGTTCAATAAGTATTTCGTGTATCCTAAATTACAGAGAAATGGCTTGACCAACATAAACAAAATTTAATGATACATGAAATATTGAATAGAGATCTATGAAAACTTAAAGATCTAAACTGAACTTTTGTGAACAAAAGCTAAGGATTTTGATTCTCATATTTTTAAGTATATTTTGTTCGCCATAGAGATCCCCAGAGATTGTCCGAAAATTTTTTATAAAGAATTATCTCTAGAGTACATAAAAATAGATTAATTTCAACATGATTCCACAGTTCATCAAGAATTGGAATCTGTAAGTTATAATTATACTAGATCATAAAATTACTTGAATGTTTTTCAGACCATTTCTGACTATCTGGTCAAAATGTGCATAATAAGTACAAAACAAGCATAAAAACATTCGGATTGGATGAAAAACACCAGTTTCTAGAATTCCTTTCTATTACACAAGAGTGTTTCAGATCAACAGTTTCAAACTTTGAAAGGTTGTAGGGGTGTTCGAGACAAGAAATTTCGATCAAGCTACCTGTGGTTGGAGTAATATCATTTTGGCTTTACAAGCCGTTGTTACTACGCTTCGCAGTACTCAGATGATTTGCTCATCAGCATGCGTTGGTCCGCAACTCTTCTGATGGTCTGTAAAGCTAAAATGGAGTCTTGTCCACCATGGGTTGTTTATGAAATATTTCTCATCCTGGCAACCCCTATAACCTTGCACTATTTGATACCACTATTCTGAAACACCCAGTATAGTAGGTTTTATTAGTATTATGTAATAGATGTGTAACTCATGATCACAATCAATGCCGCAAGTAACATTGCTGAAGATTTTTGGAATAATTATCTCTCTTTTCCTAACTCTTGATTCAGAAGTCTAGCTAATGATTCCTTACGGGATTTCTTTCCAAGTGTTAATGCAAATGAATTAAATGCTATTTTCAAGTTTGCGTTCCAAAGTTCTTTAGAAGTACAAAATAGAAAATTCACTTAATTAATAAGTCTGCTGTTGGGCATAAGAATTAGAGGAGCAAACGATATCAACATTACAATCTATTCGTATTGAGTTGATAATTAAATCACCATTATTAAAATTGTTGACCTAAATCGATAGGACATTATTATATATTGAAGAAATTTTTGTAACAGCAATTTCTTCGAGCAGACTAATTAGATTTGTATTGATTGTTCATACACAAGTACAAATGCAGACAGTCGAGGCATTCGTTGAAACAATGTAACATGTTTCATATTGATCAAGCTTTCCAGAAGTTTGGATTCTGCTCCAATCTTCGTAGGAACGTAGTGTACCAATTTTGCATAATGGATAGAGGTACAAAATTTTCGGAAGGGTTCGGTAACATCTGCTGCTGTGTCACAGAGAAACTTGAAACATAGTTGAAAAAGTGTGCTAACATTTTCTGGCTGAATGAAGTCATTGCATTACTTGTTTCTTCCGCAACAGCAGCACTCTGTTGTTCTATTATGCTAAGGGGCTCAACAGATATACCGATTTGAGCATCATGTGAAATTTTTTCAACTCCGAACATCGTTTGATTGATATTTTCAAATTCGTGATTTTTCTTGAGGTTTGAAATCTTGAAGATTGCTGATGGTTTTGCATTCGAAATAAATCCAAGATTCTGCCAATTTGGAGGAGCATTTGGATCTGGCCAGCTGAAGTACACTGAAAACGACAAATTTTGGTCTTATCAAATGGTACAACTAATTGAAATATCGATATTCCTTATTGGATATATTAACCAACTTACCAGCTCCGCCTAATCCATCGGGAAATGGCACTGTGCCAGTGAGGAAAACCACAACATGATTAACATTGTCTGCATCAGGAATAGTGATAACATATTGTGTTTCACCCACTTGTTGGAAATCGGTTTGTACCTATAAAAACAAAATTTTCAATGAAAGTATAATTTTGTCATATATCATTGTCACCGATAGTCATGCTTGTTGTAACTCATAAGAATTTCTGGATGACGAAAAATCCGGGGCTTAGGACAAATCTTTAGTACAAGAGATCATGGATTTGTTGTACATACATATTTCTAACCAACAAAAAATTTTGGTCAATTAGTTGTCAAAGTTGGATTTTTCAGCTTGGCATATAGCATAGTCAAGGTTGGATTCTGAACTTTAGGTGATACTTACCAATCTTCCGGATACAATTAGTCCGAACATGATTATAGTTTATTAGACGAATGATGTAGAATAATGAAAAACATTTAAAAGATAATCTGTCACGCTATCACTGTATACATGTGTTACTTTACCGGTTACTTTTACGCATCGCATACACACATCTTTGGCCTACAAGCCAAGATGACAGCTAATAGTTGGTACATACTATGGTGTACGGAAACAAAGTGTGTTCTTGCGCATCCACTGCCGCTTCGGCAATTGAGAATGTGCCCGCACGTGACGTCATTTAGATTTAACTATAACTGTCGTGACGTCATATGCGAGGCGGGCTTCACGTGACTTTGCTACTGTCAGGAAGTTCCCTCCATTCGTTTGTGCGCGTTGCCTACAATACGGCGTTTGCGGTAAAGATTCTATAATTCGTGCTGGATAATTTGCATTCACGTTTTGGAGGTTCCGCAGTTCCAGTTTTTCATAGTTTATTGCAGTCATGCTATTGACTTAATATTATATTGATTATACATCGTTTGTATTAGGGTAAGATTTCATGGGTAGTAAAAAGGAGCAGCAGCAGCAGTAATTCATTATAAGTTACTAACATTTCCGGCGCAAGTTTTTGCTGCTTGAAGTTCATTCATCCGAATTAACAGCCAGAGTAGCAATTTTATGAACAACGCAGCTGCTGCGTCAAATTACTAGACCAATGGTAGCCTTAGAGCATTTTGACTGCTCATGAAAACCTTACCTTTACAGTCTTATCTATCTTCCGAGCTATAGGGTGTAGCGTAGGTTGCCTATAATGTGACTCTAAACTCCGTGTTTGCAACTAAGGGTGCGTTCCGAAATTATCTGGCAGCGCCAAAAACTCCCTAGGACAGAGGCAGAGCTATTCATGAACTCGGCAGCGCAAAAGAGATAAAAGATTATTGACAGCACTGGAAGCCAATATCTGAACGCACCCCAAGTGTTGTATAGTATTTGAATATAACAGTTTTAGTGACTTGTAATAAAAAAATAATATAATGGGGTGTATTTCGCCAGGGAACTGTGGCAGCCCAGTAATAGTAAATTTTGCATCTTATAACTAGCGGCTGGTAATATTTACTGGTCATTAACTGCCAAGGTGTTCCACCGTGCTGGACAGTAAATAAGTGTTATTGTTGTTAGAATAGCGTCACGAATAAATCCTGAATAAATATATTTTATTGTCATCTTTTACATTTCAAATATAATCATTATCTTTATTGACAATTGTTTTGTGAGAAGTGTTCCGTTTCAATAATTTTCAAAAATCAATCTAGTGGCTGAATTCTTACTTAACAAACTTAACGTAATTGATAATTATTGTTGCACGTCAAAATATTGCGGAATTCCACTGAATTTTTATACTCACGAAATTATTATGGATAACGCAGAAGGATATTCATATACATTTCCCTTTTTCTCAACACCGCGCGAATGCGCAAACGAATTATTGTGACATTTTAAAATTTTGGGTGATGCGCAAACCACGTGAACGATTTAAAATGATTGAAACGAATTATTTTAGTTGTAAAGCTATTTGCTACATGTGTTACGTGTTATGGGCTGTCCGGTTGGAACCTGGACCGCACGGAACTAAACTACTTTCGGCGCATGCGCAGTAATTCATTCTGATGCCAAATAATCGAATAATTGTAAATTATAACAAATAATTTTTTTACTGGTGATTTTATTTCTTTCTGCGGAATTATTTCACGGTGCTGATTGCGCAAACGACGCGCAAACGATTGCCTCTACAATATATCTGAAATTCTGTGAGTCTTTCGCGTAATACCATTTTCAAAACACGGGTGCTGAAATTCAGCACCCTAACTTTATTTGCATTTTTCTCAAGAACGAGTAAACGCGCAAACGAGACCGAGTGTTATTCTTCATATTCAAGCTACGCGCAAACGATCTAAACAACTTTCAGTCGATTATCTTGACTTCGGGTGCCAACTTTATGAACCTGTCATGGAACACTCGATGCTGACAGAGATGGAATCGTATTAACTCACACAAGCATATGTATTGCTTACATGCTCACGTTACGCGCTTAACCTCTTTTTGGTTAATGAATTGTAATATTGTTGAGAATAAATGGATGCCGAAACCGTTTTGTTATCCATCGCGGCTGTGTGGATGACATGGAAGACAGCACCGCCGAGACAGAGAGAAGTGCTGCGCCGCAAGTTGTTACGATTTATGTGCATTTACGATGTTTTGGAGTCAGAAAACGATCGTGTGATAAAACGTAAATTTTGGGTTCGCCCGATATTTACTACAGAGATGCGATTTCAACAGGGTGCAAGTGACAACTTGATAAACGAAATGGAGTTCGTTGACAACGACAAATACGTGAATTATTTTCGCATGACACCCAGACTTTTCAATCAATTACTCGCTTTGATGGAACCTGGCCTGACGAATTCATTTTTGTCTTCACACCCACACATACACAGATACAGAGATTTGTTTGACAGTTCGCAAATACTGGTAGTGCACACGGAACGGAATATCCGGAACGCCTCTGATTGGGGCTTGAAAAGTCACTGGATTCCGGGTTCGTGGAGACGGAACGAATTCCGGACCATAGGACGGCAGCCTTACTGTCCAGCACGGTGGAACACTTTGGCAGTTAAGGCCCCGCTGATCTGGCATGTCATATATATATATTTCGTGACGTCAGAAGCGGGGAAAACGCCATTACGAATCCTGCGAGAACGGAAGCACCTGATAATGTTTATAATAAAGAATAATGAAGTGAATAAAATCACGTCAAAACAAACATGGCCGATCGGAGCTACCGCATGTTGAATATTCACTGATTGCACTGTTTCACAATTTCTTTCACTCTCGCCAGACAGTTAGCCACGTACAAAAGCACTCACTTTATTCGAGAAAACTTATACTATCAGTTATTTTTTTGTAAATATGGCACGATTCGTAACGGCGTTTTTCATGTGACAGCAGCCTGTTCATGGTCCACAAGAAGTATGTCTCGATCTGTAACTGACATCATTGGTTGGATCTAACAGAACAAGACAATGAAATCAGCGGCCTTAGTTCACCGTTCAACGTTCAGAGGCGCTGCACGAATTTATGACGTCACGATTTGATATTTTCAAGTCAGGTCAGCGGCACCTTAAGCCTCACAGTAATTTACACCCAACGTCGTCTGTCGCGGGCTTACGAAGATACGGATGGTGTCATCTTTCAGCAGTTGACAGTCGCAAATTACCATCATCGTAGAATATGTTCTTTCTCTTTTATTATTGCATAGAACAAACAGGTTTTGGTGTATCTATGTTCGGTATTTTATTCCGCAGGCTGCTCTCATTTTCTTTTCCGCGTCCATAAGTCGTAGCCCATGTGCTCAGTGAAAGTAAAAAATGCTCCCACCATGAACTGGCTAGAGTATGCTCTTAACCCGATGTCGCAGTCCTACCCTTACCGGCCGAGTGAACTCATCCGTTTTCTTCATATATTGAATAAACAAACTATCTGACAATGAATGGGTTGTGCGTTCTAACCAAGGAATATTCTAACCGAGGAACGCTCGGCTGTACTGGCCGTGCGCCTAACTGATCGTGAGAGCATCCTTTAGTTACGAAATTATTGTAATCACTAGTTTCTTTTAGCGGCCTCAATATTGCATAAAAACAGTGTCACGGTGGCTCATTTCACTCCTAACTTCCATAATGGCAGAAGGTCCCGCAAATATGCACTTTTTTGCTCCTCAAATGCGGGTAATGTTGGAATAGCAACACGTGTCAAAAACCACACATTCTTTTGACGATTTTCGAAATGTCAGTAACGTTCTTCGATTCCGCTGCAAAAGAGCTATGCACCCTCGAAATTTCAACCCATTCCGATCGTTTGTTCATTTAATATAGGAAGAAAACGAATGAATTCGCTCGGTCGATAAAGGTAGGACTGCTACATCGCGTTGATGGACGCCTGTCAATACTGGGTGAAACTGGGCACCTCGTTGTAACGGACAAGTTGAAAATCCTCGGCAAAAAAGCATACTTAAACCCCTCATTAACAACCGAATGAGTTGATTTTTCTTTTAATCGTTTGTAAGTGTTTGTAAGTGATTTCGCGTCGTCTATAAGTCAATAATTCAGTCGTTATTCATAGAGCAAATTCACTTAGGGAGTTCCCATGACGTCTTCTGACATTACCTGCAATTCGCGATCGAAATGAGTTCTGCTTGCGCTGGATTATTTGTAGGCCGTTTGTAGGTGATTGTGAGTGACTTTGCGTCGTCTGTAAGTTTGTATGTAGAACTCGTCAACGGTTATATAGTTCAGTGGTCAGCTAAAGTTGGCAATGATAAGTTTCGGAACGCGTGCTGGCTGCAGCTGAATCGTTCAGTTGATTTCAGAACGCACAAATTGCATTTGGTTGTGTAGTTTTGATCGTCGCCGTGTATGGCTACAAGCTTCTCGAGTATGTAATAAGTGCAGTTGCTTGTCTATGACTTGCCGTTCTATTCCGATCTGCGTACGTTTTAAGATCACTCTGTCTAATCGAGCAGAAAGATGTTTCCAACTAAATAATGTTTATAAGTATCCGACTCGTGTAGCCAGTGTTGACAGTTTTAATGTGATGTATCGTGTGCAAGATAGCAGTCATTGATGTGATTACCATACAGCGCTGCAAGTGAGTTTTATTCGAATATAGTAACATCTTGTTGATTCATTTTGACATTTGTGAATTGCTGTACACAAGGTGTCTCGTTTTCACGTCACAAGACTCGCGCAATTCTCATTAATTCCTACAAAGATAATCTTCGTCTTGATAAAGCCACACACCCTCTAGTTAAACAAACTTCACATTTTTATCGTATTTATAACATGGACGGAAAAACTAGCGGACCAAAACTTGAACTCGATGTTTCTCCAGTCGAAATTACAGCTCGCTGTACGTCTGTAACATGCAATTAGCGTTAGAAAAACTTGAATAGTTACACAATGCCCTCACGAAGGATTAGCCTATTTGTCTTCCATAATTCCGCTACACCAAATGCACAATTCACCAATTATTTTTGACTAAATCGTGTATCCAATAAAACATTTCGTTTCAGTATCACCTTGTAACTTGCTTAGGTCTGACATATGTATCTCATAGACAGTACCTGAGCAATGAATTATCAACACCACATATTTGTGAATTATATTCGTGTTTACTCTAAAAAGTTAAAAGTCACAAAAATGAAACACGGATGAACAACTCAATGCCTTTTATTGACTCATTTTGATGACCGATTTCCCAGCAGGTGTTAAAAATTAATTTTCTTCTTTATAGTCGAAAGTAAAGCAAATATTCAAACCGATATACTTTGAAAGTAATGAATTCCAGCGCAATGTTTTAACAGCCGCCTTTCTGCATTCAAGAGATGACAATTAAAGATGTATTGTTCTTCACTGTCCCAGGTGTGCAAAAATATGTACAGTGTGTTAAATATAGATGAAATACAGAAATTTCTAAATTTTTTACAAAAATTAACGATCGCCCTTTTGTTTTGTTGTATTAAAATTGTTTCTGTTTAACGCGATGAACTAATTTTTCTGTCCCCTTGTTTACAAAGCAGTTGTTTTGTTAAACACTCAAACGCAATGCATTTCTGTTGAAAGAATTTTTCAACCTTTATTATTAATGGATCAGCTGTTTCTGTGTCCAAGGTCAACGATAAAAATCGTCAAATTCAACGTTTTGGCTCTAACGGGGGAGACCCTCCTCGGAATTGGAATACAATTAATTCAATGCAGTTTGTTTTGCATATATTTTTTGCCCTATGTTTAAGAATCGTTGGTATTGAATAAAATGTATTCGAGTTCTCCGGAGGGCCTCCCTCATTACGACCGAAAGGTCAAATTTGACTGTCTTTATTGTTGACCTGGGACACCGCAAAAGCTCATCCACTGCAATGCATTTCTGTCTTTTGCCGGATCAGCAATGACGGCATGAACGAAAAACTGAGCGAGTAAATGCACATCCCGTTTATCTCCGATAGATCTTTGTTTACTCGCTTTCATACCGTCGTTGAGGATCGAATATAAAAATAACATGATAATCATACAGGCAGTAATATCATATGAAACGTATAAGCATACGCAGATATTAAATTAGCCACCAATTTCACGCTACTTTATTTCAATGCAAAGCGCAAACTTAAGATGCACCATGTAACATTATGCTAATTCATCATTGGTCCTACTACAGAAGCGAATTAGTTTTGCAAAACTGATTTTGCATATAACAAGAAAAATATTGACTAATATATTTATTCGTTTTTTTTGTTTTTTTTTAAACAAGGTTTACATCTCAACGCTCAATTCTCTTCATCCATAAATTTACACAAGGTTACAAAATATACATTTAAGAAACTTGATTACGTAATGCAATTGCATTATCAGCATGCGCATGTACTTTCAATGTTGCATTTGTGGTTGGAATTATTCATATAACATTCCTTTTTTGCTTTTTCTTTCTACATCCATTTTTTAATCAGTCAAGAAGGTTTGTTGGTCAACATTCGGTATGTAGTTGATTATATTACAAGACATTCGTATGATGTTGGTACAGTGTTATAAAATAAAATATTCAACTAACAATAAGTGAATATTAATGAAAGTGATTCAGTGAATTTTCTTTTGAAAATAGTCTTACAATAATAATAATAATAATAATAATAATGATAATAACAAGCCGTGGTAGATTGGAATCGAATGATTATACTAGAATTTGAATGATTTTATAGCGATTTGAAATAAAGCTTCGATATCTAAAGTTTTTCACAACTTCAGTGTTTTGTATTTCTATTCTTTGGAAGAAATATTTGCTGCTTATGGATATAATAACTTGATAAATAACTCAATGTGCTACAATTTAGTATTCCAATCTTAACAAAATTAAAAGAATATATCAACGTTTGACCAACCAATCTCTGTAAAAAATGTTTCTATAGATACGTTTGAATATTCACTTCATTATTTGTGTTCAGAACTATGATCACACTGATTCAATGACTTCTTGTCACGTTTTTTTGTTGGATAATCTATCTGGAATAAGTGAAAGTTTATTTATGTCCTCTGTTAAGCCAGTTATAATTCAATATCTTAATCACGTAGTTGTGAACATGAAAAAAAGAGAAAATAATAATACCTATAGAATAGAAGGAAAGAAAAACATAATAATAATAATAGGCACTGTGGAGATATTCAATTGTTTGTTTTCTACATCATCTTTAAGCAAATGAATCAAAAAAACTGTTCTTTAATCTATAAGCACACAGTTAAAAGTACTCAAAACTTGTAAGGAACTAAAATCTTATTCTTCAGTAACTATTAACTCTGTTAGAATCAATCGATAACAATAATTGATTCATTTTCTTACAGGATATTGTTTTTTATTTACAGATCATTATAAGCTAATAAACCTGTGAAACTGGAGGCACAGCGAAGAGAATAGATCTCTCAGACTGTGGTGAGTGGACTTCGTTTTGAATGTTTTTCTTTTCTTTTCTTTCAACAGTATAAAACTCGTAAACATTTTTCTATTTTTCATCAAATTTTTTCATCAAATCTATTCACACACTTGAGTCAAAAACTCTGTCTACTAATGTTCGATATCACTGAGAGGAATCATCACAACATTCTTGAACTCACTCGTAGCGAGTGACAAACACAGTAAATAAAGAAATATGAGGTTGAAGTTAGTAACGTTATCGTAATGAGAAATCGAGGAAAAAATACAATTTTTATAATCTTACAATGATTTTTAAGGAACTAGAATTTCCAAATATGAGTGTGTTTTGTTTTATTACGGTTTACTGAATTTCAGACAGTTTTAACATCGCGAAATGATGATTTTTTCTCTGCATTAAACCTTACGATAACGTTACTAAATTCAATATGATAAAGAAATAACATTACAGGAATTTCTTCTCAGTACATTGAAGAGTGAAATGAGGTTTTAATCTTTAAATCTGCTTCGATGTATACACATCTTGTTATCACGTATGATTCCATTCGAAATCAAAGCTTATCGTATGATATGCGAATTTTATTACAATTTAACTCGTAATAATAAAATTAATATTTTTGAATATATTGCAATCTTGAGTATTTGCAATTCTTGTCATATTTAGACCAAGAAAATGTTTTTCAATTAAAATACGAACAACAGTTTTTACACAAATTACTGATATCTCCTGGACTCCCTTAAACAATTGTATGCAAATAATTGAGCAATTTTGATTTTGTTGTATCTTACTTTCACCACAGAAACTCTTTTTGTTGGTCCAAAGTACTTTCATCATACATGAACCACTCCTCAACTTGCAAAGTTGATTACTATGAATATATCGGTATTTGGAATTTGACAGGATTAAAAAAAAAGTTTAATTTTACGTCAGCATATCTGTTTTTGTTTGCCTCTTGTTCTATAATGCCTACACTCAGTAGGATTTTTCCGTTACAAGTGATATATTTTTCATTTTAGTTTCCACCTCATAAACTTGGTTATAGCA
This sequence comes from Diprion similis, assembly GCF_021155765.1. Classification (NCBI taxonomy): domain Eukaryota; kingdom Metazoa; phylum Arthropoda; class Insecta; order Hymenoptera; family Diprionidae; genus Diprion; species Diprion similis. The sequence continues at coordinate 16,939,330 of NC_060107.1, read as the reverse complement.
AAAACCAATCCTTGCTATCTGTTTTCCCATTCAAATCACACAGGACAGATATAATTTTTTTTTTTTTTTCTTTCCCCACTACCGTACCGCTGCATTTAATAATATGGATTTGATGCTGAATATATTTTGTAGAGAATTAACTCCTTTACGAAATTTTTCTTAGAATTTTTATTGTAAAGTCCATAATTCAGCCACTAAAGATGTTTACAGATAAATTCTTACTCTATAACTTTCAAAGCATATAACTAGTGAACCGTTCAAGTTTAAAAACTTTTCTCTACAGTATAAATTTTTCCAACAAATTGTATTACCGACAAATTTTTCAATTGTAAGTTTGTCGTAAAGTTAATAGTTGAGCTATTGCTAAATATAAATGCTTAATGATGAATTTTTGCATAAGATCAATATTGTTCTAAAATAAGAAAATCAAAATTATTTTTAAACTGAAGTTTACTCCATATGGGAAAAATTTTATATCTCACAAGATAACAAAATAGCTGATTTCTGGATGAAATATTCAAGTTTCTCGTAAAACATTAACTAATTGCTTCATCAAAAAGAGGAAGCAAACCTTTAAAAAAAAATCCCTATGTGCAGTCGAAGAGACTAATTTTTTGTGCAATTTTACTTTGGTCGATTTGAGAAATACTTGTTTCGACGCAAAATACTCAGCGTTAACAATTTTTGAAAAAATGACATCTTCTGTGTGTTAATTATATAAAAAGACTTCGGATTAGGGAATTGATCGTTTAAAATTAGCCTTGAGAGATATCCTCTAAGTAGTATTTTTTTTTTTCACTACGTGCAACCAGTTGCTCAAATAAGAACGAGAAAAAGAAATATTAATACCAAATGAAAAGTCCTAAATACTTAGGTTGCAATGGATACTTCCGAGGAACCGACGAGTCTGCAATCTATTTGTCACCTGGGTGCATCTGAGTTGTTTCCAAAACATACAGTGGAAAGCGAGGACCCGTCTTTGACTGTTCCATTCACTCCGCTTAGCGGAGAATCCGTTTTGGCGCTTGGACGCACTTCGGATGGCATTTTAGCACTTTCGAACTATCGCTTGTACCTGCAACTCAATCAGTCAAACTATAACATACCGTTGGGTCTTATCGAGCAGCTTGAAGTAAAGGAGATATTCTTTCTCCATATTACTTGTAAAGATGCACCGTCGTTGAGGTAAGCAGCTAGATTTTTTGCTAACTCGGTACACGAAAATGCCGATATACATTTAGTAATAATACAAAATTGTGAATCTATTACATATTTCAGCTGTGCATTCTCCACAAACGAGCATTGCTTGGAATGGTTCAAGCGCCTGCACAAACTCACTTATCCCAGGAAAAGTATCGAAGATATATTTGCATTTGCTTATTATGCCTGGTGCGTCGAAGAAGGCAAGGATTATCCACGATTGGGGAAAGATCCATCCTCCTACACTGCGACCTTCCAATCAGAAGTGAGTGACATTTGTTATAGTAGAAACCATTTCCGAACGGACGTAGAGTTGAAATGTATTAGCTGTAGAGTTCGAATGAAAAATTGACACGACAGAAGAAATATTTTTAAAAATCTCCAACACTATTATGTGCACCAATGATAGTGAATACGAATGAAACAACAGATATCAACAATTTACGACAAAATTTTATTATTCGGACGTTACAAAATCATTGAACTTTGGTGGTTTTTTGCTGGTTTTGCTTGCTGACCAAAGTCCTCAAAATTTGTCCAAATAATATTAAAGAAATCGCGTGACTGAAGTCAAAAGGGTGTATTTGAATACTGCGCCATGTATAATAAAATATTGAAATAATCTAAAGGGTGTATAAGCCTTTTAACTGTCATACGACTTTTTATGTGATCATGTCGATATACGCTGTTATAATTTTAGTCATGCCAAATGTTGCGACGAAATGCAATTGGCTAATCAAGCTGGTAACGAATAGCTGTTGTATTTTGATCTACTCTGAACATAATGCAACTATATGCAAAAAAATTTCATCTGGTCTCTGAAGATTTCTACGATGAACAAAATGAGCCCAAATATTCATTTTTTATTTATTAGAGATTATCGGAATATAAACTTGTACATCGAAAAAGATATAATAAAATAAACATAGTGCATTAATTGGCACAGTGGTGTAGTGTAATTTACAAAAGAAATAACTATACTACTCAAATAAAGCTCTAGAGAGGTCCTTGTAGTATAAAACTTGCGTTGTGACAACAATAGTACATTATGTAACAAGGGAATAAAGTCGGAGATTATTTCCGCGGGTGGGTTTAGTAATCACCCAAGGGAATAGTCGACTTTTATTCCTGTGTTAAATGTAGGACTTTTATTCCGACTCAACTCTGGCCGCATCTATTGACTCAAAAAGTGGGAATCACTCACTCACAGAAGCTGAGTTTTCTATATCAACCGCAGTACGAGCGGGTGGTGCCCTTTTTGGGCAGTATGTGTTTGCTGTTTTTGTTTTCCTTATTGTCCAGTTGACCCCAACACCTCATTGGGGTCTAGTTGACCCCAATACCGACTTTAACGTACAATTTCAAGTCAGCGCGCTTAAATCAGGGTTGTGCAAGTAAAATATAAATGATGGCCCTGGTGGGGGTGTAGGGAGCAGAGCCAGCCCCCCTACTTCAGAATATCCTTTTTTCATCATCATTATCGTTATCGTCATCATCATTGTCATCGTCGTCGTTATCATATTCTATCATATTTCTATTTTACATTGATTTCTGTACCAGATGAAATGGAAATTTCCTTACCCTTAATCAGCGATTTCTAGGGCATTTCTATAGAAGGTTTTCTGTCGCATTCGTAGCTTCTTCATAGGCTAATTTTCTAGTCTTGAACTTTACTATATTCAGGCGCACACCTTGCATTGTTCTAATCAATGATATAGTCACACATTGAGTATTTATCGGATTAATATATTTGTAAACTAAGATGATTTACCTCAAAATATACCCAAAAGAAATACTAAAGTTGTAAACAAAAGCTTATATATCGATATTTTATTTCAAATAACTTTGAAAATGGTAAAGATTCTAGTGTTAGTTCAATCTCACTTTGCGATGACTCATTTTATTCAGAATGCTCTAAGTACTATCTTACTGCGATACGTCGATATGTCGATAACATTTTCAACAATATCTTGATATTGATTTTTATCTGTAGACAACAATGTTGAATGGACAATTGAATGAAAGATGAAACAAGTCACCGCAAAGTGAAATTTAACAAATTTAACATTTTTTTTATCATTTTAAAGCGATTTGAAATGAAAAATTAATATCTGTGCTTTTGCTTATACATATAACTTATTTATTTTGTTTCTCCTTTCATGTTTAGGAAAATCATGCTAGTTTAAGACTACAATTGTTAGTTTGATAAATTTCTAAATATGCTACCGTACTAAATCTACGAAGAATGTTGATTTTCAATTTACCACTTTCCTTAACATAAAATTATTATTCAGAATAACATGTATCACAATCTGTTGGTCATTAAAATCGGTTTTATGATCTGATCACTAATGATAGAAATCGTCTACTATCACCTGTATTTTGCCTCTATGACCTTAAAACTGCAACGGTTGTTTTGGCGTCTTATCTGATCATACAAGCCAATTTTTATTTTCTTCCACGTCACTTTGAAACCTATCCACTGAATATAACAATCCATAGAATCCTTATGATAACAATCTTCAGTTAACCTTTTAAATAAATTTGTGGGTCATTTCTCAACTGCAATCTCTATTTCTCTGGTAACTAAGAATTTCACTAATCCGGAATTGAAATGACAAATACAGGTGGAACGCTTGAAGTTCAATCTTCATGGTACCTGGCGTATTAGTCAAATAAATGTGGACTACAAAATGTGCCCATCGTATCCTCCCCAGCTTTTGGTACCTGCTTGCATAACGGATGAAACGCTCGAGAGCGTTGCTAAATTCAGAAGCTCCAGGCGAATTCCAGCGGTTGTGTGGAGGTAACATTGTGCAAATTGGGCTGCTATCTGCCTCCTAAAAGTTACCATTTCACGCATTGCTTTTGTCTTCAACTGGACCTGTTAATTTAAAGGCATGTCAATAACGGCGCAGTAATAGCTCGCAGCAGTCAACCTGAAGTTGGCTGGCTAGGATGGAGAAGCTCCGAAGATGAAGATCTACTCAAAGCTCTTTCCGACGCTTGTGCATACGACAAAGGGGAATCAACAATGATTGACCCTCCGCTCGGTTACACAGATTCCCCAGAAACAACAATTACCTCTCCTGTGAACAAGGTAAATGACGGTTTGGTAAGGTGCTTTGTTCGGAAGCAGCATTCCCTTTGTCTTACTACAGCAAAACTTCTTGTCCATTGCAAGAAAAATCCTAAGTTTTCCCGTTTACTTAACATAGGGATGACGTTGTTTTTTTTCTTTCAAATATTTACCATTCAGCAAAATTTAATAATATGGACTTTATCTCGGAAGCATTGTCTCAAAAATGAAATTCTTTACAAAAGTGTTCAGTGATGGAAATCTGTAGCTCAAATGCTTAGAAAATTATAAGCCTCTAAAGTCAATTTTACATCAAAATTCCTCTTCAAACCTCCTTAGTGGCTAAACTTTTGTCTTCAAAATAAATATTTGAATGCCAAATTTCTAGGCACATCATTTTTTTATGGCAGTATCTATAGAGAGAAGACTGTAGCTTCAACAATTCACAAGTTATGAGCCTTGAAACTTGATTTTAGGTAAAAATTTATGTTTCAACGTCTTGAATGGCTAAACCATTTACCTAACAACCGAAATTTGAGTAATAAATTTGTAGACAATTCAATTGAATTCTCAGAATCAAATCCATATCATTGAATGAAAATGAGCGGAATAATTTTTCAAAAAACTGACACACTAAACTTCGAATTCTTAGAGCAACCTGTTAAAATTAGATTCAAGGAATATCCTCCCCAGAGGATTCGTCTTTGTTGTTCAGATGAGGATGAGTGAAAAAAACGTTGCTTCTCGCCAAAACACCTCACTGTATAACTTGAACCAAAGAAAGTATCACAAGTTGCAAACGTGTAGACAGCAAAATAATACGAGGTTGAAGTTTGTGATATTCGTTATTATTTTGGAACCTCAGAATTCGGTTAAGCGAGTCAACTTTGCAATATGTGAGTATTGTTCTGCCTTGAGAGTTTATCCAATTCCTGATAATCCTATTATTCGAGTTAAAAAATGATGATTTCTCCTACAATATAATTGCTAGATTATGAACTTCCGCCTCGTAAAATAATTCATTAGCTATGATTTCTTTAGCAAATAAATGATGATAATGGATATTAAATGTTTGTATGATTGCAGAAAGTTCTGATAGTTGACGCACGATCTTACACAACAGCAGTAGCGAATAGAGCACGTGGAGGTGGATGTGAATGCCCAGAATATTACCCAAGCTGTGACATCCAGTTCATGAACCTTCCTAACATACATTCGATACGAAAGAGCTTTCACGCCGTTAGACAGCTTTGCGCTTCCGACGCGGATCCGCCAAAGTGAGTTTCCAGAAGCTTACTGCCTCTGATATTATTGACATAACACATTCTTGATAGCTAAAATTCCATGTTATCGTCTCTTAGTTGGCTCAGTTTGCTCGAAGGAACTAGATGGCTCCAACACATGTCCGGTTTACTCAGGGCAGCTGTAACCGTTAGTTCTGCTATCGAAAGGGATGGACGACCAGTGCTTGTGCATTGCAGCGACGGGTGGGACAGGACCCCACAAATCGTTGCCTTAGCTCAGTTGCTATTAGATCCCTATTATCGTACAATAGAGGTGATCATGCAGCAGATTAAAAATATAGTCTTACACAATTGGTTGGACTATTTGCCTCAAAGGGGTATATATGATGACTAGACGGCTGAAAGAATGAGTAAATTTTAGAAAGTCACATCTCCACAGGAAATTATTTTATTCGAACAGGATTTATTGTTTTTACAAGTATCTAGACGAAACTCCATTTACATTTTTTTTTATATATTAAAATGATTCATAGGAAGTATTATTCTTGAAGATAACATCATACGATTTTTCTCTGCAACATATTGTGTGGTGCTCACAACATCTCAAAATGGGCTTAATCGATTTACGATAAATTTTTAGAAAGTGTTCTTGGATGGTTTATCCTCTTTGCCAGAATCTGAAATTTTTTTTGTCACAAATGGCTACGGATTGAAATTGAAATTCATTTGTTCGTCCAACATTCACGACGTTTTCATTTACTTCATTAACTAACAAAAAAAAAAAGTGAGATCATGACAATGGAGTCAAACTATCTGACAATACTATCTCCAAAATTAATGTTAACTTGGTACCAAAAAACACATCGTTTTTGTCAATACAAAGGCTTGCTTTTAACAAATTCTAGTAAGAAAAGAAGATATAAATGAAGCTCGATCTACAATGCTTTTGAAGCAAATAAACCACAATTGATTTGAATATTTACTTGTCGAGACATGAAGCCCCAAATTTACACACTCTTTCAGCCGTATACCCCCTTAAGGACGAATGGACCATAGCGTCTGAATCAAAAGTTGAGGTAAAAGTAAAAATCGTTTAAAATATCTCCAGCCGTGTTATCATTGGCATCCAATCAGAGAATATCAGAATTTTATCATCTTGAACGTTTGAATAATAAAACCATTTTTCAAATTGTAAATATCTCAGCTTGTGTTATTCGAATTTAGTCAAAGTTTGTTCGGAATATTGTATAGGAAAGATGTTACTTCGTTGGTATTGACCATCGCTGAGACAAATATCATTGCTGGAGATTCTTCATACAGTTTTACCCTTTTTTATAACTTTTGATGCAGATTCTGCGGCCCATTTATCCTTAATTGATCCTCGTTCAGTTTTCAATATCAGTCTAACATTTCTAACACCGATTATTTTAGGGTTTCCAAATACTCTGTGAAAGAGAATGGTTTGATTTTGGTCACAAATTTGCCGATCGGTGCGGGCAGACCATAGGCTGCGACGACCCAAACGAACGTTGCCCTGTATTTCTACAGTGGCTGGATTGCGTGCACCAATTAATACGCCAATTTCCGTGCGGTTTTCAAATGTCCCCAGAATATATCGTGAGTCCCGTTTAGAACTGATACATTCACTTAAAACAACGTTTGAAACAATTTTTAATTACTCAGAGTCTGGAAATTATTCTTTATTCTAGGTCAAGTTGGCGCAGCATACATATTCGCAGCTCTTTGGAACATTCCTGTGTAATAATAGACAAGAGCGACTACAATTTAGAGTGCGAGAGCGTACTTTCTCCGTCTGGCGTTTTCTGAACGCAAATTCTTTTATTAATTACCTGTATTCACCTTCAAAGCACCAGGCAAGTCTATGCTGGTTTCAAAATTTATTCCAGAAACCACGGTGAAGTGGAATCGTTTCTGTTTCCATTCTAATATCACGCTTTTCTTATTTGAAGGTTCTATGGCCCAGCTGCAATGTACGCGACCTTGTCTTGTGGTCTGAGGTATATCTAGGCTCTATGGTAACGTCGACAGGAGACAACAAGGACAAACAAATGGTTGGCATAATTGATATTGAAGGAGGAGAAGGGGACGAACCTCAAAGCCAAATGACCAAGACACGATCATACGGTGATTTGATACATGCCCAAGACCACAACGTGTACCCACATAGAAGACTGAGTGACCCCAGCATTACATTAGAAAAGTAAGTACCTGACACATGAAAGAATGGTTTGTAGAGTCTGAATCAAAACTTGGGGAAAGAGACAAAACCGATTAGAAAATGAACATGAAATATACTGACTAAGTGAGAAATTTGTATGAGCAAATTCAAATAACACAAACTCAGATATCAACAGGTTGAGAAAATGTTTTGAAATGATTAACCTCTGGTATTATCTATTCGATTGTAATGTTTTTGGGTTTATTTTGTTAACCAGAGATCTCTAGAGATGAATAAAAATAGATTTTTATAAGCAAGGTACAGCAAATATTTCTCAGCAATTGAATTTGCGTCTTATAACTGTACTGTAATTCAAGATTTAATAAATATTTTTCAAACGATTCTGTAGACACATGGCTGGTAAGCCAATTGAACCCAAAAACACCAGGGTTTATTTGTTGAGAACTAGTTTTAACTATAAAACGTTTTCCTTAATTATTGATATCTTAGTTTGTATTATTCGTATCTGGTAAAAATCACGGAATCGCGTCAAATCAAGGAATGTTGTTTCAGTCGAGTTTATTACCATTTGTACAAACACCATTGCCAAGATTGTTAAAACAGTTTTTTTATATTTTCTTAAATTCTGAATCAGACTGTACAATCTATTTGATCCTCAACGAAACTTCTCGTTACAGATAATTGACGTTTTTGTGTGCATATTTCAGAAAATTCGATTCGATGAATTTCGAGAATAATGATAAAGTTGAAAAAAACACGTTAAGTGACAGTATTCAGGCCGTGCATGAAAATACAGTTGAAAACGTGAGTTTGAGGAAGGATTATAAGGCTGAGATACCGAGCGGATCACCCGTCAATCCTTCGGTTGATAGTTCTACTGATACACTTATACCAAATGGCGATCCTGTTAACAATACTATTGATATTAATAACGAGATGTAAGTGTGACATAATTTATGCTTTTCGTTCAAAAACTTATTTCCTTAACCGTTGCAACTTTATTTTATTCTAACGCATCTGTAACAATGAATTCAGATCCCAACGGGCACCATCCGAAGAGTCAATACTAACTTGGGGAGATGCGAATCATCTTCGCAGTACTTGTAATTGCAACAGAGCTAACGACAGCAGCGATGTCAGCGACATAAGCGCACCTTTACTTTCAAGAACCCCAAGCAGCGCTTGTCCTGCCTCGCCAATTCATCAAGATATCACAATTGAAAATTCTGATAAACTCGACGATATTGACGGATTGCCTGTTATATGCAGTGACATTCAAATGCGATTGCAGCAAATAGACATAGAAAACAAGGTGAAGTCTGTAAATATGCATGAAAATTGTTTAACACTCAATTCTTGATTACATCTAACATTTGTTTTATAATTCAGCTGAAGGTGGAAGCCTTGCGAAAGGAATTATACACAACAAGGCTAGCTCTGATTAAAAAAGTCTGCAATCACAACACTGACATTGATCGTATTGATGACATTGTGAGTACCATTAGGTTTAGGAAAAACTATGTCTGTTTTCTTCCCTCTTCTTTTTTTACTGTGAAGTTTATTAGTTTGTTGTAATTATTGTTAAAGTTTCGTAAGCACGCAGCTTATGTTGTGAATTTCGTCAGTGAAAGCTGAAAAAACATCAAGTTAATATTCAACAGAAAACATCGTTTTTTTACTATCACTGACGGAGTTCACGATGGTATCATTGTTAAGGAACGCACAATTTAGTATCAGAACTTTAATTTGAACTACATTTAGCTATTTATCGTGTTGCACTTTGCAGTTCTCGTTACTCGTTCGTAGTCAATTAGCTTTCTTGATGCTTTTTCCCCCCTGCAGATATTTTTCAACTCATATTGAGCTCAACATACGTTACTTACTCTCCAGTTTTTTAAGTATGAAAAGTGGAAGTCGGGAGAGTTCGGGATATGATTTATGTTCCGACATCTGCAAGAGTTGTGAAGTAAGACTGATTTTAATATTAAAATTCGAAAACAGTGTAAATAAACTAATAAACATTCAATTCCATTCAATGCCAGAGCTTAATACCAAAACACAAACGAATGAAGGATGTGATATTTTCTTGGAAGTCTATTGGTTTTCTTTCGTTATCCATGGATTCTATTTATGTTTGAGCTTTCCAGTTAATTTAACCAGATTACATTATCATTGGCTTTAACCCTTAGAGGACCGAGGTCTGAGGAATTTCGAAAAATCTTTTTTCCTGACCAAATTAAAGTCAAATGTTGTTAGGTCAATAACCTTACGCCAAATGGCGTATGCCAGTTCTCTAAGAGTTAATAATTGCAAACATTAGATGAATTGTAGAAAAAATTATCGGAAAAAATCTCCAGCAGTGTTGTTTATGCGAATAATGATGAAATGCAGCAGCATCCCTACTGTGTATTAGAAATGAATCTAAACTCTGGTACTTATGTTCCAAATTCAATATTTTTAGGCTTATTTCGATTACCATAAAGATCTCCAGAGATCGCCCGAAAAATGTTTTACCCAATAGTCGTTGCCAGAGTGGATAAAAATAGTTTTTTTGCAAGGATAGCATAACAAATGTTTTGTCCACAATTACATCTTAGCGTTACAACTATGATTATGATGTAATGTACGATTTCTAGAACGTTTTTCAGACAATTTTGTGAGAATCTGCCAAGATTAATTTCTGTTAAATAGTAGGGGTGTTGTTTCATTTGTATTCAACGCCATTGGCATAAATAATATTGCTGGAGAATCATGAAACGGACCAGCTAATTCATTCATAATTGACCGTTTCTAACTTTACTTAGACGTAACAAAAAACGGAAAGAAACCTTCATGTACAATTCAGGAAGTATGACAATGTGCAAAAATAAAGGTTGTAAAATAGCTAATGCTGATTTTTTTTAATTTAGGGGTCATTGCCGGATTCAGTTGGAAGTGCAGGTGAACACGGAGAATCGCTTCCCTCTGACATGTCTTGGGAAGCTGTGGAAGAGCTGGGTCCA